>NC_138874.1:60066603-60688478 GCF_965194805.1 Balaenoptera borealis
AAGGAATCTCCATGTGTGAAGGATTCTGCTTAAACTCTCATTGTACTCACAGTGTAAAAGAGACAGAGATGCTAAAATTATCTGACGAGTTTTAAAGTAACCATGATAAAAATGCTTCAACAAGCAATTACAAATGTATTTGCAACAAACAAAAAAAATAGAAAGACTCAATAAAGAAATGGAAGGTAAAAATGGAGATATTAGAGCTAAAGATTACAGTAACCAAAATTAAAAGCTCAGGGAATGGGGTCAACACTGGAATGGAAGGCAGAGCAAAGAATCAGTGAACCAGAAACTAAAACTATAGAAATTACCCAATCTGAATAAGAGTGAGAGCAAGAGAAAGAAAGGAAGGAAGGAAGAAAGGGAGGGAGGGAGGGAGGAAGGGAGGGAGGAAGGAAGAACAGAGCTTCAGAAACATGTAGGACTATAACAAAATATCTAACATTTGGGTGTCAGAGTCCAGGAAGGAGAGGAGAAAGAGGGTGGGGCTGAAAAAGTATGAAAAGAAGTAGTGGTGGAAACCTTTCCAAATTTGTCAAAAGACATAAACCTAATTCAGGAAGCTGGGTGAACCCATTACAGAATAAACTCAAAGATTTCTATCCTAAGATGCATCATAATTAAACTACTAAAATCTAAAAGTAAAGAAAAATTCTTGGAAGCAGGCAGATAAAAATGACACTTTACCTAGAGGGGAAAACAATTTGAATTACCATTTGTTTCTTGTCAGAAACCATAGGGGCCAGAGGGGAGTGTCATAATACATTTAAGTGCTGCAAGTAAAAAACTGTCAATTCAGAGTCCTATACCCAGCAAAAATATCCTTCAGGAGTGGAGAAGAAATGAAGACATTCTCTGATTAAGGAAAAGTAAAGTAATTTGTTGCCAGCAGAACTATCCTAAAAGAAAGGCAAAAGGAAGTTCTCTAAACAGAAAGGAAATGATAAAGTGAGGAACTTTAGAACATCAGGAAGAAATAGCACAATAAGCAAAAATATGGGTAAATATAATAGATATGCTCTTCTTAAATTTTCTAATATAATGTTTGATGATTCAAGCAAATTATATAATATCTTAGCGGTTCTAAATGTATATATAAGAAATGTTTAGAATAATTATATTATAAATGGGAGAGAGTAAAGGAACACAAAGGGAGATAAGGCCTCTATTCTTCACTTGAACTGGTAAAATGACATAAACAGACTGTGACAAGTTATGTATGTATAAAGTAATACCTACAGCAACCACTAAAAAAAGCTATACAAAGAGATACACTCAAAAACACTGTACATAAATCAAAATGGAATTTTTAAAAAGTTAAATAATCTACTTGATGAAAAGAAAAGAGAAAGGCAAAACAAAGAAAAAACAGAAAAAAAATAGACTTAAGCCTTAGCATATCAGAAATTACACTAAATATAGATTATCTAAATACAATAATTAAAAGACAGAGATGGCAGCAGGATTAAAAAACATGGCCCAACTTATACACTGTCTACAAAAAAAAATTACCTTCAAATATAATGATACAGCCAGATTGAAAGCAAAAGGCTGGAAAATGACATATCATGCAAGTATTAATTAAGCAGGAGTGACTTAGATGCAATGGACCAATTTCAACACCAACTACCACAATTCACCCAATATGAAATAGACAGATATATACTATCCTATATTAAGGACATTGAATTCATAATTTAAAAAACTCCCAAATAAGAAATCTCCAGGCCCAGATGGTTTTACAGAATTCCACAAAATGTTTAAAGAAGAATTAACACTAGTTCTATACAGTCTTTTGTAGAAAATTGAAGAGGAGGGCACACTTCCAAATTCATTTCATGAGGATAATATTACCTTGTTACCCGAAATCAGCTATGTTCCTACAAAAAAAGAAAACTATAGACCAATAACCCTCATGAATATAGATTAAAAAATCCTTTAAAAAATTAGCAAATAGAATTCAGCAATATATCAAAAGAATTATACACCATGACTAAGTGGAGTTTATTGCAGGGATGCAAAGCTGGATCAATATTCAAAATTCTATTAATGTAATCTACCATATTAACAAGCTAAAGAAAAAAAAAATCACATTATTATATCTATTGATGCATAAAAAGCTTTGACAAAATTCAACACCCATTCATGGTTTTGAAACTCTCAGAAAGGGAACTTCCCTCATGGTGCAATTGATAAGACTCCACGCTCCTAAGGCAGGGGGCCTGGGTTCGATCCCTGGTCAGGGAACTAGATTCCACGTGCATGCAGCAACTAAGAGTTCACATGCCACAACCAAGGAGCCCACATGCTACAATTAAGGAGCTGGCGGGCCACAACTAAGGAGCCCGCCTGCCGCAACTAAGACCTGGTGCAACCAAATAAATAAATAAATAAATAAATAAATTCTCACAAAATGCTTAAAAAAAAAGAAAAGAAACTCTCAGAAAAATAGGAATAGAGGAGAACTTCCTCAACTTGATAAAAAGAATCTATAAAAAATCTACAACTAACATTATAGTTAATGATAAAAGACCTAATCTTTCCCCCTTAAGTTGACAAGGTAAAAATGTTTGCTGTAACCACTCTTGTTCAGTATAGTGCTGGAAGTTCTAGCCAGTGCAATAAGGCCAGAAAAGGAAATAAATGGCTTGCAGATTGGAAAACCGTTTGGTAAATAAGAAATGAAAACTTATGTTCACACAAAAACCTTTACATGAATGTTTTATAGCACTTTATGTATAACAGGCAACAAGAGGAAACAACCCAGATGTCCTTCAATGGGTGAAGGGTTAAACTGTGATATATCCACACCATGGAATACTACCCGATGATTAAAAGGAACAAGCTATGGGTACACACAACAACCTGGATGAATCTCCAGAGAATTATGCTAAGTGAAAGAAAGCCAACCCCATAGGGTTCCATACTGAATGATTCCATCTATATCCTGTTCTCGGAATGAGAAAATTACAGAATGGAGAACGGATTAGTGATTACCAGGGGCTAAGGTGGGGGTTGGAGCATGAGGGAAGTGGGTATGGCTATGAAAGGAAAACATAAGGGATGAAAATGTTCTGTATCTTGACTGTATCTATGTGAATATCCTGGTTATGTTATCATGGTACCGTTTTGCAAGATGTTACTATTCAGAGAAACTGGGTAAAGGGTATACAGGATCACTCTGTATTACATAAAAACAAAGAGTTTAATTTTAAAAAACCTGGACTCTCTTAATTGTCTATATGTGTGTCAACTGTGATACTTCGAAGAATAAAATATTCTTCATTGAAAAATCTATATCGGCCAGCGGGAGACGGGGCGGGCGAGCAGTTCTGCTCCAAGGGCGTAAGTGCGTGCCCAGGTTTCGGCCGCTGACCAGGCAGCAACATGGTGGCACCAGTGCTGGAGACCGCTCACGTGTTTTTGCTGCCTGAACCGGGTGCGGGGAGCCCTGAGCTGGAGCTCCGGGCCCGGAGGACTTCTGACCTTCGGCACGTCCTGTTCCGTGGTGCTGTATGACCCTCAGAAAAGTGTTATTACCAACCTGAATGGTCACACTGCTCGAGTCAATTGCATATAGTGGATTTGTAAACAGGATGGTTCTCCTTCTACTGAATTAGTTTCTGGAGGATCTGATAATCAAGTGATTCACTGGGAAATAGAGAATAATCAGGCATTTGGAAGTCATTGAGGATTTCTAAGCAGTGGAGTATGAATACCAAAGAAGATGAATCTGACGGGAGCGTGCCAAATTAGGATAGGAAAAAAATATGAAGGAAGAGATATGGGATATATTTTTGAAGGAAAATGATTTTGGCATTGACTAGATAGTTGTCAAAGGAGTGGGGAGCTATTGAGTAGAGGAGTGAGAAATCAAAAAGAGTGGGATTCTCGCTCAGGGCTCTGGAAGAAAGATACTTCTACAAAGCAAAATAGGCAAGTGGGAGGGAAGGTGTGGAATTCAGTTGTTAACATGTTACTTGTATTGCTAGCCAGAGAGAGGGGGCAGGTGTGGAGGAAGGGATCGTGGAGTCACTTAGACTTGAATGGGAGTTCTAATGGTTGTGTAGCAAAGCAGCTCCTGTTTGGACTTATCTTGGCAGAGGAATCCAGAGAGAGCCATCTGAGCACTCATTTTTGAGACCTTGAGTTGAGATTTGCAAGACTCTTTCCTCAGTGCTGCCCTAAGCTTCTGCCGGTAGAGAGGATTGCAGGCTGAGTATCTGATGGCAGACAGTGAATTTAGAGATGGACCAGAAAGTAGAATGTGAGGCCAAACAGGGAGGAGGAGAGGAGGAGGATGAAGGGCATAAAAGAGGGATGAAGGGAATAAGAGGATTTGGGGGAAGAAGTCACATATTATAACCTTAGAGGCTTAAAGGTTCCTTCTGGTATGCATTTCCATGCACACAGGTGTTCACTACATCTTGACTTCCGATAAAAGGAAATAATTCTAAGCTGGTATCATGAGAGATTTGAGTCTTTGAACAGTGGGCATCTTTTTTTGAAAAGCTGGTGAACTTAAGAGATTTGTTTTGTTTGAGCTTTTAAGATTCTCTAATGGTTGAAATACAACCCTGCTTAAAAGATGTGAAGTGACATAGAAAACAAACTTATGGTTACTAAAGGGGAAAGGGGGTGGGAGTGGGGATAAATTAGGAGTTTGGGATTAGCAGATACAAACTAGTATATATAAAATAGATAACAGTGTCCTACTGTATAGCACAGGGAACTATATTCAATATCCTGTAATAAATCATAATGGAAAAGAATATGAAAAAGAATATGTGTGTGTGTATATATATATATATATATATATATATATATAAACTGTACACCAGAAACTAACACAATGCAACATTGTAAATCAACTATACTTCAATTTAAAAAAAAATAAAATAAAATAGGAAAAAAACTATCATTATTGGTATATTCTATCAAATACTAAGGGAGATATGTTAAAATAATCCATTATGATTGGGAAGTGTCTATTTCTCCTTTTAGGTCTGTCAATTTCTGTTTTATATATTTTGAGACTATATTATTTCATGCATATACATTTAGAATTATTCAATCCTCTTGGTTGATTGTGCTTTTAATCACTATGAAGTCTCTCTCTTAATTTCTTGTGATGCTTTGTGCTTTAAAGTCTATTTTGTCTGATTTTAGTATAGTGACACCATCTCTCTTTTCGTTAGTATTTGCAAAGAACTCCCCCTTATTCTTTTTTTTTTTTTAATTTTATTTATTTATTTATTTATTTATTTATGGCTGTGTTGGGTCCTCGTTTCTGTGCGAGGGCTTTCTCCAGTTGCGGCAAGTGGGGGCCACTCCTCATTGCGGTGCGCGGGCCTCTCACTGTCGCGGCCTCTCTTGTTGCGGAGCACAGGCTCCAGACACGCAGGCTCAGCAACTGTGGCTCACGGGCCCAGTCGCTCCGCGGCATGTGGGATCTTCCCAGGCCAGGGCTCGAACCCGTGTCCCCTGCATTGGCAGGCAGATTCTCAACCACTGCGCCACCAGGGAAGCCCCCCCCCCCATTCTTTTACTTAAAAATTTTTCTGTATCTTTATTTTTAAAGGATGTCTCTTGTAAACAACATATGCAATTGTTTTTATGTAATATAATATTACAATTTTTGTCTTTTAATTGGAGTATCTTGTTCACTTACATTTAATATAACTACAAATATATTTGGGTTTACATCTACCATTTTATTTATTCAGTATTTATCCCACATATTCTATATTCCTTTTTTTCTCTCACTTCTTGACTTCTTTTCGATTAAACAAATATGTTTATTATTCCATTTCTTCCCTCTATTATCTTGTTAATTATAAATTCTTTTATTATTAATTTTAGTAGTTACCTTAGAGCATTCAACATATATCTTTGACTTATTAAAGTCTAATATAAAATAGTACTTTTAGCACTTTTCATATCATTCAAGGACTTTAGGATACTTTAATTCCATTTCCCACCTCCAATTTTTATGCTATTATTTTCATATGTTTTAATTCTATGTATATTTTACACCTTTTATGATATTATTATTTTTCTGTAGAAACAATATTCATTTTTTTCATTTGTTACAGTTAACAGTTTGCATTTCATTTGGGGTTCTCTCCATATCTTGGTTGATTTTTTTAAAAGTTTAAATATAGTAAACTTTATTTTTTGTTTTGTATTGTTTTATGGGTTTTGTCAAATGCACCGAGTCGTTTGGTGACTCTCAGAGTGGCACAGAGCCACCACCAAAAACTCTTGATATAGGACAGTCTATCATCCCTAAATTCCTTTGTGCTGTCCCCTTATAGTCAACTCTGTTCCCAACTCCAACCCCTAGAGATATATGTAGCCTTCTGGGTCTGACTTCTTTTACTTAGCAATATACATATAGGATTCACACATGTTATTGTGTGAATCAATAGATTGTTTCTTTTTATTGCTGAGTAGTATTCTATTGTATAATTGTACTATACTTTGTTTATCCATTTGCTAGTTGAAAGACATCTGAGTGGCTTCCAGTTTTGGGCAATTATGAATAAAGCTCCTATAAACATTAATTTATCATAAGCATACATTTTTATTTCTCTTGGATAAATACCTAGTAGTAGGATTGCTGGGTCATGTGGTTATGTGTATGTTTAATTTTTTAATTTTTTATTTTTTATTTTATTTTATTTTATTTTTTTGTTTAATTTTTAAAGAAACTGCCAAATTGTTTTTCAAACAATTTGCATCTCCATCAGCAACATTTGAGGCTTCCCGTGACGCCACATCCTCATCACTACTTGGTATTATCAGTCAGTCTTTTTAGTTTTAACTGTTCTAGTAGGTATGTAGTAGTATCTCATGGTAGTTTTAATTTGGTTATCCCTAATGACTAATTATGCTGAGCACGTTTTAATGTGCTTATTTGCCACCCATATATCTTCTCTGGTGAAGTGTGTGTTTGGAACTTTTGGCAAGTTAGATATTGGGTTGCTTGTTTTTTTTTATTGTTCAGCTTTTAGAGTTATTTATATGGTCTGTATACAAGTCTTTGTCAGAAATATGATTTGCAAATATTTTCTTCCAGTCCGTGGCTTGCTTTTGAATTCCCTTATCAGTGTCTTTTGCAAAGCAAGAATTTTTAATTTTAATAAAGTTCAAATTATCATGTTTCTTCCATGGATCATGCTTTTGTGGCTTGTGCTTTCAGTGTCTAGAAATTCTTTACCTAATGTAGGGTCATGCAGATTTTCTCATGTATTTCTACTAGAAGTTTTGTAGTTTCACATTATACATTTAGGTTTATGATCCATTTTGAGTTAATTTTAAAAAACATTTTATTTTATTGAGATATAATTCACATACCATAAAATTCACCCAGTGAAAGTGTACAATTCATTGGTTTTTAGTATATTCACAAGGTTATGCAGCCATCACCACTATCTAATTCCAGAGCATTTCATCATCTGAAAAAGAAACCCCAGAACTCATTAGCAATCACTGCCCCTTGCCCCTCCCCCAGCCTTAGGCAACCACTAATCTACTTTTTGCCTCTATAGATTCTTTCACTTAGCATATTGTTCTCAAGTTTCATCCATTTTGTAGCATGTATTGGTATTTCATTCCTTTTTATTGCTGAATAATGTTCCATTGTATAAATACATACATATTATTTATCCATTCATCAATTCAGTGGACATTTGGATTGTTTTGGCTATTATGAATAATGCTGCTATGAACATTCATGTACAAGTTTGTGTGTGAACACCTACTTTCAGTTATCTTGCGTATATACTTAGGAGTGGTTGAGTTAATTTTTATATAAGGTGTGAGGCATGGGTTGAGGTTCTTTTTTTCTTTTTTTTTTTTTTTTGCATATGGACATCTAATTAGTCCAGCACCACTTATCGAAATAACTATCCTTTCTCCATTGCATTGCCTTTGACCCTTGTTAAAAATCAGTTGAGGGCCTCCCTGGTGGCACAGTGGTTAAGAATCCGCCTGCCAATGCAGGGGACACGGGTTCGAGCCTTGGTCTGTGAAGGTCCCCCATGCCACGGAGCAACTAAGCCCGTGCACCACAACTACTGAGCCTGCGCTCTGGAGCCCACGAGCCGCAACTACTGAAGCCCGTGCGCCTAGAGCCCATGCTCTGCAACAAGAGAAGCCACCACAACGAGAAGCCTGCGCACCCCAGTGAAGAGTATCCCCCACTCACCGCAACTAGAGAAAGCCCACATGCAGCAATGAAGACCCAATGCAGCCAAAATAAATAAATTAAAAAAAAATCAGTTGAGTGTATTTTGATTGTTTTGTTCCATTGATCTATATGTCTGTCTTTTTTGCTAATGCCACACTATCTTGATTACCATTCTTTTTTAAGCCTTGAATTTAGGTACTTTAATTCCTTCAACATTTTTCTTCCTTTTCAAAATTGTCATTCTAGATCCTTTGCCCTTGTCTCATACATTTTAGAATCAGCTGGTCAGTAATGATTCAAAAAAGTATACTGAGATTTTGATTGGGATTGCATTGAATGTATAGATCAATGGGGGGGATTGTTATCTTACCAATTTGATTCTTCCAATCCATAAACATGGATTATCTTTTTATTTATTTAGGTCTTTGATTTCTTTCATCAATATTTTGTAGTTTTCAACACACAGATCCTGCACATATTTGTTAGATTTATAACTAAGTCTTTCATTTTTGGGGTGCTATTGTAAATGGTATTGTTTTTAAAATTTTGAATCCAATGTTCATTGCTGATATATAGAAATACAATAAAATTTTGTATATCGACCTTGTATCCTCTACCTTTGTTAAACTCACTTATTAGTTCTAGGAGCTTTTTTTTTTTAAAGTTCACTCTTATTTATTTATTTATTTTTGGCTGCATTGGGTCCTCGTTGCTGCACGGGCTTTCTCTAGTTGTGGTGAGCAGAGGCCACTTTTCGTTGCGGTGCACGGGCTTCTCATTGCATTAGCCTCTCTTGTTGTGGAGCATGGGCTCTAGGTGCACGGGCTTCAACAGTTGTGGCACGTGGGCTCAGTAGCTGTGGCTCTTGGTCTCTAGAGCGCAGGATCAGTAGTTGAGGCGCACGGGCTTAGTTGCTCCACGGCATGTGGGATCTTCCCAGATCAGGGATCGAACCCGTGTCCCCTGCATTGACAGGCAGATTCTTAACCACTGCGCCACCAGGGAAGTCCCTAGGAGCTTTTTTTTTGTAGATTATTTGGAGTTTTCTATATAGACAATGTAATCATTATAGTTTTATATACATTTTGACCCTTCCTGTTGCTCTTCATTCCTTCCTGAATATCTTCGATTTCATCTGGGATTGTTTTCCTTTTTGTAGGACTTTCTTTAGGTCTTTTTTTTTTTTTTTTTGATGTTGGTCTGTTGGTTAAATATTTTAATTTTTGTCTGAAAATGTCTTATTTTCATTCATTTTTAAAGAACATTTTTTGCAAGATATATTATTCTAAGTTGACAATTATTTTCTTTCAAAACTTTGAAGATATCCTTCGTTGTTCTGGCCTCCATTATTTCTGTAGAGAAGTCAGTTGCTGCTATTGTTACTACTTTGAAGATAATATTCCTTTTTCTTTCTGTGTTTTAGGGTTTTTCTTTGCCTTGTCTTTCAGCAGTTTTACTTTGATGTGCCAAAGGTGTGGATGTAGTTTTCTTGGTATTTACTCTGCCTGGGCTTCTTAGCATTTCTTAAACACATAACTTGTGTTTTTTTGTTTCTTTTGAAAAATTCTTAGTCAGTAATCAATCTCTTCAATTATTGCTTTTGCTCTGTTTTCTCTCTTCTCCCCTTATGGGAAAATTACACATATTTTGTGCCTTTTCACTTTGTTCATATCTTTCATTTCCTTTCTGTATTTTCTATGTTTTCTCCCTTTGCTTCAGTCCTATTAGTAGCTAGTTTTCTAGTCCTCTCTTCAGCTGTGTTTACTTTGTGGTTAAACCTCTCTATCCAGTTCTTAATTTCATTCATTATATTTTTCAGTTTTAAAATTTCTATTTGATTTTTTGGATAGATTCTAGTTCTCCACTGAAAATTTTCTACTTGTAATTTGTTTTCTTAAATGTATTGATGACAGTTCATTTAAAATTGTATCTGCTAATTCTCATATATGAATTACCTGTAAGTTTGTTTTTATTATTTGGTTTTTCTCTGGTTTTTGGTCACTTGGTTTTGTCTCCTGGTAAGTCTGGTAACTTTTGATTGAATGATGGACATTGTGGATAAAAAATTATGGTGGAAATTTGAGCTTGAATGTTATCTTCCTTCAGAGGGGGTTTGCTTTTACTTGAGGTCAGGGTTAGATCATCTTAATCTAGATTGAGATGGTTTAAATCTGGGTTTCAGCTTTTATGATGGCTCATCTCTTTACATATCCTAGAAGTAAGGTTAGCCCTTACTTTTAGGCTATAACTTGTCAGGTGTCCCGACTGAAAGCTGGAGGTGTTTGCTAAATTTCCTATGTTTTGGCATCCCAGAATTCATTTTTAAAATCCTCAGTCCCAGGAGACTGCTGAATATCTACTCAGCTTCTGGGCCCGTCAGATGTTTGTTTACAAATCTGCAAATGCCTGCAGGGGAAAAATGTGACCAGGTATCAGGTTCACACAATGTACTTCTTTTATCTTAGTGATCTTGGCCTCTCAAGTCTTCAGTGCCCTGGTAACTTTTCTTTTTGTTCAAACTTGCTTTCCTAGTTGTGTTTGGTGAAGAGGTTGGTCTGATACAAGCTAATCCACCATATCCAGAAGCAATACAAAGAGCATGGACTTTGGAGCCAGAACTCCAGGATTCAAATCCCAGTTCCATCGTTTACTTGTCCTGTGATCATGAACAAGGTATTAACTTTTTTTGAGCCTCTCTTTTCTCGTCACTAAAATGGTGATAATAACAGTAGCTACCTTATAGGGTTATTGTGATGATTTAACAAGTATTATATATAAAGTAGTGTGTGTATATATATATATATATATATATATATGTATATATTTCCTACTTACCTTCTTGTTCTGGCCTCCATTATTTCCATAGAGAAGTCAGTTATTGTTATTATTACTACTTTGAAGGTAGTATTCCTTTTTTTCTCTGACTGTTTTTTAAGGTTTTTCTTTGCCTTTGTCTTTTGACAGTTTTACTCTGATGTGCCAGAAGTGTGGGTATGGTTTTCTTTGTATTTATCCTGTCTGGGCTTCTTAGCATTTCTTATATCATATATACTTTAAAAGTATATAATATATATCTAAGAAAAGTGCCTGGAATCCAGAAAATGCTGTATTGTTATTTGCTCTTATTATTTTTACTTGATGTGGTCGTCTTTCCAATTAGTGTTGTTTTCCACTGTGTTGTGTCATTTACAAATCCTCAATAGGCTCTGCTGGCTAGTAGATGAAGTCCAAACTCTGCATCTGTAGTTCTCAGCCTTGGTGGCATATTGGAATAACCTGTGATATTTTTAAAACTCTGAGGCCCAAGTCAAACCAGGCCAATTACATCAGAATTTTTAAGGTGGGATACAGATATTAATCAGTATTTTTTTTTTAAATTTATTTTTATTTATTTATTTTTGGCTGTGTTGGGTCTTCGTTTCTGTGCGAGGGCTTTCTCTAGTTGTGGCAAGCGGGGGCCACTCTTCATCGTGGTGCACAGGCCTCTCACTATCGTGGCCTCTCATTGCGGAGCACAGGCTCCAGATGCGCAGGCTCAGTACTTGTGGCTCACGGGCCTAGTTGCTCCGCGGCATGTGGGATCTTCCCAGACCAGGGCTCGAACCCGTGTCCCCTGCATTAGCAGGCAGATTCTCAACCACTGCGCCACCAGGGAAGCCCTAATCGGTATTTTTTAAAGAGCCTCAGGTGATTCCAATGTTCAGCCAATGCTGGGGGCTCTCACACCTCCTCCTCCGCTCTTCTGAGCAACTTTTGAGGGCCTGGAGAAGTGCCTGAGACACGACATGCTCTAGAAAGAGAGAGGAAATGGATGCAAAGAAAAAAGGAAAATAACTCACGGTGGCACCATAGGGACGTGCTTGTGGGAATTCTCATTCTTTGGAGAAACAGCAAACTCCAGCTGTGTGCTCTGTTTTGTGGTTTTCTTTTCGGAGGGGGCAACGTCGATGACCCCCCCTTCTATCTCCACATCAAGCCATCTCTCAGTTCACTCTCACCTTTCCCTCCCGAATTTGCCTCCCTCTCTTTATTCAAAGAGTTGTTGTAATATCTCCTCCCTCTAAGAAGGCTTTTTGGTTTGTTTGGAGGAGTTACCTTCTCACAGGTACTAAAACATTATTCAAGGTGGTCCTGTCCAAGAAGGGGTATGGGGGCTAAGGATGGGCACTTGGGATGGCCAGAGGCACCAGGTGACTTGACAGCAGGTGAGAAACGAACTTTGGAAAGGAGATGGGAGAGGCTCTGGAAAACTTAACAGATCATAAATTGTCAACCAGGCTAACCTCTGAAGGTTTACAAAACTCCTTAGTGTGCGCCACTGATGGTAGAAGTTTTAGGCACTGTGACATGCTGGTGGGGCGATATTTTGTCAAGAGATAAAGGGAGAAGGCCTAGACAGGTGCCTGTTCTGACACCACATGGGGCGGGCATCTGCCAGCAGGGAGCCAAGCCCTTTGTGCCACCTCTGCTGATGCCTTCAGGGAAGCGGCGTCCTGGCTGGAAAGGAAGAGGCTGGGGGAGAGGGGAATGGTGCGGTAGGGAATAATTTTAAACATTTTTGTGCTACGTAAGCTGTGAACACATAGCATGTAGGTCTTCACGAGCCAACCAACTGTGTTTCTCCTGAGCCAATGGAGTGGTGGGTTGTGAAGTTCTGTGATTCAGGATGCTTTCCTGGGCTACCTCTGCTTTAGACAGAGAACAAGAGCAAGTGACATGAGATTTAAAATAATGATAATTGTGTACAGTGCAGGGAAACAGGTCTTTCACTTCTACTGATGGGAGTATAAATTTGTTCAGTTTTTCTTAAAGCATGTGGGCAGCATGAATCAAAAGTCTTAAAAATGTTCCTGCACTTTGACCCAGCAATTCCACTTCTAGGAATATGTTCTAAGGAAGTAGGTGGCAAGTGCACAATGATCTATGTATACTGACATTCATTATAAGCTTGTTCACAATAGTGAACTGAAAACAACCAAAATGTCCAGCAGTTAGGCATTAAATAATGACTGGGAATATAGAATACTATGCAGCTAGTAAAAAGGACACTGCTACTCTTCCATATTTATTGAAATGGAAAGATGTTTATTATATTTTAAGCAAGAAAAGCAGGTCCCAGAACTACATTCACTGTGACCCTATTTCATTTATTTTGGTAATTTTTTTTTTCCCTCCCAGACCATTATTTTATTGAAGATGAATGACTTCATGCTAAGCCTGTATCATGTGGGTAGCCCAGTTTTACACAGACTACTGCCAGAGTAGTTTATTACTACCCATAATGTGTAAATTACTTTGCATAGTGTCTGACATATAGTAGGTGCATAGAGGCAGAAAAAGTAAATATTACTTTCAGAAAGTCTCTTTAACTGTTAAAGAGACTTTACCTCTCTAGAGTGGTTTAGCATTTTAATAGAATAGAAAGTATGATACAAAAATTGGCAAAGTTTGGTGGCCAGAAATCACGTAGTTGGTATGATCTCAATTTTGAAAAACACAGGACACGTGCCCATAAGGAAAGTCTGTAAAGATATCTTTATCTTATTAACAGTGTTTGAGTAATGTTGGGTTATGAGTCGTTTTTATGTCCCTTTTTTTTGCTTTAATACACCCAACCTCCTGTGATAGAATGGACTGTCTTTATTACCCTTTCTCTTCACTCAAAGTCTAAAAAAAAAAAAAAAAAAAAACTCAGGCTTTAATTACTGATATAAAGTAAAACAATAACTTGTTGGTTGGCTGAGAATTGCTGGAAATTAATAAATAGTTTGGAAATTATTTAGTAAATGCTAATTACTTAGCAAAAGTAATTAAAATATTTATAAGCGAACACCCATAAAACACCACCAAGCAAATACATTACTCAATAAATGGTTTAATTAGTATTTCATTACTAGAAATTAATCTCAGTAACCAAACATTACTACAAATTACATGTAGGATGGACAACTTGTTTTACTGCTATTAATGATTTCAATTACAAAGTTTGTGCAAGTCTAATTCCTTCCTGCTTCTCCCGCCTTCCTCCTGCACCCACCTGGGCGAGTTCCCACACACTGGGCCTGAGTTAGGATGTTTGGGGCTGGGCTGACACCTTCCACATTGTTGGAAATCCCGGATTAACAGTTTCCCTCAGCTTATTTCCCAGCTGTCTTGCAGAAATACTAGCCCTGGGTGCCTCTTAATCAGCTGGAATCAGCCTCCAGGAGCTGGTGGGCTTCTTACCACAGATATACTCTCCTCTGGAGTCTCCTAAATCACTTGGCTGCAAGGCCCGATTCCCTCCCCATGTCTGTGTCAAGGCCTTCCCGGTACTTGGTTGCACTCCTGGTTCAGCTCTCAGGCTGGGCCAGGCTACTGCTAAGTCATAAAAGGGCATCTTCGTGCCGATGAGAAAAAAGGAGTCCTTTCCTCCAGACAGATGTAGTCACACGTGAAGGTGGATTTTTGCCCCAGTGTGTTTCTTTCTCAGGTTTCCCAGGGAACAGGCTCTGAGACTCGAGATTTGCGTGCAGGCGTCTTACTGAGGAGTGCTCTCAGGAATAGCCCCTGAGTGAGGGAGTGAGGGAAGTAGGATGGGGTAGAGGGAAAAGTTGGATCACAACCGCACGGGAAGCTCCTGGATTGAGGCAAGGAAGGGGGCAGGCCTTTGTTATTTCAAACGAGCAGACATCGCTCTGGGACTGATGTGCCTCTCTTTGGCTGAGGACAGGTCCTGGAGGGGGACTTGGTTGCCAGCCATTAACAGGCAACACTCCCAGCAGCTGGAGGAACGAGTGCCTTGGCTCTGAAGGAGAAATATGGGCAGCACACCAGCGTCCACTACAGTCCCCTTGTGTCATGGACAACCCGAGCAACCACACAGGAAGGTCCTTCTCGGGGTGGCCTGAGGCCATGAGTTGAACGGGCATGAGTTGTTCCATTGTTTTACTGGGAGTGGGAGGGGTCTTACTTCTGCAGTTAGGGTGGATCCCCACTTAGCTACAAGCTGGGACTTATGCCTAGGCTGTAAGCTCCATGCGGGTAGGTCTATGTCTCATGGTATCCCCAGAACTTAGCACAGTTCGTGGCTCAATTCATATTTGCTGATTGAATCTATAGTAATAAAGACAGTCACCTAAATGCATTAATATAAGCTGTGTTACAATTGATGAAGGGAAATACATAGAATGTGACCTAGGAGGGGTCAGGGAAGCTCCCTCGAAGAAATGACACTTGAGCTGAGACCCAAGGGATGGGTAAGAGTGGGCCAGGCAGAGTGGACTGGGGGTGGGGTGCTTCCCAAGCCTCCTAAGATAGGCATTTACCTTGGCCACCTCCTGAGGGGGTCTCCTCATGGGAAAACAGAGGTGACTTGAGAAATCACACTCACTGAATCTCTCTTGTTATCTGTTGGTGAAATGTATCCTTTGCCCTTATCACAGCCTTATCTGGTATAAGATTCATGTGTCAGAGAGCTTTTCCACTGTGGCTTGGCCAGGCCCTGGTGGCATGAAGGTTGCCTGCACCTGGCAGGTGCTTTCTGGAGTGAGAGATACAGGCCAGGTGTCACAGCTGGACACCAGGTGTCACAGCTGGGGGTGCAGATCCCCCTGGACCCCCCATGGGGTCTCATGCATGTGAAGGCCACCTATTGTGGAGGAGCTGAGGCTGGAAGCAGCTGGGCTGCACCACATCTAAACTCTTCCTTCCTCTTCGTCCGCATCTCCATCCTGCCCCTGGCTTTGCCCCTCTCCAGGCCTGTCTCCAGATTCCTCACTGCCCCAGGAGCATGTTCTGCTCATTTTGCCTCCACTCCTGTGCATGTGTCCTCCCCTTTCTCCAGGACCACCGCTCCACTCAGAAAACCCACCCAAAGCACCGCCATGGAGCCCTGGCCAGAAACTCCAGGTCATACTGAACTCACCCCTTTCTGCATTTCTACAGCCCTCAGCTGTAGATTCTTTAGGGCAGAGGCTGGTTTAGAAATCCTGGGCCTGGTACCATACCTGGTCGAGAGCAAGAATGTTGGGAGAGGCTGGAGGAGAGGAGAAGCCCTGAAGGAAAACCCAGGGTGCCCGTCCCTGCCACGATGCCCTGGTTGGCACCGGGCAGTGTGAGCGGTGGCCTGGACGACATCTGCTGGGCTCCCAGCCAAGTGCACCGTGAGGGGTGCCGTGGGCCTGCCTTCCGCTGTTGGTGGTGGGTGGCAGCAACGGACCGGAGGCGGAAGATGGAAAGTTCATGTTTATCACGTCTGGGACTTTGCCTGCCTTGTCCTTAATCAGTCTACAGCTAATTAGTCGCCTCCCCCAGCTGGCAGAACACCATGAATCACCAAGGAAAAGGCTGAAGTCAGCGGGCCTACTGCTCAGGGGAATCCCGGCTCCTTGGGTGGGCCCTTCTTGCCTGGGGCATTGTGAGGGCCACAGGATGCAGGAGCTCCTCTGGGAAGAATCTGGGGTTGTTGGGAAGGGGCCCCGGGGTCCTGTGCCACCTAGGGTGACTGTAGGGGGAAGGGTGTGGCATCATCCTCTTTGCTGCAACATAAGGGCTCACTTTCCCAAACTCCCTTGCAGCCAGGAAAGGCATGGGACACAGTTCAGACCAATGGGGCATAAGCTGAAACCTGCTGGGGGCTCTTAGGAAGGCTTTTCCTTTCTTGATAAAAGGCATTGGATGCTGCTGGTGCTTGCCCTTCTTGCCCTTTCTTCTTTTTGCCTTGAATGCAGACTTGAAGGCTGGAGCTGCAGCAGCCATCAGCCTCTATGAGGGAAAGACCAAGAGAATTGTAATGATACCAGCCATGAACTGACAAACCAATGCCAATAACTAGCCTACCTCCAGATTTCTGTCAGGTGAAAATAATAAATCTCCATTTGTTTAGTCCACTGTTGGTTGGTATTCTGTTAGCTGCAACTGAATACACTTCTAACTGATACAGAGGGGAACTCTAGATGGTGCCAGCTTGACTGCACAGATGCCCATGGTACCAGAGTAATCCAGACATTCCTGGCCTCATCAGCCAGTGAGGTTATAATACCCACATGCCACCAGCTCTGCTCCCTCCTCCAATCCTTCATCTTTTAAAGTCTCATTCGTCAACCCTTTTTAGACACCTATGTTATTAAGAAAGTATCTGGGTGTGACATTGATGTGCCAGTCATGTTAAACCCTGTGTAATGGTGTGCCTAGGAAGGCAAAACTAGATTTTCTGGCAAAAGAATAATCCCTCTTCTCTTAGTTATGCAGTGCTTATGTTAAGTAGGCAAACACATTGCTCTGGGAAAAGGGTGCAAAAAGGAATTATGTGATTCTGAGAAGGTTTTGCAGGGCTGATCACAGAGGCAGGATATTTGCATATGGGAGGACTGAGGTCAAGACCCTGACTGACCCTTCCCTTTTGGGGTTTAAGATTACTAGAGCCTTTCTGATGTACTGAGTTGGGCCTCTCTGAGATCCTTTGGCAAGAAAGGGTAGAAGGAATGCCACAGGGGAACCTCACCATCAGGAAACAGGGACGCTGAATAGGTGAACCAAGCTAATATCAGGGCTAGATACTTGTTAGTGAGGCTGGTGCCCACCCGCAGCTGACATGGCAGAGACCTCCAGGCACTCTGGTAGAGGTTGTGCTGTGGGAGCAGGGGCTGCACATAAGAGTGTGAAATAAAAGAGTTGTAGCCTGGAGCCCAAGTGTGGGGCGCTGCTGTGCACCTCCAGGGTTGGCTCAGCAAGGGCAGCCCTGAGCTGTGGACGTGGAGGCAGCAAACTGCGCGGGACCAGTTTTCCACAGCGACCCCTTGTGGCAGCGGGCTGATTAGACTGTTCAATTCTGTCTCCACCTGGCTTTTAGAGCCGGGACAGATCCTGATGCACTGAGTCGTGGTTCCAGTTCTTGGGCACCTTGGGGAAGGTGAGCGGAGGAAGACCCTGAGGGTAGAGGGTTGTATAGCACCGTGGTTAGGAGGATGGACTCTGGAGTCAGACTGCTCGGGTTCCAGTTTCTGCTCTGCTGCTTGCCTGGCCTGACCTCATGGGCTGCAGACCTGTACGGCCTCACCGGAGCCTGCCTTAAACAGGCACCATGCTGGGCTTAATGCTTGCTGTCTTGAAAGTCTTAATAATTTTTAAAAATCTGTCAGCCATATTTTATTTTATTTTTTTAACTGAGGTATAGTTGATTTATAATACAATGTTGCGTTAGTTTCAGGAGTATGGCACAGTGATTCAGTTATACATGCATATCTATCTATTCTTTTTCAGATTCTTTTCCCTTATAGGTTCTTACAAAATATTGAGTAGAGTTCCCTGTGCTTGACAGTAGGTCCATGTTGCTTATCTATTTTATATATAGTAGTGTGTATATATTAATCCCAAACTCCTAATTTATTCCTCCCCCCTCCTTTTTGGTAACCATAAGTTTGCTTTCTACGTCTGTGGGTCTATTTCTGTTTTGTAACTAAGTTCATATGTATCATTGTTTTTTTAGATTCCATGTATAAGCGATATTATATATTTGTCTTTGTCTGGCTTACTTCACTTAGTGTGACAATCTCTAGGTCCATCCATGTTGCTGCAAATGGCATTATTTCATTCTTTTTTTATAATGTTATTTTTGAACAAGGACCCCCTTCCACTCCTCTATTTTCATTTTTCACTTGGCCCTGCCAATTATGCAGTCAGTCCTGCTTGGGCAAATTACTTCTCTATGCCACAATTTCCCCATCTGTAAAATGGATTTTAAAAAAACAACCCTGCCTCAGAGAGCTGTTGTAAGATTAAATGAGTTATATACATAAAGTACTCAGAACAGGATCTGGCATGTAGTAAGCACTGTGTAAGTGTTAGCCATTGTTACTGTTCCTGTTAATTTAGGCTGATGAGGACTCCAGCAATTAATCTGTAAAACACAGAGACATGACTACATTTCTGTCTCCAGCTAGTGAAGCAGATCAGATCAAGCACATGGGGAAACAATGCAAGGAGAGGAAAATGTGACCCCTGGACTTCCTTCTCACACAAGATGAGATGCCTCATTAAGCCCACATCCATCTGGGCCCACAAGGCTGACAAGAGAGGAGAACGCTGGGGCCTGAGAAGTGTGGAGTCAAGGCCAACCTCCCACTGCAGGGGCTGGCAGCAGGAGTGGGCACGGCTCGGAGGCACAGGCTGGGGCACCTCCGGAAGCAGCCGGCCTCCTCCCCCTGTGGTCAGACTGAGAGGCAGGCTGTCATCAGACTCAGGCCCTGCTGTCCCTCCTCTCGGAGGAGACACACTGTCAGGGAGGGATGGCCCCAGCCCTTCCCTCCCGCCTGGACCCATCTTGCATTTACAGAACCAGATCAGAGGATAGGATGCTGGGAAGGATGCTTTATTATGATGATGATTCTAAATAAAATTATTTCTTGGCATGTAACCTACACACAAAAAGAGGAGAAATCATAGGTGCTCAGCTCAATGAATCCTCCAAAAGTGAACACACTCAGTTCAAGATACGGGACATCCACCAAAGTCAGGAAGCTCCCAGCTACACTCCCCTCCCGGTCACTCCCTCCTTCCCCGGTCAACCACTATCCTGAATATTATTTTCTAAAACCATTAGATTTCATTTTCCCAAATTTTTTATTTTGGAAAAATTTAAATCTACGAAGCAAATGGGAATAATAGAATAGGAACACCCATATAGTCACCTAGATATACTAATCGTTAACATTTTGCAACATATTCTCTCTCTGTCTTTCTGTCTCTCTTTTTTCTCCCCCCATCCCTACACACACAATTTTCTGAACCATTTGAGAGTTATTTGCAGACATCATGACACTTTATCCCTAAATATTTCAGCACACATCCTAAGAAGGAGAGCATTTACATAGTGCAGTTATCACAATAAAGAAATTTAACATTGCTACAATATCATTATATAATAATAATCTATATATCCCAATGATATTATATATACATATATATATGTGTGTGTATGTGTGTGTATATATATATATATATATATATATACACGAAAGCCTGGAACACACTTTGCATTTAGCTGTATGTCTCTTTCATCTTCTCTAATCTAGAATAGGTCTCTCTCTCTCTTTTTTTTTTTTTTATTATTATTTATTTACTTATTTTGGCTGTGTTGTGTCTTCGTTTCCGTGCGAGGGCTTTCTCCAGTTGCGGCAAGTGGGGGCCACTCTTCATCGCGGTGCGTGGGCCTCTCACTGTCGCGGCCTCTCTTGTTGCGGAGCACAGGCTCCAGACGCGCAGGCTCAGTAGTTGTGGCTCACGGGCCTAGTTGCTCCGTGGCCTGTGGGATCTTCCCAGACCAGGGCTCGAACCCGTGTTCCCTGCATTGGCAGGCAGATTCTCAACCACTGCGCCACCAGGGAAGCCCTCTCTCTCTCTTTTTTTTTTTTTTGTCTTTTTGTCTTTCATGACACTGACATTTTTGGAGTGTATAGGCAAGTTTTCTAGAATATCTCTGAGTTCGGATTGTCAGATTATTTCCCCATGATTGAATTTAGTTGAAACATTCCTGGCAAGAATGCTATAGGAGTTTTATTATTATGTATATGTTCTTTATAATTAATTTATTATTAATGAGAGTAGCTGCAACTTATTGAGTACCCATCATGTGACATGGGGATTTTGATGTCCATTTTACAGACCAGGTAACTGAGGCAGAGAGTGGCTAAGTACTTTTCTCAAGGTCAGATGGTCAGAAAGAGGAAGTGCCGGGATTAGGCTTGTCTGACCCCAGTGCCCATGCTCATAGCCCATTCAACCCACTGTCAGAGATGACTGGTCCCGCTGGAAGTAGACCTGAGGCTGTGTCCTGGAGGGCAGGGACTGCGTTATGTTCTCTGCTGAATTCCAGGCTTAGCCAGGGCCAAACCCAGAGCAAGGGTCCATGATTGTTTATTAAATAAATGGATGAATGATTGTTTTATGGACAAAGGTTAGCATGGAGTCCATGGACCACTGGCATCAAAATCACCCAGAAAACTCGTCAGAAATACACATCCGTGGGCCCCACTGCCAACCCACAGAAACTGAATCTCTGTTGATGGGACCCGAGGATCTATGTTAGGTTTTCCTGATACCCAGATATAGACAAAATTAAGTGAAAAAAGCAAGTTTCAAAACAGGGTATGCTGCATAATTCTATGTCTTTTTCTCTGTGTTTTAAGGTTACGTGGTTACATACAGAGTTACCGTTTCTTTTTGTTTGTTTGTTTTTTGGCTGCATTGGGTCTTTGTTACTGCACGCGGGCTTTCTCTAGTTGTGGCAAGCGGGGGCTACTCTTCGTTGCGGTGTGCGGGCTTCTCATTGCGGTGGCTTCTCTTGTTGAGGAGCACGGGCTCTAGGCGCGTGGGCTTCAGTAGTTGTGGCACACGGGCTCAGTAGTTGTGGCTCACGGGCTGTAGAGCGCAGGCTCGGTAGTTGTGGCACACGGGCTTAGTTGCTCCGCAGCGTGTGGGATCTTCCTGGACCAGGGCTCGAACCCATGTCCCCTGCATTGGCAGGCGGATTCTTAACCACTGTGCCACCAGGGAAGTCCCTAGAGTTACAGTTACGAGAAGGATGTTAGAACTGTTAACAGTGGGTTACCTCTGAGGAGTGGGACTGGGGCCCTGGAGATGGAGAGGAAGACTTTACCTTCTCTCGATACACTGCTAGAAATGACACAGGTTATCACTTAATATATTCTTTTTGTAAAAAATTAAACCCTACAGATAAGTAGGGTAATTAAGGAACTTATCACCCAATCTGAACACTTTTGAGAGTGAAAGGCAGTGCTGTTATTAGTTACAGCAGCAACAGAGAAAACAGAGGCCGTTCTGGGCAAACCTGGGCAAGCGGTCACCCTGCTTAGGGTGACCAAAGTCCCCTTTGATCACCTCCCATCCTGGTTACAGCCACCCCTAATCAGGGGTAACCACTGTTACCAGTTTGATGTATTTCACAGACCCTTTTAGTATAACATGTAGCCACTGAAAGCACCTTGTTTGAGACTTCTCTTTTTACATAAGTGGTATCACACTAAATACATCAACATGCAAGTTGTTTATTCTCATTCAACAATATATGTCTTGGAGATTTGGCCGTGTCAAGCCCACGTGGGTCTGCTTCATTCCTTTTAACTGCTGTCAAGCATTCCACATGTGAATTTTTCCACTCTGTTGTGGATGGATATTTGGGTTGTTTCCAGCTCTTTAGAATGACTAATCATGCTAATGCTGATGGTGACGGTGATACTGTCCCAACAGCGGAACCACCCAGCGTCCAACAGAAGTCAGTCTAAGAATATTCTCAGGAGATGGCATTTTTGAGGAATGACTGGATTTATGAGTAAGGTCCCTCACCAGGCCTGAGGCTCCTCCATTTGCCCTGTTCAGGGACGGTACAGGGCTTCAGAGATGGGGCTGTACCCAGCTTCACCATCAAAGGCTCTCAGAATGCCCTTGGCCTCTCCAAGCTGTTCCCGCAGTTGAGGTCCAGCAGAAGCTCCTGTCCCCAGGCCTGGTGCCTCCCGTCTCACTGCTCTTCCTCTTCTCCTCTTGCCTCTACTGCTCATAAGGCTCTTGCACTCACATGGGGTGACGCTTGGCTATGGTGGAAAGAGCCAGAGACTGTTCAATTCCCAGTTCCGCCACTGACGGACTGTGTGACCTTGAGTGAATCTCTTTCCCTCTCTGGGTCTCCAGTGCTCCATTTGTGGGATGGGGCAAATAGTATTCACCTCCTGGGCTTGTGAGCTCTTCTGTGGGATAACAAAACGGGTCACGTACATGCCCCCATCACCACCACGTGGGTGCTCCGTAAGTGGTCACTTCAGTCCCCTTTCCCTTGTCTCACTGTCGCTTTGTGTGGATTAGTGTCACTGCATAACTGAAAAGCTAGTCGATGTTCCTGAGGACAAAGATTGTGTCATCTCCCACTTTGGCATTGTCCCTGCCCCTCTCAAGTCCCGGCATAGATTTGGGGCACACTTTGGGGCCCCAGGAGGGAGGGAGTGATGTAAGGAGGCTGTCTTTATTTCAGGGTCCTGGGAGGCTACCCAGAGAAAGATGGGGAGACAGCGCCCTACCCTTGGACTGATCCCTCACTCGTGGAATTTTTTAATCTAATGAGGCAATAGTTCCTAATTGTAGAATCTCCTATCTGATGGGAGAGAGCGTCTCTGCCTCCAGGGGATCTCCTAGTCTGATGGGAAGGACATGGTCAGTATCCCCTGAAGCTCCTTGCCTGATGAGGGAGAGATGTTATCAGTCCCCAGGGAAGTTTCCAGATTGATGGAGGAGACATACATCTGGGGCGCCTTCCTGACTTTCATTGAAGATTTCCATTTTGTGTGAACCTTTCTTACAGCGTCCCTTCCTTAACATGTACATGCTGCTTGCTCTCTCTACAGGACTGTGAGTTTCATGAGGGCAGAACTGATATCTCTTCACTGGGATTTCTGGTCCCAGCTTGTTGCTGGGCGTCCTAAGGAGCGCTTGAAGATTGGCCACATTCTCAGGGGCTCCCAAGAGTCAGGGTTCTCAAGCTACTCAAGGTCAGACAAAGCAATTTAGAGAATGAGAGTGAGTCATCAGAGGGGCCTGGTGGGGGTGGGGATGGGTGGGCGGTGGCCTGGGCCCGGGGTCTGCCCTCACACCCTCTCTCCACTCCCTTCTGGAAGCTGCTGCAGCTCTGCCTGTGGCATCTCACAGGAGCACTCCTACAGCCTATCCCCCCCATGGGAGCTGGGTGCAGAGGTGGGCGCCTCTGTCTGTGTAGGAGAGGAGACACATCAGATCCCCGGGCTGATGGGCAAGTCAAAACTGCTGGTTAAGTGGCTTTAAAGTAGTGGCCATTTATAAGTTAATGAAAGAGAAAATAGGCACATTATACATACAGATTTGTCCTTAATGAGGGGAAAAGGCATTGTTTACTGATGTTCAGTTCTAATTAACCACGCACAAGGCTAGCTTTTTTCCAGCAGCACCGTGTGCCCCCATTCTGCTATCTTCCACCACGTTCCTTTAACCCCTTCAGTGCCCAGCTGGGTACCGACTCATCCCTCAAAACATCAGTTTCGGGCTTCCCTGGTGGCGCAGTGGTTAAGAATCTGCCTGCCAATGCAGGGGACACGGGTTCGAGCCCTGGTCTGGGAAGATCCCACATGCCGCGGAGCGACTAAGCCCGTGAGCCACAACTACTGAGCCTGCCCATCTGGAGCCTGTGCTCTGCAACGGGAGGGGCCGCGACAGTGAGAGGCCCGCGCACCGCGATGAAGAGTGGTCCCCGCTTGCTGCAACTAGAGAAAGCCCTCGCACAGAAACGAAGACCCAACACAGCCAAAAATAAATAAATAAATTAATTAATTAAAACAAACAAACAAACATCAGTTTCTGGGCTGCCGGAGTAGCCAGTTCCTGAGTGAGTCTGTAGGACCTTTGACCCCAAGACTCCCGGCAGCTGCTCGTGTCCTCTGCTCTCCGCAGCTGGTTGGCCAGACGGAGGACAGTGCTGCCAGGGCCCTCAGGGCAGCCACCCGTGGAGGGAGGCAGAGCTCAGGAATGGCTGCTTTTCTGGGGCAGGGGGTTGCGGGGTAGCAGGAAGGACCCAACCGAGGGGACAGATGGAAGGTGAGGGCTGCAAGCCGGGGACCCCCCCCAGGAGGCAAGGGCTCGGGAGCAGCACCCAGCAATCCCACCCTTTATGGTTTCTCTGAAAGTGTCAAGAAGGAAGGGGGCTCCACTGGGAAAGGTGAATGGCAAGGTGCATCCCAAACGGGCATCTCCCTGAAGCCATTGCTGAAGTTACACCCGTCTGTTTCTCACGTTAGCATAAGCACACATGAGGTCACTCTAGGATAAACAGATAACCCCTCACTGCCCCGTAAGCTCCTCTATTACCCCCAGGTCCCAGCCCTTCCCCCAACCTGCTAGATGCTGCTTGTCTTCAGTGGGGAAATGAACTAGCAACAGAGATGGGAGTGGGACACGAATGACTGTTGCCAAAGTGAGGTCACTGATAGCCCCTGCTCAGCTGGGGAAGTCAGTGAGGACAGAGGAAGCTGAAGGAGTTACATACTGGAAGGGGGTGGGGGAGGTGGCTAGGTCGACCCCAAACTCTTATCACCAGGGGCACCCTGGAGCTGTCTTCTGGAGCCTAGGCTGGGAGGGAATGTGGCTTTCCCTTGAACTTTCTGGGTGAGTTACAGGCAGTAGTTGTAACTTGCTAATGCTCAGAGTGCCTTCACGGCTCTGGCGGCAGGGGGTAGGGTGGGGGGAGGTGGGGAGGTGGGGAGGTGGGGGGGAGGCGGTCCAGGAAAGTGTGGCTCAGGTTTACTCACAGGTTGTTGCAGTGGAGGCAAAAACGCTACCTCTGTGACCCCTGGACAAGAGTACACGCGGTGGGGGCTTCCCTGGTGGTGCAGTGGTTAAGAGTCTGCCTGCCAATGCAGGGGACACGGGTCCGGGAAGATCCCATGTGCCGCGGAGCAACTAAGCCTGTGCGCCACAACTAATGAGCCTGCCCTCTAGAGCCCACGAGCAACAACTGCTGAGCCCGCGTGCCACAACTACTGAAGCCCGCACGCTTAGAGCCCATACTCCGCAACAAGAGAAGCCACTGCAATGAGAAGCATGCACACTGCAATGAAGAGTAGCCCCCGCTTGCCTCAACTAGAGAAAACCCGCATGCAGCAACGAAGACCCAACGCAGCCAAAAATAAATAAATAAAATAAATTTTAAAAAAAATTTAAAAGGAGTACATGCAGTGACCCCACAGCGCAATTCTGAGGGTTGGATAGAAGGGAGGACTTAGTGATGGATTCAATGGACAGTTGAACAACTTTTGTTTGAAAATACGTTTGAAAATTTAGGTAAAACGGACAAAGTCCTAGAAAAACAAAAATGACCAAAACCGACAAAACAATAGAAGGCCTGAATCATCCTATAACTATTAAAGAATCTGAATCTTTTTTTTAAAATTGAAGTATAGTTGATTTACAGTGTTACAATGTGTTAGTTTCTGGTATACAACAAAGTGATTCAGTTATACATACATATACATATATATATCCTTTTCCATTATTTTTTAAAGTATACATATTAATAATTATTTTCATTTTGCCAAAGTGAAAATAACTTTCATCAATAGTCAACTCCCTTCATAATTCCTTATAAAACAATTTCATTAAAATGTTCATTCTTTTGCCTTTTCTGGTTTTCTTTCTCACTGTGTGCTTAACTTTTCTAGTCTGTTTCTCTCTTATGTTTTATCATAGGATATTGGATATAGTTCCCCGTGCTATATGGTAGGACCTTGTTATTTATCTATTTTATATATAGTAGTTTCTATCTGCTAATCCCAAACTCCTACTTTATCCCTCCCCCACCCCCTTTCCCCTTTGGTAACCATAAGTTTGTTTTCTATGTCTTTGAGTCTGTTTCTGTTTCGTAAATAATTTCATTTGTGTCATATTTTAGATTCCACATATAAGTGATATCATATGGTATTTGTCTTTCTCTTTTTGACTTACTTCACTTAGTATGATAATCTCTAGTTCTATCCATGTTGCTGCAAATGGCATTATTTCGTTCTTTTTTGTGGCTGAGTAATATTCCATTGTATATATGAACCACATCTTCTTTATCCATTCATCTGTCAATGGACATTTAGGTTGTTTCCATGTCTTGGTTATTGTAAATAGTGCTGCTATGTATTCAATAGATTGGGGTGCAAGTATCTTTTCAAGTTATAGTTTTTTCCGGATATATGCCCAGGAGTGGGATTGCTGGATCATATGGTAGTTCTATTTTTAGTTTCTTAAGGAACTTCCACACTGTTTTCCATAGGTACTGCACCAATTTACATTGCCACCAACAGTGTAGGAGGTGGCATTTGTATTTGTAGACTATTAATACAAATATTAATTTGTATTTGTAGACTACAAATATCTATTTGTAGACTATCTGATGATGGCCATTCTGACTGCTGTGAGGTGGTACCTCATTGTAGTTTTAATTTGCATTTCTCTAATAATTAGTGATGTTGAGCAACTTTTCATGCACCTATTGGCCATCTGTATGTCTTCTTTGGAGAAATGTCTAGTTAGGTCTCCTGCCCATTTTTTGATTGGGTTGTTTGTTTTTTTGTTATGAGTTGTATGAGCTATTTGTATATTTTGGAAAGTAAGCCCTTGTCGGTTGCATCATTTGCAAATATTTTCTCCCAGTTTGCAGGTAGTCTTTTTGTTTTGCTTATAGTTTCCTTGGCTGTGCAAAAGCTTATGGCTTTTTTTAAAAAATATTTATTTATTTATTTGGTTGTGCCAGGTCTTAGTTGCGGCAGGCGGCCTCCTTAGTTGTGGCTCCAGGACTCCTTAGTTGTGGGTCGCCGGCTCCTTGGTTGTGGCACCTGTGCTCCTTAGTTGAGGCAGGCGGACTCCTTAGTTGCAGCTCATGGGCTTCTTAGTTGTGGCATGTGAACTCTTAGTTGTGGCATGCGTGTGGGATCTAGTTCCCTGACCAGGGATTGAACCCAGGCCCCCTGCACTGGGAGCATGGAGTCTTATCCACTGTGCCACCAGGGAAGTCCCAAAAGCTTATAGCTTTGATTAGGTCCCATTTGTTTATTTTTGCTTTTATTTCTTTTTAAAAAAATTTTTATTGGAGTTTAGTTGATTTACAATGTTGTGTTAATTTCAGGTGTACAGCAAAGTGAATCAGTTGTACATATACATATTGATATATCCATTCTTTTTTTAGATTCATTTCCTGTATAGGCCATTACAGAGTATTGAGTAGAGTTCCCTGTGCCATATGGTAGGTCCTTATTAGTTATCTGTTTTTTATATAGTAGTGTGTATATGTCAATCTCAATCTCTCAGTTTGTCCCTCCTCCCTCTACCCCTGGTAACCATAAGTTTGTTTTCTACATCTGTGACTCTACTTATGTTTTGTGAATAAGTTCATTTGTACCCTTTTTTTAGATTCCACATGTAAGCGATATCATATGATATTTCTCTTTCTCTGTCTGACTTACTTCATTTTGCTTTTATTTCTGTTGCCTTGGGAGATTGACCTAAGAAAACGTTGGTATGATTTATGTCAGAGAATGTTTTGCCTATGTTTTCTTCTAGGAGTTTTATGGTGTCATGTCTTATATTTAAGTCTTTAAGCCATTTTGAATTTACTTTTGTGCATAGTGAGAGGGTGTGTTCTAACTTCATTGATTTACATGCAGCTGTCCAGCTTTCCCAGCACCACTTGCTGAAGAGACTGTGTTTTCTTCATTGTATATTCTTGTCTCCTTTGTCAAAGATTAATTGACCGTAGGTTTGTTGGTTTATTTCTGGGCTCTCTATTCTGTTCCATTGATCCATGTGTCTGTTTTTTTGCCAATACCACACCATTTTTTTGTTTTTTAAATTTTATTTCTTTATTTTTGGCTGCATTGGGTCTTCGTTGCTGCACACAGACTGTCTCTAGTTGCAGCGAGCAAGGGCTACTTTTCCGTGTGGTGCATGGGCTTCTCATTGCAGTGGCTTCTCTTGTTGTGGAGCACGGGCTCTAGGTGCACGGGCTTCAGTAGTTGTGGCTTGCAGGCTCTAGAGCACAGGCTCAGTAGTTGTGGCGCACGGGCTTAGTTGCTCCGCGGCATGTGGGATCTTCCCAGACCAGGGCTTGAACCCATGTTCCCTGCATTGGCAGGTGGATTCTTAACCACTGTGCCACCAGGGAAGTCCCTACCACACTGTTTTGATTACTGTAGCTTTGTAGTATTATCTGAAGTCTGAGAGGGTTATGCCTCCAGCTTTGTTCTTTTTCCTCAGGATTGCTTTGGCAATTCTTGGTCTTTTATGGTTCCATATAAATTTTAGGATTATTTGTCCTAGTTCTGTGAAAAATATGATGGGTAATTTGATAAGGATCGCATTAAATCTGTTGATTGCTTTGGGTAGTATGGCCATTTTAACAGTATTAATTCTTCCAGTCCAAGAGCATGGAATATCTTTTCATTTCTTTGAATCAATTTCAGTTTCCTTTATCAATGTTTTATAGTACTCAGCATATAAGTCTTTCACCTCTTTGGTCAGGTTTCTTCCTAGGTATTTTATTTTTTGATGCAATTTTAAAAGGGATTATGTTTTTACTTTCCCTTTCTGATATTTCGTTGTTAGTGTAAAGAAATGCAACAGATTTCTATATGATAATCTTGTACTCTGCTACCTTGCTGAATTCGTTGATCCGTTCTAGTAGCTTTTGTGTGGTGTCTTTAGGGTTTTCTATGTATAATATCATATCATCTGCATATAATGACAACTGTACTTCTTCCCTTCCAATTTGGATACCTTTTATTTTTCTTCTCTGATTGTTGTGGCTAGGACTTCCAATACTATGTTGAATAGAAGAGGTGAGAGTGGACATCCTTGTCTTGTTCCATATTTTAGTGGGAAGGCTTCAGCTTTTCACTGTTGAGTATTATACTGGCTGTGGGTTTGTCATAAATAGCATTTATTATGTTGAGATATGTTCCCTCTATACCCACTTTGGGAAGAGTTTTTATCATGAAAGGATGTTGAATTTTATCAAATGCTTTTTCTGCATCTATTGAGATGATCATGTGGTTTTTGTCTTTTCTTTTGTTGATATGGTATATCACATTGACTGATTTGTGTATGTTGAACCATCCTTGTGACCCTGGGATGAAACCAACTTGATTGTGGTGTATGATCTTATTTATGTGTTATCGGATTTGGTGTGCTAATATTCTGTGGAGAATTTTTGCATCTGTGTTCATCAAAGATATTGGCCTGCAATTTTCTTTTTTGGTAGTGTCTTTGTCTGGCTTTGGTATCAGGGTGATGGTGGCTTCATAGAATGACTTTGGGAGTATTCCCTCTTCCTCAGTCTTTTTGAAGTGTTTGGGAAGGTTCAGTGTAAGTTCTTTTTTGTGTGTTTGGTAAACTTCCCCAGTGAAGCCATCTGGTCCTGGACTTTTGTTTGCAGGGAGGGTTTTTGTTGTTGTTGTTGTTTTTTTACTACAGAGAATCTGAATCCTTAATTAATGATGTCCTCACAGAGAAAACTCCAGGCTCCAACTGCAGCCCTTCCTGTGGCAGTTATTGGGCATTTATTGCTATTAATAAAGCTGGGACTTCAATCCACATTCACCTCCTTATGCCTATTTTCTATACATTAAAACCCTGAGAGAAGAGAGTTATATATATTTTTTTAAGTATTTGTTTATTTATTTATTTATGGCTGTGTTGGGTCTTCGTTTCTGTGCGAGGGCTTTCTCTAGTTGTGGTGAGCGGGGGCCACTCTTCATCGCGGTGCGCGGGCCTCTCACTATCGCGGCCTCTCTTGTTGAGGAGCACAGGCTCCAGATGCGCAGGCTCAGTAATTGTGGCTCACGGGCCCAGTTGCTCCGCGGCATGTGGGATCTTCCCAGACCAGGGCTCAAACCCGTGTCCCCTGCATTGGCAGGCAGACTCTCAACCACTGCGCCACCAGGGAAGCCTGAGAGTTATATTTTAATCCTCCTTACCACCCTCAACCCAGAAGAAATGTCCTGCAGCATCTCATTAACACCTTCTATTTACTTGCAGGTTTGAATGGGCAACAAAAGGGCCTTTTATGAGAATATTTATTAAGGGTCTATGTGCCAAGCAAGTCACCTCTATTGATCTTATTTAATCCACACAAGCATCCCGCAAGAGAGACATTATTATCTTCATCTGAGGTTCAGAGAAGTAGGCTGACTTGTCCAAGTCACAGAGTTAGTGAGAGGCCATCTGACTCCAGAGGCTATTCCTTTTTCACTGGACCACAGTGATGCCAGAACAAGCCTGCCCCTTCCTCAGGGAAAGGAAGGTCATGACCGAGTCCTCTCCCCACCCCACATACCAGCCCCCATCTCTAGCTTTCAACATCTAGGTCAGAGTTCCAGGTCCCTCCCACCCTGACTACAGTGCATGGGAATTTCTTCAGTGGGTCAATGACCCTCTTACATGGCAGCCCCCAGAACTGAACCTGGCATTGAAAGCCATGGTTGGCTATTCTGGTTATCTATTGCTAGGTTAAAAATTATTCCAAACTCACTGGTGTGAAACAACCATTTATTAGGCTTTTAGATTCTGTGGGTCAGAAATTCAGATAGGGTACAGCAGGGATGTTTGATCTCTGCTCCACGATGTAGAAACCTCAGCTGGGAGATTCAAAGGCTGAAGGTGATACAGCCAGTGGGGGCTGGAATCATCTGAAGGCTTGTTCACTCATATGTCCGGTGGCTGGTGCTGGCTGTTGGCTCGGACCTTAGCTGGGACTCTTGGCCAGAATATCTGCGTGAGGCCTCTCCAGATAGCTTTGGCTTCCTCACAGTATGGTAGCTCGATTCCCATGAGACAACCAGTTAAAAGCATGTTGCCTTTTTTGACGAGCTCTTCTAGTTGTACAGGAGCATGACTGCACCATTCTGTTAAGTTGCCACAAAGCCCTGCCCAGTTTCAAGGGGAGGAGAAATAGACTCCACTTCTCAATAGGAGAGTGTCAAAGTTCTAGAAGAGCAGGTGGGACTGGAAATATTACTGTGGCCATTTTTGGAAAATGCACTGTACTTCACAGGCCCACCTTAGAGGAAGCTCTCCACACAGGAGGACCTGAGAGGTGCCCGTGATTTACAACTTCGTTCATTCAGGCAATATATAGTGTTCACCACGTGCCAGACGCTGCCTCTCGAGTTGGTCCCCAGCTGCACAGCCGTTCAGCCCCACCCACCCAGGTGCTTCCCCTGAGGCCCTGAGAGGTTTGATCAAGATGAGAGAACTTTGGGCTTAACTCTCTCCAGCCTTCTGGGAAACATTGCTCTGGGTCACTGTGGCTACAGCCCAGAGAATAATTTCTCCCTCTGGGGGCTGCTGTTGAATTGAGGTTTTATACTCCCATTTCTGAAAGAACAGACATAGTGAACAGCTTCTATTTATTGAAGAACATAATAAGTTGTTTTTTACTTTTATATAGCTCTTATTTTGTGGCCCCCATGAAACAAGTGGTTCCTCAGTAAGAAAGAGATTCCTGCCCTTTGGTGGCACTCAGAAGTGGGAGAATCTGTTTGTGAATTAGGTCCTTGCGGTGTAAAGGAAGAAGCTGGGAGAGCTCTTTTAACTCTTTAGCACATGAGTTTGGCTAGTATAACTGGTTCACTAGCTATCACCCTGGAAAATGTAATGATCTGGTCATGACAAGTTGAGGTATAGCTAGTATAATAATCACAATAATAACCAATATGTATCATACTCCAGGCTCTGGGTTGAGCATTTTACACACCGTCCCATTTAATCCTCTTAACAATGCTGTGAAGAAGGTACTAAAATTGTTTTCACAAATGAGGAAACTACTTACTAAGGTTCAGAGAAGTTAAGTAATTTGCCTAAAGACACACAGCTAGGAAGTGGTGGAACTGGGATTTGAATCTAAACCCATGGACTCTGGACACTGTTCTATTAACATTGGGGCATGCTATGCAGATAGTAGTCCTGGTAGCTTAAAGGGAGGGACAGGAATTAGAGTACAATAGGCTGGGTGTTGGGTCTCTTTGGCTGGGTACCAAGGACTCATTCTGATGCCTCAGTCTGCTCGTCTGTAAATGGGGATAATGCCTACCTGAGTGAGTTACATAAAGCCCCAGTATAGTCCTCCAGACCCAGTGACGTTCAATGCATGACTGGGGAGTCCCCTTCCCTTTCTCCTTCCTCCATAATTTACTTGAGCTGACCCTTAGAGGGGGCCTCCCTGCCCAGAAGTAGGGGAATGGACAAGATGACTTACCCATGGCTGTTCTAAAATCTCTGGTTCCCTAAACTCCTGCTGGATTTTGAGATTCCATTCCCTCTCACCATACTTTTCATTGGGAGAACTTTAAATGATTTTATAAAAACTGCAAATGTACAAGGTAATTGAGTCTTCTGTTTTATTACCCTGAGCTGCCTGGACCTTGCCTGGCCTCCTCCTCACTCACCGAGCTGCTGGAATAAAGTTGGAAGTGTTTGCACTGGTAATATATAGGACTTAATTAACCTGGCCTTTTATAGCATTTCCAGTGGAGGGTTGGAAAGAACTTCGAGGCAGCTTGAGAAAAAGGAAGGGGGGCCTAGGGTGGGAGTGTGTATGTATATACAATGCTCGATGTTATTTTTTTTCTTTCCTGTTCTTTTCTCCAGTACTTTAATCAGCATTTAATGGCCCAGTCAAAAATCTGTCATTCGAACCCAGGCACTGGTGGGAAGGGCTGGAGGGGAAGCCTGCCTTCTTCCCTCCATCCCAAGCCCTACAGCAGGCCGTGGAGTGGCCAGTAAGTCTGGCCACACCAGCCTCATTCCCAGAAACTTCCAGCAGAGGCTAATGCAGCTCATCTGAGATGGGAGATGATGAATGGACATTAACAGTGGACTCTCTGTGTTGGCCACTCCCTACTCAAATGCACACCAACCTAAGAAGGCTCCGTGGGGTCGTGTCCTCTTTCCTGGGAGCCTGAATCAGTCTCCTAGCCTGTCTACCCCTCCCCTCCCAACTTCCCAACATTCCCACTCTTTTCCCCTCCTAGCCTAAAGCCATCCCTCAGCCAGACACCCTTCTAAACCAGCCCAGGAAAAAGTGACTCAACTCAGATCCACCCTGGGCACAGGGGGATGGGTTTATAATGGCCAAGGTAGCTTCATGCCTTAGACCATTATTTTAGGGAGACTTCAAGAGAGGGCAGTCAGGGTAAGAGCTTCTCAGCAGCTGCCTACTCAAACCATCGCTCCACATACCATAGCTCATAAATCCTACCCCAACGCTGCCGAGTGGTTACATCACCCCAAGCCTCGTGCAACAATTTGATTTGGAAATAAAAACACAGGTGTTAATTGACTCACTCCCTCTGCCCCTTTGCAGTGCCCTTGACCCTCGATAGCTTTTAACCTTGCAGTTAATAAAAGTTTGGGGCCCAGCCCCAGCACGGACCCTCATTCATTCTTTCATAACGTCAGCACATTCTTACTGAGTGACCGTAATGCACAAGTCATTGACCAGTCCCTTCAGGGAGAGCGTCAGGTGGCCGAAGATGAGCAAGAAGCATTTCATGCCTGAAGGATGAAATCCAGAGAATGCTCACAAATGACACGGATTTGGGTGGCAGGTGCTCCGGGCCCCCAGAGAAGGCCTGGGTGCAACCAGAGTTTTAAAAGAGTCTCCAGCTCTTGAGTTGATGCTCTTGAGTTTGCCTGCTTAGCATTCATCCCTCCTCTGAGAGCACCCAGATTTTCCTTTGGGGAACCCGTATCTCTTCCACTAAGTCTCTGTGGTTTCAAATGGGGTGAAATGGCTGGAGTCCTCTGGGCTCAGCCCAAGACTAGAACTAGCTCATTAGAGCAGGTCAGCCCCCTGGCCACAGTGGTTAGTTCAGTGATGGGCGTGGGACTGGAGCTGGGCTAATGAAAGCTATTGGTGCAACTACTAGGAAGGAGAAATTCTTTGTTCCTTTGGGTTGGCCAGAAGTGGGCCTGGTGCTGCTGGCCGCCGTCTTGCTCTCACACAGGAGATGCTTCCTGAGCCTCAGAGTGAAGACATTCCTTTACTTCCTCCTGCAGGGGCACCTTTAGCTTCAGGTCATGCTGTCTCCTGCACCACCGTGAGCAGCTTCGGTTTTTAGGTGTGTGTATTATCCCAGGTTCAAGTGACCCTCTGTCTACCTCCAACTAGACTGTGCCCAGGAAGAATTTCGAGAAGAGCAGAGCTGAGAGATGGAAAGAAAAAGATTGTTGATGGGTAACTGGATGCAGCCTTGTCTAAGGCTCGACAGCCCCTGAACTTTCAGTTAGGTGAGCCAGTGAACGGTGAACGGCTCAGGTTTTATCTCTGCTTACATTTGCATAAGTCAGTTTCCTTAGAATTTCTGTTGCTGATTCAGTCTCTGAGTTACAAGCTTCCTAGGTACTGAGACCCATTGGAAGTCATGCTGTCTGTCCCCCAACTCAACAGTTGAGGCCAAGGAGACGTAGGCTCCTTTCCGCTTCCCCATTTGTGATAGTCAGCAATTCAGGGCCAAGCCCTGGCAATAGAGGGGCTAGAGCACATAATCATAGGGCACTTTTTAAAAAGACCTGCAGTAGTGTGACTCTGAAAGTGAGTGCTTCCTTCAGTTTGCACCCTAGGCTCCTCTCATCTCACCCCAGTCCTGGCCCTGTTCAGGTTGCTGGGCACCCACCCCTGTCTCCAGACCCAGCCTGAAGAATTCAGAGCTGAAGGCTACTGTCCTTCTTCCCCCAGAGATGAGCTCGGCCCATTTTCTGGGCCTTGGGAGATAATATTTCATAAAGGCCTGTTCTGGGGATTTACCAGGCCAAACCAGGGCAGAACCAAGAGCAGACTTATCCTAGCCCGAGTATCCTTCAAAAGGACAGTTAACCTAGAGCATCCATGTTTGAGAAGAGGCACGAGTACAGATAAATCAATGAGAATCTTCACATTAGGGTAGGCTCAGATCATTGCAGATACCAGATTCGCTGTTATCTTTATTTGTGTTCATCCATGCTTCAACTTATCTTAGGGTTAGACAGTGTCCTTCTGAGGCACAGACTAGTTGGAGGTCGACAGAGGGTTGGGCAGTGGACCTGCGGAGACTTCTCCTGGGGTAAAACATACACGTGGAAACCAAAGGCTGCTCGCTGTGGTGTAGGAGGCAGCATGGCCTGAAGCCAGAGGCCCTCCCTTGATCACACCAACTGCTGTGTGTCCTTCAACACAGCTCCTAACTCTTCTGACCTCTGTCACCTCGATTTGGAGGGCTGGACTGTGTAGGATGAGCTCTGCAGGCAGAGAAGTCGGGTTACAATCCCAGCTCTCACTGCCTTGGGCAAGTCCCACTCTGAGACTTGCTTCTTCGTTATTATACCTCGACGGGAATCATAAAGGTACTTCCCTCTTTGAGTCGTTTTAAGATTCAATGAGGTAATTAAGTGCTTAGCACAGGGCCTGATCTAATTTCTCAATTAATTATTGTTAGTGTTAATATTATTCTATAAAACAAAAGGGCAGGGCTTCCCTGGTGGTGCAGTGGTTGAGAATCTGCCTGCCAATGCAGGGGACACGGGTTCGAGCCCTGGTCTGGGAAGATCCCACATGCCGTGGAGCAACTAGGCCCGTGTGCCACAACTACTGAGCCTGCGCATCTGGAGGCTGTGCTCAGCAACAAGAGAGCCCGCGATAGTGAGAGGTCCGCGCACCGCGATGAAGAGTGGCCCCCGCTTGCCTCAACTAGAGAAAGCCCTCGCACAGAAACGAAGACGCAACACAGCCAAAAATAAATATAAATAAATAAATAAATTTTAAAAAAACCAAACAAAACCAAACAAACAACCAAACAAAAAAAGGGCATATTAGAAGATCAAAAGTACCTGCCAAGCATTGAAGCTCAAATTCTAGATCTAGTCCCAGCCCTCTGGGAACAACTGTTGTTTTCAGGGCATTCAAAAGCCAACGTGAATCGTACACCTACCACGAGCTGTCTGGGGGAAGATCCTAGTCCTGCCTTTTCCATTTTAAGAGGTCTTCACCACCTCTAGCCCACAGCAAATCTCCATCAGAATTCCTCTTGGGCAGTGGTTTTCACTCCCCTTCCCTTCTTCTTAATGGTGATGGCTTTTCTTTTTCCTGAGAAATCTTACAAGGGAACTTGTATCCCTCACATATATCACTTAGGTGACTCAAACTATATGACTCCTGACTGCTAATTTCTTTTCAGATGTGTGTCCTTTTCCCTAGTTAGATCATCAGTACCTTGAAGGCAGGGACAGGTCTTAAACTTCTTGGTGTCCTCATAAATCTAGGTACAGGACAGGTCCTTAGACATCAGTATTAGGCCCATGAGCCCCTGTCCTGCCGGGTACTGTGTGCTTGGGTCGGGGCTGGACAAGAGAAGGCACTAAGGAAGCTCTTAGGAATAAAGAGGCCCTCTGACGGCAGAAGGGCTCCCATGTTCTTTTTGGTCAACTGGACTCTTCAGAAAGTTCTTTCTGAAACAGCAACAGTCAGAAAGACCTGGGGGACTCGGTTGCCCGAAGCCCTTCCCAAGGCCACAGCTGCCCCGGGTCTCCAGCTTGGCCTCCCCACCAGCCCCAGGGCTGCGACTGAACAGTGCTGACCTCTTAATAAACACAGCACGAACACCAAGTCCTAACTCCACAGGAGAAATAGCCCGGTGCCCCTCGATCCCATTTAACATTTCACACCTTAATGCATGCGGCCATATTTTTGGAAAGCCAATATGAGCTGAATAGCTTATTGGTATGCAGCTCTGGGTGGGGATAGGGGCTCCAGGGAGGGCGGGACATTCTGAAAAGGGGATGTAATTAAGCCTCAGAATGTTCGATGTATGCCCCCAAAGGGGGGCATTTCGGGATGCGAGTGCAAGAGCAGTGGGCTTGTCCAGGAGGTTTGTGTGCACGAGAGCTTGACCGCTGCTGGGCAATCCCAGCTCGGCTCCCACCCTCGCTCACCCCAAGCCCCCGCCCCAGCAGGGCCACCCACTTGCGCTTTGGGTCGGTAACTCTACATTTCCTAAGCAGACCCTATCGGCAGCTCTTCTCAGATACGATACATCATCATTTGCTGCATTAGAAGATAAATGTATGGCTGTATTATGGGATTTGCATTCCATTACCTTGGTTTGCATGCCATAAAACATTTATTACACCCTTGGGCTAAAGTCTTAATAATGACTGGGTGCGAGGCACTAATGTGGCACTGGTCCTGCTCGGGAACCAGAGATTAATGCCTTTTGATGTCACCCAGCTAATAGTCGTGCTCACCAATTTGTCCCATCAGAAGACATTAGAGTCAGGCCCTGTGCGGGGCTTGGGGACCACTGTTCAGCTTTAGCTGGGAGTTGGGACTCCCCTTTCCTGCCCCCCCCCCGCACCTGGTCTTGTTCAAAGTGGCCAGAATAAAATCTCAGGGTCCTCCCTCTCCAATCCCGCCCGCCATTCCACTCCCACCCCTAGCCTTGGGCACATCCCCACCCCTGGGTGTGATGAAGCTACAATGAGGGGTTTAAATGTCTGCTTTCCTGCTAGACACAGCAGTGGCAGTGTAGCAGCAGCGAGAGTGCACGGACACACACACACACACGCACACGCACACGCACACCCCTCCCTCACCCTAGATGGAATGAATTCAAGGCTTCCTCTGATTTCCTCTTCCACCCAGGAGACCACGCCATCCCCCTTCCTTGCTGTAATGGCAGCAGCCTCCGCTCTTTGCCCCAGTGCTATGTGGCCCGCCTCACCAGAGCAATCCGTTGAAACCACCACCTCTTCAAGTCAGTCCCCGCTTAGCAAGCCAAAGGCTCCCAGCAGCCCACTGGTTAAATCCATGTTCCTCCTAGGCTGGCCCCGCCCTGCACCCAACCAACCTCAAGTCCCATGGATCTCCAGCGCTGGGACCCCAAGGGAAATAAGCCCTTGCTCTGGGTGATTCTAATTGTGACAGAGGGAGAAAAACACTCTGCAAAGTTGCTATGAGTCTACAAAAGTTACAGATGAAACTCCGTGGGAGTACAGCGCTTCTGACATGCACACCTGGGAAGCCTGGTGAATAGCTGGCGCCTAAGGGCAGAGATAGGGAGGAGGTGGGGTGGAGGATGGGGTTGCCCTGGCCGAGAAGGGGAATGGTGGGAGCAAAGGCATGGAGGCGGGAATGCGTGGAGAATGGGAGGGGGTAGGAGGAAAGAGTACGATGAAAAGACGGGGTTAGAGCAAGAAGCACTGTCAGTGTGGGGGTGAATTCTGAGGGCAGGGGTGAGAGAGAGAGGTCTGTGTACTGCAGTGCTGGGAGGTTCCCTGGCTGGATTGGGGGTGTTGAGGCCAGAAGCAGGAAGCCCAGGTGGGTCCCTCTGCTGGTTCAGGAATGAGGCCATAAAGGCTGGACTGGGGCAGGAGTGAGAAGGAAACGATGAACGAAGGAAGCAGTAAAGAGGAGTCAAGACGAGGCTGAGGACGGCCTGCGGTGGGAGAGGCTGGAGCCGCAGGTGCCTCTAAGGCAGCGGCTCTCAGTGGGGCGGTACTGCCCAGGGGCTAGTTTGGACATTCGTGGGGGTAATTTGTTGTGACAGTGCTGGCATTTAGTGTGTGGGGAGGGAACCAGGAGTGCTTTCTGCATACTGCAATGTGCAGGACAGTGCCATGCAATGAAGAATTCTCTCCCTCATCCCATGCAACTTCGAAAATTCCGAGCAAGTTGCTGAGGACTCTGCAACCCCAGGGGGCACTATTCACTTACGTGATGAAGTAAATGGTTGTGCAGTGCACAACCTGCACAACCAGCAGAGGGGTCCCAGGCTTGACGGTGATCCTGGTGGAAAAATCTGTTTACAATGACATGAGTCTAAACCTAGCTTGGTTTTACATATACACACAGAATACGTTTGCATGTTTGTTTTTTTTTAAATTAATTAATTAATTAATTTTATTTTTGGCTGTGTTGGGTCTTCGTTTCTGTGCGAGGGCTTTCTCTAGTTGTGGCAAGCAGGGGCCACTCTTCATCGCGGTGCGCGGGCCTCTCACTATCGCGGCCTCTCTTGTTGCGGAGCACAAGCTCCAGACGCGCAGGCTCAGTAGTTGTGGCTCACGGGCTCAGTTGCTCCGCGGCATGTGGGATCTTCCCAGACCAGCGCTCAAACCCGTGTCCCCTGCATTGGCAGGCAGATTCTCAACCACTGCGCCACCAGGGAAGCCCCTGCATGGTTTTAATATACACTGAATTTCCTAGGAACGCCTCTCCTGTGACAGCTGAAGGGGAAATTGTCTTCTGTTCTGAATCTCTGTACTGAACCTTACCAAGAGTTGGTCATCATTTCAGAAACCGCCGTTCATGTGGGCACAGTACTCATAGCCCTTAAGTCACCAGCACCCCACCCCCCTGCCCCCTGCCCCCTGCCCCAAGGCCAGAAGCACTGACAGTCTGTGGTTTTATGTTTAGGTGCAAGTATTCAACTTCCTCATTGTTGCTGAGCATTTACATATTGAAATATGTATTCTTTTATTATAGCTTACTTTCCTTTGATTTCTCCTTTATATTATAGTTAGGTCCATATATTGATGTTTTGGAAATTATGTGGATAGGTTGGTTATATTATCTCTGCTTTCCATTCTGGGATAGTAAATGGGGCGTGACAAACCCAGTAATAAAGGGAGGCTGTGGGTGTGATGCGTTGAGAACTACGGTTGGGAGAATTCCAGCCTTGACAACTTCTTCAGGAAGCCTGTTTGGCCACTTTAATTCCACAGCCCCACCAAAGCCTGCTTTTCTTCCTTCCTAAATGAAGTCCTTTGTTAGACCTATTTTCCACCTTTTTTCCCATGATCATCATCTCCTGAACAGTCTTGTCAACTGTGTTCCAATAAACACGTAAGCTCCCCAGAGACAGCCTTGAAGGGATCGCCTTTTGTGGCCCTGACCGGGCTCTAGAGAAAAGGGCACGAACTAGGCTCACTGACCTGAAATACACAAGGTGGGTGGTGACGAGGCTCCTGTGGGTCAACACGAGAAAGGGGCGTCCACAGCAAAGTAATGCAAAATCCAGAAAACCCCATCTCTCAGCGTGAGAGAGACCCTCGACTCTAGAACAGAAATTTCACAAGTCTCGTCGACGTAAAGACTGATAAGGGGAAAAAAATTAGTGGGAAATCACTGAAAAAAAAAAATAAGCCACCCCAATTCTGGGACCATTGGAAACCAATGTATTGGAAGTTCAAAGATCAGACATGTTGAAGACTGAAAAAAAAGTCTGATGTAGTGAGTTGGTGGCTTCAAAGCGACTTCTGCAGGCAAGGAGGCATCCTTTGTAGATGGGAAGACTGGTCAAGCACAGAGACAGGGTTTAGATAAGTTAATGGATGATAGCGCCGTCAGGGGTGATGAAGGGGAACTTGGCTCCTCCTGAGGTAAGTGATGCACTCTCGGTATCTGGAGGACGACCACGCATTCCTGTTGTGGGGCCTCGTGTCCTAACCCGAGGCAGACAATGGGCCCAGGCCCCGGGAGGAAGGAGGCAATGCTGGGATCTCCAGTTATTTCTAGGGGTCCCGCAAATGGATGCAGTAATCTACTTCCATTTTTTAAAAAGAGAAAAAAAGAGAAGTGGTTAGGTCAGACAGTCTGAGTCTTTAGAAAGAGTGTTTTTTTTTAGTGGGTGTGTATTTCAGTTTAGGGGAAGCATGAGATGAAACTCAATGGGAGTGCAGAGGGTGTCCAGAATTCCTAAAGTAGTTGAAGTCATCACTGGGGTTCTAGGACTCAAACTGCCCAAGTTCACATCCTAGCTCCATCGCTGAGTAGCTGGGTGACCTTAGTCAAGTTACCTAACCTCTCTGTGCCTCAGTTTTCTCCCCTCTAAAAATGGGCATAGTAATATTGTTACTAAACTCAGGTTTGGCTGCTCACTGCTCAAAAGCCAATACTTGAGAGACTAGTGTTGGTAGGAATGGAAAAGTTGCTTTATTTAGGAGGCTGGAAACCTGGGGAGAAGATGGACTTGTGTCCAAAAGCCAACTCCCCACTGCTGATCAGGGGGCAAGAGCTTTAATTTTTTATTTAAAAAATTATTTTAAATTAATTAATTAATTAATTAATTTTTGGCTGTGTTGGGTCTTCGTTTCTGTGCGAGGGCTTTCTCCAGTTGCGGCAAGAGGGGGCCACTGTTCATCGCGGTGCATGGGCCTCTCACTATCGCGGCCTCTCTTGTTGCGGAGCACAGGCTCCAGACGCGCAGGCTCAGTAGTTGTGGCTCATGGGCCTAGTTGTTCGGCGGCATGTGGGATCTTCCCAGACCAAGGCTCGAACCCGTGTCCCCTGCATTGGCAGGCAGATTCTCAACCACTGCGTCACCAGGGAAGCCCTAGGGGGCAAGAGCTTTTAAAGAGGAGTTTCAGGGGTGTGTAGGTGGAGGGGGCTACGTGCAGTATGACACAGTCATACTGTGTCATCACTCCAACAGTGATCTTGAAATTGGTCATGGGGTGGTCTGATCAGTCATCTTGATTGCTTTAAGTACAGTTAATCTTCAGTTCCGGAGTTGGTTTGTTCCCATTTCCTTGAGGCCGGTTCTTGGAATTGTGTAGGATGGAGCAGCTTATGTCATGGCTGCAGTCTGGTCATCATGTAGTTAACTTCTTCCACCTGGTGGGGGTCTCAGTATCTGCAAAATAGCTCAAAGGATGTGGCTCAGAATATTATCTATAGCCCTTGAGGAGAAATGAAAAGTCCTTGACTTTTTTTAATGGGTAAACTATTATTATTTTGTCTTGTTTGACTGTTTTCCTTTCTTTTTGCATTTTCTCGCTTCTCTGATTAAATTTATTCTTTGGCTAAAGTTTTTCTACAGACAAGAGGCAGGCAGAGGACATGGGGGGATCTGTCCTGGGAAGGCCCTGTAGGGTCCTGCCCCATTACGGTATTACTTCACTGAGCTGTGGAGGTAAAAGGAGTTAATATGATATACAAAAATGCTTAGAACAGTGCATGGTGTACGTAAGCGCTCAATACATGTGTGTGATAGTTGTCGTTATTACTCCTGAGAAAAAGGCGAAGTTTCATTAGCTCCCTCTCCCTCCCTACTGATGAACCAATGAAGGATAGCTCTGGAGAGCTAAGGGAGGAGCTGGAAGCCAGAGAAGTCAGGGCATGGAGGTCAAGTGCCTTGGTCCTTGTTCTAACTCCACTGTTTAGAGTAGTAAATGCATTAAAAGTAGAGGTTAGCCCCTTGGTCCCAAAGATTCAGCTCAGTAGGGGACAAGGAGTGGCTGTGTGCCCCCAAAACATTGGATTAGAGAACGTGGTGCTCAGGAGGGATCCTCTCTCTAGTTTTATCTGTTATGTATGTACCATTACTCGGTAACCATTCTGTTGAGAGGGATCCTGAATCCTGGATGCAGGGGAGAGGGTGCCAAGATGGCTGGAGGGAAGGAAACCCAGGCAGCTCACAAGAGCCTGGGTTCCTGGATGCGGCTGGGTGGGGAAAGCCTGCCACCGAGAGGCAGGCATCCTGACTTCCCAGCTCTCCTCTGCCAGGCTCAGTGGCCCTGGGCGTATCACCCCACTTACCCTCTCTGCCTGTTTCTCTCTGTATAAATGCCTTAGAGGGAAGTCCAAGGGGTACTAGGGAATTGTAGGACTTTAGAACTGCAAGTGGGGGGACTTCCCTGGTGGCGCAGTGGTTAAGAATCCACCTGCCAATGCAGGGGACACGGGGGTTAGAAGATTCCACATGCCACGGAACAACTAAGCCCGTGCGCCACAACTACTGAGCCCACGTGCCACAACTACTGAAGCCCGCGCGCCTAGAGCCTGTGCTCCACAACAAGAGAAGCCACCGCAGTGAGAAGCCCGCGCACCACATCGAAGAGTAGCCCCCGCTCGCCGCAACTAGAGAAAGCCTGCGCACAGCAACAAAGACGCAACGCAGACAAAAAAAAAAAAAAAAAAAGAACAGGGGGTCCTAGAGGGTATAGCAGACACTGCCATAGCCCACCCCATCCCCTTGTCCTTACCGTGTTGATGTTCCAAGCCTGACTTCCGGCTCCAGCATATGCAGTTCTTTGCCCAAGAGCTTTCTCCAACCACTGACACGCCTTTGTGCAGCAGCTCAGAAGCAGTCCTCCACCAATGACCAACAGGATCGTTGGATAAATATCCCAGCTCCTCCGACCCACAGATGGGACAGCTCTGAGATGTAGGTTCTAGGTTGACGCCCAGAGTCCCCAGCGGGAGTGAGCTCCAGGTACCCACAGGACTAACTTGCTTCATAACACACCCCGTATCATTTTCTTCCCTTTCCTGATTCACTTCCCCTCTCCTGGGGTCACCTCCCACATAAACTACCTGCCCAAAGCCTCATCTCAGGGTCTGCTTCTACCACACTAAGGCAGAGGTTATCTGATTGAAAGACTTGGTGTTACCGTAGGGAGATAATTGCCAGAACACGCTTGCCCGTATGTACAGGGTATAATAAGAAGTGCCCACCTAGCAGGGCCTACACACAGCCCAGAAAGAATCAGAACATTTGCATCATTAGGAAGACATTCCCTCCACCAGCTCAGGAAATGATCATCCCTCCACCCCCAACCTGGGGAATCTTCTTGGAGGTAAAAGCCCTGTGCTGAGACCTCCCTCTGGCTTCTCTCTCACTAGCCGTCTGTTCCTAATAACCCCACCCACGCACTGGAGCCTCTCTGACTTGATAGTGCAGGACGCTGTCACTTGAAATTAATTGCAACTAATTAAAAATGATCCGGTTAGGACAATTGCACAATGGCGCTCCGGAGACTGCTTCATTCCCAGAGGTTTGGTGGCATTTGCGGCTGCTGCAGCCCCAGTTGGCCGGACAAGGCCATACATCATCGTGTCATTTTACATTGTTATTTCTCTGAAAGCAGCAATTTAAAAGAGTCTCAGATGAACCTTGAGCAACTTCGCACTAAAAAGAAAAATGTTACTGTCCAAGACCTGTAAAATATAACATATAGGCTCAAAGAAGCCTGTTGACATGAAAAGCGGCTTTAAGTTTGTGCTGCGATTTGCATATAATATATAATGTTGTAGTAAAAGGACCCACAAAGCAGGCAGTGGCTGTGGAGCATCGATCCTCGGCCCCTTTGTTCAAACTGGGTCACCTACTGTTCCCAGTTATTATTTTATCACAGCCATTTCTCATGTAAGGAGACAGGACAGTATCTAACCCCCTGGCTTCTAGGGACTGCCACCCCTCCCCCTTATTTAGTGGAAGACCCAGGGTCCTTCCAGACTCTGACTCTGAAAGCATTGCAAGTCCCAAGTTGCCTTGCTAGTTTCCAAGCTGATCCCAGGAGTGGCAGTCCTGTTAGGACAAGAGGCACTTCTGAGGCTTGGAAGCCCTGCTAAGCAGCTTGGCAGCCCTCACACCTCATTTCAAGGGAGCCCAGATAGCCAAGGAATGAATTTTGGCCCTATGTATTTGAGCTACAAATCTCTCCCTTCAGGCCACTGGCTGCCCCACCTCACTTCTGTGGTCTTCACGGCACCCTCCAAACCCCTCCGCATCAACGGGGCGAGGGAGAAGCAGGCATTTGAACAGAAAGAGGTATGTCAGAAAAAGCATCTTCCAAAATTATTTTTCTAATGTTCTGGTTCATTCTGCAGTTTAAAAAAATGAGATGACTTTCCATGGCACCAACAAAAATAAACCTCTGCAAATCAGAAAAAGTTCAAAAATTAAAAATCAAGATCTTTAAAATTAAAGATCTAGGAGAGATATAAGCGACTACACAGATGAGAGGGAAAAAATGGCAAGCGGGTATGCATACAAAGTTTAATGTAATTACTAAAATTGGGCTTTGGGCTTCCTGGAGACCAAAGCAAAAAAGGAAAATAAGAAACATGATTAACTACAAATGTCACGTGGTCCTTAAAGAAAAAGCAGACCAGCTCCTTAGAAGAAACAAGACATTTTTTTTCATGGATCTTGTGTGGGTCATGCAGTGGTCAACATCCTCCATGGCATCCTCACATTAGGGCAAGGGCGAGGCTTGGAAATTGGAAATCAGGGCCATGGTCTGGTGAAGTCACCTCTCTGGGAGATCCAGGAGATGGGGATTAAATATGCGGTTCACCAATGGCTGGCTTTATTCAGGGGTGAGACCTAGGTACTAGAGGAATGTGGGGACCAATTCCAACCTCATCTCCAAATTACTTCCATGCACAGTGTTTTTTTTTAAATAAATTAATTAATTTATTTTTGGCTGTGTTGGGTCTTCGTTGTGGTGCGTGGGTGTCTCACTGTGGTGGCTTCTCTTGTTGCAGAACACGGGCTCTAGGCGTGCGGGCTTCAGTAGTTGTGGCACGCTGGCTCAGTAGTTGTCGCTCATGGGCTCTAGAGCGCAGGCTTAGTAGCTGTGGTGCACGGGCTTAGTTGCTCCTTGGCATGTGAGATCTTCCTGGACCAGGGATCGAACCAGTGTCCCCTGCATTGGCAGGTGGATTCTTAACCACTGCGCCACCAGGGAAGTCCACACAGTGTTTCTTTAGAACAGCTCTGCCTTTTTTTTTTTTCTTTAGCACCTTTTTTTTTTTTAATTTAAGTACAGTTGATTTACAATGTTGTATTAGTTTCAGGTGTACAGCACAGTGATTCAGTTATACATATATATACCTATCTATTCTTTTTCAGATTCTTTTCCCTTATAGGTTATTACAAAATATTGATTATAGTTCCCTGTGCTATATAGTAAGTCCTTGTTGTTTATCTATTTTATATACAGTAGTATGTATATGTTAATCCCAAACTCCTAATTTATCCCTATCCCCCCTTTCCCCTTTGGTAACCATAAGTTTGTTTTCTATGTCTGTGGGTCTATTTCTGTTTCGTAAATAGGTTCATTTGTATCATTTTTTAAAATTAGATTCCACATATGAGTGATATCATATGATAGTTGTCTTTCTCTCTCTGACTTACTTCACTTAGTATAATAACCTCTAGGTCTATCCATGTTGCTGCAAATGGCATTATTTTATTCTTTTTTATGGCTGAGTAATATTCCATTGTATATATGTACCGTATCTTTATCCATTCCTCTGTTGATGGACATTTAGGTTGCTTCCATGTCTTGGCTATTGTAAATAGTGCTGCAGTGAACATTGGGGTGCATGTATCTTTTTGAATTATATAATAGTTTTCTCCAGATATATGCCCAGGAGTGGGATTGCTGGATCATATGGTAGTTCTATTTTTAGTTTTTTAAGAAACCTCCATACTGTTCTCTATAGTGGCTGTACCAATTTACATTCCCACCAACAGTGTAGGAGGGTTCCCTTTTCTCCACATCTTCTCCAGCATTTATTATTTGTAGACTTTTTGATAATGGCCAATCTGACAAGAGTGAGGCGATACCTCATTGCAGTTTTGATTTGCATTTCTGTAAAAATTAGCAGTGTTGAGCATCTCTTCATGTGCCTGTTGGCCATGTGTATGTCTTCTTTGGAGAATGTCTGTTTAGGTCTCATGCCTATTTTTTGATTGTGTTTGTTTTTTTGATATTGAGCTGTATGAGTTAGAACAGCTCTGCTTTTATTGGAGACTGGGCAGCAACAGTTTGACGCTCTCGTTTCCAACAAAGACCCGGGATGCAGGTGTTGCATTGGCTGAGAACTGGATTGAGATATTTCAACTACAGCAGCACATCTGTACAGTGGAATGCCGTGCAGCCAACAAAAAGAATGAGGGAGGTGACACCTACTATTAGGAAGTTGTGTAAGATACAGTATTAGGGGAGAAAAAGCAAGCTGCAGAACAGTAGGTATTGTATGATACTGCTGGTATTAAAAGTTAAATAATAAAACAACATATGGGTATAGAACATTTCTGGAAGGATTATAAGAAATTGATGATAGCATCTAACCTTGGGGGAGAGGGAATTCTATAGTTCACCTAAACCCTCCTTACTATCATTATATACTATTTTTAGATTTTTAAAAATAATTTTTAAAAAGTCAAGGAAACAATGCAATTTTGTTAAGAAGAATGAAACAGATCAGTATTACTGAAAAAGTAAGATAGGAAGGGAAAATCTGGGTAAATATAGATCAAATGTCTAAAAGCGGTTACCTTGGGGAGCTGAGATTACAGCAGACTTTCACTTTCAAGTTAATCATTTCGGTAACATTTTTATAATAAGTATTTCTTTTATAATAATAATAATTTAAAGAACAACATTTTAAGTCAACCTGGGGGATTGTCAGGTTGACTGCCTTTTATGGAAATTAAGAACCCTAATCAAGACTTATCCAAATGAATGGCCACCCTACCTCTGTTGGGCAGTGGGCCAGAAAAGAATCTGTAGGCAAGACAAGAATTTTTCTTAAGGAAACAGTGGCTGTCTATTCTGGCACACAAGATGAATGAGTGATCTTCGCTCTGGCCTCTCAGAGTACTGATGCTTACGTGGGAAGGAGCTTATGGCAAAATCCAGAGGCTAGTGTGGTTTTGAAAAGAGCATGTTTAAAAATTGCTGTTTTTTTCATGGTAAAATAATATGTTTGAACTATTAATTAATTTTTCAGAATTCTGGCTATTTCCTTCTCTTTGTCTCTCCCTGACTCCCTCTCCTTTCAAGGTGGCCTGTTCTATGCTGGGTGCCTTGGGGAAGAGATGAGGCAGCAGAAAGATAACCAAAAGGCTCACCCTGGCTTTTGACTTTCAGAAGCTTAGGGACAAGGACCCAGGGAAAGAAAAAGTAGTGATCAGAGAGAATATCTCACTCTCAAGCCTAGAAAATGGGGAAGTAGGAGGATCAGAGGTGTGGATGCTGAGGGGATCGGGACCGACCCTGGTGGAGGAGAAGCAGCACCCAGGGAACTCAGAGCTCCCACTTAGAGAGGGTGAATCAGCACCCCTGGTCCCCAACCTCCACCTAAGGGCTGGGATGTGGATCAGGAAAATCCTGGAGCCCTGCAGGGCTTCAGGAGGGGGCTAGCTCCCTCTCTTCTCTCTGTGCAAGTGCTTCAGCCTTTTCTCTGGGCGCCAACCATCTTTTCCTGCTCCTCAGTCTGGATGGCTGAACACGGCTGCCTCTAGATTTCATGCCTTGATTTAACAGCCAGAGCCAGACTGACCTCTTTCTGGGTTCTCCACCCCTTGTTCCTGGGGCCATCTCTGATTGGCCCAGCTTGGATCAGGTGCCCATCAGGCAACCCCAGGCATCCCTGGACCATTCTGCTGTGTTTGGGGGCTGAGGTCTCTGCTGCAGTCTCATTTGGCGTCAGCTTTCGCCTCATCTCAGTCCTGTCTTCCTAGTTTCCTTACACGTGTATCCCCAGAGCACTCCCCCATAAACCTTCTACATGCAACTCTCCATCATCTCCAGCATCTGTTTCCAATCTAAGACACTCACCTTGCAGACTCTTGGTACCTACAGGGTATATGGAGTCAACACTAAGGGATATACCTGTCTGAAAAGTGCTTCCCTGGAAAGCGAGGCAGCTCCAGACACCATTCCCAATACCGGACAGTGCGAGGCTGAGGAAAGAGCACTCGAATGAGAGAATTTGGGAGCCCTGGGTTCTGCCACTGGTGAACTGTGTGAATTGGCAAGTCAGTTAACTCCTCTGACTCACAAGGTTCTTAAATGCAAAACAAGAATAGGAATTTCCCACCTCACAGGGTTAATTCAGAGTTCATAAAGAGGATCTAAGTGAATGGGTCTCAAACAGTGCTTGGCACAAAGTGGAAATATTACACATCTGTGAAATGGTTTAGCTTTCAGAGCTTCCTGCCCATCTCCGTACCTGCATCCCTCTATCCCCACACCCTTCCCACTCTTTTTTGACCGAAACGCCAGCACAGATGCACATACCATAAGGCTGAGTTGATGGGGTGGAGGTAGGATGTGAGAGAAAGGGGGGAGAGGGAAGGCTCCAAGAGCAGATTTGGGGGATGGCCATAAGCAGAAGGGCCACATGACCTGCACCAGGAACCTATAGCTTCATGACCTTCTTTGGCTCTCTGCAGGGACTTTGCATACACTGTATATAAATCACATTAAGTTATTTTGAAAGACAAGTCATATTGTGTCATATTCTCTGCTCAGAAGGCTTTCCATCCCACTCAGGGTCTAGTACTCTGGCCCCTATCATCTTGCTGACCCTTTTCTGCTCTTCATCCTCTCTCATTTTCTCTAACCATGTTGGTCTTCTAGCTGTGTGTCAAACACACTAGGCATACTCCCACCCCAGGGCCTTTGCACATGCTGCTCCCTCTCCCCGGAACACTCTTCCACCTGGCTCACTCTCTCCCACCTTCAGATTCTTACACACAAGTCAGTGAGGCCTTTCCTGACATCCCCATCCCCATTTAAAATAGTAAAACTCCCTCGGCATTGCCTACCCCCTCTCTACTTTAGCACTTGTTACCCATCTGATATGCCATGTATTTTATTTATTCACTGCTTATCCTTCTCTGTTGGAATGTAGGCTCCATGAGGACAGGGATTTTGGCCTGTTTCATTCTCTACTATATCCCATGATAGTATCTGGTAGGAAAAAAGTGCTCAGTATATTTTTATTAAGTGAATGAATGAACATGTTTATAGGAGGGTGAGACTGTAGAGAGCAAACCTACTAGTGAAACCAATGGTAAATTGATGTCAGCCCATGGAAAAGGAGGGACAAAGGCCACAAGCTTGGTGAGAATCTCAAAGTTCCCTGCTGGACCACGGCAGTACCCAGGCTCTCCCCTACCACCCCAGCCAGAGAGCTTGTTGAGGGCAGGAGCCATCTGTCTGTTAGCTGAGTGCCTGGCTCAGTCCCTGGCAGGTGGCAGATGCTCAGTGGATGTTTACTGATTGTGTCAGTGCACCAAGGTGCTGGGAGCTGAGGGGAAGTGGCTGTACCTTCGGGCATGGGAGAAAAGATGCTGATATATTCATCTGCCTCTTGTCTCAGCCATTGGCGTTGGCCAGTGTTTCCCGAAGTATGTTCTGTAGAACCCCAGTGTTAATAGGTGTTAGGGGTACTAATAGGTGTTAAGTGGGAAAAAGATTCCATGGTCCAGTAAGTTTGGGAAATGCTGGATTAAATAAAGTTAAACAGGTTTCCTGACTTCAGGACTCTTAAGAGCCTGGCTCAGTCCCTAACATGTGAATATAAATGATAAATCCAGGAGGGCCTTATGTTTTGAAAACTTTTCCAAACTCAGCTGACCATGAAACCCATTTTTCAAAGAGGGCAAGTGTTCCAGCCGGTGCTCTTTGGGAAACACTGGCATAACCTCACTCCTATCAGACATGGAAAGGGTTTTGCAGGAAATCTAGTGCAGCACTCCCTCTTCACAGAGAAGGCAAGGAAGGGGAGGACCAGAGAGGGAAAGGGATGGACTGCAGGAAACGCAAGTCAGAGCTGGGGCTGGGGCTAAAATTCAACTCTGGTCTCCAGGGCACTTGTTGCTTTTGGTCTTGACCTCTGCAGTTCTGAACGCTGGTTCATCAGGCCTGCTTTGCTTACTTGCATCCTCAGAGTCACAGAAACTTGGAATAAGAAACTTCCCTCAGAGCCGTGGAAGTCCCACTCCTAACCTCACTTCCTGCTTCTGGCCCCAGCTTCCTGCTGTGACCCAACTCTGGGCTTCTAACCTGTACCTGGGAATCCAGTGCTCCCCACCTACACCTCCCTCGCTGCCACCTCTGCCCCTCCCTGGTGTGGGTGTTCCTGCCCCCAAACCCTGGTTTTCAAAGTGTGGTCCCTGTACCAGCAACATCAGGACCACCTGAGAACTTGCTAGAAATGCAAATTCTCTGGCCTAAACTTGGACTTACGAATAAGAAACCAGCAGGTGGAAACCAGCTATCTGTGTTTTAACAAGCCCCTAGGAGCTTTTTTAAAAAATTTTATTGGAGTATAGTTGATTTACAACGTTGTGTTAGTTTCAGGTGTACAGAAAAGTGATTCAGTTATACATATAAGTATATTCATTCTTTTTTCAGATTCTTTTCCCATATAGGTTATCACAGACTATTGAGTAGAGTTCCCTGTGCTATACAGTAGGTCCTTGTTGGTTATCTATTTTAGGTCCTTGTTGGTTGTCTATCTTATCTATAGTAGTGTGTGTGTGTTCATCCCAAGCTCCTGATTTATCCTCCCCCCGTCCACATTTCGCCTTTGGTAACCATAAGTTTGTTTTTGCTATCTGTAAGTCTGTTTCTGTCTGTAAATAAGTTCATTTGCATCATTTTAAAAAATTAGATTCCACATACGAGTGATATCATATGATATTTGTCTTTGTCTGACTTTCTTCACTTAGTATGATAATCTCTAGGTCCATCCATGTTGCTGCAAATGGCATTATTTCATTCTTTTTTATGGCTGAGTAATATTCCATTGTATATATGTACCACATCTTCTTTATCCATTCCTCTGTCAATGGGCATTTAGGTTGTTTCCATGTCTTGGCTATTGTAAATAGTGCTGCAGTGAACATTGGGGAGCGTGTATCTTCTTGAGTTATAGTTTTCTCAGGGTATATGCCCAGGAGTGGGATTGCTGAATCATATGGTAGTTCTATTTTTAGTTTTTTAAGGAACTTCCATGCTGTTCTCTGTAGTGGTTGTACCAATTTGCCCCTAGGTGCTTTTGACTCACACTAAAGTTTACCATCTGCTTTCCTCAACCAACTAACTCAGCCCAAATAGCTGAGGGTCAGGTCTTTCCCCAATAATCAGAGCAGGCAACCTCCACGGTTCTCAGTGAGGATCATGGAAAACCCCAGACACAAAACCTTTAGAGATTCTTAAAGCTCAGTGGGTTCCAACCACTTGAACTTGGTGCCACCCAAGCCCTGAAGTTAATTTACACTCAGCATCATTTTATTCGTTGGTCTAATTGATAGAGGCAATTTTACAAAACAGACCTGGGTTGGCGGGGCGGTTCGGGGTCCTGTTGTATCTATCAGCCACCCCACCTCTAAAATAAATCTCGGCAGGAGGAGGTCTCTATTCAGCCTTCTGTGGGGCATGTGGACATGCCTGCCTCTGACTTAGTCCCTTCAGGCCGAGGTGGGGCCTCTTCAGTGCATCAGGAGAAGCGCTTCAGCTGAGTTTAGTAGCTCGATTCTGGCACACTTTCCTCTCAAATCCATCTGCTTCCTGGATTTCTATCCAGGTTGATGTAGGCCTGACTCAATGGTGACCTCAGGGTTGCTGCACTGAATAATTCTCAGGAATGCCATTGTGCAATGCAAGGTCTGCGTAGCCAAAAGTGGTGATCCTGGGACGCCCCATTATCTTCACTCAGAAGGAGGGTAACCCCCTCTTTCCTGCTCTCCACCCACTCCTGGCTCACCAGGTAGACAGGAAGCCCCTCAAAAGTGCCCATTGGAAGGCTGGCTTGGAGAAGGTGGGTTGCTGTCTGCTTGCTGCTGAGAAATGCAGCCTTGAGAGTCTCCATGCTCTATCTCTTGTCATGGCCCTGTGCTCTGGGGGGGAGTGTGGATAATTTGGTCGCCCACTCACCCACCCACTCACTCACCCACTCACCCACTCGCTCACTCAGCCCAGGCAGCAGTGCCAGCTGCTATGGCAGCCCTCCATCCATCCTCGTCCTTCAGGGGCCTCTGAAAGTACGCCTGTCAGTATAATGCACGGCCTGTTGAGGGGAAGTGACATTTTGAATAGTGGACACTTTTCCAGGAGCATTCATCCTGGGTCAGCCTCATGATAAATAAATACATTTGATGTTTGGAGTCAGCAGGCAGGATACAATGACCGAAATGCCGGCACAGATGCACATGCCATGAGGCTGAGTTGATGGGGTGGAGGTAGGATGTGAGAGAAAGGGGGAGAGGGAAGGCTCCGAGAGCAGATTTGGGGGAGAATTTATCTCCCTTCTTCCTGGCACCTCTAGGGAAAACAGGAAGCAAAGGAAGCTGCAATTTCCCTTTATCTGTGAACCACAAGAGGGTCCCTTTTTCCCGTCACCCCTTCTGCTCCTCACCTGTCCTTCTTCCCAAAAAAGAACCGTGGTCCCTATCTTAATTACCCCTAACAGTGCCCTAAACAAAGTATTTATAAGGCTTACTGCGTTTGTCTTCCCATTCCTATTAATAAAGTCTGGGAATGGAGGGAAGAAATATGGGTGGGTGACAGGGTTTTTAATGGTGCCTCACCTTAAATGCATTTTAAAATATGTAAATCAATAAAAAAATTATTTGTAATAGCAGCTTAAGAGTGCTGGTTAGCCTAGCGCAGAGTGAAATGCATGCTACAAGCCCTATTACCATACATCCTGGGAGCTGTAGTTAGGATTAATCTGTCAAAGGGGATGGTTTAGTGTTGATGAATATGACATGTGACCATTAACGATGTTGATTTTATCTCCCGAGATTAGCATGATTTACTTCGGATGGATAATAATGTCATTTGCTTGATGCAGTAGATCTGTTTACGAGCTGATTAAATTGTAAGGCCTTGCCTCATTTCATGCTATTTGGTTTACAGCTTCATTACCACAATCACAAAAGCTGGGGAAATGTCCCACATTCCATGTCACAATAAATCACTGCTTCACGTTGCCGGGATGGATTTTAGCAGTTCTGCCCAGCACGGACCATTCTTGGCTCCCCACTAATCTGTGATCCAGAATACATTAGGGGAATCTTCAGGAACACTGGAATGAGAGGGGGCAAGAATCCTCTCGGATCTTTTAATTGAGATTAAGGAAGTCCTTGAGTAATTAGCTGTAACAAATTAGCTTATTATTTAGACAGTGAAGTCACTGTTTTTGTTGCAGGGATGATTACCATAAATACGCAGAAAAGTGACACCCAAGGAACCAGAGGGATGCTCCCAAGCAAATTTCATTTCCACCCCGTTATCCTTTGCTCTGGGAGAGGCGCGATCTGAATGCAAGGTGTGTCGGGCATCTGTGCATTAGACGCCATGCTTCTTTAAAGCGGAGCGGGGGGGTGTGCACCACGCACCCACAGCACAGCACCAGCCCCCTGAGAACCTCGGGGTGGGATGTGCTGAGGCAGAGGGAAGAGTGGAGGGCACCCGGGTGGGAAGAGAAGCGTGTAAACCACAGACCTGTTCACTCCACACCGGCTCTGTATCCAGCGTGACCTGGCGGCAGGATTCTCTACTCTGTGCCTGGGGGATAAGGAGGGGGCACGTGAGATGGAAAAGACAGGGCCGTTTACCCCTCATGAAGCTGGGGAGGCAGAAAACACAGGCTGAAACAACTGTGTCCATTTCTAATAACGCCTAAGAGGTTTTGAGTTCTTACCAACTGCCAGGACCTGTTCTCACCACGGATACCAATACCACCCCATGAGGTTGGTATTTTTATTCTCATCCCATGTTATAGATGAGGAAACTGAGGCTTTGGGGGTGAGGGTAGGTTGAAAGATGTGCCCAAGGTCACAGAGCCAGTCAGGACAGAGTTGGAATTTGAACCAGGTGACAGAGCCCTGGAGCTTCGCGTGGTACCTGTATGCTGAGGTTGGCCTTTTGCTCTGAATAAGGCCATTACAGCAAAGAGGCAAGGGAGCATTTTTAGAACTTTTGCTTCTTACTTCTGAATTGAAGCCTGTGACCCTGATGGGTCCTGTCTGCAAAAGATTTAGGATCAACCGTAATCGGAGCACTGAGGCCAGGTCTTAAATAGGAACTTTAGTAAGATTTTGTGATGAGCAAAATTACAGAAGACGTTAAGACTGTACTTCCTCAAGGCCAGGCCTTTGGACATAAAAAGCAGTCATTTCAACGGGCACAGGTGGTCTCTCTCTGCTTCTTAGCTGAGCACCTCCCTCGGACACTAATAGGTAAAGGGGAGAAATTGTGGACCTCTGATAGTTCTGCAGAAGAGGTAATCCCATTCCTAAGCTCCGTGCAGATTCACTTCTGAACTTGAGATGTGGTCCTCCAGTGCCTGCGTCCCTTAACCAGAGTTCATCGCTGTCCCTTTATGGCAGAGGTCACTTGGCCCTCCAATCTCCATTCTCCTTTTTTCCTGTCCTAGAGCCCTAATTTATCATTGATTTTAACAAAATACATTTCCCAGTCTCTTTTGCAGCTAGATGAGCCATAGGACTAATATGGTAGCCATCTATTAAGCATTTATTCTGAGCCAGGCCCTGCTAAGTGTTGGTTGGGATAAAGATACCTAAGGTGCAGACACTGTCCTCAGCACTGTCCTCAGACAACCAGGCTACTAGTCTGTCTGTCCGTCATTGACCTGGCAATCTGTCGAGTGCTTAATTGGTCTGTCAGTCAGTCAGTGTGTCAGCTACTTGATCAATGGCCGGACCTTTGCCCTGTCAGGCATTGGTCCTAGTATTGAACTCTCAGGGTGCATAGAGAGGGGACTTTGGCCACAGACCTGGGATGTGTAGAATTTGATGCCAGGCATAGGGATAAACCCCCAAGCACTCCACATACCCTAATCTTACACAAAAAATAACTAAAGACTTAAATGTAAGACTTGACACCATAAAGCTCCTAGAAGTAAACGTAAGGACAAACACATACACACACACACACACCATGGAATATTATTCAGCCATAAAAAAGAAGTAAATCCTGTTATTTGCAACAACATGGATGAACCTGGAGAACATTATGCTGAGTGAAATAAGCCAGACACAAAGGACAAGCACTACATGATACCACATACATCATCTAAAATAGTCAAACTCATAGAAGGAAAGAGTAGAATGGTGGTTGCCTGGGACAGGGTGGGGGGGAGTGGAGGAAATGAGATGTTGGTCAAAGCATATAAACTTAAAGCTATAAGATGAATAAGGTCTGGGAATCTTGTATACAGCACAGCGATTATAGTCAATAATGCTGTATTGTACACTTGAAATTTGCTAAGAGAGTAGATCTTAAGTGTTTTTACCACACACACACACACACACACGCGCGCGCACATGCGCACACGGTAACTATGTGAGGTAATGGATGTGTTAACTAACTTGATTGTGGTGAGCATTTCACAATGTACCCCAGTAATGCTCTGGCTGTGCAGCTGTGCTCACCTCACTACCAAGCCCCCCTACCCTGCCGCCTAGTTGGGGATCCTGGCTCTGGAGCCAAGTCCCCTCTGAGGTCTCTTGTCCCCCCTGGATGTGGTGCTTCTAACCACCTCCCCATCCCCAGTCCCCTGGGTCTGCCTCTTTGTCACAGAGGCTTCTCCTGTGACCCTCGTCCCTCTGGCAAAAGATATGGAAGCAACCTACGTGTCCATCAACAGATGACTGGATGAAGAAGATGTGGAAAATATAGATATACACAATGGAATATTACTCAGCCCTAAATAGAATAAAATTCCACCATTTCCAATGGTGTGGATGGACCTCGAGAGTATTATGCTTAGTGAAATAAGTCAGACAGAGAAAGACAAATACTCTGTGTTATTATTTATATGTGGAATCTAACAAAATAAAACAAGTGAATGTATATAACAAAACAGAAACAGACTCACAGATACAGAGAAGAAACTAGTGGTTACCCCTGGGGAGAAGGAAGCGGGGAGGAGCAAGATAGGGGTATGGGATTAAGAGACACAAACCACTATGTATAAAATAAATAAACAACAAGGGTATATCGTACAGCACAGGGAAATACAGCCATTATTTTGTAATAACCTTAAATGGAGTATAGTCTATAAAACGACTGAATCAAAATGTTGTACACCTGAAACTAATATAATATTATACATCAAGTATACATCAATTTAAAAAAATTAAAAAGGAAAAAAACAAAATACTATTGGCAAAGTGACTGTTCCTCCTAGGCCTTCCTCAAGAGTCTCAGGTTCCAACCTTAGTCCAATTTTCTTCTTCTATTGTCTCTCCCAGGGTCTATATCCCTCACACCCCAGGTTTTAGCCCTCTCTTCTGCTAACTACTCACAAATTTACATCTCCAGCCCTGACCTCCTGCAGGCACAAGAAACTCAACCTATACAAAACGTACACCCTGTATCTCCCTGCCAAAGCCCGCTCCCCCTCAGAATTTCTTGCAGGTACCCAGATGTGGCCGACTCCTGGATAGCCCTCCATCCCAAATCTATTCTCCCCTTCTTCCTTGCACACGGCCACCGGGGCAGAAACGACATTTCACAGCCTCCCGTGAAGCTGGGTGTGGCCAGGCAACTATGAGCAACTTCTTCCTCACTTGTTCCAAAGGACGTTGCTTGCCCTGAACTTCCCTCCTCTCCCCTTCCCCTGGATGGGGATAGCGCCCATATCTTATCGCAGCAATGAGCACAGTATCCTAGGGGATGAAGGAACACCAAGATGGAAGGCCCTTGGGTCGCTGAAGGATGTCATGGAGCAGAGCAGCCTTACCGGCACAGATAACAGAGACCCGAGAGAAACTTCCATCCGATTTAAGTCACTGAACTGGGGGCGGGGGTGGGTCTCTTTGTTACAGCAGTGTAGCCCAGTACCCTAGGCCAAGACCTCAGGATCATATTTGCCTTTCCTCTCTCCTTTCCAGCCCCTGCCCTTCACTGAGTCCAGTCCATCGTACCTCCTCGCCATCCCCTGGGACGGTTCTTGCTTTGTCTGTCCTGCAGCTTCTACCCTGCTTCCAGCTGTCACCTTCTCCTGTCCAAACCACCTGATGTCCTGGTCTCTTTATCTCCAGTCTCACTGTCCTATCCCATAATGGTACTCCTCTGCTCAAAGACCTCTGATGGCTCCCCATTGCTTAGCGAAGAACAAGACGCCATCTGTTCCTATCACATTCCCACCCACTGCCCCTGCCCCAGCTGCATCCCTACCAAACACCCTCATGGGCCGTCCTGCCTCTATGCCTTTGAGCCTGCTCGTCCCTCCTCCTGGTTTCCCAAATCCCCCATTTTCCAGCCATGAAATGCCTATTCATTGTCCAAGCCCAGATCAAGTGCTGCCTCTTCCCCCATGATTTCAGCACCCTCCTATCGGAATTAATCCTGTGCCTCCAGTGATGATAGCCTTTATCACAGCCCGCCTTAAGGCAGCAACTTTTCTGTGACCCAGTAGACTGGACAGTAAGTTATTTGAGGGCAGACACCGTGTCCTAGTCGTCTTCCCACTACCTCCATGCCTAAGAGAACGCTGTGTATGCAGCAGGTACTCATGACGTGCTTGCCACTGAACGCTCACTTTCTATGTTTGGAGGGTCACAGCTCGGACTGGGCAGTAGCTTTGCCACAGGTGACCAAGGTTGTCTTTCCTCTCCTCTTGGGGACTTCCCCAGGGAACCCCAAGGGAGGCAAGAGGGGCTGCCTTTCCCATATTTCCCTGGGGGCTGGAGAAGGAAGCCACTGTGGACTTTCTGTTAGCTCTGAGAGCAGTACCTGTCAGTTGAAGTACACAGGTTTTAAGGCATGGGGCTTTAGAGTGAGACAGCTCTGGCCTTCAGCTCACCACTTGTTAGCTGTGTGACTTCAGGCATGTTACCTAACCTCTCTGAATCTTAATTTTCTCTCTTTAAACATGAGATTAATATAGTACTTATCTCCTAGAGATCTTGTAGGGATTAAAAAAGATAATATAAAGAAATATAAAGCTCTTGGCACAAGGAAAATGCTCACTAAATGATAATAATCATAATAATCCATTTCTTTCCTATGGTCCGAGATTCTGCTTGGTGAGAGGGCACCAGGGAAGGCTCCACCCTAGGCCTAGCCCACTGGAATCCTTGCTGTTGGATAGGGTTTCCCAATGGACAAACGTCAGAGAATGTGCATTGTCACAACTGTCTTGGTCCCAGCTGGGCAGTTTGCTGGGTGCTCCCAGAAGGTGGAGAGGGAGTGGAGCTGGTATCTAGTGGGGCTGGAGGGAGGGGCCAGCTGCCTGTGACTAACCCCAGAGGGAAAGGGTTAAGCCAGATCTGGCTGGCATCAATAGCTAAGGGTCCAATGGCAGGGGTGTAGAGCAGTAGCCTGCTGAGGCTTCTAGGCGGCCAAGGGCCCTCACATCAGGTGGGCTGCCAGAATGGTGTAAAGGATCTGGATCCCAGCGGACCAAGCCTGGGTTCTAGGACAGGGAAGGTGCTGAGGGCAGCTGGAAGACAGCCTGCATGCAGTGGGGTCAGAGAGGAGGCTACACTCTCCCTAATTATCCTTACACTAAGCCTGGGGGCAGCAGACCACATCCAAATCCCCTCACTGACTGGGAGGAAGATCCTTGCTTCCCACGGACTCGGGGCCCGGGCTGCTGGATGTGCAGGTTGCAGCTATTTGAGTGGGGCTAGAATAAGTGGGTCCAGTGGTGTGCTGGTAAATGCTTAATAAACAGCTCTCTGGTGGGGGGAAAGCCTTCACTTAGAGTGTTTGCCAATTGCTGTGGTGTAAATACTGCCACCATGGCTGATTTCAAGCTATCACCATAACATCACAGAATGACGAGTTGGGAAGAGATGTGCACAATTGGCTCTTGTGAGCCAGTATGAGCTGATTCCAACACACTACTAGGTGGCGCCTGACACCTGCATTAGGGTTAGGTAGGTTTGTGTGGCTTCAGTGTACAGAGAGGTAAAGGCCACTATGCAGTGGTGAAAAGCACAAAAATAATGGCCCTGGAGTCCAGTAGCCTATAACACAATCCCAGCTCTGCCACTTCCTAGCTGTGTGGTCTTGGGCAAATCATTTTACCTCTCTGTGCCTCAGTTTCCTCTTCCATAAAGTGGGGCCAGTGATAGTGCCCACTTCACAGAGTTATTGTGAAGGTTGCACAGGTTAACACCGGCCTGTAGTAGGTTGACATAAATGTTATTTGTTACAGTTAATCACACAGAGTATTTGGAATGTAGCCATGGTCAGAAAAATTTAGAAAGGAAAACCCAGAGTCCCTCAGGGTGTTTCCCAAGGGCATGCTCTTTTTATATTTAAAATCTTGGATTTCCTTCAATATCAAGGATTTAAAATCTGCAGGCCCATGAACCCCACGAAATTATTTTTCCAATGTTGAGTATATGGGCCGTTGCTTTTATCTATCGGATTCTCAGAAAAAAAAAAAAAAAAAAGGCTGTGGTTTCTGCATCCTTCCCTCAACCCACAAAAGGCTTAAGAACTAGTGATGTGGAAGGTATAGAATTCCCACACTATAGGAATTGCCCCGGGAGGATGTGAGGGAGAGTTGTTTATAAAGCGTGTGAAAGAAAAATGGCAGAGACACAGAGAGACATGCAGAGAAGTCAGCCGAGAACTCTGAAATCTCTCTCCCTTTTTGAGACCTAAGGCTGAGGAGGCTTCCAGCAACAGGGCAACCAAACTGCTCACATTCATGGATTCCCTGTTCCTGCTTTCTCCTTACCCCTTTCAGTCTTAGGAGTCTCCCTAAGTCTTCCCTTTTCCGAATCTGCCCCCCCCCCTGCACCCCCCTGCCGCCTCCACTCTCCAGGACCTGGCATAGGTGTGTCCCAAGGGCCGGTGTGGGTGTATGGAGGCATGATTAGAACTCACTCCAGTGTCGCTATGATTCAATGATAACGTTTGTGTTCTTTTTGGTTGTGTCTTGTTTCTTTTACCTTTCTGTAGTTACAGTGTAATTATTTAAGGTAAGTTTAGTGCAAAGTTGATTTAGCATTGGTCTGCCTCTGTTTTGAGTTGGAGGCTGTATTCAGTTTTTTTCCAATAACATGGAAGGGGGTGGGAGGTAGGTTTACAATGCTACTCCCTTTCATCCCATGAGATTTTATTTTCATTGTTGTTCTTTTTTCAAAGACGATCAGTCCCTTCTTCCTGGCTTGGTGCTGTGTGTGGGGTGCAGGGCGAAAATGAACAGGTCCCTAACCAAAGATCTTTTTTCCTTTTCTTTTTTTTAATCAGTCATCAATTTTATACACATCAGTATATACATGTCAATCCCAATCACCCAATTCAGCACACCACCATCCCCACCCCACCGTGGTTTTCCCCCCTTGGTGTCCATACGTTTGTTCTCTACATCTCTGTCTCAACTTGTGCCCTGCAAACCGGTTCATCTGTACCATTTTTCTAGGTTCCACATACATGTGTTAATATACGATATTTGTTTTTCTCTTTCTGACTTACTTCACTCTGTATGACAGTCTCTAGATCCATCCACGTCTCAACAAATGACTCAATTTCATTCCTTTTTATGGCTGAGTAATATTCCATTGTATATATGTACCACAACTTCTTTATCCATTTGTCTGTCGATGGGCATTTAGGTTGCTTCCATGACCTAACTATTGTAAATAGTGCTGCAATGAACATTGGGGTGCATGTGTCTTTTTGAATTACGGTTTTCTCTGGGTATATGCCCAGTAGTGGGATTGCTGGATCATATGGTAATTCTATTTTTAGTTTTTTAAGGAACCTCCATATTGTTCTCCATAGTGGCTGTATCAATTTACATTCCCACCAACAGTGCAAGAAGGTTCCCTTTTCTCCACACCCTCTCCAGCATTTGTTGTTTGTAGATTTTCTGATGATGCCCATTCTAACTGGTGTGAGGTGATACCTCATTGTAGTTTTGATTTGCATTTCTCTAATAATTAGTGATGTTGAGCATCTTTTCATGTACTTCTTGGCCATCTGTATGTCTTCTTTGGAGAAATGTCTATTTAGGTCTTCTGCCCATTTTTGGATTGGGTTGTTTGTTTCTTTAATATTGAGCTGAATGAGCTGTTTATATATTTTGGAGATTAATCCTTTGTCCATTGATTCGTTTGCAAATATTTTCTCCCATTCTGAGGGTTGTCTTTTCGTCTTGTTTATGGTTTCCTTTGCTGTGCAAAAGCTTTGAAGTTTCATTAGGTCCCATTTGTTTATTTTTGTTTTTATTTCCATTACTCTAGGAGGTGGATCAAAAAAGATCTTGCTGTGATTTATGTCAAAGAGTGTTCTTCCTATGTTTTCCTCTAAGAGTTTTATAGTGTCCAGTCTTACATTTAGGTCTTGAATCCATTTTGAGTTTATTTTTATGTATGGTGTTAGGGAGTATTCTAATTTCATTCTTTTACATGTAGCTGTCCAGTTTTCCCAGCACCACTTATTGAAGAGACTGTCTTTTCTCCATTGTATATCTTTGCCTCCTTTGTCATGGATTAGTTGACCATAGGTGCGTGGGTTTATCTCTGGGCTTTCTATCTTGTTCCATTGATCTATGTTTCTGTTTTTGTGCCAGTACCATATTGTCTTGATTACTGTAGCTTTGTAGTATAGTCTGAAGTCAGGGAGTCTGATTCCTCCAGCTCTGTTTTTTTCCCTCAAGACTGCTTTGGCTATTCGGGGTCTTTTGTGTCTCCATACAAATTTTAAGATGATTTTTTCTAGTTCCGTAAAAAATGCCATTGGTAATTTGATAGGGATTGCATTGAATCTGTAGATTGCTTTGGGTAGTATAGTCATTTTCACAATATTGATTCTTCCAATCCAAGAACATTGTATATCTCTCCATCTGCTGGTATCATCTTTAATTTCTTTCATCAGTGTCTTATAGTTTTCTGCATACAGGTCTTTTGTCTCCCTAGGTAGCTTTATTCCTAGGTATTTTATTCTTTTTGTTGCAATGGTAAATGGGAGTGTTTCCATAATTTCTCTTTCAGATTTTTCATCATTAGTGTATAGGAATGCAAGAGATTTCTGTGCATTAATTTTGTATCCTGCAACTTTACCAAAGTCTGATTCTCTATGAATTCCTCCTCCCGTTGCCGGACCCCCAGGTTGGGAAGCCTGACGTGGGGCTCAGAACCTTCACTCCAGTGGGTGGACTTCTGTGGTATAAGTGTTCGCCAGTCTGTGAGTTACCCAGCCACCAGTTATGGGATTTGATTTTACTCTGATTGTGCCCCTCCTACCGTCTCATTGTGGCTTCTCCTTTGTCTTTGGATGTGGGGTATCTTTTTTGGTGAGTTCCAGTGTCTTCCTATTGATGATTGTCCTGCAGCTAGTTGTGATTCTGGTGTTCTCACAAGAGGGATTGAGAGCATGTCCTTCTACTCCGCCATCTTCCAAAGATCTTTATAGGGATAAAAATTACTTTTTGACAAATCCCACCCTAAATCATTGTAGTATATGACTCCAGGCACCTAAGAGGAACAAGAATTACAACTTTTGAGGACTTATCAAGTGCCACCCCTGCTCACTTTATCAACAAGAATCTTTGGTTTGGTGGTGCAAGTCACCAACCAGTGACCCTCTGGAAGGCCACCAACAAGAGAGCTCTCTCCTGACTCCAGTTCTGGGTAACCCCTTCGGCGGATTGCAGAGGAGTCTGCTGATGTCCTACCCCAGCTCCCACCCTTCTTGCTTCCCTGAGTAACAAAACACTGAATTGATTTTAGGCAGCAGTGTGCCCAGCTAAACATTACATTTCCCAGCCTCCCTTGCAGCTAAGCATGGCCATGTGACTAGGTTCTGCCCAATGAGGTATAAGCTGAGGAGTTGTCTGTGGATTCCAGAAAGACTCATTAAAAGGGAGGGACCCTTTTACCTCCTTTCACTCCTCCTTCCTGTTGTCTGGAATGTGATGGTAGCTGAGCTCCAGCAGCCATTTTGGACTCAGAGACGACATGAGGATGAAAAGCTTCCTGGTTGGGCTGGCACAGAGGAAGGCAGAGGACCCTGGGTGCCATTCTTAGCCTGGACCATCCACCTCCAGACTGAGAGAAGAGAACATTTATCTTCTTTAAGCCACTCTTTAAGGGTCTTTGTTATTGTCAGCAAATGCAATTTCTAACTGATGCATGGAAGCTCGCCAGGCCTCGTTTTGTGCCATGGGCAAAGGCATCCAAAGTTCCTCTAAGCCCACTGCTACTTCTCCTCCTCCTCTCTTTGGAAGAATCATCCTGTCCAAGAGAGCCCAATTCTTTTGCATATTTCCTCCCTTCTGTCTTTTGTTTTCCTCTTTCTTCCCCCGCCCCTTTCCTTCCCTTTCCCTCCTTCTCTCCAACACTTATTGAACATCTACTAGGTTCCAGGTACCAAGCTAGCTGCCAGGACTAGGAATAGGTATAGGAGACAGTCCCCCCTTCCCAGTGCCTCAGAGTCCAGGCTGGGAGGAAAATGTAAAGAGAGTATGATGGGATGGACAGGTGCTACAGGAGCAAAGAGAAGGGCATTGGATCCAATGGGAAGGACCTGGGGGGCTTCCTGGAGGAGGTGACACTGGCCGGAGATTTGAAGCAGGAGTTTTGAGTTGTTGGTACTTAGGAAAATAAGGTAGAGGGCAAAGATTCCAGGCACAGGGACTAGCACAGTGGAGTACAGTGGTTAAGGACTTCAGCGCTGGAGCACAGACATGTGATTTCCCTCTAGTCCTCAGTTTCTTCACCTGTAAAAGGAGGATACTAGTATAGTAGTAGTAATAGGACTAGATGAGTGCCTGGAAGTAAGCGTGAAATGCATGCTGCTTATTAACGTATTAGTGTTGGTAGATGTGCTGCCCATGGTGTGTGTAGACAAATAACAGTTTTGGAGACAAGTTTCACAGAGGCCATAAGTGACTTGTCCATGGTCACACAACTATGAAGAGGCACCACTCAAACCCTGGGGTCCTCATCCCTAGTCCAGTGGCCTTTATATGTCTACCCTCTGCCATTGCATTAAGTTCTGAGGGAATGCGAAGTGAGGGAAAGTGTGTGTGTGAGAGAGAGAGAGTGAGAGAGAGAGAGAGAGAGAAACCTGGAGGGCTTCCTGAAAATGAGTCTTGAGAAAGTTTTGAAGGATGGGGAAGGAGGAAGTCATTCCAGGGAAGAAGTGTATGATGAGCATAATCAACCAAGGTGTTGGGGGGCTAGCTGGCTGGAAGAGGGTCTGGACTGTGAAGACCGGTGAGACACAAGGTAGAACAGGCAAAGAGAGGCCAGGTCAGAAGATGAACCATGGTTATAGGCACTCTGATGGCCAGATAGTAGACTGAGAATTTGAACCAGTGAACCACAGGGAGCCACAGTTAGTTCTTGAGCGGGGTGGCTGGTCATAATGAAACAATACTTTGGGAAGAGAAGAAGGAAGGAAATCTGTCTTTACTAAGAGCCAGTATGGGCCAGACAGTAGGTTGGGAATTTTCACACTAATGATTTCATTTGAGCCTCACAGCAACCCTATTAGGTGGGTATCAATATATCCATTTTACAGATGAGAAAACTGAGGCCCAGATAAACTGAGTTATAGAGTTGCGCCAGTGGTGGAGCTAGAGTTCGATTTAGACCAGCCTGACCCCAAATTTGTGCTCTTTGTACTGTACCATGTGGCTTTAAGCTGTTCTCTCAGAACACCCCTTGTGCTGTGGGTGTCCCATCAGGCACTGCTGCTTCACCAGGGGCTCAAGAGTCTTTCTGCAGCCCAGACATCCCCTGGGCAAACCCCAGGGTCACACTGGGCAGAGAGAGATCAGTGCCCCCAGGACTTTGGGGGATCTCCAGCACAGGGTAGGGTGAAGTGCTGGGGCTCTGGGTCTGATAGAAATGAGTTCAAATCCCAGCTTTGCTGTGCATTATCTGAACTTAAGCCTCAACTAAGGGGGGCAGTGGGATGAGCCCTAGATTGGGAGCCTGGCTGGAAGTGATGAACATCTGAGGAAGTGAAATGATAAGATGTCTGTATTCACTTCAAATTAATGGGTTGGGGGAGGCAAGAAGGAGGGGGCAGAGAGGAAACAAGATTGGTCATGAGTTGATAACTGTTGAGGCTGGGTGATGGGTTTGTGGGTGTCTAGTATACCATTCCCTCTACCTTTGTGTATGTTTGAAAATCTCCATAATAAAAAGTAAAATAATAATAACAACGCTGAGAACTTAAAAGAAAAAGAAAACAGTTATGTCCACCACACTTTCTCCCAGCTGAATCAGAATCTCTGCCTCCCAGGCATTGTTATGCTTTAAAATTGCCTCAGGTGAGAGCAGCCAAGGTGAGAATCTCTGCATAGACTTCATCACTCACTAGTTGTGTAACCTCAAGCTAGTATCCTTCCCCGGCTGAGCCTCAGTTTTCTCATCTGTAAAACAGGGGTAAAGCTTCTAACAACCTCATGGAATTGTTGTGAGGTTTAAATGGATAATACAGGATAATATGGGCTGGGCATAACAGAGTGAGCAGGTCAGCCTGCAGCTTTGCAGTCACTCTGAGCACCACCAGGCCTATAGCCATAGTATTATAGATGAGGAACCCTAAGGCAATATGTGCAGAAGAGGCCATCAGATGGCCTCGCAGGGACAGGCCTCACCTTCTGGGCAACTTTTACACGTTTTCCAAAGCACAGGGAGTTCACCAACTAGAAGGCTTTTTCACCTGCCTTTCCTTATTGGTTAAAGACCACTCAGCACAGAGACACCAGGGTCACTCAGTGTCACTGCCAGAGGTACAGATTGGGGCGGAGCTTGAATCGAGGAAAAGGCTTGGGCTTTCTCTGTTGGCCTTGCCACTGGCTTCCAGGACTTAGCCTCAGTTTCTCCATCTGTGTCAGGGGTGAGTAAAGAGATGGGCAGCCCTTGGCAAGGGGTAGGTCGTAGGAAATACTCAGAGAATGAGAATGAATGAATGCATGAATGTCTGGGGATCACTTCCCTATGACAGACAAAGTGACCTGTCGGAGCCTTGATGAGGTCGGTGGGAGCTCCCCGGGATGGGGAGGGGCCCTTGACACGTGGGCCAACTCCTCTGGGGTAGAAAAAGAGAGCACGGGGAACACAACAGCAGAAGCTAGTGCAGGTGGAGAAGCGCGGAGGACATGGTTCGCAGCAGGAGAGGAGCAAGGAACTACCAGGAGGGAGCTCCGGGACACCGCTTCGAAAACCGTGCGAAGGTGGAGGCGTGGGGTCTCGGGCCGACCACCCAGCCGGCGTCCCGCGCGCTGGCCAGGGTTCCGGGTCTCTTGCCCACTCCGCTGGACTCCGCATCGCCGCCTGGCGGACACGCCGCGCTCCGCTCGGGCTTCGGCGGCAGCGTGCCGGCGTGCGGAGGATCCCGCGGCAGTTCAAGAGACAGCGGGAGAGCCGGGGGCGCGGAACGAGGATGGGGCGTCTGTTCCCGAGCGGGGTCGCGCCTGGTCTGGACCTGCAGCACACACTGGCACCCTCTCCTCACTAACCCGGCGCCCGGGGTGACTCAGCTCCCTCTCACACGTCGGGGAACGCTTTCTTCCCCCAACCTCCGGCCCCCAGCTCCGGAATTTTACTGCCTCTGAGTAGATTCTCCGGGAAGGAGGTCTCATTAAAATTTCAAGGCGTTTTGGGTTTGATTTTTGTTAATAAAATATCGAGACTGGGCGTGAAGGCACGAGCGTGCCCAGTTCGTCTCCGTGCCGGTCCCAGACCTGAAATTCCAGGGCTGGGGAATTTCTAGGTCCTTCCCTCCCAAGTGGGTCCCGGCGGGCAAGGTGTGGTGGCCCTTCCCAAAGACTCGAGGCAAAGGATAGCGAAGCGTGTGGGTCGGAGTGGCCAGGGGTGCGGGGCTGGTGCTGGTGAGGGGTGAGCAAGGGCCTGGCTTTCACGTCACAAGCCGTGGGCACTGGAGTCCTCGGGACTCGGGCCGCACCACCTCCTCGAATGTCCTCCCATCCCATTGGGGGGGGGGGTGTCTGTCCGAGAGCCTGCGGGTGACAAGTCGCTCCATCGGCCGAGGTTCTCAATAAGCTAGACCCAGCTAGGCCCAGCCCAGCCTCTCTTAGCCGGACCAGAGTGGGAGCAAGACGGCGTCGTCCCGGGTTCAGTGCGGGCAGGCGGCTCGGAGGCGCGGGAGGCTGCCCCCTCCGGGTAGGCGACGCGAAGCCAGTCTTCCTCTACCAAGTCCTCTCCAGGAGGAGGCCTGGGAGCTCCCCGCGGCGTCCCGGAGGTCGCCGGGCCTGCTTTGCGTTCAACCCGGGAAAAGGTCCCGCAGGCGTGAGGCTGACGCTGGGAGGAGGGTGTAAAAATCTCAGAGTGACCAACCCTCGAGCAAATGGCGGCGGGGGCCGCGCGGTTGACTGACCGAAGTCTGAGGCCGAGGGCGGCCTCTGCGCGGCGGTGAGCTTCCCGAGGCAGCAGGGGGAGCTTGACGCCGAGGGAGACCGGTGGCTCGGAGAACCCAGAACGGCCTGACCCTGGGGAGAGGAGAGTTCGGGGCGCGCGCTCAGCGCCGCGACTCCAGGGTCCCAGGATCCCAGGAAAGGCGAGCTCTGGACCCAGAACTCCCGCGGACCCGGCGGGGCGAGCGCCCAAACAGCCAGAGACCAGGACTTGCGCCCGGGCCTGGAGTATGAGTGTGTGTGTGATCGCGGGTGGGGGTGCGTGATCGCAGGTGGGGGGTGGGGGTGGGCCTTGGACCCCCGCTCCCCCTCCCAAAAAGATTAGACATCTTCTCTGCCTGGTTCCATGGGCGCTTCAGGCAGCTCCGTCCTGCCGCTCAAGCTGGGGAGAAGGGAGCGGCGCGCCCCGCGGGGATCCGCGCCCGGACGGAGAGTCCCGCCGCGCCTTTGCGGAGCTGAGCTCGCAACCCAGAACGGCCCTCGGCGTCCACCTGGTCGCCCCAGCGAAGCCAACAGTGGGCGCCAGGACCCTCGCGGGGCCGAACTGGAAGGGGCTTCCGGGTCCCGGGCCCGGGCGCGCTCTCCTGCGGCGCAGACTGGGATAAAGCGCAGACTGCAGAGAAATCGGGATGTGGAAAAGCAGCCGCGGCGCCGGCCTGACGCGGGTCCCGACTCCGGAGAGAGGAAGCAGCCCCGGGGGGAGGGTGGTGGCTGGAGGGGGTCGGCTGGTGGCCGCCTTTGGCCCTCCGCAGCCAGAAGAAGAAAAGGAAAGCGAACTCACTTTCTCCCTAGGGATAAGAGGGCTCCGGTGCGCTCTCCTCCCCAGGCCTGGGAAACAGGTCCCCAAGAGCCCTCCGACCCCCAATCGATCCCGGCTGCCCGCCCGGAACGGGGGATGCTTGGAAAGCCGAGAGGGACAGCGGGTAGCGGCACCTCCTCCGGGCCGAGGCCGAGCGGGCGAGTCCCGACCTGCGCCGCTCTGTGCACAAAACGAAACCCAAACTCCCGAAAATCTCAGTAGGGAAAAATTTAAAAATCCTTTTCTTTTCTTTCACTTTTAACAAACCAGCTGCTGGGAGAAATATTAAAAACGAAATTAGCGATAGCTAAGGACACTATCTTTCCAAATTGTGAAATCCCCTTTAAAAATATTTTCCCCAAGGCCAACCCCCACGACTGGCCAGCCCGTCTGAAGCCTTTGCCTCTTCCTGAAAATCACAACCAAACAATCGGAAATGCGGCCACGGTCCTGGGAAGAATGAGTAGCCTTGAGGCCCTGGGAACCTACTGAGGCCGAAACTGCCATGCTCCTCTTTCTCTTTAACCAAAAATAAAAAAAGATAATAAGAAGAAGTAAAACCTTTTAATACATCAAATATACGGAATTTTAATCTTTAAAGCGATACATTGTCTATTATTTTAGTACATGACGTAAACCTTACTTGTCCCCTTCTCAGCGGGTGGACTTAAAAATTAAAAATAGTTAAGTGTTCCTTTTAAAGAACAAAATAAGGCAAATGAGGTTTTGGAATAGAATTGTTTTTCCTTTTTTTTTTTTTTGTTTTCTTCCAGACTACATACAAAAAAATATCCATTCTCTTTCGATGGTATACACCTTAAAAATAATTGCAATTTGAAATCAGAGCTGACAAATTGTGACTTGTTTTGTTTTGTTTTTTCATTTTTTGTAACAAACATGCAGGTAAATTTGTTTCAATCAGACATTAAATAAGAACGTACAATACAATCATAGCAATTTTAAAGTAACATTAAAGAGAAGACCTCTAGTTCTGTGGCGGTTTTGTATTTATTTATAATCTACAAGGGACGGGAGGGTTTGTTTTCCACATTTTTACCCTCAAGTTTTTTTTCCCCCTCTTCCTTTTTACCTACGGAGCTCAAACTAAGTAATGCACTTTTGAACCACGGGTCCGCTTGGAGCTAACATAAATAAATACCAGTGTCCACCGATGCAGTCCTCAGATGAACACTTTCTCAATTCTTTTTTCCTTCTTTTTCTATAAAAAGTCAAATGATATTTTTTCAACTTTTATAAAGTTTGGGTGGGGAGATGAGAGGTGGGGAAAAGGGGAGTGAGTTTCCCACCGGGTCGCGGTCGCTGTTTCGGGTAGATAGATACGGTATATATGTATTTTCCTTTTCTGGCCCGGGTCATCCCCACGCGCGGGTGACAGTAGCCTCTGCCCTGTTCCCGCCCCTCCCTCTGCTCTTCCCCACCCCCCAGTTCTTTTCTTTCCCTCGACAGCCCTCCCGACCGCCCTCACTGGTACCCCAGCGCGGAGGCCGTGGTCAGTCTCTGTCCGTAGAGGGCGTAGGGGGAGTAGTAGGGTCCGGTGGCGGCGGGCACGGGCACGGGAGCGCCGGGCGTGGGGAGCGGGCTCTTGGAGTAGGGGTGGTAGCGGCTGCTGAGTCCCAGCGCGTGGTGAGGGCTGCGCAGCGCCAGCGTCCCGGGGCTGCCCGGGGCGCCCGACGTGGGGATGTGCATGTGGCAAGCCATTGCGGCCGCTGCAGCGCTGGCCAGAGACGAAGAGCTGGGGTAGCCCGACAGCAGTTTGTCTGTCCCGGGGAAGGCCGTATGGGTCCGCAAGTGGCTGAGCAGCTCTTCGGACGTAGCGAAGCGCTTGTCGCAAGGCCCGTTGGCCGACACCCAGTTGCAGATGTGGGGGAGTGGGTCGTTAGGGAGCATGAAGCCGTAGGGGTAGAGGGGGTGGCCGGCCAGAGAGGGCGGTGTGGCGCCGGCAGCCGCGGCAGCGGTTAGCGATGAGTGCACGCCGTGCAGAGGGTGCGTGGGGTACACCAGCGGGTATCCGGACTTGAGAGCCGCAGCCGCCGCGGCTGGATCGTGAGCGCACGACGCGCTGGCTGCCGCCGCCCCAGCCAGGTGGCTGGCGCAGTGGTAGCTGAGGCAGTACGGGTCCCGGCACAAACTGGCTGTCATCACGGACGGCGGCGACGCTCCGGCCAAGGGGCTCGAGCCGGCGGGCTTACTGCAGCCCAGAGAGCCCGCCGCAGCCGCCGCCAGCTGCGCCCCCACCAGGCTGCCCGGCTTGGTAGGGTCGAGCGCCACTCCGTGTGGCAGGAACTGGGGCGGGTAGCCGGCGTAGGCCCCAGCCAGGCTGCCTGGGTAGGTCATGCCCGCGGGAGGCAGAGGGAACACTGTCTGGCCCGGCTTGTAGGGCGACACGGGCGCCACCAGCCCAGAGCCCAACACCGAGGAGGAGGTGGGCGCGCTGGGGCCGGAGCCGGAGCCGGAGCCCGATGAGCCGCCGCAGTCCGAGCCTAGAGCCTTGCCCCCGGGGCCCCCATCTGGGTGCTGGCTCACGTCCACATTAATCCCGCCGCCACAGCTAATCCGGCCGTGCGCCAACCCCGTGGGTCCCCCTTCGGCCGAGGCGCCCCCGGAGCCCTTGCTGCCGCCACCGCCCGCCTCGGGGTCCTTCTTGTCGTCCTTGCCCTCCGGGCCGCCCCCGGCCGAAGGCAGCATGCCTCCTGGCGAGCAGGCCGAGGCGCTGGAGCTTGGGCTGCCTGTCCTGGGCGTGAATGGCTGGCAGGTGGCGCTCGGTACCCGGAATCCTGATTTCTCCGCCGAAACCCCCCCGCCGCCGCCCCCGCCGCCCCCGCCTCCGCCGCCCCCGCCTCCCGGCTCCTTCTTATCCGAGCCGGGTTTGGAGTACGGCTTGAAACTCGACTTGTCCTCCACGCCGATGTCGCTCAGCTTGAGGGGGCCCGACTTTGCGTCCTTGTCGCCCCCGGCGCCGCCGCCGGCACCGCCCGCGCCTCCCCCGTTGGAGGCGACCGAGGAGAGTTTCGACGAGGGCGAGGGGTCGGGCTTCCCGATCTGCGAGCATGTTTGGGCCAACAGCGCCAGCGGGCTCTTCTTGGCATCAAGCTGCGGGGGTCAGACGTGGGGGGGGAGCACAAAGAAAGAAGGGGAAACCCTTTAGAATCCTGGCTTCTACGTTTCAAACGCACCTCCGCCAAGACCCGCAAAGATCCTCCCAGCCCCAAGGCTTAATTCTAGGCGACACCCCTTCTACACACACACATTCTCGCTCTTGAGAAAGGCCACAGCACTCCCCCCCCACCCGCCCCGCCATCAGGATCTTTCCTGTCCTCTCTAAGCGATAACTGTATTAAAAAAAAATTGCAAAATGTTTTGGTTTCTGACTCTTTGACCCAGAACTGTAACCCCACGCACCCACACACACCCCTAATTCGAGTAAGGGCTCGGGTGGTTGGCGCCTTAGAGGCTGTGTACAAACACCAGGTTCTGGAGAACCGGAGGACTGGGACTTTGGAACCGTATTTTGGGCTCCCGGGCTCCTATCTTCCAGGCTGAGCGTGAGCGGAACTGGGTCGGGGTAGGAGCTTTAATACCAAAGGGAGAAACAAGTTTCGGCTGCCTTGCCTTTTAGCATTCATACCTCATTCTACCTCCTCCCCTCTTTCCGCCCTAGTTTTAAGGTGCGGGGGCACTATCCTCTCCCCTCATCCCGGAGCGGAATCCGACCCCCCTTCCATCCCCCCCCTCCCCGATCCCGAGAGAAAGAAATCCTGTGAAGTGGCAGCCAGGGTGGTGGTCCCAGCGCGATCCAGGGATAGGGTCCTTACCTCTATGGGGCTGACAGGAGTGGAAGGCAGGGGCTGCAGGTACTCGGGGTGCAAAATGTGGCCAGTCCGTGCCGTCAGCATCTTCAGCACCTTGATGGGCAAGCGGTTAGCCTGGCGGAGAGGGTCAGAGGGGGGCACGGCGTGCACAAAAGGCTTGGTGCTGCCGGCCGGGGACGAGCCTGCGCCGGGGCCGGAGCCGGAGCTATTTCCAGAGAGCGCGCTGGTCCAGGCAGGGTCCGCGCTGGTCCAGGCAGGGTCCGCACTGCCGCTGCCGCCGCCGCTGTGCTTACTGCTTCTTAAGGCAGAAAGCGAGGGCGCTGTGCTCATGACCCACCCGCGCGCATGGGAGCAGCGGGGGGAGGGCTCCTGGAGGCGCGGGGCGGGCTCGGGGCTGCGCGCTCGCCCGGGAAGCAGGAGCAGCAGCAGGAGGAGGAGGAGCTGGCGCGGCGATCACGGGCGCCCAGAGCGCCTTCTCGGCGCCTGGAGCCAGAAGCGAATAATCCTGGGTGGCCCGCAGCGGAGCCGTGGCCGAGCGGGAGGAGCCGACCCGACTTCGGGAGTGCCGGGTGGCTCGCGGTGTCCGCCTCGGGCTGTGCCCCTGCGTTGCGCACTCGCGGCCCGGCGATAGCGCCTGCGCTGCTCTCCGCGATGTGAGCCGCTGCCTGTCCAGCCTGGGCTCTGGCGAGGAAACTCACTTCAAAAGCAGCTGCACCGAGGGGGAGATTAAAGCCTTTGCCGCCTTCCAATCAAATGGGAGCCCGAGGTGATTGGAGGGTCAAGGGGATGTGACGCGTCCCGCGCCGCCGCCGCCGCCGCCGCCGCCAGGACTCTCAGCGCTGGTTTTAATGGGCAGCTCCCTCTTCGCCGCTCCCCCTGCGTGTCCCCTCCCCTGATTTCGCTCGGAGGACGAGCTGGACATTTATTCTACGTTTGCTGTCTGCCGCCTCCCTCTTTTTTCTTCCTCGTCGTCCGTCCTTTCCCCAGCTGGAGAATAAACTGAAACCTTCTTTTGCAGGAGGGTGTGTGTGAGGAACAGTTTGGGGGTGTTCAGAAGGAGCACTGGCGGGAGTCTCGACAACAGCCGGACTGTCAACCCCAGGGCCGCACAGGGGGCCCGCACACCAGATATTCTCTCCTCCTCCTCAGTGGTAATTGAAATCTCTTGGGGTGCGGCCGCCTGGGTAAGGAAAGGTGGGGAGCGGTTGTTGGAGGAAGTCCGCCCGCCCGCTTTGATTTCCCGAGATTCGGCGGCGGAGAAACCAGAAGCTGGGTGGGCAGCGGAGGCGGTGGAGGCCTGTCTGCGCTTGGTGTGCTCGGCTCCCCGCCCTTCCCGGCCACGTGACGCCCGGGGATGCGCAGATTGGGGCAGGAGCGGGGGTCACATGTTTCCTCTGTTTCACACTCAGCCCCCACCCATTCTTACTCTCCCCTGCTACCCTCTCTTCTACCCACCCCCCCCCGCCCCGTTCTTTGGGCATCTCCACCCCTCCATCAATTGTCAGTGTTCCTCGACCGCAATCAATCAGTTATTTGTCAGCTCTTGTCAATCCGACGGTGATTTATGTCAGCTTTTGTTGCTGATTACAAGGCGGGTGCGACTTGAAGGCAAAAAGAGAGAGGGAGAGAGAGACGGAGAGGAAGGAAGAGACTGAGGGGGAACTGGAGGAGGGGGAAAGAGAAGCAGCCTCCTGGGATGAGAGGCGGGGGCTCTAAGAAAAAGAATGAAAGAGGAGAAAGAGGCGCTCAGTGTCAGGAAAATGAATAGTGAGAGTAAAGTGCGCAGGTGCGCCCAGGGCGCTGAGAGGGGTGCGCTGGCCTGCGGTGTGCGCCTCGCTCCTCTCAATATCGGAGAGAGAGATACAACCTTCCACCTCTGGGGAATTCCGGTCTTTTGGGGCCGCGGAGTTACGGGTGGCACAGGGTATCCGAAACGGGCGGTGGCGACGTCTAACACGGGAGAATCGTCCCCTCTCCCCGCCCCCCCCGCCCCCCCCGCCAGGGTAGTCCCTTCAGGGCGTGTAGTGTGCAGTCGTCAAGCTGCCAGCCTGCCACGGACCCCGCCCTCCGTAGTGACCCGACTCCAAACTCGGAGACTTCTTTCTAAGAGCCACACCACCAACGTAACCTTGAGCCCTGGAGGTCAGTGGTGGGGTACCCCCGCCTCAATTCTTTGAACCCCCCCCCCCACCCACACACACACATCGTGGCTAGGGCTGAGAGACTGCGAAGAAGAGGCCTGACCATGGGTCCTTGCACGAGATACGTTTCAGGCTCACTCAGGCCCCCTCTCCACCCTCCCTCACCCCGCGCCATCCCCGCAGTCTTGGTAGCCGGGGTTACTCCGGGCTGCTCGCTCGAATTTATTGGAACGCCGAGCCGGGACTGACCGGCGCGGGGAGAGCGGAGAGAAGGAGTGAGAGAGAAAGGGGGGGCAGCTGCCTGTGGGAACACCGGCTCTTCCAGGGAAGCGGAGCGGGACTGCCGCGTTCCCCTCGATTTGCACCGTCACTCTGGCTGTTTGGAAGGAAGAGGGGAGGCGCTCTGCGTGCCTCCGTGTACCTGGATCTGAGTGCAGAAGTGTGTATGAATGCCTGTGCCGCTGTGTGAGTTGTCAGGGCTTTGGGAGCGTCCGGAGCGAGTTCGGGGGTCACCTCCAAAAACTCGCAGAAACTGGAAGTGGGTGAGAGGAGGACACATCCCCTTCGTCGGAAGGACTTGGAATACTTTGAATATCCCCTCCCCCACTTTTCCGCCCCGGCTCTTCTTTTGTTGTCAAGTCCTTTTGATAAATGGTGGTGCTGGGAGCGCTGGGGAGCCTGGAGCCAGTCTGTACCCGCGCGGGGGCGGGGGCCGGGCCTGGAGACCCGGTTTCCACCCTCGCTCAGCCGGCCCTGAGCCCCGTAGGCACGGAAGTCGGGTCTGGGACCTGCCCTCGGCGTGCTCGCCCTCTCCTCTCTCACCACCCCATTCCTCTCTCCCTCATTTTTGTCTCTGTCTCCCACTCCGAACAGGTACCGAGAACTTTCTGGGGGTGAGTTTTAGAATTTTCTCGTAGGCATTCTTTTTATGCGTTTTAATCTTATCCCTTGATTCTTTAGGTTGGTAAACTTCATGAGATGGTAATTTGTCTAAAGATAATTTGGAGAAGAGGGGAGTGAGGCGCTGTGTATATGGGGAGTTTGTCGGTGTATGTGTGCGTGTTTAGGTGTAATAACACACCTAAATTCAAGGGGCTTTGGAGTGTCTGTGCGACAACGGAGGAAGGTGAGTCCGTGAGACGGTGGCGAGGCCACAAGCGAGGTTGTGAAGGTTGTCTGAATGATCTTTGGGGAGCGAGTCCCAGGTGCCCGTTTCTGAGGACGGGACGGTTCTAAGCTGTCTCTGCAGGGCAGACACTGTGAGGCCGCCTGTATCTTGCGGGTCTGTTGGTGTATGTCTGTGTCATTGGGTGCATGGTTGTCGGTTGTTGGCCCAGATCAACTGTAGATCTCCCAGCCATGGGCCCCGTGTCGCCGCGGCCTCCCGGTGAGGCCCGGACACTGAATGCTGGGGGCGGCGGCCAGGGATGCAGGTGACCGCGGGCGTCCCTCCCTACCCCTCGCCCTGCAGTCTCCAGACTCAGTCCATTCCCTCTCCTGTAATTCCAGCAGCTTTCTTTTTACGCCCGGCAGCTGGGGAAACCAGAGAGTGGCCCCCGCGTCCCCCGGAATGGGCGTGCCGCGGTGTGGTCGCACACGCTCGCGGGCCTGTGCGGTGCGTGGGTCTCAGTCCGCGTGCATTCGCTCTTCACAAAATCCGACTCCGAAGGTCCGAGCGCACGGGGGCGCCTAGGGGTCTGCGCGCCCGGGGTTTTCGGTAGGCGCCAGCGTCCGAGCCTGCCCATCTCGAGGGGAAGGCCAAATCCCCGGAGGCCGCGCAGGCCGTGGGGGTAAGGGAGTTATTAATTCCTAGGTCTAATGCCGCCAACCCCCAGCGGCGATTGGCCTGGATGTCCTGCGGATTTTATTTGCACACAATGGAAATGATTTGTTTTCTCTAAAAAAGGAGTGGGCATGGCAGATATTTGAGGAGGGGGTGGGAGGAGAAGGAAGGGGAGAGAGCTGAGGAAAAAAGTTTGAAAATGCCTTGAACTATTCACTGTCGAGATGGCTAATCAGTATTGAGGCCGGAGGGCAGGCGGGCCGCCTTTCACCGCCGCTTCCCTTTCATCTCGGGCTCGGCGGAGGCGCTCAATTAAAAGCCTATCAGTTTGTAAGTAAATCAACGCCTATCAGAGTTGTCACATCAAACAAAACGATTATTATTGCAGCCCGCCTCCCCTATTAATCTCCCTCGAAGATAATCCGCCTGACAGGTCAGGCCCGGCGAGCTGGAAAGCCTGGCCCAGAGCGCCCAAACAGTCCCGGACTGGCGCGCGCCCCTTGGGGCACCCCCTCCCTCCCTCCCACCCCGCCTCGTGGTCCCCCGGGAGCTGGGAGAGAAAGGGCGAGCGGAGGCCGCTGGACCCAGGCCCGCCCCTCCGGACTGGGAGCCGGGCCCAGATTCGATGGGCTGGTGGGGGACGGTGCCGGGCGGCCCTCGCCTCTTCTGGGACCGGGGGTGTACCAGGCTTGCCAGGACCACAGCCTGGCCTGGTCCTCGGGCGTCGCCAAGGCCTGCACTCTTCTCGGCTCGCTTCCCCTGGTTCTTCCCCACCCCCCCTACTCTTTTTTGTTTCCTCTCTCGCTTCTTTCTTGGCCCCCTACCCGTTTTCTTCCTTTCCCTCCTCTTCATTTATACTTTTCCTACTAGCCAGGGAATATTTCCTATTCTCTCTCCCTTCTCTCAGTATACCGTATATACCACTTCAGCGCAACCACACTCGCTGAACAGGGCATTCTCAGGGCCCGGGTTACTTCTCTGCGGCAGGGCTGCCTCAGGAGTGTGTGCAGTTCCCAGGAACTCAGGACCAAGTCCTTCCTAATTTCTCCCCACGCAGGGGTTCTCAGAAGCTCTACGCCTGTTTAAGGGTTGGGTGCGTTTGAAGGGGTGAGAAAAAAAGAGAGACCAGGTCAGTGAGATGGGTGGACAGTCGCAAGCTCCCTATTCTGGAATTAGTATTTTGTCTTGGAATTTCACAGCTGCAACGTCACTGACCTAGCTGGTGGCGTTGCCTGGGCTTTGCAAATACGCGGGGGAGACCCACAGGGCATCTGGGCCTCGGCACTGAGTATGTGAGGGGGTGCCTAACATTTCATAAGTAAATAACGCCCACATAACTGCTTCTATAGCCTAAACTGGCGTTCGGAGGCCCGGGTGGGGCCTGGATTCCTCACGGGTGTGAAATCGTGGCCTTCTTCCCGGTGGCCTCCGGCTTTGAGCTTTGGGATGCTTCGGAATCAAGCGCGATCCACCCTTTTCTGCGCTCTTGCTCCAAACCGATAGGCCCAAATGGTCACTGCTCTGGCCTGGTGGAGCCGGGATTGAGGGGTGGTTGAAGTGTCTGAGGGGGAGCGGCTGCCCGCAGGATCTCAGGCCTTAGTACCCTAAATGCTGGGTTCAGCGCCTCGGAAAGTCTCCCTCTCAATGTATGTATGAGGGAGAACCCCCAAGGCCCAGCAGTGTTGGCTGTCCGGGCCGAGCCTCTCCCAGTAGTCACGCCAGGGTCCGAGGCAGCAGATATGGAATAGAGCCCACCTCAGAGTGCTCGGCTCCCGGAGCTGCAGAACCCGTGGCCCCTACCACGCAGTCCCGAAAGCCCCCCATTTGTGTGCACTTTCCACAGCCGACCTAGTAGGAATAGTTATTTCCTTACCCAGAAATATTGTAGCAGTGCAGTGGCTTAATTATCTGCGCGCCTGCTTTTCTTAAATGTATTTATTTCACTTATGCCACGCCGCGGATATTTAAAGAGGTACACATACCGCACACCTCAACGATGCGGAACTCACTCTGGCTAAAGGATATATTTGCTGGGTGGTTATTTGGACATAAGTACTATCTCGAGCCCAGATTACACCCAAGCAGGGGCTGTAAAATGACACTTGCTCTAGAATTTTTCCAACTTAACTATATGTGCACACACCGAGAATTTAATAATATTTTATATCCCTCTACATATCTAAATATTCAGATGTTATGTTACATGCCCTTGAAGCCGGAAGCAATCTTCCGTTCACACTGGACGTGGAGCTGTTTGTATAATTTTCATCTCCCTGCACTTACACATGAATCTTAATCTAATAAATTCAACCTTGTCATTTTTAGAATCGACATAATTTCTCTGGCTGCGGGTTGCGCTGTCTGTATCCGAATAAATACAGCTCGCATTCGTCCAGCAGGAAACGGCTCCCGGTTCCCGTGTACGGAGACGCATCGGCTCAGCACGGGACGCGAGATGGCTCCTCGTGCTCATAAGGCGGCAGGTCTGGCCTCCGAGGGAGGCTGGACTATCAGCGCGCTCAGGCCGAGCAGCCTCTCGCTGCCCGGCAGTGCCTGGCAGTCCCCCAACTCTGCCTGTGCTTCGGGAACCCGCCGGGCCGAGTCCGTCCGGGGCGAAAACTGAAAGCAAATTCCACGGCAGATGAAGCTCGAACTTTCTACGAAGCAAGTTTGCAGCAGAGATTCGGTGGTACCTTTCAGAGGACAGTGCGCGCAAAGTGGGGCGGTGGGCGAAGAGGGCACCGGGAGTCTGAGCTTGGTCCGCGGCGAAACGCGAGGGAAGGCACCTCCCCCTCGTTATTTCTCGCCAACTTCTCGGCCTCTGTCCGTAAAAATAGTTTCCAAGGTGCCGCGGACGCCCAGGATGTGATTGTGGGAATCGCACCAGGGAAGAGGCGGCTTTGTAAAAGTTGCAGAAAAAGCTTTACCCAGAAGCGTGCGCCCAGCCGGGCTCAAGAAAGCTTGGGACCAACTCGCCTTGCCCCGGGCAGAAGGAGCCCCCCTGGAGAGCCCCCTGCCCAGCCCTCTTCCCTCACCTCGAAACCGCACGTAAATAACCTCCCGCTGCCTGCCCTGCAAACTTCCCCGCGCGGTGCCGCGCTTGGCGGGCGAGGCCCGGACGCAGAGCCGGCCCGCAAGGCCGCTTGTCGGCCCGCTCAACCCAGCCTTGACACAGGCTTGCGCGGAGGTGAGAGGATGAGTGTGGTTCCGGCTCCCACTTGGCTGCCCAGACCATCACCGCCGGCCTCCCAGAGCAAGAGCTTCCCCTAGGGAGCGGTGGTCTTGGGGGGCTGACGAGGGCGCAAAATGCGCGCGCGGGGCTGCGGGGGGAGGTGGCCGCCGGTCTCTCCACGGAGCCTGTCGCCGGGCCGGCCGCGGCGGGTGAGTGATGAGGGCAGAGAAGGGCGCCCATAAATCGCGGGTGTCAGGGCGAAAAACTCTCTTTATTGTCTGCGTGATGGATGGGCCCGGGGACGAGACACCAAATACTTCGTATCGCCTTTAAATGGGAACACATTTTCCGCGGCCATAATTCATGTTTTTTAAATAGAAAGTTTGAAATGTTGCCTATATTTCACCGGCCCTGACATATTTATGAATCGCTCCCTGCATGCAAATATCATTATTTAAAGCGCCGGGGAGAGCTCGGGGGAGGGGAGGAGGCGCGGCCCCTGGGGCGTGGGGGTGGTGAACTGGGGAAACGCGAATGGAGAGGGGGGGCACCAGCGCCCTAAAGTGCGGACAATGAGGCGTGGAGGAAAGCCGTATCCGGAAGCCCAGCGACCGGGGGCTCCCCTCCCGCCGCCGGACCCCTCACAGCCGCTCGGGGAAGTCTGCGCGGTTTGGGGGGTCCCACCCACTGCCGGGAGACCAGGGGGCATTTTGCGTCCGTCTCCGAGGCTCTGATCAGAGCCACCTTTTCCGAGAAGGGAGTAAAAGAAATAAAAATAAAAAGAATTTAACAAACTCAATAACAACCCAACGTGTTTCGTGTTCGTTGCCATTGCATCGGTTTTATTGATTTTCATTCTGCAAACCTGAGACTGCGCGCCCGGGCGGGGCGACTGTCAGACCCCAGTCACCTCGAGGAGCTGGTGGGGGATAACCGTCCGGTGCCGCGGCCTCGAACCGCCCCCCACCCAACCAGCTCACCACCTCTCATGCACAACGGAGCCTGCGCAAGACGCGGGGACACGAATGACCCGGCCCCCAAGCTCTGGGGGCTTCAGTCCCGCCCCCTCTGCCTCCACAGTGCTGTGCTGCGCTCCTGGGGTCTGCGTCCGCCCTCTCCGAACCCCACTGTCAATACAGTCGCTTTGGAAAAAAGCCGGGCACGTGCCATCAGCCTCTCCACTGCCCGTCCACACCTGCGCCCTCACTAGCCAAGTCTTTACCTGTGCGGTCCCCCGCGGCGCCTGCGGCAGCGCCGGTAACGCAGGAATGGAAGCGAGGGCGGGGGAGTGGGAGGGACTGAGAGCATTACCCGAGACAGCCAGATATTCAGACTCGGGGCCTCCTCTTCGGACTGGTGTTGAGGCCCTGGCCCAACAAGCTCTAGGAGCCGAATTGCGCGGGGAAGAGCGAGGCGGGGGAAGGGCGAGGGGAACCTGCCTCGGGAGGGAGGGGCGGGCCCGGCGGCACTTCCGCCGTGGGCGGGACCGCGGGCTGCAGCGCCGGTCCCGCCCCTCCGCGGCGCCGGCCCGCCCCCAGCTCGCCAGGCTCCATCCCCGCCGGCTGGGACCCTGGGTCTCAGGCTGGTACCTGAGGCCTTGGCGTACAACCCGGGTCTCGCAGGAGGGCAGTGGGCAGCTTCTTTTCCCCACCTAGGGTTGTATCTAAGGATTTTTAAATCATAGGAACACAAGCACATACCTTGGCCCAAACGCTCAGGTAAGACTTTGTCAAACTTTGGTGTTCTGGTAGTCCTGAGACCTGCGTGGCCAAGGGGGTTCTCAAACATTCTCCAGGATCCAATCAGTTGCCCCTCTGACAGCAGGGAATACAGATCCGTCCCCTAGGGTCCCACCTGTCTTTCAGGAAGGTCAAAAACAAAAGCTAACACTGTTTGAACGTTTGCTTTGTGCCAGACGCTAAGAACAGCAACTCTCTGAGGTAAGTACCATGAATGCCCTGTTTTATAGATAAAGAAATTGAGGCATGAAGAGGAGAAATAGGCCTTGCCTCACTCCCATATCCTCATCCCTTCTTTTCTTCAGATCCCCAGCATCCCAACCCATCACTCTGGGGGGAATCTTGCTGGGCTTTTACTTACCTTATTCGAGTGTTCCCTGGCCTGTTAACTGCATCCATCTGCAGCTGAGGCCTTGCTGAGCAAGAGGGGGACCCACACAGAGGAGGAGAAAGGTATAAATGGGGCTGGGCTCAACTCAACTCCTGGGCAGCTCCCAGCCTGATGGGGAAACTGGACCACTGAGCACCCTGGCTTGTTTCCTCATAGCCCTTTAGCCCTTCAGAAGCCAGAGTGATATTAAAACAACAACAACAAAGACTATGAGATCATGTTTCTCCTCTGCTTTTGCTTCTGGGTTCACATTGTTCTTAGAATCAAGTTGAACCCATGACTGGCAAGTCTCTGAGGTTTAATTTGCCTCAGCTCCCCCTTCTGCCTTTGTCTGTCTCCTACTGCCCCTCATCCTGAGCTCCTGCCATCCATGCTGCTTTTTGGTTACTCAAATGTGCCATACAACTTCCCACCTCAGGACCTTGCTAATGCTTTTCCTTCTATCTGGAATGACCTTCTGTCCTTCTTCTCACCTGGCTCACTGCTCCTTTGCCTTTAGGTCTCAGCTTACATACCATTTTCCTGTACACTCCCCCCTGGTACTGGGTTAGGGCTTCTGTATAACCCTCTCTCAGAGCACTTAGCACACAGCATTTCCTCTCCTCTTCACTGGATGGTAACTCCGAAGGGTCAGAGACTGGGGCTATTCCTTCAAGGAATGAATAAGAAAAGGGCATTCATAAGTACCATCAACTGTGCTGAATGAATGATAACTTTGGGGGTTCACTTCATTTTGGGGGGCTACCAGTAAGTATTCTTTATTGTCTCACATCCCAAGATGTTTTCTCAATTTAATAAGGGAGATAACACAAATCTTATGGAAAAATAATGATTATTTTGAGTCATATAGTGTAAATATCAAACAAGTCAATGCTCAAGTATGTTGGAGAAGAAAAACAACTATGGTTTTCCAGCCATTTATTCTGATTTTCAAAGTGCAAGATGTGTTGGTTGACACAATGTAATGGAGACACCCCCCTTATATGACCACTCCTAACATCCATGCATGTGTGTCCCCAGGCTGTACCTGGGCCCCCTTTTCCTCACATCACACATTATTGCTATCATAGTTCAGTCCTTTATTAGCTTCTGGCTGAGCTGCTACTGCAAAAACCTTCTAATTATTCTGTGTATCCTCAGCCTCTCTTGCCTCTAATGTATTATACATCCTCCTGCCAGGTTAATTTTCTTGATCCCATCATTCCTTTGCCCCCAAATCTTCAGTGATTTCCCGCTGCCACATACAACACTTGACTCTTCGTAATTTAGTTCTAAACTACTTTTAAACAGCTTTGGTTAAGTTGCATTCCAAACTTATAAAAGAAACCTATATTCACTTCAACCAGTAAAGCACTCAAAGATACATAAAGAAAAACATGATCTCACCAATCTCCTTTCCATTTCCCACCCTGTCTCCTGAGATATCCAGTGTTAACAGCCTGGGGTGTAACTTCTATCCCTTTCTCCATGCTCACCATGCTCATATAAATTACACTCAGATGTATAGAGCTATTATGTTATTGCTTGTTTATACAAAAATGATTATATTAGAGTTCTCTGCAACTTGCTCATTCTTTCCCAGTAAAAAATGAGTCTGTAGATGGAGAGCTAATTTTTTCATGTTTTTTAGCTGCATAGTACAAATCTTCTTTGACTTATGATGGGGTTACCTGATAAACCCATCTTAAGTTGAATGTATCATCCAGTTAAAAATGCATTTAATACACCTAATCTACCGAACACCGTAGCTTAGCCTAGTCTACCTTAAACATGCTCAGAATACTTACATAAGCCTACAGTTGGGCAAAATCACCTAATACAAGGTCTATTTTATAATAAAGTGTTGAATAGCTCATGTAATTTACTGAATACTGTACTGAAAGTGAAAAGACAGAAAGGTTGTACAGGTACAGAATGGTTGTAATGTATCCGTTGTTTCCCATTGTGATCATGTGGCTGACTGGGAGTGGCAGCTCACTGCTGCTGCCCAGCATCAGGAGAGTATCATACTGCATATCAGTAGCCCGGGAAAAAATCAAAATTCAAAATTCAAAATATGGTTTCTACTATATGCCTATCACTTTCACACCATTGTAAAGTTGAAAAATCGTAAGTCAAACCGTTGTAAGTCAAGGACCGTCTGTATTCCATAGAGTAGATATACCCCACTTCATCAGCCATTCCCCTGTTGATGGTCCTATAGGTTGTTTTCAGAATTTTTTCACTAGTACAATTGTTTTGGGTCTATATCCTTGCAATCAGTGATTTTATTTCTATAGGATAGATTACCAAAAGTGCAGCTGCCTACACCCCAGCCAAATCTAATGTTCTCTCTACATGCTCTGTGTTTTTCTGCTCCACTGTCACCTCTTCCTGGAAGGCCCTTGTCCCCCATGCTCGTGTGTCCAGCTTCTGATCCTGCAATGCCCAAATCTGATACCAGAATTTAGATAAGTTGACCAATATCCACTTCCCTCCTTCTTCCTCACGTTAACATTGTAGTGGTGTGCCCGGCCTAAGCAGTGGTTCAAAATTGGTGGAGGCCAATCATGACAATACTGTTTTCATTTTTTCTAATCATCCTTGCCATTAGGGATGGCCACATGACCCAGTCTGGGCAAATGAAGCACAAGTAGAAGTAAGGCTGTGGCAAAGAAGGAGGGGGAGTGCTGGGAAACATTCTTGTTTTCTTGATCAAAGGAGATGATGCAGCTGTTTTTGACCTTTTCTTTCTTTCTCCCTTCTTCCTTCCATGGACTTGGATATGATATCCAGAGCCATAGCAGCCATTTTGTGACCATGAGGAAAAGTCCAAGAGAATAGCAGAGAGAGACTTAATCCTGATGTCTCTGAGACACTGAGCCATTTCTAGCAATCATTCACCTCCAAAACTTTTGTTATATTAGAAAAATAAAATCCCTATTTGTTTAAGTCAGTGAAATTGGGGGTTTTTATATTTGCAGCCAAACATATCCATTACCTGTCCCCTTTGGCAAACCTTATCTCTATTGGTGTTACCACTATTGGAATACCACACTGTGGTCCAAAACAGTTTTAGAAGCCTATTAGAGTCTTGCCTTCAAACGTTCTTGAAGTATGGGTTTCCAAAGTAACTTGGAGTTAAGTCTGGTCATACCCTTAACCCTCAGTGTTACCTCTTTTGTCTACCTAGCATCTGAATCCTGCTTCTTGCTTGTTATAATATAGGACCTGCTTCCACCTACGTAAGCTGAAGGGGCCACATCCTCCTCCCTGTCCCTTATAGCTGAGGCTCCTCAAGAGGTGAGCAGAGGGTTGGGGTGGATTGGAAACCCTTCTCAGCAGCAGCATTGAGCCCAGTGCAATGGCATTGACTCTCTAGGGGAGGCAGAGTGGAGCAACTAGCCAGTTGCTGCCATGTCCAGTGTGATAATGGCAGCCGCTCAGGCAGTGGCCTAACCAGACTGTTGCAGTAGCATGACCAGCGATACCCCCATTTCCCAGCTCTCCTTTCTTGTCCATTTCCCAAGTCTGGGTCTCTAGTCCTCATATTGATTTTCGGAGCTTCCTGATATCCTTTTGATAGATTTCTTTTCTTGCTTAAGTTAGCCAGAGCCAGTTTCTCTCACTCACAACCAAGAATATCAGTTGGTTTGCCATAGCCTGGCTCTTTGGGTGGCTTCTAAACAGATCTGATGGTGATTACTTCTCTTTTTTCTTTATGTTTTTAAATTGAAGTATAGTTGACTTACAATTATTCAGAATTGAATAATTTACAATTATTCAGAATTCTGTACAGCAAAGTGATTCAGTTTTACACATATATACATTCTTTTTTTATGTTCTTTTCTGTTATGGTTTATCCCAGGAGATTGGATATAGTTCCCTGTGCTATATATTAGGACCTTGTTGTTTATCCATTCTAAATGTAATAGTTTGCATCTACTAACCCCAAACTCCTAGTCCATCCCTCTCCCTCCCTGCCTCCCCCTTGGCAACCACAAGTCTATTCTCTATGTCCGTGATTCTGTTTCTGTTTCGTAGATAGGTTCATTTGTGCTATATTTTAGATTCCACATATAAGTGATATCATATGGTATTTGTCTTTCTCTTTCTGACTTACTTCACTTAGTATGATAATCTCTAGTTGCATCCATGTTGCTGCAAATGGCGTTATTTCATTCTTTTTTTATGGCTGAGTAATATTCCATTGTATATATGTACCACATCTTCTTTATCTATTCCTCTGTCGATGGACATTTAGGCTGTTTCCATGTCTTGGCTATTGTGAATAGTGCTGCTGTGAACATAGGGGTGCATGTATCTTTCTGAATTATAGTTTTGTCTGGGTATATGCCCAGGAGTGGGAACGCAGAATCATACGGTAGCTCTATTTTTAGTTTTCTGAGGAACTTCCATACTGTTTTCCGTAGTGGCTGCGCCAACTTACATTCCCATGATGGTGATTACTTCTTAGTTGTGCCCATGGGCTCCTAGGATGGGTAATAGTGGTGGGGACCCCAACACCAAGCAGCCTGACTGAATACCTCCAACCTAGCCAGGCAACGATTTCAACAGAAAAACTGGTAAATTCAGTAATGAGAGTCAGTCATGCCAGAATTGAGTGAGAAATCATAATGTTCAGGTGATTTTATAGAATACCTACTGTGTCTTGGATACTGTTCTATGTAGCCTCGTAACTCTACATTACTTACCTCTTAACAAAGCCCAGTGAGAAAAGAAAGATTATCCCCATCTGGTGGGGGAATGTACAGAATTTCTCCCTTTCATTTCTAGTCTTCTGTCCCCATAAGCCTCAGTGCCACTGGGTATGTCTGATTAAAGTTTCTAAGGCATCAAGAACACTGTCAAATCAACCACCTTAGATGACAATCAATCACCTCTGATTCTTCTCAGCAGAGTTCAAGAGCTTAAGTGCTTGGCACTTTGGAGTGCTCAAAAGATGTTTGTGGAATGCAATCAGTGGCATGGGAACGCCTCTGGGCTACATTTCCTTGCGCAGGTGGTGGCCTGAAGTGTTTGAGGTCTTAGGTGTGAGTACAGGGTAGAATCAAGGAAGAGGTAGAAGGTTTCCCCTCCACACTGCCCTGCGCTCTCCCCAACCCCTGACTTTGGCCAGGATGCTTCATGTCTCTGGGTTCAGTGTTTATTCTACTTTTTCTTTCTTTTTCTATTTCTAGCTCTGCTTCTTCCCTTCCTTCCCCCCACACCCCGCCACCTTTTCCACAGCATTAAGGGCACAAATGATGTCACCCTGCTTTTGTTCCCTGCAGAGTCTGCCATGTACATCAACAATATTCAATAAATATTGGTTACATGAATACCTTTTCAAAGCTTTTTCTTTCTTTGTCCCCACCTTTGCTACTGAACCTTCTTTCTACCATGTGGTTCTTCTGTCACGTTCTCTAAGTTTTGCTTGAAGAGCCAAAGGCCTTGCCATGTTTTCAGTCTCCCCGTACTGCTTCTTCAGAAGAAAAGGGAGTCTTTTTGCCATTCGCTGGGGGGGGGGGGACCAGCCCCTTCAGCAGGGATGGTAGGGTGTGGGGTGAGAAGTGGCAGCAGTGGCCTGAGCAGCTGGCAGATATGGGGACACTGGTCCCCCACCGGGCTTGAGAGGCTGGGGGGATTGGGGAGTCTGGGGAGGGTCAGCTCTGCCAGATCATCAGCACCATCTCCAGCCTCCTTCCCTTTTAATGATAATTAACCCCCAGTTTGTGCAGATTGATTCTCCCTTTGACGTGGGAGCTGATGGAATGAATGAATGAGCTATTTCCTGCAGAACCAAAGTGTCAAAGAAGTTAGTAAACATGCCAAAAGGAGGCCAGAGCTTATGGGAATGAAATGTAGATGAGCTCAAAATGTCACAGAAGTGAAAAACTAGAGGAACAAGGGCTTTCTAGGAAGGATGGTTGTCCACCTACCCCTGGGTGCTTCTGCCCCAGCTTCAGTCCTCCTCACCTTCATCTAATAGCCTCCTAAGGTGTCTCCTCCCAGCCCCACTTCCCCAAAACTGCTTTGATTGGACCTTCGGTTGCCTCAAGCCCTTCTAGGTGACCTGTTTTCTACCAAAAAGAAGTTTCACATGCCTTAGCTCCTCTCCTTCAATCTTCTTACCGTGAAAGCTTCCACTGTTTGTGCAGACTAGCCATCCAGCCAGACTGGGACCTTCTCCCTCACACCAGGCCACCCTCCTCAGTCCCATCTTTGCTTCTAAGGCTCCCTCTTGTACCATTCAGCTCAGGGCTCAGCTTCCCCTCCCCCACCTCCATCAGAGTAGATCATAGGCTTCAGTGTGGTGGGCCCCGGGGTCCAGCTGCTTGGTTCCACACTGCCACACTTCCTAGATGTGTGACTTGGGGCAGGGTTCTTAACCTCTCTGAGGTTTCAATTTCCTCCTGTGCAAAATGGATGTAATAATGGTACCTACCTCATAGGTCAGTGGGTAAATGAAATGAGACAATGCACGTGTGTGCCTGGCATATAGGAAGTGCTCTAAGTGGTTATTATTATTATCCGGCAGGTTCTTTCTTACCTCTGAACCCCTGGAGTGCTGTCTGTGCCACTCATCTGGCACTTAATTATCTACTAATTGATGATATCTTTTATTAGCTATTCATATTGTTTAACTTTGTATTTGCATATGTGTATGCTCAACTTCCCAGTTAGATTTTAAGCTCCTCTAAGGCTGAACCAGATGCCTTCTTTTTATTCCCAACACAGACTAGCCAAGGGCTAAGTTAAAAAAAAAAAAAAAAAAAGGCACGAATGAACACTTTTTTTCGGCCATGGCTTGTGACATGCAGGATCTTAGTTCCCGGACCAGGGATCGAATCCGTGCCCCCTGCAGTGGAAGCACGAAGTCTTAATCAGTAGACCACCAGGGAAGTCCCACGAATGAATGCCTATTAAAACGAGGAATAAAATGTCCAATGCTTGTATAGTCCTTTCACAACCAAGATTTCCCTTAATCATCACAACAATCCTATAAGGCATGCAGTGTTACTCCCATTTTACAGATGAGGAAACTGAGGTTCGTAGAGAGGAAGTCATTTGAATTCCAAAGGTCAGGGCTCTTTCCTGCCTCACAATGGCCTCCTTCAGCTTTCAGAAATTCTGGCAATGCCTCCCTCTTCTGCTCTGATGCTCAAACACATCTTTGCTAGCCCAGGTCAGCATCCCTGCCGGCTTTCTTTTTGTGTGCTCATGGAGCAAGCCATTTGAAATATTTCATTAAATGAAAAAACTGGTTATGAAAGAGCAGGAGCGTGCACACACCCATGTTTAATACATGTCACCTAGGAAGCAGGCTGTAAGGTGTGACCAACCACTGGTCATCGTAGGGGGTGGGATAGTGAGTGATTTTAGCTTTCTTCTTGCCTACCTGTAGTTTCTATTGCAAACATTTATCACCTTTATAAATCGAGATAAAACAATACAAGTTTTGTTTGTTTAACGGAGGCGATGCAGCAGCGCCGTTAGAACTCTCTTTGCTCACTCGCCCCTCCCAGTTTCCTTTTACTAAAACATGCTCCCAATCAGAGGCAACCTCTTTCCTCTCCTTCCTTCCTCCAGGCGCTGAGCCAGGTGGGCAGAGGCCCATCCCTGGCACTTTATTAGTCACAGGTTTGAAGTGCAGGGGAGGGTTGGGGAGGGAGGAGTGATTGGTGTGGGGTGGGAATTTGGGGATTCTTTTATCCCCTGCATCTCAAAGGCTGACAGGCTCTTGAGGGGTGGAAATGACTGGTAATTAGTGAACCTTCTCCCTCCGCACTAAAGACACACTTCACAGTCTGCGTGACCTCTGCAGCCTGGTGAGGCTTTGTTATGTAGATACTCTTAATTGGGTGAGTCACTTACTGCAAACAGCTTTGGGAGAGAGCACCGTGGGCTGTTTCAGGGAGGCTTCCTACCAGGGGTTCTAACTCAGGAATCGGGGATGCTGGCAGCAGTGGCCTCTAAGTAACTCCACCGCCACCGGTAGAAGTGGTCCCCACGTCTGGGAGTCAGCATGGTGAGCTTTTAGGGGGAATATTAAGCATTGGCCTTTGTCGTCCTCCTCCCTCTGTCCTTCTCTTCTTCCCAGTTTATAGATCGCCTATTCTGGGCAAGGCTGGGAATATTTTGAGATATAACCTGGGTTCCCTACATTCAAGGAACTGATCACCTAGTTGGGAAGACAGGGACAGAAATAAATGTACATAACAACACCAAATAGCAGGCATTAATGCCAGGCACATGGGAGAGGCTATACAATGATGTTTCAGACCCCGGAGCAGAGAGCTGGAGCATTGGAGACAGCTTGCCAAAAAGGTGAGCAGCGCTTGGAAGGGGTTTGGGATAGGGGCTCCCGGGGACGAGGAGACTTTATGAACAAAGGCATCGCCAGGTCACTGTCACACCCGAAGTCCTGGCTTGGCTCAGATATCAGATGCACAGAGTGCAGTGGGGGCATGATTCACCAGGTCCTCAAAGTGTTGCATTTACATTATTGTCACATGCTGATGTTGATCCTAGGGTGTCCCATCTGCTGCGTCCCTCAGGAGGGCGCAATGCATGTACACTTAAATGCATCAAGTCCCCCTGCCCCCTCCCAATCAGGTGTTTTGGTGAATGGCACCATCTTGGCTCCCTCATCCTCGACTGACTCCCAAACAGACATCAAGTCTTGGCAATTGGGCCGCAGTCTCTTTGCAATCTCTCCCTTCAGGCCCTCACCACCCTTCATGGAGAGTGGGGCTGCACTTTCAGAGCCTGTGAGGACATTTTCCTGTGCTTGCTCTCCCCCTCCTAATCCATCCTCCCGACAACTGTGAGACCAGTTGCCCTGCACCACAAATGTGACCACTTTACTCCTACTGTGGTCACGGTTAGGCCTGCATACCTCTTTATGATCTGGCCCTTGCCTGCCTCTTCCGCGCTCTCCCCATCTGCAAGGTCACCAATGACCTCCCTGTTGTTAAATCCAGTGGTGAATTCTCTGTCCTCAATTTACTTGACCTCAAGTAGCACTGGACAAGTTAATCACTCCTTCTTTCTTTTATTCCAACATTTTATTTATAAAAAATTTCAAACTTCTAAGAAATTTAAAGAACAGGATAATGAATGGCCAAGTCCCTTCCCCCAGACTCTTCAGCTCTTAACATGCTACCATGTAACATGTACCCCACCACACGCATGTACACACACACACTTTTTTCCCCTTGAACTATTTGCAAGCTGTAGACATCTTGATGTTTATCTTAATTTCTTCAGCTTGCATCTCCTAAGGAAAGAACATCTCTTATGAAACCACAATACAATTAGCACACCTGAGGAAAGTAATGTTAATTTAATATCATCAGTAATATCATCAAACGGTTCCACTTTAAATATTCCCAATTGGCCCTAAAATGTCTTTTTAGCTTTTTCCTCAGTTCCAGTAGCCAATAAAGGATCATGCATTGCACTTGGTTGTCATGTCTCTTTAGTCTATTTTAATCTAGAACATTCCTCCCTACCCCCTTTTTTCCCCTGATGATATGACATTTTGGACAGTCTAGTCCCATTTTCTCTCTCTCTCTCTCTCTCTCTTTTTATTGAGATATACTTGATTTACAATATTATGTAAGTATAGTGATTCACAAATTTAAAGATTATATTCCATTTATAGTTATTATAAAATATTGGCTGTGTTCCCTGAGCTATACAATATATCCTTGTAGCTTATTTGTTTTATACATAGTAGTTTGTACCTCTTAATTCCCAACCTCTATCTTACCCCTCCCTGCTTCCCTCTCTCCACTGGTAACCACTAGTTTGTTCTTTTATATCTGTGAGTCTGTTTCTTTTCTGTTATATTCACTAGTTTGTTTTATTTTTTAGATTCCATATATGTGATAACATAAAATATTTGTCTTTCTCTGTCTGATTTATTTCACAAAGCATAATACCTTCCAAGTTAGAACTATTGTCTTGAAGGATGTTCCACTTTTTGGATTTGTCTGTTTCCTCATGAGTAGATTCTGGCCAAACGTTTTGGCAAGAATAGTATGTGGGTGGTGTGTACTTCCTATTGTATCACATCAGAGGTCTGTATTGTCAGGTTGTCTCACCCTTGGAGATGCTAAGTTTGAGCTCTTGGGTAGGTTGTGACCACCAGATCTCTTCACTGTAAAGGTATGTTTTCCCCTTTGTGATTTATAGGCAATCCGTGGGAGGATACTTTGAGACCATGTGAATTTCCTGTTCACCCAATGCTTTCGACATCCCCTGATGATCCTTGGCTGAATTGGTCATTATGTTGGAACTCCATCTCTTTGATCACTTTCTTTTCTTGGTTTCTAGGGCCTGACTTGCTTTTGGTTTCTCCTTACCTCTCTAGCTGCTCATTCTCAGTCTCTCTGTGGTTCCTCCCCTTCTCCTTGACCTCTGACTGTTAGTGCTCTAGGGCCCAATCTTCAGATCCTTTTCATTCTCTCTCGTGGCTTTAAATGCCATCTGAAAGCTGAGGACTCTGAAATTTCTAACTCTGGTACAGATCTGTTTCCTTCACTTTCATATGTTCAGCTTCCTCCTTGACATGTCCACTTATATGTCTCAAAGTCATATCAAACTTCTCAGGTCTAATGATCCCCTGATTACCCCCTTCCCCTAATCTGCTCATCCATTTCAGTGTGACAGCTCCATCCTTCTAGTTGCTCAGGTCAAAATCTTGGAGTTATCCTTGATTCCTGTGTTTCTCATACTCTCCATGTCAAACCCATCAGGAAATTCTGTTGATGCCCTCTTCAAGATACACCCGGGTGCTGTTCCCTGTCTCCAGGATTCCTGCCATAGCCCACTGTTTGGTCTCCCTGCTTCTGCCCTTTTCTGTCCCTGGTCTATTCTAAATACAGCAGCCAGAACAATACTTACAAAATATGGGTCCTCTGCTCAAGCCTCTCCATCTCATTTGGAGTGCAAGCCCAAGTCCTAACTTCAGCCCGTCAGGTGATAGATGATCTGCCCCCCCCATCCCCGCCCTACACCCTGCCCCATGATTTCATTTACTATTATTCTCCCCGTTGCTTACTCCACCCCAGTCACTCTGACATCTTTGCTGTTTCCCAAACCTGCCAAGCAACCTCCTGCCTCAGGGCCTTTGCACTTGCTGTTCTGGCTGCCTGGAACATTTTCCCCCTAGATGTCCACCTGGTTCTCCCTTGCTTCCCACAGGTCTTGGCCTAAATATCACTTTCTTAGTGGGGCCTTTTGATCCCCCTATCTACCCCTGGCACTTTTTAATCCCTCTTCTCTGCTGTATTGTTCTCTCACTTAGCACCACCTGACATGCTCTGTATTTACTTGTTTGTTATCTATCCCCATACTGAAAGAGAGCTCCACAAGGGTAGAAACTTTGTTTTCTTTACTGCTCTGTCCCCAGAGTAGTGTCAAGCATACAGCCAGCACTCAATACATATTTTTGAATAAATGAATTGAATGAACGAATTTCCAGTACCTCAGGAAAAGTTATAAACCCTCTGGGTTCCAAGTACCAACAATCTAAAGTGTCTGCATTCTCTACTGGCCAGTAGTAGCTATTGTAGTAGATGGGCGGCCAGGGTGTGTCTCGGATTGGGGTTCAGGGCTCAGATCGTAGCCATGAGATGGAACCCGTGATTCTAGCATTGGCATGTGTCTCTTGTGTATGCACTTACGTGTGTGTTTGTGTGCATTTGTGCGTCTGTGACAGTCTGTGCCAGTGCGGTCATGTATCAAGGTTAGTGATTCTTCTGTGTTTTCTTCTCCAAGAAAATTACAGATGCTTTATAGGGCTGTAGAACTTTTGTGTGCCTGTGAATGTCTCTGCTTCCGGCTGCAGCATCTTGAGGTCTCAGCCCACCTGTGCTCTGGAGCTGAGGAGCCATCCAAAGCCTGATGCAGTTGTCCTGGGATACTCATCTTTCTGGCTGGGGTGACTCTACCCTTGGAAGCACTTGAATTCAAGTTCACCACTCAAGCACAAGCAAAGTGACAACACGACAACACAACAACACAAGACTAAGAGAACGCTCAAAGCTTTTGCATTTGCTGTTCCCTCTGCCTGGAAAACCCTTCTCCCAAGTCTTCTCATGGCTAGTTCCATCTTATTATTCAGACTTCAGCTCAATTATTGCTCCCCTTAGAGAAGCCTCCCCAGAACACCCCACAGCTGTCTGAAGCTGTGCGGTTTGGGCATCACAGAAGCATTGTGAGTGGGGCTGAGGTCCGGTCCATGCTCTGCTCATCCAGGATTTCACAGGAGAAAGGCTCTGAACTTCTAGCAGAAACCTTGGACATTGTATCTAAATTAGCATCTCCACCCCGACTCTCTCTCACATTGTCTGCTTTTGTCTTCATAGCACATGTCAACGCTATCTGAGATTATGTATTTCACAGAGTTGAACTTATATTATTTATCTGCTAGTTACCTGTGTCTTCCATGTAAACCTCATGGGAGTAAGGACCGTATCTGTCTTGGTCCTTATTCTACCCTGAGTGCTGACACATAGTACGTGCTTACTAAATATTTACTAATGAGTATATTCGCTCTCCTTATTTTGGGGAGCTGTACATACTTACTTGTGTTTTTATTTTAGTAATAAATAGCTCCTTAGATCAGTTAGTCTACATTTAAGGAAACTGAAGATGTTAGGAGTGAAAGAGTCTCTGTGGGCACCCAACTGGTTAGTAGCAAAGCTAGGTCTTGAACCCAGGACTCTGGCCACTAAAAGGCTTGACCAGCCATTCATCTGACCCTCAGCCTCGGGTGCTGGTGGTGGTGGTGCCAGGTGCAGCTGACAGCTGTTTTGCCCCTGGGTCAGAGCTGCAGAGAGAGCTGGGGTTCCTTTCGAAGAAGTGGGAAGAGACGCTAAATTAATACTGGTAAATCATGCCAGAACCCTCGTATGCACATTATTATTATTGCCCCCCCATATATTCTAAAATAATCCCTGTAAATAATTATAAAAATAAATCTCAGTGACAAATTTTTTCTTTTATTTCCAGGAACACATTTATTCATCCTAATCTCTTCAGGGGTAGGACAAATTGGAGCACTGGGTGGTGAATACAATTTGCAAATAGGCAATATAAGTAGAGAGAAAATTAATATGTATTCCTCAGCACTCTAAAAGGAGAGGAAGAACATTAATAGCCATTTCCTTGCAGATATAACTTTGAAAATGTTATTTCTGATCCATCAGCGTGGGGCTCCACATGAGGAAAATGGTTACAACGTGACAAGAAGTGATTAGATGTGAAATGGCATCTTTCTGGCACTCCTCCCGTCTCTTTATCCTGTTCTTATTGGGACATAGGAGGAATCATGTTTTGTTCAGAAGATCACAGCTCTGGCCTGGGATCAGCTGCTCATTGGCTGGGTGACCTTGGGTAATTCCTTTCTACTCTCTAGGCCTTGGTTTCCATATCAGTAGCTGGAGTAGATGAAGCAGTGAATTTGGGTGATCACAAATCCTAATTACTTGAAGGTACTTGAGAAAAATAGAGATGCTACGGCACCACCTACTGAATCAGAATGTCATTTTCTGAGTTCTATATATTTTTTTAAGTGATATGCTGAAAGTGTCATGATTCTTTTGTTTTTTAATTTTTATTGTGGTATAATTGATTTACAATGTTGTGTTAGCTTTAGGTGTACAGCAAAGTTATACATATGCATATATCCACTCTGTTTTAGATTCTTTTCCCATATAGGCCATTACAGAGTATTGAGTAGAGTTCCCTGTGCTATACAGTAGGTCCTTATTAGTTATATATTTTATATATAGTAGTGTGTATGTGTCAATCCCAATCTCCCAACTTATCCCTCCCTACCCCCGCACCGGTAACCATAAGTTTATTTTCTACATCTGTAACTATTTTGGTTTTGTAGATAAGTTCATTTGTAGACTTTTTTTAGATTCCACGTATAAGCGATATCATATGATATTTGTCTTTCTCTTGTTAGTTCCATATATTTTAATTGAGGTTGGGGGAGGTTCCTCAACCTCTAAGTGGCAGAAACTTTCCAAGCCAAGCTGGGATTCTGGAAGGGTAGTTGGGGCTTAGACACTGCTCCCTTCTTCCCCACTGGACAATATAAAGTTGAACAGGTTCTTCTGGTCAAGGATCCCTTTCTCTGTCAAAAGTCCAATATGAGCCCCTCTCCCCAAGTCAGAGATGACCTTGCTCCTGAGCCCAGCTAAGGACTTAGAGTATCTGTCAAGTTCCAGGCAAATTGGGGAATAAGATTAGTTTCTCATTGCTGTTTTCAGGATTTGTGAAAATAATGCTAAGAAATCAGCAGATGGCAGTTTCATTTGTAAATACTTTTTTTTCCCTGCCTTTTCCACGCCAGTCTCCTCCTCTCTTGTTTTTAATTACAACGTAGTATTTGCATGTTGCAAAAAAATCACGGAAGAAAAGCAGAAGCCCCTTTCCCACTCACCTTCCCCAAACCTGCTCACTTCCCCACTCCTTGCTAATGTTTGTATTTTAGTAGAGAGACGACAACAGAACCTTTTAAGATCTAAAGAGAAGGGAAATCTGAGGCACTGAGAATTAATAATAGTAATAATAATTATGATAATAGTAAATAGTAACAATAAACTAACATCTGTGCAACGAATACTTATGCCAGACATTATGATTGCATTTAATATATATTAAAAATTTTAATTGTTCAGATTGGGAGAGCGGAGAGGTGTTTTGGAGTATAGATCATCCTCAGTCCCCTCACACGTGTGCACAAACTGCAGAGAGGGCCCTGGAAACCTTCCCTCTTTCCTACACTTCCCAAACTCCTTCTTTTAGGCTGAAAGGAGGCTGCTTCGGCAACGAAGAGCATTTTGTATGCAGACATCCAGCTTTTTTTTTTAATTGAAATCTGAATGTGGTGAGTCTGAACTAGGGGCTGGGGCGTGATTAATTACAGCAACCATCTTAACCTGCTCAGGGGCTGAGCCTGGAAGGAACGAGGTCAGGCTGAACAGAAATTCAGGATAGAGAGGAATGCTAATAAAACTTTGTTAACTGGCCCTGTCTTTCTTTCAGCTGCTGATGCACGGAGTTGGAAGATTTAAGGAATCAGTTCCTGTTTTGCTGGTTCTGGCAGACCCCAGAATCAACTCCCTTGATTGGAAATAAACAGGATCTTCCTTTTTATCCCCAGGAATGTGATGGAGGAAGGACTCTAGGGGAAAAGGTCTCTTCTGCCAAAGAATAATAATAATAACAAAGATGACAGTGGGAATAAAATATTGCCCTCTTCATCAAGGGCAATAAGGAAGTGTCTAGTTATATGTGTTGAGCCTTCTCACTCTCCATATACGCATGTTAGAACTCCAGAATTCAGCCCAGGTTTTTTTTTTTTTTTTATATTTATTTATTTATTTATTTATTTACTTTTGGCTGTGTTGGGTCTTCGTTTCTGTGCGAGGGCTTTCTCTAGTTGTGGCAAGCGGGGGCCACTCTTCATCGCGGTGCGTGGGCCTCTCGCTATCGCGGCCTCTCTTGTTGCTGAGCACAGGCTCCAGACGCGCAGGCTCACTAATTGTGGCTCACGGGCCCAGCTGCTCTGCGGCATGTGGGATCTCCCCAGACCAGGGCTCGAACCCGTGTCCCCTGCATTGGCAGGCAGATTCTCAACCACTGCGCCACCACAGCCCAGGTTTGATCTGAACTCTTTTTGTTCTGTGGTCCTCTTGAGTGTACTATATATATTGGGCTACATGTCTCAATTTTGGTTTCAGAAAACAGGATTACAATTACAGCACTTCAGGTTGACATAGTACTGTAAATGTCTAAGCATGAACCTCTCCTAAAGGGTATATCTCTGTCATGTGTACCCTCAGTGCCTGGCACAGTGCCTGGTCTTTGGAAGCTGGGGCAGAGGGGCTATGGTATAAATGGGGTAAGGCAGTGGGTGCCTGCAGCTCCCTCTCTGTTGGCTGAGGAATGGGGTGAGGGGACTGAGGAAGAACCCGGATGACTGCATGAACTTTCCCTTTCCCTCAGTGCTCCTGGAGCCGGGGCAGGAAGAGCTGTGTTCAGGGAGAAACCCCAACAAGACTCATTCCCCCTGTTGACTTTTGTAAACTGCTTGTATTCCAAAGGAATCATTTGCCCACTTCTGGGCCAGCTGTATCTCCGCTTGCTCTCTCCCCTCCCAAGGGGAGGATCATGTTACCTAAAGAAACTCACCTTTTGCTATTTCATTTTTTTCTCTTCTTTATAATTTCCCTTCTTTCTTTTTTACCTTTTGCTATTTCTATTAAATTTTCCTTTTTGCTCAAGAAGGTGATGAGGTAGAAGAATGTCCCCTCCCCGCTCTTCCAATCTTCCTTGGTCCAGGGATACAGATTCTTTTTCTCCTTCTCCTCTCCCTCCCCTTTGCCCTCCTTCTCCTTGTCCCTCTGTTATGAAGACGAACTTCCTAAAGCTGAGGGGAGTAGGGAGAGGTGAATCCAGTCTGTTTCTAGAGAAGCTCTCCCCCACTACATTCAGTAAAAAAAAATTTTTTTACTCTGCTCAAGAATTTTCAATAGCTCCCTATTGTCATCAGTTTATATACATTTCTAACATTAAAGTCCACTTTAATCTGAGCTATCCTGAACTTTATTCTTTGTGATTTCCCAATTCCCTCTTCCCTACAGTCAACTGGCCTTCCTGATGTGTTCACTTAGTGGAGACCAGAGCGGTTGGGGAGGCATTCTAGGCAAAACCAACAACTAAAAGGTGAGCAGAGGATGGGAGAAGCAGGAAAGGAGGCAGGAAAGGTAAAGGTTGATGGGATTTAAAAGATCTTGAGGGACATGAGTTTGATGATTTTGGGCTCAAGATTTGGGGCTGTATTATTAGGTTGGGAGGAGGCCATTGAAAGACTTCAGGTAGGGTCAAATCAGGCTTTTAGAATGATCGCCCTGGGGCTGTGTAGAGAAGGGAACAGCAGTGAGGGGGTTTGGAAAGGTGGCAAAGATCCCTGCTCACTTTGGTGTCATTGGTGGATAGGGTCTGCAGAGCAGACCTTCTATGCTCAGAAGACACAGCCGTGTATGGAGGCAGGGGCGTGGATGAGATGACCTCGAGCACCCTCCTCCTGGTGGGGGGAAGGGGTGGGGTTCCAGTTTCATCTCTGAGTAGGTTTCAGTTTATTTCCACATGTTCTCTCCTTCGGGTCAAAGCCCATCTAGAAAGGCCAAGGGGAAAGTTCCCCGGGGAGGGTAGAGTATCACTTCCTCCTTTTCAGGCAGGAAAGGCAGACAAAAGTGGACAGTGGACCAGAGAGGGTGCATCCAGCAGAGAATGAGGGAGGAGCCTAAGGAGCTGGCCCGGGGCAGGAGGCCTCAGAAGATTCCCTTTGATCCCCCTTATCTGTGGAGGGCATGCTTTCTTTTTAGGCCTGTGGGGCCTTTTGTTGCAAGCATTTCCTGGAACCCACCAAGGTAAACACAGCCAAGTCTGTGTTCTTACAGCTCCACTTTGCTGTGTCCGCTCCTCCCAGCAGAGAGAAGGGCAGGCGGGTCAACCCTCAGAGGTCAACCCCGCTCATCGGAATGATGACAATACAGGCTCACGTTACAGTGCGTTGGCACCAGGCCTGAGAGAGAACCATGATGGCCACAAAATGCTGAACCACTATCATAATCATCACCGTCAGCTGCACAACCAGGGCCTTCTAAGTGCTGTTTAGACCCAAGGACCAATGAAAAGTCCTGTGAACACCCCCTTTGATGGAGATGGGGAGCTACAATCATCAATAGGTCTACTGAGTTGAGGTCTCTGGAATGCTTGTGAGACCTGGAGTCTGGTGCGTGAGGACCCAGTTTTCCCTTCTCTATTTGAATGGTGCCTATACCCATTGGTATGAAGGGAGCAGGATGGAGAGGCTAGTTAAGGCCGGGCTGCCTCTCAGCTGCAGTAGGGGACGGCTGATAGTGTGACATTGAATTGGATTCTGGTGATAGCTTTGTGCATCCTGGTGCTGGAGATATGAAGGCAAAAATACTCATGGAGAAAATCAGGGTCCTTTCAGTTGAGAACAGGCATGAGCTTCCATTTACCCGTCCCCTGGGCCTAACTTCACGCAGACAGGAGGCGGCAGTGGCTACCCCTCACTTCCAAATGAGGCAAAGGTGTGTGTGGGGAGCTGACCCCATGGATGACTTCCAGCCTCACATTTAACATTTCCCTGTGAGAAGAGAGGATAAGGGACGCCTGAAATTTGGGGACATCATTCAGCTCTTCTTCCCAGGGCGTATTCCTGTCAAGTGGGGTGCTATTAGCTGAGCCAGTGGTTTATTTATAGAAAAATTCAATTCCCTCCTGCTCCCCATGCAAATGGAAACTCCACCCCATCAGGTGTCCTTTCAATCTCTAAACTCCCCTCTTCGCCTCAAAGTTGGGGAGAGGAGTTCCCACCAAGGTGCCCCTCCTCCCTGCAGTTGAGGACAGTTATGTAATCCGGATTGTGACATGGAGGAAAGTCCTGGCTCTCCACACGCCCCTGGCTAACGGCTGCGATGGGGAGCCCGTGATGGGAGACCTCCCTGCTCCCCCATCCCCCAGTGCGCCCCTACCAACGCGCCAGGGCTCTGGGCATGAGATGGGGGCCGCTATTCCTGTTGCCCTGACCCTTCCTGAGCCGTAGGGTCCTGGGGCGCCCGGGGGCGGGGCACGCGGAAGCCCGGCGGTCTCGCCAGTGAGTCGGACGCAGGCGCTGCGGGCACCTGTTGCGGCGCGCGGGGCGCTGAACAAGGCTCACCTGCGCGAGGCCCGGCCCAGGGCGGGCGGCGGGCGCACAGCTGAGCCGAGGTTCCGACGCCCGGCCCGCGCCTCGGGCTTCCGCCGGGTCAGCTGACCACCCAGTGCGGAACTAACAGCCGGCCCGAGCTGTCCGCCGCCGCCGCCGCTGCGCTCCTGCTCCGCGCTCCGCACTTGGTACAGCGCGCCCGCCCCGTCGCCATGGCTGGGCTTGTGGTCAGTGGAGCTCAAGTAAGTCCGCTGGGGCCACCCCGCCCCCGCCTCGGCACAGTCGGTCGGGGGAGGGAGCCCTGGGGTGAGCGGCGTCCCGAGGTTAGACGGGGCCCCCTGCCTCACTGCAGGGGGCTGCGTCGGCAGGTGGGGAGTGGGTCCCTGCCCAGGCCTACCCGAGTTTGGTGAGCACAGGCTCGGTTTTGCGCCTGGCACACCTCCTGGGTGGGAGGAGGGGGGAAGGCCCCCAGGTCGCCCGGGTCCCCTCCAGCCCCGGCGCCCACTGACCAGGGGCCAGCCCGCGGACCTCCCCGTCAGGCCGAGTGGGTAGTACCCACAGCCCACGGTACTTTTCCGGGCCCACAAAAAAGTTTTAATTCTTTCATAACCAGAAAAAAAAACCTTGGTTAAAGAAACGTTTTAATATATTTGTCTGTACACCAGTGCAGTTGTAGAATATAAATTGTAGCTATGGGTTTTTCCCCCCCCCCTTACGCCATGGAGGAAGGAATCTATGAAAGACAGTGAAAATCATGATGCATCCCTGCAGGCGCTGGGTTGGGGGGTTCTGCGGCAGACTTGCTTCGGCTTCTGACCCTAGGCCCCTAATCAGAGGTGGGTAGAAGGCTACAGTTCTCCAGTTTTATTTCGGCACCTGATTTCTTTAACAGGCGTCCATGGGGAATGGCAACACTCCAGTTTCAACCCGAGGTGATAGACACCCAGCTTTACTTGCTGCCAGCCCTGTAGTGAAGCCTTAGGTGTTCTTAGTCATTGCTGGAGGAATGGACTCAGCCACTGTGGGGACCAGGTGCCTTTTACTTGCTGGAGAAGCCAGGTGTCTCTTTTAAACTCTGATTAAGCCAGCCCTCCTCCTTCCCACCTTTCCCTGCACACCCTAGAGAAATGGTTCTGAGGTGTTGAAGTTCTCCCCTTGGATTGCCTAAGGCAGGTAGTGTCAGGCAGAATTAGATTTTGAGGTTACTTTTGGGCTAAGGGAAGGTTTCCCCTTCTCAGAGTTCAGAAGGGAGCAGGCCAGGGAGGTACCAGCCTGGGAAAGAGGTTAAAATGATGCATCTTATTTAGCTGGCAGGGAAAAGGGGCTTTCTGGGAGTTAACAAGGCTGCCAAGGGAAGGGCTGGAGGAGAGGGCCTCTGCCCAAGCAGGGTCCCTGACCCACCAGAACCTAGGTCTCTGCATTTCAGACCCAGGATTCTCTGGGTGTAGCTTCTTCCAGCTTCATGGAAGACTTGGCAGTGGGGCTGCCCCGTCCTGTGCCTCCCTTTCCCTTTTTCTTCACCTGTTTCCCAAACTTGATTTTTTTTTTTTTTGCGCCCCTTGCTTTTAACACATCTCAGACTGCCCAAGGGCATTCACTGACCTGTGGGTGAGGCATTTTGGGTCCCTAGGGACAGTTCTAAACAGATGGAGCTGCCAGGGGAGGAGCTGAGCAGGCAGGTTGGGGAAAATGCCCTTGGGTCATTAGTGTCCCGTATTCTAAACCACCTAGATCAGTGAATCTGAGTGGTGGCCCTGGGGTTAGGGTCTTTTTAGCATTCTCCCCCTTGCAGCCATTATAAGATATAGCACCTTGAATGTGTATCACATGGTACTTCTCAAACTCGGGATCCTTATAAAGGGGGGAAAAAACCCCACTTGCCGTGAATCCACAGTATTACTGTTTTTATTACAATATTGCTTAAGTATACAAACATAAACCCAGATAGAACTTTTTCTAAGTTCATATTTAGAGACTTATAAGCCCCAAATAAAGGGATGGCTTAAGTGTAAAGATGAAAACCGTAACACCCATAAAATAAACACTTTAATGAGATGGGTGATGTTTTGCTGAAACTTGGTCACTGCTTTCAATGCTGCTGTAGGCTGACGGCCATCGCCCTGGGTTTGAGGAGTTGCACAGACCTGTAACGCCACACGCTCGGGGATGAGGTGGTCCTCCCTCCACTTTTCTCTGTAAAATCTTTTAGCATGGATCTGACTCCATTTGGTCTTCTTTTGGCTTGAATGCATCATTTATATTCAGTACGAAAGCCTCAATCTTCCTTTTCCACTAGCTTAGGATAATTAAAGTAGTGGCATTCATACAACTGCAGGTATAAATGAAAACTTGAAATTTGGGTACTGAAATCTCATACCTGAGAGACACTGGAATAAGAAACCCCTGCCACAGGGATATTGGTCTGATTCAATAACTATTTACCCAGTGGCCACTAGGTGCCCAGGACAGGGCTGTGTACTTTAAATATGTTAACTTACCTCATTCCTCAATTTTAACTTACATTACAGGGTAATATGTGACTCATGGGGCTGTTTAACCAGGGTTGACTAGTTAAGAGCCAGGTGGTAAGCTTTTAATAAGTGTTAGTAGTTACATTATTCTTAACACCTTTGGAGGTGGTTAGTTTTTAACTAGTTTATAGAAGAGGAACAGACTCCATGAGATTGTGACCCATCCAAGATAATACGGTTTGGAAGCAGCAGCACAGGGACCCAAACTCATGCCCAGAGCTGTTTCTACTCTCACAGAGCTTCCAGTACTGTGAACTTAAAATTAAGAATCCCTCACCCCTGGGTGGGGGCAGGCATCCTAAAATAATCTCCTCTCAGTCTGGCTACTACGGAAAAGTTCAGGAGCCAGACCATCCCAACTGCAAAGAGAAACCCTCAGTGTTCTGCAGTTTGGTAATTTTCTGCAGCTTCTGCTCAGAGGAACTGGCTGTGTGTACATGTGGGTATCCCGCCAAGACATTCTTGTTTTTCTGTCTGGTGTTCCTCTCTGTAAGGGTCTTGAACTTGATATGTTTTCATTTCCCTGATAATGGTGTCCTTTTCTGTTGTAATTCCACACAGGGTAGAAGTCTTGGGGTGCCTATTACATAAGGTAGGCAAACTAAAAGTACGAAACTTTGTTCTTCAGTTCACTCAAAATCAAGATAATTGACTAAATGCAATGACTTCTCATTTTGGATGGGCTCTTCTGTGCCATTTAAGATCTGTTAAGCTCTGTATCCCTCCTCTTGTTTGGTGAAGATGCAAACTATTTTTGATCTGGCTCTTCTGGCTTCCTGTTTTACGTCAGGTGGTCCCATGCTCCGGAAAGTTTCCTGACATCCTGAGAGGTAATGTCTTCCACTCAGGAGCACTTCTTCTTTTTTTTTTTTTAACTTTTTAAAAAATTGTATAACTATATATACATTTAAAAAAAAATTTAATTCTTGATTTATGGTTGTGTTGGGTCTTCGTTTCTGTGCGAGGGCTTTCTCTAGTTGTGGCAAGCGGGGGCCACTCTCCATCGCGGTGCGCGGGCCTCTCACTATCGCGGCCTCTCCTGTTGCGGAGCACAGGCTCCAGACGTGCAGGCTCAGTAATTGTGGCTCACGGGCCCAGTTGCTCCACGGCATGTGGGATCTTCCCAGACCAGGGCTCGAACCCGTGTCCCCTGCATTGGCAGGCAGGTTCTCAACCACTGCACCACCAGGGAAGTCCCAGGAGCACTTCTTAAATAAGTTTCTCCTCTCATTATGAGTGTTGGTTGCAGTGCCTGGCAGTGACTGCTTGCTGCTTTTAAGCCTTTTCCAGCCAATTTGAACCCTTCAACATGGTTGACTTAGCTCACATCTCAAAAAGCTTCCAGTTTACCATGAGGGTGATCTAAGCATGCAGATGGCTTATCAAGTTGGTTTTCTTACTAAATTTTGGAGACTTGGTCTTCATCTCTGTGGAATAGGAGCAAGTTGTGCTTTGTTTAGTTCTCTTGGGATATTGCGCTGTTAAGACCATGGAATAAAACAAGCTGATGGGAGTCTTGTTAGACATGTTGTGAATGATCCGAATGCTTCATGGTGATAGCTGTCCTTGGTGTTTGTTTGCTCTGAAGTGGAATCCTACAGAAGAAAAAGGGGAGCAAATATCCCTCTTTCCCCAGGCTCTGACACTCTTCTGGGGCCTTCCACATGGTGTCATGAGGTAGTTCTAGACCTTTCAGCTAGGAAAACTCATTTTGAAGCCGAAACTTGATGATAGATGCACCACTGGATTTTGTTGTTGAAGAAAATCCACATCCACATGTGGATATTTAAGAATTCCATGGCCTGCATGTTGGAAGTCCTTATTCCTGGTGCAAGGTGTGGTCCAGGCTCTATCATTAAGAAAGATGTATTATAGTGGGCAGGCCTCTGGAGTCTTAGTTTCCCTGTATAAAACATGAGGGGTTGTGATTGAGTCCCTACTAAATTTAGTCCTTGATGACCCTATGAGGAAAGAACTCAGTTCCTACATTGAAAGCTCAGCCTCTCTGCTTCATATATAGCAGAGGTCTTGAATGATTTTGATGTGTACAAGATGGTGGTGCATTTTGGGTGAAAGGGATGGGTTTTCAGGTGAGCACCTTGGGCCTGGGGACCAATGTGAACATATAATACAGAAGAAGCTGCTGATGGAGTGGACATTTGAGTGATTGAAATCCCTAGATTCTCCAGTCTCTCCTTAGTGTATAACTTCCATCTCTGCTTGGAAGCAGAACTTAATTTGTTACACAAGGAGTTCTGAAGAAAGATGGGTCTCGTGTAGAAAGGGGAGAGATTACCATATTTAACTTACAGCTCTTTAGTTTCTAGCCTGTATCTTCCTAAGTCAAAATAATTTTATTGGAGTCAGCTATTTTTCTGTCCCTTATCCCCATTTTGTCTCCTCCAGGAATGAAGTTACTGAAGGAGAGTGAATACACGATGTTGTATCATCAACAATTGGTCCCCATTGGATAGGACAGGGTTGAGAGATGACCTGAAAAATTGAGGGTGCTAGGGTGCAGCGTGACTTGTATTAGATTGAGCCATATGAAAGTACTGTTGTGTAGTTCTACAATGATCGAAATATTAGTAATTCATACAGTTTAACCCAATACCTGAGGATGCAAGAAGGCCACCATATTCTTGTTCTCAATTAGGAATCATAACTTCCCCACCCCCCTGGACACCTCTCTCTCATTCCAAGACATCCTTGTCTGTATGTGTAGAAGAATGAGGATTTGCAGGGGGAAAGGATCAAGGCTACAGCCACGAATTTCTGCCGAGCAATTGAAGGTAGGGTCCTTTAGTGGGAAAGCGTCACGTACTGTGACCCACTGGCCACCTGGTCACTGGTTTGTCTTACTGGTTTTGGAATTAGTTGCCAGTCCTTCCTGCAGTGTGCTATCTGTAAAAGTGAGTTTCAAAAACTCAGTGCTTGGAGCAGTGAGAAAGCCCTCTGACCTTGTCACAGTCAGAAGTTTTGGGATCAAATTTCAGTTCAGCCTCTTAATGTTTGGGCACACTCTAGGTAAATAATAATAATAATAAAATAAGTAAAAGAATGCCTGAGGGAACAGGTCTGCAAGCAGAGTGGGGTTGATTGCCAAAGGATCCCTGGAGGACAGAGTCTTGGAAGCTCTGGCCACCCGTCATTGCCCCGTCGCCTTGAGTCAGCTTCGTTCAGAGTGTGGAGGACATTTTATACACGGTGGAAATAGGATGGGATTGGCGGTCTGGGGAGGTTTTCTTGTCCAACCCTATTTGTTCCAGCACCCTGCAGGTTGAATGCTGGTAAGTGCATCTGCTGTGTGTTTTATGAGGTAATGTGCATCACAGGGTATTTGGGGGAGGGTGGGAGCAGAGGAGGGGAAGCAGGAGAGCCAGAGGGGCAGCTGTTGGGAAGGCCCCTGAGCAAGAGGCTGATTGCTGTGATTATACCAGCGTGCTCTGACGTTGGGTTTTTTTTGGGACATCTGAATCAGGCCAATTTCAGTCCAGTTTCCATTGTGCTGGGATTAGTCTCCATCATGCTAAGTGTACCAGCAAAGGGGAGCTGTTGGCAGTCCCTGAAGCCCCCAAAGCTGATTTGATCAGGAAAACAGCCACACGTGGGGCTTCTCGTGTGTGAAGCGTGTGTTTCAAGTTGCGGAAGCAATCATCGGATCAGTGACGCAGGGCTGTGAGCAGCTGGGTGATTTCCGTTGGCCACAATTGTTTCTGTTCCATTTAATTTCCAGGTGTCCTACATAGGCCAGGACTGCAGAGAGATTCCAGAGCACCTCGGCAGGGACTGTGGACATTTTGCAAAGAGGCTTGATCTGAGCTTTAACCTTCTGAGGTATGTAACCTTCACGAGACGCAGACCAGGCCTGGGAGACCCAGTACCCCTGGTAACGGCCTGCAGATAAAAGTCAGACATCCCAGCTCTGCATAGGGTACAGGGCTGTGAGACCTGTGGAACCGCACCCCAAAGGTTTGACTCTGCTTCACGTGGTTCTCTGCTCCCCTCTTTGCGCCGATGAAAAAGCAGCGAGCGTGAGCATCTTCGGTCTCACATGTGTCACGAGAGGGCTGTCAGTGTCACTTTGTTCTTTTCCTTTCTCACTGATGTCCGTGCAGACGAGTTAGAATACTCTTGGGGAGAAAGTGAGGTAGAACCAGCAAGTGTTTTGGGGGTGTTGAGGAATGCTTTCCTGGATAACTCCATCGCCCAAAGATTTGCCAAATTCCAGGTAGAGTGTTTTTGTGTGCTTTTTTTTCTTTGCCTTTTTATGAATTGGAACTTTAAATATTTGTGATGATGATTTCTCCCAGATGGTATTTCAAAGTAATTCCAACACTGTTGGCATGGGGTAGGTGGGAGGGAAACTTGAACAACTGTTCCAAACTTGGCAGAGAAGGTAAGTGTGATCGTCTGTATTATTCCAATGGAGAAAACAGTTATTTCATTTCTTCCTAAAAGATTTTGAATTGCGACTGGCTTGGGGGCTTCGGGGAGGGAGCTAGGAGGCTCTCGGAAAGCAGGTATCAGTGGGACAAATGGGCAGGGATCTGGGTGGTGGCTTTTCCTAACGAGGTGGTTCCACACAGAGGTTTTTCCTGTGTCCCCTTGAGAGCCATGCTGTCCTGTGAGGGGAACAAACTGTCTCAAGGTGGAAGGAGGGGTGAGGAGCTGGAATCCCACCCCAGGGCTTCTGTACTTTCCTGCTTCCATGCTGCGGAGTGTCTTCTGAGTCGGGACACTTGGGAATTATGGATTCCAGGGAAGATGGACAAAATTCAGGGCTTTAAGGCACCAGAGGGGACTTGAAGCTAAGCCAGCAGAGCTTCTTGGGCTGGTGCTCAAGAACTCACAGCTGAGATGCATGGTCTCCAGGGAAGGGGCGTCCAGGGAGTTGTGTTGGAAGAGAGTGGGCGCTGTGTGCTTTCTCTCCCTGACTCCCAAGGGGTTTGTATGCTTCTGGAGAGATGTGGAAACTGAAAAGTTGCAAAGTAATAGAGTGATGAGAGGATGCCAAACAAACGCTGACTCTAAAGAAACAAAGGATGGTTTTTGGTCCCTACCCAAATTGGGGACAGAATACACAACCTGGACTGGACAGTGCCTGAGACACAGGCGCCCCTTAAAGAGCTCCCCAGGACAGACTCAGGCAAAGGGTTCCTTGGGGCATCGGAAGGAGTTCTTCCCATGTGACCGGCCTGCAGGGGCTTGGGGCTCTGTGGCTCGGGCAGTGGCTGCTTTGCTGCTGGGAGCCCGGATGTGGGTTTGAGGAGGCTGGGCCCTGTGAGGGAGCGTGTCAGCGGTCACAGGTCACGGGGCTGGGCTGCCAGCTCTGAGGAAACAGCCGTCTTTGTCATGCTCCGGGCCCTGCCTCCCTTTGGCAAAGAAGAGGCTGGAATCCTGGGAGGTGTGTGTGTGCCGAGCGAGCTTGGTGGCGGGCGAGAAGGGGCTCTTGGCTCTGAGGGGCTGGATCTAAAAGGATTTATCACAGGAAATGATGGATCCTGGAGGCAGGAACATTTTGTGAGAAGGAGATCGGTGGAATAAATTCAGAGGGAGAGGAGTTAAGATTTGTATTAATTTTTGTTGCTGTTGAGGAGACAGATTTCTGTAAGTGTTGAGTGTGAGGAGTGATCCCTTCTGGTCAGGAACCTGTTCTTACCCCTGTTGTGGTCAGTGTGTGGGTTATAGCTGGGTTGGGGCAGGGATGAAGTCTAATGGAAGGGTTTATATTAGGACTTATAAAGTCAGAAGGTGTTACAGACCACAGTGGAGAAGAGTAACCCTGGCTTGACATGGTTATGTTGGGATTGGCTCATCTTTGATGGTCTTATTAACCTAACTCGGGGGCGAAGGGAGGTGGCACTATTTATCTTGCGTGTCAGAGGAAGATGCAAGCTTACTCGGGCCCTGGTCTCTGCCTTCAGCTGGATAAATATTCAAAGACGACTTAGATGCCTAACTAATTTCTCTTAAAAAAATGGGGGAGGGGAGAGAAGGAGGAGAAGGGAAGAGAAAGATAATAAACTTACCTTCCAAATAGACGGGAATGTGACAGATGTCACTAGCCCACCAGCCTGCAGGGATCATCATACCCAAAGGAAATACTGTGAATCCCCATCCCACCTTCTGTAGAAGGTTTCTTCCCAGCCCTGACTTACTATTTCCATGGAATTTGGGGGAGCATATCACCCTGTATTTGCTCTCCACCTGGATTCACCATAGCTCCCTGTTCTAACTCTCTCTGCTCTGTCTGCTGTTCTCCCTCTTGGCAGCCTGTCTGGCCCCACTTGGGACACCCCCTTCATCTCTCTGAAGCCCAACACAATGTTACTGTGTATTATGCCAGTTCAAAGTGTGCTGGGGGCGATAGGGTGGTAATTGTTGGACGCAGCAGGAGACACATTGGGCTAGCATTGTTCCTGGAAATCTTCTGGGTACCCCCTTGCCCTAGAGACCTTCTCCTTGGCGATTCCTCTCATTAGGATCAGGTCTCCTGCATGTGACCAGGTGCCCCTCTTTCCCAGCCACTTTCTCTGCTTTCCAATGTCACTTTTCTTTCCAGAGCTGCCCTCAGAAACACAAAATTCTTCTTACTCTGTTATATTCAGAAAAATCACCCCCCTCCTTTTTATAGAGCATCTGTGCAGGCTTCCTTTTCTCATCCGAAGAGTCATATCCGGGTATTGCCTTAAATGGATGAGAGCCACTAATACAAATTTTGCTAATCTCATAAATCACAAAATCAGCTGCAGTCTGTTTGTGCTTTAGAGTACAGCTTGTTTTTAGGCAAGGAGTTCTATTTATTCATTTCAAAATATTTAATACGTTCACATGGCACAGTCTTTAGGAGGAACAAACATGCAACCAGTGAAAAGAAAATCTCCTTTACACGTAAGTCCTTTTGCCTCCTGGTTCCCATCTGCACTGCTAACTACTGGTAGTTGATTTTTGTCATCCTCCAGAGATATTCCGTGCATATGCTAACATGAGAATTTCTCATGTGGCCAGATTTATATTACTTCTTGCCAAGATGTTAGTTAAAACGGAGGCACCAGGCTTCAGTTAACCACTTGTGATAGGGACATCCGTCTCTGTTGTCTATTAATTCATAGCCCATCATCGTTGTTAATTTCATTCATGAAAGTGATGTTTCTGCTGATTGTCTCTATGGCCACCTGTTCATGCTGGAGGGGAGTGTGGTTATGGGTTTATAAGCTCTGACCTTTTATTTTTTCTTCCCGTTACACCTTAGGGTCTTGTCTCCTGCGTTAAGTATGGTGACTCCATCTCTACCTCAGTTGGGTTGTCCAGTAGTAAACTATGCAGAAAGTCGTGGAAGTTGAGACTGTCTTGCTTCTATGACTCTGTCCTGGAGGGAGTTAAAGTCCCTGGCCAGTATGTTCTCTGTCGGGTTGGAAAGGGAAGCAAGACAAAAGGTCCAAATAAAATTTCTGGCTCCCTTAAAAGACTCAAACATTCCTTACCTGCTCTCTCAGCCCAGACCTCATTCTTCCTGTTATGATGAAAACCAGGTGAACTGCAATGACCGTGAACTGGGACCAGCTCTCTGGACATGATTCTCAGGTGTAGGGTCCTGCCATCCCCCCTTTAAAGGGCATATTAGGTAATAGCCAAGAGGAGTGAAGTTTTGTCCCTTAAACTTAGATGCATTTATGATCATGAATCCAGTGTTTACATCTGCATGACATTGTACTTTAGGTTTTATTTTTTGAAGACAGTCTTGTAAATAATGAAACCAACAATGATCAATTTAGAAATCTTGAAAAACACAAAGGTATGACAGAAACCCTCTTTCTCTCAAATTTTCACTGATAATCTTACCACCCAGGAATCACCATCGTTAACATTTTATTGTCTTGGAGTCTTTCATAATGCCAAATATTTTTTAAATGACGCTGTTGCTTACATTGTGTTGGAAGCATATTCCCATCTCAATAAATATTACAGTTTTTAATGGTTTCTTATTTCTTAATGTTGGACATTTAGATTGTTTCCAGATTTTTACTGTTATAAATATCTCTGTTATAAATTGCCTTGTAATGCTCATTGATGAATGTCTCTGATTAGTTGTTTGGGGCAAATTCCTGGAAATGGAATTGTCAGAGAGCCTTGATACAGATGGCAGATTGCCTTAAAGAGAGGTTATACCGACTTCTGCTACCAGGAGTATTTGAATATCCATTGTCCCAAACTCTTACTTGAACTCGTTTTTGAGGTTTTCGTATTTTACTTTACTTCTGTGATCAGTACAGAGAGTCCTCCGGTTCCTTGATCGAGGCAAAGAGATCTTGGTAATGAGTTGTTCCAGCTTTCATTTTCCTTCTCCCCTGACTGGGAAAGGGCAGTGTTCTCTCTGGTGGCCCGTTTCTCTCCCCCAAGGGCCTTGAGTGGGTTGGGTGGGTTGCCTGCTGAGCCTGTGAACACAGTGGGCAGAGCAGAGCTCCCACGGCACACGGTGATAAGCACATCTGTGTCAATCTGGCAATAAAATTGAGAGGGCTTAATTGATCTATGGCAACAGGAAGCTTACGTTTTAAAAATCATTGGCAGTTGTATCTTACTTAGCATCACTCTGATAAATGTACTGGATGGGAGAATTGCTTAGGAGAAACTTTCTTAGGTGGGAGCTTGCTGCTTCTCTGGCTTTGTCCAGGATGACAGTGATGGGCTGGGGAGTTTGGGCAGCTCCAGTAGAAAAAGAGTGGCTCTGTCCTCCCTGCCAGGCAGTGAGGTGGACAACTGGTACACTGTCAAATCTTCGAGGGCGGACATACCACCATATCTATGCCTATTACTAACTGCTGGACAAAACTGGGCCTGTTAGCTTGCTGCTCAGTTGGGAAAATGGGCAGTGTAATGAAAGGAGCCAAGGCTTTGGGGTTAGGCCACCCCGGCTTGAAATCTTAGGACTGTCACTCACCAGTTGTTTAACTGGCCTTGGGCTAATTACAAAAATGTTGAGTGTGTAACTGTGTGTAAAGTGCCTAACAAATTACCTGGCACATAATAGGTCTTGAGTAAGCAGAGCTATGGTTAGTGCTTAAACATGGAGCTAGTGAGGCTAAAAACCAACTCTTAGGGGCCCTCCATAGGGCCATTTCACTCTCTGGTAGTCATTGGGGTTCCTCACAAACATTCAAGATTTCCTCTTTAAGTATATGGCATGTTTGCACATCTTTGCACCCTTTGGTATAACCAGTGGCAGAAACTTGAAGAGCCAGTGCATAATTTGCCACTTTCTCTTCTGCTTGCTGTGGCCATCAGTCTTGGGTTCTGACCATAAATGACCAGAACCCCTTGCTGACCTATGTTGGATATAGATTGTAAACAAGAAATTTGTGTTACAAGACGTGGAGTTATTTAATGCAGTGTAAGCTAGCCTGTTCTAACTGGTACAAATGCCTTAGTTTTCCAGCTGTCTGACATTGCATAGGCTAAAGCCCACTCATCTTGCTCACATTTTTCATCCTTCCCAACTGGGAGCGTTCCTTTGTTCATATCATGGTAGGAATGAGTAAGAGAACTCCCCGCCTAGACTCTTAGGAGAACAGCTCGAAGGTCATGTTCTGTTGGTGTTGGGTCTTCATCAAACTGTTTCTTTGCAGTCAGGGGCCTTGTTCATACTTGTTTTCAAAACCCAAATGTAGTAGTCTTACTTGGGGAGCTCACTGATATTGGGGTTGGGTTGGCAACAGAGCTCATCATGTTGGTGAGACTTGAGAGGAAGAGATGATGATGGGAAAGATAGGCTTTAGGAAGAGAAACTGTTAGTGAATTTTCACAATAGTTCTAGGGCCTTGATAAGCCCTGAGTGATTCAAGGAGGCGAGGGTCTACGTATGTTGGAAGCAGTGTTCTCTCTGATCTGGGCAGTGCTATGAAAAGCACCTTTTTTGTTCCAAGAATATTATTGGCCATTCTAGTGTCTCCGGCTACCAGCAGAACATACAGTCAAAAGGTGAAGTGGAAAATGACCTGGCAGGTAATGTTTGATGTCTCGATAGCAAGACTTTGATTTCCTTGACTTATGACTCTTCCTAGAGTGACCTTTGTGACTGTAGAACCACCAAAAACAGTTTAAAGGAAAACAGGAAGGGAGGGAAGGAAGATGACCCAAGGGAGCAGGTAGGAAGCCACTGCGAGTGAGGTTTATGTGGTACTTTGCTGCCTCCCTCCCCCAAGAATGTCCTGACTTCATGGATTTCTACCCTTTGGCCAGAAAATAGGGTATTGAGCCACAGAGTGTAAGACTGAGCTGGGGCAGTGGTGGGCCTTTGGAGCGAGTTGACTGAGAGACTGTGGGGCTTTCCTGAGGTTCAGCTTTCTCATAGATGGCGATGTTCCCTATGACTCGCAGTGTGGTTTAGAAAGGGCTTTCATAAACCTTGTCTCCATATTTCCTACAGTGTTGCCTGCAGGATGAGAAATTCGTACACTTGTTTAGTAATGCCTTTTATTTCTCATCTCACCCGTTTAAGTCCTTCAGAGCCTTCGGTTTAATTTTCCTTTTTTTGTAAAGTTTCTCTCTCTGAGCCGTTTGGAACTTGGGCCCCCCGCTCTACCCTCTCCCCCTGCCCTGCTCTCTGCTCTGAGGTCATTGCACATGTGGTGGTGTTGCTGTCTGTTGTCAGGGTGGCTGTTGGAAGCAGGGATGATTTTCGGGAATAGGGGGAGAGACCGGCGAGTTTCACCCGTTCAGACTCTCTACTCACTGGCCTTCTGTCTTCTAAACCATGAAGTTCTATCACAGTGATGGCGGTGGGGACTCGACTAGCATTTAGTGGGTGAGGCCTGGGGTGCTAAATGTCTTGCAGGGCATGGGACAGCTTTAGACCAAAGAACCCTCCCTCCCCCACGCCAGCTGCACCCTGAGGAAGACCTCTGAGTCCTGTAGGCGAGAGCTGGGGAATGGCTCACTTCATGAAGTAAAGCAGCCTTGCAGATGAGTACCCAGAGGTGACTTGCTCGGCCCTGCAAAGGAGCCCAGGGACAAGGGGTCAAACAAGTGACATTAGACATCATGGTTTTTTTCCTTATTAATACATGAGCAATATTATAGAGCACTTGCTACATGCCGAGGCTGGGCAGAGCACCTACCAGGTGTTAGCTCGTTCAGTCCTCCCAACAGTATTTTCCGATGTAGCCACTGAGGCCAAGATAGGGGTAGAAATCTCCCCCAGATCACAATGATGGTTAAATGCTGGGATTAAATGGCCCTGGTGGTTTGACTTCAGCTTTGCAGTTACTCTAGACTGCTTCTCATGGTATAAATCATTGCTTTCTTTGTGCGAGAAGATGGGTGGTCATTTCCAAGCCTATATTTCCTTGGGGGCAGGGGAGTTTGTTATATAAAATCATGAGCAGCCTGTGGAGTTCACGGAAGCTGGGTCAGAGTGGATCCTGCAGCTCCAGGTTGGAGACCATAGAAGCCTCAGGGTTGTCTCTGTTGCATTTCCTTCTCTCTCCAGTTTCTCCCACACCTTCCTGATGTGCAAAGTTTGGTGACCTCGTGAGGCCTGTGCCAGCTGGGAGTTGGGGGTTCCCAGAGACCTCCTCCTCTGCTTTTATTGCCCCCTCTGGGTTACGAGGCATGGCTCAGATGGTCACTGTCAGGGCAAGAAATGGCTCAGCATTTGCCGTGGCTCTACTGTCCCAGCCTCAGGATGGGGAACCTTGAGACGGATGACTGCATGCATGACTTTTGATTCTGGAGGGAAAAGAAGAGGGTGTGTGTGTGTCCATGTCTGTGTCTGTACTTGGACATGTACTCACTAGCATGCACACACCCACCATGTGAAAAGCCTCTTTCCTCTTGTCTCCTTGGGGACTGCTGTGCTGGTGATTTCAGCTGTTCCCTGCCCCTTTATGATGAAAAGGGAGTGATTATGCATTTTGCTGGGTGTCTATGTTTAATTGCAGGGATGTAGGAACTACGAATTCTCCCTGGCCGAGGCTTTCCTAATAAAAGCTCTCTCCTGTCCCAGCTGCTTTCTCTTCCCCTTTGCACTCACACCCTCATCACTGCCACAGCACAAGGTCACTTAGGATTGTAAATGAGGAAGAGACATACACACACATGCTCAGGTTTCCTTTTAGAGTTTAAAGAAAAAAAGACACCCCCTCCTCCAGACCCATCATTATGGGGATCAGCTACGTGCCCCCCACCTTTGCACCACCTCCCCTAAGCTCCTCTCTGAGTTTATACAGAACCCAATTTTTCAGTCTCTTGGGTGTCTGCTTTTTCTCTGGTTCTGAAGAAATAAGAGACGGGTAGAGCAGGGAAGACCGACAAAAGAGCTTTTTTCTTTAAAAAAAAATCCCAGACCCATTTTTGAGATAAAGCAAGACTTACTAAAAACAATAGGAGAGGAGGGTGGGAGAGGGGGTGTTAACCCCCATACCGCCTAGTTTCTGCAGCTGGAGAAATGTTTTAAAAAAATGCACCATTGTTAAAACTTTTTTTTTTTTCCCTGATGGATTTATTTATAAGGTAGAGAAATATTTTCCCCATAATTGGGTAACTCTTAATAGTAGCAATTGCATATTTATCAGTGTGAGGGGCTATTATTAATGTAACTGTCAGACCCAAACACATTTCTGCATTAAATCCATTTAGTATGTGCATTATTCGGGCTCGAATGTCACCGGGACATCAAAGCCCCGGAGGCATGGAGAGCTCAGTGCCCTGCTGTGGCTGCGGAACAGGCCCTTGATCAATAAATGTAACATGTTAATGCAGAGCAAATAGAATAAAAGATTTCTTTGACAAGACATGAAAAATCACCTTGTGGCAGCTGGCATGTGATGCCGTTTCTGGGGAGACACTAGCAAAGTTGATCTGACAAGTAAAGAGGAGAGATGATGGTTGTAAGGTGCTTTTGTTTCAAACTTCTTTCTTGACCTGTCAGGTTTTGAAGGCGCCTCAATGGCTCTTTTTTGTCATGTGAAAATTGTAGTCTTAGGTAGTTATGAAGCAGTTATCTCTTCTCAAATTGTGAATGCTGCTGTTTAATTGATTCACTTAGCATTTGAAACTGTCACGCATTAATAATTGCGAAATCCTGTAGATACGGCACGAGTGTGTCACGCTTAAATGTGTAGTTATCAGAAAATTAATATCCTTAATGAACCGGTGCTTTCAAACTAACATTGCATGAAATCTCTTTTGCCCTTTCATTTGCCGAAGCCACATCCGCCAGTTTGCCGAGAATCACCTCTCGACAGTTTGCTTTCTTGATGCCCGACAAATGCCAGCTTTGCTGTGGGTACATCGCCTGCTCAATGACAATAAATATAGTAATTATACTGGAGTTAGTAATTAACATAATTGTAGTCAATTACGACAAATACAGTGCTAGAGCTAAATAAATGAGAGGGGAGAAATTAGCAAGCTAATTGATTTATCTTTACTTCGCTTTCTATTACAACTGGCAGGGCTGTTTTTCTTGGGGAGGGGGAGGGGAGGGGCAAAACATCCCCACAAGGATTGTTTACAAGTAACTGATTTTGTTTTGAAGTTGCTTTGTCTTTGACATATTATTACACATCACCCCCCACTCTGCTTACAAGGAGGAAAAACGGAAAGAAAAAGAGAATTTAAATGTCAAGGGAACATTTTGTTAATTTAACTACATCAAGCTGAATGCTGCATCTAAAGGAAGACAGGATTTAGCTTTTGCTAAGGCTTGAGGAGTTATGTTGTCTTCTCGGCTATTGTCCTGGTAAAAGAAAGTTTGAGAGAGAGAGAGAGAAAGTGTGTGTGTGTGTGTGTGTGTGTGTGTGTGTGTGTGTGTGTGTGTGTGAGTGAGTGAGTGAGTGAGAGAGAGACAGAGAGACAGAGAGACAGAGAGAGAGAGTTCGAAATATTGTCTCCATCAGCTAGGAGGTGTTTTCCTGGATGGTACATTTTGGGGTTATATGTGCCGCTGGCTTGGGGTGAGAAGTGGACATATTTTACTTGGTTCAGCCCCACTTGACCTTGTTACGCCTTCTTCCCTGGGTACTCTGGGAACACACAGAGGAAAGGAGCGGCCAGAGTTGCTGGACAGGGCAGGGGAGGGGCTCCAGCGAGGACCCACCCTCTCTTTGCCACACTTCAAGTCTGCCCAGGCTCCTGGGCTGTCGCACTCCTGAGGCTGCCTGGAAAGTTGCTGTGGGGTCTCAGTGCCCATGTGTTTCGAGCTGGTTTATTCTGTGCTGCCTGGAGCCCTGGTTAGTGGTGTTGATCGTGCATCTCTGTTCTTTGTTCACCGCTTTTAACATGACTGCTGTTCATGCCGCTCAGGGAAAACCTGTGCATGTTTTCAGGCTTGCGGTCGCATCTCAACCCTGTTTGTTTTTTTTCTTACAACTTTTAGAAACAGGATTTTTTTTTCCCCTCTGCCTATTGACACAGGATGGGGCTAGTGGCCAGAGTTTTTTAAAGGTTGGAGAGCTTAAAATCTTAGGCTGGTCTCACCCAAGGTTAAAATTGAGTGCTTTCAGGACATGGCAGTTAAAGTATTCAGCATCAGTTCTAACCTCGTCAAAGCCCCAGTTAATCCCCTGAAAATGAAGCAGTTTAACAAATTAAAAATTTGTTTCAAAGCCTTTTACTTGGCTTTTCTTGAAGATTCCACTGGATAAGTTCCTAGTCTGATAGGAGCGGGAGTCAGAGGCTGCAGTTTTATTTGTATGTAGGTGGTACATATAACCGTGCATAACCTCGTGTGGAATTCAGTCTTTCTGTTGCAGTAAGATACTGCCTGTATTTTGGAACACCAGGATGTACTCGGCCACTGCTTAGTGTGGTCATTCTTCATGTGTGCTGCATTTGGAAATCAATTTCTGATATGAAATATTTATATACAAGGAATCATTTAAATTATTTAAAGTTTGCAGGCATAATGGCCTTTCTGATGAAGTCTCAAATTATTTTAGTAAATGCATGGACCTTCTGAGCAGAAAAGACTTTCATAGTTGGGGGTGGGTAGGGGGTCGGAGAATGATGCTTGGAACTCGAGCCTGATTTAGTTTGTTGTGGGTCAAAGAGGAATCCATGATTTCTATGTGTAGCTTTGTTTTCCAAAAATAGATAAATTCCAGGTATCGTATACCTCTAGAGAGAGCTGTGAGCACTTGTGAGAGGCAGTGAGGGGTGTGGGGTGAGAGAAAATGTGTGAAGAAAAACCTTTTTGCTGTTGACCACTGTCAAAATGTGGCATTTGTAGTATTGCTGCTGTCTGTAGTCTCTACTCACCTGCTGGTTTTTATATATACCCTGTCTTTTCTCCTGAATGGCGCTCAGATGTAGAGCGGATGTCAGTCGGTGAGAACATAGGATGATGGCAAAGGAAGCCTCTTTACATTTTTATTATTTTACAATTAAAGTTGCCCTAACTGGAGCTAGCTTTATTTTGCCCTCGTACTACTAAAGAAATAACAGCACAGGGCATAATTTAGATGAATTCTTTTCGAACAGAATGCTGTTTGCAAAGGCTCCATTTTGTCCCAAGACTCTTCTCTGTTTCACTGAGACAGACACCCATATAGATGTTTAAATATGTGAGTTTTGAGGTGCTTTGTTCCTCAAATTCTGATTACTTTTTATATTTGTTCCGCAGCAGCTCTGATGATTGCATCTACTAAAATGCATTTTTGTGGAGTTGGTGGAGCAGGAAGCGAGAGGGGATGGAGTTTGTTAAGAGCCTTTGTCCGTTCACCTTCTGAAAAGCTGGATGAGGGGCACTTGCCCATCAGTCTTGGGGGTGCATTGCAATTGCCTGGTGGAGTGTGCATTTTATTTCAGGGTCTTATTTTTCAGAATGAATTCCCTGTCCTATCTAAGTGCATCACCGTGGTAGCTCACCTCCTGAGGATTCGAAACCTCCCAAGAGCAGTGGGTGATCAGGACCCGAGGGTGACCCTGAGAGGGCAGGCTGTCTTCATCTGTGCTGACAGTTGAATTACGGGTCTGTCCTGGTTGGCTCTTGTGAATTCTTCCTCAGACGCCTGAGCTGGACTAAAATCACAGAAGGATAGCCATCCTTCCAGTTGTATAATTGGATGTAGCAAACCAGTACGCTGAATTCTGTTCTTGGAGGCTGGGCTCTGGTAGGCAAAATCAGCCTGACGTGGGGTATAGAACGGAGGCTGCCAGTAACTCCCGAAGGTCAATTCTGTCCAGTATCCTGCCTCTGAGGAGCACTGCATTTGTTCCAGCCCATGATGTGAAACCCCGGAAGAATGACTGTAGGGGTAAATTTAACCATAGAGTTGAAGGTTTTTCTTATCTTCTTCCTCTTTAGCTGGTGGGTGCAAGTCAGGCCTGGGATGACATGTTTTGGAGAATGCCGGCAGGGTTGCAGTGGGCTTTCTAGCTGCCGTGTACAACCACGTGCACCCTCCATGGATGCACTTTAGGGCCAGGTGCTTTCCAAGGTCTTTGAGAAACCACCTCATATGGCCATGACCTAGATTATCGTGCAACTGAGTGGAGGTGGGGACTGCTTAGGATAGCAGGGTTCCCCAGAGCTGTCTGGAGATGTCCGCAAGGGCTGAGGACTTGGATCATTGTTCTTGGGAAGTCCCTTCCTGTTCATTACAAATACATAAATATTCAATGCGTACTAGGTTCCCCAGTACCTGGAACTTAGAGATGTGATATACCTCTTTGCAAAAGCTTATATGCTTAACGTGGAGATAAGGCTAATTCAGGTGAAATTATTAGAACAGTACAGGGCCACAGCCAAATCTACCAGCAACTTTGAGAATTTTGTGGTTCTTTCCTATTGGGAAGCATAGTTACTCCATCCACTGTCTGGAAGCTTGATCTGAGTTAGAGAGCAGCTTTGGGGAGCCACACGTGGAGAGGAAGGGTCCCAGCCAGCCAGGCTGAGCAGTTAACTTGACCCAGGTGAGCCCTGGGGTTGGTCCCAGACAGGTCTCCCAGGATATCCACAGGACAACACGGTTCAGTTAAGTGCCAGGGTCCATGCTCTCAGTTCTTATGCCCCAGAAGGTCTCAGGAAAGGGGACTTCTTCAGAGGAAACATCATGAGAAAGACGGGCTTGGGCCACTCTGAAAAGAGAGCAGAGTTGGCCACGCTGGTTCAAGATTTCTGGGCTGGGTAGATAGCTTGCGCAACGTTGGGGCTTTGGGACCAGGCTTGTCCTGAGTGGAGCTGGGGAGACCCTGATCTGTGTGCCCTCAGGAGTTTGTGGGAGTCCAGGAGGAGAGAAATGGGAGAGTAGGGTGAGTTTCTTCTCTTACACACACACACAGACGCCTGCGCTGTGCAGCGTGGAGGTGGTTCTGGGATGGAGAAGCTGGGTGGGGAGGGAGGCTGGTCAGGCCAGAGTCTTGGGGGAGGCCAGTCAAGTCAGGACTCCGGGGAGGTTTGGCTTCTCCCTGTCAAACCTTCACCCTGCAGTGAGAGGCATGTGGCGGGGACACGCCACCTCCAGCTGGTGGAGGGCAGCCCATTCCCCGGCTGAGCAGGGCCTGAGTGTCGGCCCTGACACGCATACGTGGCAATTACCCTGTTAGAAGGGTCACGGTTAATGGAGTTCTTCTAGACTGCTGCTACGAGTGCAGGGCTGCTTAGCACCCGGCAAGGCCCTGCAGCTCATTCAGAAGAGGAGGAACCAAAGCTTGAAATTTCATCTTTCAGAAATTATATTTATTATTGTTTTTCCACGTCTCAGTGTTTGTGCAGCGCTGGCATTTGGGGTGCATTCTGCCCTGGGAGAACTTGCACGCTACTGGTTCTGTGAATGCCCTGGGGTCCTTGCAGTAACTCTGCCTCTCCACGGAATGTAAGCTTTTCCAGGATGAGTCAACATCTTCTCATTCAGGGGTGCCCAGGGCAGGGTTATGCACGTGGTAGGTCCCCTGCTATTGGAAGACGCTATCTAATCTTGGAATTCCTCACTTGCTACAGTGGTTGTTTAAAAGCATGATACTGGTCTTAAAAGGTAGCAGTAACTACCATTCATCCATCAGCTGCTTCTGATTGCCTTCTTAAGGCCTTATGGCAAGCTAGGTGTTCTTCACAGTTTAAAGTTGGGAAATGAAAGTGTTCCGAGTTTAAGGGACTTTTCCCAGGGTACACAGCTGGTCGTGGAGGAGCCAAGGTCTAAATGCAGTTTTGCACAACTACGAAGCCTACCTCCTTGGCTCTCACATCGTATTGGATTCCGTTGTGTTTCCCACAATTCCAACTGATTGTTGTCCTTGAGATCTTTACTTGCTGAACTAGTGTAGGTTGGTAACTAAATGTCAGAGAAGAGCAAAATTGTCTTCCAGGCCCATGAACAGGGGACAGCTCTCCCCGTGCCCCCCTTCAAGGTTGTTGCTGGTTTTTCTTCCCAAACTTATATTTGACCTTATCATATTTCAGGGGAGATAGAAACTGTAGGCAGTGAATCTTTACATCAAATACTAGTAGTTTAGAAGTCTGTAGAAAATTAGGTTGGGTTAACTTGTCCTCTTCCTTCAGGAAGATAAACAAGAACAAAAATAGAACAAACTCCGTCCGCTCTAATAAGGGGCCTCTGGGGGCTGGGCCTCCACTACTGCTTTTGGATCCGTCTCAGGTGTGAGTCCTATTGCTGCTGCTGTTAATCTGGACACAGCCCTTCAGGAGGCGTGAGTCTCTGTTTTCTTATCAGTTACAGGCAAAGCATATTGTCCACTTTTCTCCTCAGGATGTCTCTGGGTTGCACAGGAGATAGGTTATTTGGATGCAAATGCTTTGTAAATCGCTAAACACTACATAACTAACTATGATGCATTTTTCCCAGTTTTATTGACATGTGATTGATACATAACATTGCATTAGACCACGATGTACAACATAATGACCTGATAAATGCGCATATTGCAAAATGGTTACCACAATAAGTTAATATCATATAATGCATCGTATGATGCATTATTGTCATTATAATTTTTTATTTTGAATGAGAAACTGAAATTTTGCTAGTTTGAAGCTCAGTCATTGTTGGAGACCACGAAGCCAGAGGACGTCTGTCTGGGGCTGATCTGGTAGAAAAACAGTGAGATCATGAGACAGGATACCTATTTGTCTTTACTCCATCACAATTATCTGTGAGCTACTGAGCAAGTCATTTAATCTGTGTTGTGATTTTTCCAGACAGGGGATAATACTCACCTATCAGGGTTGTGAAGATCAAATGAAGTGCTTAATGTAAGAGTTTTGTTCCTGTAGGTGATGTACCTAAAAAAAACAGCTATCCCCCAAATCGTTAATTTCATTTTTTGACTCTTCTGTTTTTTTGAGCAGACTTATCTTTGAGATTATTGTGCTTGGGCTCATGTTGCATTTGTTGTTTGTGACTTGTGTACAAATCAAAAGGGAAATCATAGTCCTACAGTGTATTTCCTTGCAAGGAGCATGTGACTCTGTTCTATATCCCTAAGTTTCTTCCATCTGATTCTCTTGCCTTTACTAAAAGTTTGCCTTTTCTGTAATTTCTGATCTGCGTTGAATTGATGGGTTTTGTCATAACTAACAGGATCTGTGTTAGCTTTTTCACAAAAAGGGCTTCTTAGAGCCTCTTCCCAGAATTGTAAAAATCACGTTTAGGTAGTGCATAGGGAGATAGAAAGTGGAGTTCTGAGATTGGAAGTACAGTCTTCTTTTAACAGTAAATCAAAGTATAAACTAGTCAGATGATAGAGAAGGTGAGGAAATAAATGAGGAAAGGAACATGGACCAGCCAATCCAGAGAGAGAGAGACGGCTCTGGATTTTATTAGTCAGTGTAGCAAAGAAATTTCTATTGGCTGTACGAAAGCATTTTTGTCTGCATCTGTGAACTGTTTGTGCCGTGTTGAGCTGTGCACTATTTTTTTTTTAATTTTAATTTTAATTTTAATTTTTTTATTTTTGGCTGCGTTGGGTCTTCGTTTCTGTGCGAGGGCTTTCTCTAGTTGTGGCGAGTGGGGGCCACTCTTCATCGCAGTGCGCGGACCTCTCACTGTTGCAGCCTCTCTTGTTTCGGAGCACAGGCTCCAGACGTGCAGGCTCAGTAGCTGTGGCTCACGGGCCCAGTTGCTCCGCGGCATGTGGGATCTTCCCAGACCAGGGTTCGAACCTGTGTCCCCTGCATTGGCAGGCAGATTCTCAACCACTGCGCCACCAGGGAAGCCCGAGCTGTGCACTATTTAACCGTTCCTTTCTCCCACATACACAAGTACTAATAATGACGTAACATCAATTAACTAGTGCTTAGCATTCTCTCTCATTGAACCCTCCCAACTTGGTGATAAAAAAAAAAACAACTGTTTACAGATAAACCAAGGCTTAAATTGATCAAGTACCTCACCCAACTTCCCATAGTAAGAGTGGAAGCCGCGACTGACCTGGGCCCCCCCCACCACTTTATCACAGTCCTCCACTTCTCCCGTGATGCTCTATGCTGTGCTTCATAGACCCACACGCTGTGAGAGGGGTAGAGGTAAGTTGGTTTAATCCAGTAGTTTCCAAAATTATTTTTCTAGTGGCAGGATCCTTGTCAAACAAAATTTTACAGAGAAAGAACATTATGAAATAAAAAGGCTTTGGTATTTTGGAAAGTGAGTCAGCAAAAGCAATGAAGCTGTTCGGATGAGCCACTGGGCTTGATATTGAGGTGAGAGACAAAATGCAGTTTGATACTTGCCCCAGTGTTCAGATGATTCCTGCATTTGGTTTTGGGTGTGCAATATGTAAATACTAGTTCACTCAGTAAGTAGTTGCAAATGGTAACAGTTTTTTTCCCCCTTAAATTTCACCTTGCAAATACCAGGAAATGTTTAAACTAGACAGTTGTAGGAAGAAACTCGAAGATCTGCACAAAATGAGTTAATTTGGCGGCACAGGATAATACGCTGTTCTACAGTGTGTTGAAATTTGGTATCAAAGTACTTGAGAGAACATACTGCTCTTAAATTAGTTCTTTTTTTTTTTTAAAGTTTTAAATTCTTTTTTTTTAAATTAATTAATTAATTTATTTATGGCTGTGTTGGGTCTTCGTTTCTGTGCTAGGGCTTTCTCTAGTTGTGGCAAGCGGGGGCCACTCTTCATCACGGTGCGCGGGCCTCTCACTATCGCGGCCTCTCTTGTTGCGGAGCACAGGTTCCAGACACGCAGGCTCAGTAGTTGTGGCTCACGGGCCCAGTTGCTCTGCGGCATGTGGGCTCTTCCCAGACCAGGGCTCGAACCCGTGTCCCCTGCATTGGCAGGCAGATTCTCAACCACTGCGCCATCAGGGAAGCCCTTAAATTAGTTCTTAAAAATCGTTAAAGTAATTTAAAAGTTAAATTTGAATTAGTCATTGGAAGAAACTGAGAAGCCCCTTGTGGTGCCCTAGGGTTCTGTGGAACACAGTTTGAAAACCACTGGTCTGATACTTTCTTTTAACATAGAAAATTGAGGCCCAGAAAGTGTAAATGGTGGGTTGGTGCTGGGAAACAGGAAATTGTGCCAAAGAAATGTTTACTTTCTAAAATTAGTTTTTCAAGCTTTTTCTCTGGTTATAAAGTAATCATTTTATAAAAATACAGGGAAAATATACAGAAGGAAATTTTAAACCATGAGCTTACTGCTGAACAAGAAACCAGTATTCCACTATTCACATTTGAGCATGTATAAGTTTTTACAAAATTGGGTTTGGGCTGTATATACAAATGGCATTTGAACAACGTCGGGGTTAATCCGTGTATAACTTGTACTTGACCCTCCATATCCAGGGTTCCTCTGCATCCAGAGATTCAACCAATCGCAGATTGTGTAGTACTGTAGTTCTTACTATTGAAAAATATCCAAGTATAAGTGGACCCGTGCAGCTCAAACCTGCGTTGTTCAAGGGTCAACTGTATAGACTTGTATCCTATTTTTTTCTCTTAATGTTATATCATGTGATTCAGTTTTCTTGGATAATGTGGTTTTTCAGTGATTACGTAATATTTTTTCACAGATGCACCATAACTGAGCCATTTTCTTATTGGTTGACATATACGTATGTATCGTTTTCCGCTGTCACGTGTTAATAAGAAATGCTGTGATGAACATCTTTGCCTATAAATCTTTTGGTTCACTCTTTTCACTGTTTCCTTAAGATAATTTCCCAAAGAGTGAAATTACTGAACTAAAGGTCATTAAAACAACAGTCTTCCCCAGAAGCTTCTCTCTGACCCTTCATCCATCTCCCACAGGAGAGTCTCGGTTGTGGCGTTTTCTCCGTGTAGGAGGTATCAGATTCGGGGGGTGTGGGCGGCCTCAGTGGGAAAGATCATCTCGAGCATCTTGACCTAAGCCTGTCCATGCTTCCTCTCCAGAGGCCGAATGCTTTGTGGGTGCTTAGGCTGGTTCAAACGTGGGTAAAGCTGAGATCTGCCTAGCGTCTGGGAGGTCCAGCTCACCTCTGAGTCCATGTGTTGTCCCTGCCCACTGCGGGGACCTTGGAGCTCTGGAGGCCCTTTCGGGGCAGGTCTTTGCCCAGTGGGGTGTCAGGCCCCCAGAGGTGGCCAGGCTTGTGAGGAGGTAGAGAGAGGAACCCAAACCATTTTCAGCCTTTCCTTTTCAGATCCTACCTTTTAAGCATACCTACATTTACCTGCAAGGGCAATCGTTTTGCATTTTAATGACAAATCAAGTACGCTAACTTGCATTTGAAACGAAAGTGCCTTAAATGTCTCTGGCTGTCAGAATGAGATGTTAGGAGCCTGATGAAAAGCGAACAAAGAAGACAAAGTATGAAGCCTGGATACAGTGCAAAATGAAATAAAACCTTGTATGGCCTGTCAGGGGTGTCAGTTGATATTCATATCTAAAGCACATTATAGCATTACTTTGCAGCTCATAGCTTACTCATCTGTCTTTTTTAATTCATCACATTCGAGCCCACATCTTTTAAGTCTCGTGTGTCAACAATGGGAGAAATCTGTTAATTGACAAATGAGTGTCACAAATGTGAATTGGTGCCTTTACATCAGCGGCAGGTGTAGTCTCTTTTGTTTTTTGTTGGATCTATTATTGGCATAAGCCAGTGTAAGACATCTGTCTTTGTCGGAATGAGAAATGACAGGCCTTCTTGGCTGTCATTGTCTTAGTGCGTGCTCATTCTGTGAGATACTGTATAAAGATAAAATGTCAGTTAAAAGAATATGAAAAACTATCTGGAGGAAGTCCTTAAATTACTCAGAGAGGGGATCCGGGAATTGGGACTGGAATTGAAATCCGAGTGTTTCAGTTTGTATCTATCACACCTATTTAAAAATAATATTTCCTGAGTAACAGGATGAGGTTATCAGGCATTTAGGACGATGTTATATTGTCCTGGTATAATTAGCTTTATAACGTGGGGAGAAAATCTACCTTTGGAAGATATGAATTTATTTATTATAAGGTCATCTCCCAGACGAGCACAGAATTGTCTCAATAAAAACACTCCAGGTAGGATTCTGGGTGTTGATTTGCATGTGTTTTGCAATATTGAAATTGTTCCCCTCCAATTTCTTTTTCAGTTATACTCCTATCTGAGCCTGATGAGAAGCATAATGAAATAAAAAGCAGCAGTTGTGGAGTGATGAGACAGTTAGTGGGGAGAAAACTGTTAGTTTCACTGAGCTCCTGGTGGGTTTAGAGATGCAGGTGAGTCTGGACACCTGAGGCTGTGTTGTTAACTTGTTGCTGGTGAGAGAGGAGACAGAAGGTCTAACGGTGGAGGAATGCTCCTGCACCCTGTTGTATCCGCAGGATCTGGGGAGCCCCTAGACGTTTAGGGCTGGTAAGGACACCTGGTTATAGGATGGGTAGACTCTTAAGGCATGCTTCCCAAACTTGAGTGTGTACACAAATCCTTGAGGGTCTTGTTAAAACGCACTGTCTGTTGCAGTAGGTCTGGCCTCGGGCCCGAGCCTCTGCATTTCTAACAAATTCCCAGGTGATGTTGATGTGCTGCTTTGTAGACCCAGCGTGAACATCAAGGAGTTCAATTCATCTTCTCACAGACCATCTGGTGGGCTCCTGTAGAGAGCATAGAGTTAAGAGGAGAGGCAAGGCTTTGGGTGCTGGGATGGGCTAGACTCTTCTGGATCATTCCTACATCAAGAAGTTATTTTTTTCTGCAGAAATGTTTCTCGCCCCTTCAGAAGAGGCCCAGACTCACTGATTTTTCTCCAACTCTATGTGGCTGGGGGACAGGCCTCTCTGAGTCCAAGGTACCCTGCCTTCTCTGAAGGGGTTGGCACTGTGTGTGTGTGTGTGTGTGTGTGTGTGTGTGTGTGGGCATGCGTGTACATACACAGTGTACATAGGCTCGCTGTTGTGTGGTCGAGGAAGGGCATGTACTGAACCTTACATGTGTGTTGGCAGAACCTGAGTGTTTTTGTGTGCACCTTGTGTATTTGGGGATAGGCATGCAGCAGGCCTGAGTGTACACTATTTGTGTGTGATTTATAAACACACATGTTATATGTTTACATAGCAGGCGTGTACCAAACTATGGGAGGGGACGTGTGCATGAGAGTGAATTTGCTCAGTGGAGCACTAGGGATCCTTAGCTGATACCCATTTGAATAATCAGATCGATGGGGTATATGTAGGGGAAGAAAATGGCATGAGGATCCACTGCTGGGGCTGCAGCCTGGTCCTTTGGTGTTATTAGTCTTGCGTAAACATATTTCCCTCCAAGGTTCCTCCTGGCCCACTGCCGTGGAAGCTGAGTGCAGTGTTTATTTTCCGATGGAATAGACCCTTGGCAAAGTTAGACAATCCTATTGGGATCTGGGGAAGTCGTCAAATTATCATCAGAGGATCAGGAAGGGCAAATTATGTGGAGTCTGAGGACGAGACGCTCTCCTCCCTTTTCTTTTTATTTGAGCTACAATCATGACTCAGAGCACAAAGCCACCTCTTTTCTTTTTGTGTAAACTAATAATGAAGTAATGTGTAATTGGGAGGATGAAACTGCTCTTTTTCTGAGGAACCTCAGGAAAGCCGATGGTTCTTTCTCCAGACTCTTTTCTCCTCCCCCCACCCCACCCCAGGCCCTGGCCTTCTTCATTTCACATTCTGTGTATTGCAGACCTTTCCCTGGCTGACCCTTAAATGCTGTGTTCTGGAGGAAATTTTTTAATTTTGTTTTTTAAATTGAAACAAGGCTTACCTGAAGGGGGTGAGGCAAGCCAGAGAGAAAGGAAGGGAAATGGCCCATCTGAAGGACAAAAAAAAAAAAAAAAGGCACAGAAGTTGCGCCCTAAACCCCTTTTGCTATAAACGAGAATGTTTTTGTCACGTGGAGAGCGGCCCGTTTTGCTTTCTGTGGAGGTGCCTTAGCAAAGAGGAAGTTGAGTATATGTGTGTGTCCTCCCCCGTCTCCCTGTTCACCTTCTAAAAATGGGCAAGGCATGCACATGGATCTCGTGTTTATCCATACACATGTCTGTGTGCGCAGACATAGGCCAGATCCACACACAGACATCCTTTTGTCCGAATACTAGGGGACTAGGTACATAAGAAGACCATTTTACGTGCCCGCTCTTGGTTTTCCTTTCATTGCTGGCTGTCACAGAGAATCTGAAACAGACAGAAATTTATTGGGTAGTATTTAGAAACATGTCGGTGGTAACGACTGCAGCTCTGATTTCAATTAACACCCACTAAATTTAGGCTAATGCCGTGCATTTGTAGACCTGTTGAATGTGCTTGGCATCACGTTGAAAAAATCTAAAGTGGCCACAGTTTAAAAAGCATTCCATGCTGACCCCCGCTTTTGCATCTGTTCCCCTTCCTCACCGCTCTGGCACACCGTGGTGAGCTCCTCTGTGAACTGGAGGGCCTTTGAAAATCTCTTACTTCAGATTTTTATAAAATGACCTTTCAGTTTCAGAGAGCACAGTTAAAGTTTTAGCGTCCAATCTTGCTTAATGAAATAGTACTTTGGAGTTCATAATTCATCACTTTTCACACCCCGCTCACCCCCTTTTCTGGCTATTTGGGTGAAAACAGCTGGAGAAGTGCTGCATTTTATGATTAAGGCACTAAAAGATTAGCCGTAGGCACTGCCCATCTACGGGGCTATAGAGTTCAGGCTGCTGACAGCAGATCTGTTTTGAATCGGAGTCAGATTAAAGTGAGTGAAAATCATTTGGGGGCTGAGGGCTCGAAAGGTCACACGTGTAATGAATTGTGGGTGCTTGCCTGGCTTCCCAGGCGAGAACCGTGAGCAATTATTAAATGCCATTGTGCATTGGGAAGGGTTGGTTGGTGGTGACTTTGAAACTTTCCAGAAGCAAGGCTGGGAGATTGCAAAGGGTAGTACTAAGGCATTCGACAGGAGAGGATTTGGAGGGCGGTGGTTGCCTTGTGTATTTGGCTTTATTTGGGGAGAGATTTTTGTTCCCCTCCCATCTTGCTCTGAGTCTGTAGTGATGGCCCCAGCAGTTCTGGGTGGTGGGGTCCTGCTTGGGTACCTTTTTTCTTTGACTTGGTAAGTTCCTTCAGCAGCTCCCTGCTTTTTCTGGGTGCCGTGGGAGCTGGTGGTTTTGCTTCACCCCTCAACTGTTCTGCAGTCATTAACGTGTCTTTATGGACAATCTCCTTTTCATCCCTTGAAGCCACCCCAAACCACCCTGGTCTGCTGTGTAGGCATCAGGGACGGATAGAAAGTCTGAGGCTCTTCCCCTCCTGAAGTTGAGGGGGCCTGGACTGCCTCGGTAAGGTGAGGCTGGGCCCTACCCCCTTCCCAGTATTTTCCATCTCAGGTGGTGTTGCCGAGTCCTGTGGACAGATTCCAGAAAGTTCCTTCGTCACAGACAGGGAATGATGCCTCCTGCCCCCTGTTGAATGAGCGCTTCTCGTATTGGGCATGGATCTCTCCCACTTCTAAACCATCCCGCCCTCCCTGCCTTCTCCCTTTTTAGCATTTTGGAAACCCAGGCATAGATCTCTCTGGAAACACCTGCTCTGATATGGAAAGCAAGGCCAAAAAACAAAACTTAAATGATTAGGTTTAATTGGTGATTTTTTTTTTTCTTTAAGTGGCTCAATTTATTCAGTTACTGAATGCTTGCTACGTGCTGGCTGGAAGGCTAGGCATTAAAGATACCAGAGGACTAACATCCCTATAGAGGAGACAGATGTGGAAATTGGTGACTACAACCCACTGAAGTGATGAAATATTGAAGGATGCACAGGGCACTGACCACATGGCGGAGGAGCAATTGACCCATCCTGGGGGTGGTGGAGGAAGGTTTCCTGGAGTGCTAGCGTGTCTGAGCTGTATCTGAAGAGATGAGCAGGATGAACCATTTGGGAGGGCGAGGAAAGATGTTCTCAGTAGAAGGGACAATGTGAGCAGCAGGGAAGGGTGGAACAGCTGGAGCCAAGGCTTGGCTCGCCAGGGTGGGTGACTTCCCCTCTTGCCATTTCTTGAGTGTGTGCTTGATTCAGTGAACGCGTACCGAGTGTTTACGTTATGTCTGGTACTGTCCTAGGTGCTTGAACTACATCAGGGAATGAAGCAAAGACCTCTGTCCTCGGTGCCTGTCTGTTTTTCCTTCTTCCTTTTCCCTTTGAGAGTTCCCCTACCTTTTGCCTCTTTCTTCATGATAGCGAAATGTGACTAGTCAGGTTAGTGAGAAAGAGGAGAGTGAGACAGAGTGTGGCCGCTCCATCAAGTGTATAATGTGAATGGATTCCTGGAAGATGTCCTGCCTGTGTTTGGATAAATTGTGGGGACTGGAGACGACCCTATGCCACACATCAGGGTTCCAAGTTCTTTACCTTCTTGGATTCAGTATGGATGTCTGGTACCTCCATTGTCTGTTCTCCTTACTAGGCTACCTGCCATGTACTCATACTTAAGTACAGATAGCTGATAGCAGTATAAAAATCCCCAGAGAATATCTGCCTGTTTCCTGTGATGAATCCTAATGGATCAAGCAGTAATTGTAGAGCATCAGGCATCTTGGACCAGGATGAGGCTTTTTTTTTTTTTTTTTTTAGGAAGGGGTGGAAAGGTGCTTAGGGGCATTCATAATAGCCCCAGAGGACTCTACAAAGATAGTTGTTACTCTCCATCACACGTAAGTTCCTTTTTTCCTAGTTGTCTTTAGGTAATTAGATTTTATTAGGGCGGAGGTAGAGAGACAATTTATTGGCTGTGGCTCAAGGATATAAAAAGACCATTAGGAATCCAGCACCACCTTCATTACTGTGTGATCATTGCATGTAGGTGATAAGGCAGCCACGGTCTCTGCCCACAGAGATCTTTCTGGAAGGAGGTCTTCCAGAAAGCAGATGAGCTTCAAAAGACCCTCAGCGTGACCAGACACACACCTCGGCCAGCAAGAGACTCCCCTCTGCCATGGCCCTACAAGTTCTGTGGCTTTGAGTTGGGTTGGATATTCCTTTTGCTTTTGAGGTTCTGCAGTTAAAGTGATAATTATTTCTTTTCAGTCCAATGAACTTGGTAGAAGGCTTTCACAGAAGGTCTTTGGGGGACTGTTGGGCCTAGGGTTTGGGAGGGGGCAGGGTAGGAAGGATGAATGCCAAGCCCCAACAGGGGTGGGGTGGGGTGGGTAGGTAGGGGCCTGCCTGCATTATCGGTCCGTGGCGCCCATCCAGCCTGTGGCCTCTCTCACACAAAGCCTTGGTTCTGATTAATGGCATCCGTGTCTGGGAGGCATGGATTGTATTAGACCTTGTTTAAAAGTGCTCGCTATACATTCACTTCCCCTGGAAGTGCACCAAAATAGGATGAGAGGAGAAAAGGGAGCGAGAGAAAGAGCCTGCATTTGGAAAGGGTAGAAAGGAAAGCTTTTTTCATAAATGCTTTCTGTGACTTTTTATACTCTTCAAGGCTTTATCTCTGCAGGGCTCCTACGGGAGAGCAAGGGGAAAAAGTGAAGACAGACGTCTTGGGAAAGAAAACGGGTTTCCTTGCCAAGACTGGGAGATGGTGCTGGCTCTCTGGGCTTTTTAGAAACTCTAAGAAATCTGCTGACATTTTAAAGGGGGGGGGGAAAGAGAGAGAGATGATTTATGATGACATCACATGTTACCCAAGCAGATCCTGCGAGAGGAAAATGGCTTTTATAGAGAGCATGTTGCAATAAAGAAACAGTGAGTCACTGGGGGAGCGTCATCAATTGAACTGCCTTCAGTTATTTGCCTTAACTCTCCCCCCACCCCCACTCCCACCCCAACCGAAGGCCTTGGCAGCTCTTAGGGCCTTGCTGTAAAGGGGCTGCGAGAGCCCGAGCCCAGCCTGAACCCAGAGTGCCTGAGGCCTTCTGTCTCCCCCATCTCCCCCCCAGCCTCCCTTTCTGATGACTGTGATTGCATCCGGCCTTGTTCTTAGCTTCCTGTCGGATAAGGTGGGTGTGCAGGTGTTGAACTGGCTGCCCGTGTGTGTGTGTGTGTGTGTGTGTGTGTGTGTGTGTGTGTGTGTTTGCTGGGGGGGTGCTGACCCTGTGTGTTTAAGTGGTGGGTGATGGAGGAGGATGGTAGGGTGAGAGAGCCGGTGACTGTCTGCTTTTCTTGGAGTAGCAGAACAATGTTGGACTTCCGTGGAGGGGTGTGGGTTGTTGCCATGCTTGTTCAAGGGAAGAACCTGGAGATGGGCGTTCGGGTGAGGGATCCAGCCTTCTGGGCCCGGGAATCACGGGGACTGCACTTTCACCCTCAAACAAGGTTTGCAGCCTAGTGTTGCAAACTCTCCCAGGAGTTCTCTCCTCTCAGTTGTGTGTTGTGCTGTGGCTCGTCACCTGCAGGGCACCAACCCTGGGTTTCGGCAATGTGGCAGGGTCCAAAGGCTTGCCCGCTACTCCTGGTTCTTTGATGATACACGTCTCCCCTTGAATGACACTTCCCTCCGTTTTCCTCGAGACACCAGTACCTTCCTGCTTTCCCTTTGCCATCATCAAAATGGTCTTGAGGACCAGGTCGGGAACCCTTTTATATTAAGGGCGAGTTGACAGAATGGGTTCTAACTACCTTGTGTGTATTTGCATTTCAGTGCAGATCAAAATATAAAGCTGAAGGACAGAAATGCTCTGGAAGGAGTTCCAGCCATCAGAAAGAGGGGTTTGGGGGAGCCCTTTGAGACGTCAGGTGGGGGTGGAGCAGGCAGTTGTCTGGGCCGGCTGTGGTGTGGGTGGTGCGCCACCTTGCCCGTGCTGGGATGGCCTCTCTGCAGACCGGGTCCTTCCTTGGAGGGCCCTCCGTCTGAGCAGCCCCACTGATTGTCCACTTGAATACTCTGTACATGAGGTTGGGGAAAACGCCCCTAGGAGAAGGAACAGTCACTGCCTGGCTGATGCTTAGGAGGCCAGCAGGCCTAGGCCAGGCCCTGCCCTGCTTTTCCACACCCGGGAAGGATTCAGTCCAGTCCTGGGAGGTCTCTGAAGCCTGGGGCCTTCCCGGCGAAATGACCAGCCCTGGCGCAATGCACATCAGTGGTGCAAAGATGCTGCAGTTCTCCCGAGTAGGCTGGTTGATTCATGAGCCCAGACACGCTCTCTCCTGGGCTCTCTGCCTTGAGCAGTGAAGTTGGCCCCATAGAGGAGAAATGGCCTGATCGTAATCACGTTCTTGGTGTCCGCTAGAGATAGGCATTTCCTAACTGCCTTTTTAACCACTGTAGACAGTGGTAGTAATAAACGACCCATCATCCCATCACCTTCATCCTGCTTTTATTGAGGTCTGGGGACACAGCAGTCAGCAAGATACAGTCTCTGCCTTTAAGAAGCTCATCTTAAGTCTTGAGGGTACTTTCTTTTTTTTTTTTTCTATTGAAGAAACCTAATTTCATCCAGAGTTATGGTTCACCCTGCATACATGGTGGGAGTGGTGGGGGAGGGTTGAACTTCAGCTCTGTGCCAGGCATTTGAAAACTTTTAGTCACCCTGTAAGGTCATTTTTATTGTCTCCCTTTTATCTTAAAAAAAAAAAACACCCCAAACCTAAAACAGAGGTAAAGCCTGCCTGTGGTCTCACAGCTCCTAAGTTGCAGACAGCGCTAGAACTGGGTACTGTGTGTTCCAAGCGTGTGCGCCCTCTCACACCAAGCTCTAGATAATGGTACACATATTGCTTTGGGTTCTGCTGTTTTTCACTTAACATGTCAAAAGCATTTTTCCGTGTTTCTATAGTATTCATGATAATCTTTTAAAATGACTACATGATTTTTCTCCCCATGCTGATGTACTCTAATGTAAACCAGTCCGTAGAATATTAAATGTTTATTTCTAATTTCTTTGATGTTGGAAATTGAGTGGGGAGTCCTGCGATTGCCCCCTCCCCACTTGGTTCCTCCAAAGGAGCAATAGCGCTGGCACAGATGGAGCCTTGAGGGGGGGGCGGGTCTCCCCACAGGCTTGTTTGGGGAGCATGTTGCCCTCCCGCCAGTGAAGCTTCATGGAAGGACAGCTTAGCTTCTTGTCCTGGATGCTCTGGCTTCCGACTCAAGCCAGACTTCCTTGCTGGGCCTTTTGGAGATCCCTAAGTTCACCCTCTTCCTCTGGGAGATCCAAGACCATCCTGCCAGACTGGTCCCCTCTCTCCCACCAACTTGCCCACCTTAATCCAGAGGCTCAAATCCGTTCTCTTTACCCAGAATGCTCCCTGCCTCCTCCTCCCCCAGGTCTTGCCTACCCAGTTCTGTCCGGCCTTTAGACCTCAGCTCAGCATCTATAGCCTCTAGGCAGCCCCTCTGCCGAAGTTGATCTCTCCTTGTGTCAAGCTTCCTGAAACCCCACCCTTTCCAACTTGACACCAAGTTATACGCTGTCACATGAATTCCTATCTCCTCCAAACTGGGTAAGGAAAGAGACAAGGGGGTCTCATGTTCATGTTCTCAGCTCCCTTCTACTCTTATTTAATCCTTGTAGCAGCCCTGTGAGGTGGGATTTAACACCCCCACTTTACAGGGAGGAGGGGTTCACGTTATCCCAGGCAGGGCTAGAGAAAATGAGTGCCCTGTAAGTGACAGAACTCCCAGATGGCAAGGGACCATTTCTTTCACTTCATCTCCCTCCCCCTTAGTGACTAGGGTGCAGTGTGAGACACGAAGTGGGTGCTCGTTAAATGCCTGTTGAGTTGAATTGTTGAACAGTTTCCTTTGTGGGGGTGAAAATTCCTCCTGTGCACTGCTGAATCAGGAGGGAAAAATTGAGTCAGCTGTGCACGTGGCATGTGCTTTTAATTTCAAACAGGGATCTCTGCAGTTTGGCAAGGGTCAGGCATTGACAAGAGGTGCAGAGGAGGGAAAAACATCTTGAAGCTGCCTTCTGCTGTGAACGAGAGCAAAGCCCCACATCTGTTCCTTGTCTCGGCCCCAGTTCCCCTCTCTTGCTGAGATCCTAACAGTAGGCAGGAAGGGTGGGTGTGGCCAGACCTGAGAGTGGAGCGATCTGAGCTGGGGAGTTGAGGGCTCCTGGGGCATGATCTGCTGTGTTGGTTGGGTGTCAGGTTGGGTGTACCCAGCATGGGGTTTGGCCTGTGCAATAATTCTAGGGTTTGCACCTTCTGTTCCCCATGGTGGACCAAAGGGGAGCTGTTTGACCATCACACTGTTTGGGAGGCTTTGGAAGCTATAGAGGTCTTTCCTCTTGCCGCGGCTTCATTCTTGGCTGTTAACCAAATGAGAGGGCCCAATGAGGGGAGTATACCAGGAGGGGGCCTTACAAACGGTGCACACCAAAGTGGAGATGGACCAGGGATGGACATCAAGGTGGGGGGAGACCGGCCGTGTACACCAAAGTGGGGCGAACATGAAGCTTTTTTGCTGGGACCAGCATAACATGCTGTGATGGAATTAGGAAGCAGCAGAGGCTGTCAGTGCTGTGTGGTGGGCGAAGGCAGTGCTAGAGAGCTGAAGGAGTCATAGCAAGGGGCATTCTACAGAGAGATGATAGTCAATGTTTGTTTGGAAGTGCTGGGCTTCGGGAGTTAAACGCTTTCTTGGTGTCAGGATTTCTCACAGCCTCACACGCCAGTCTCGTATTGGAGTCTCTAGGCTGTGGATGAGCAGGCCGCCTTTGGAGGTGAAGTTGTTAGGACACCTGCAGAGAGGTTGGGTTCAAATCTCAGCCCTAGCATTGGCTTCTGTGACGTTGGGTAAGCTGTTCAATATTCTGTGGCTCAGATTCCTCATCTGTGGAATGCCGGTTGTGAGGATTAAATGAGAGGGTGCTTATAAGTTGTTTAGCGTAGTGTCTGGCTTATAGTGACTGCTCGGTAAGTGTTAGCAGCTGGTGTTGTAATTGTGTCATCATGATCATCTCACCAGTGACCAAAGGAAATTTTTCCCTAGAGCAGTTGTTCTCAACCTGCATTCCTGGACCATCAGCATCATCTGGGAGTTCGTTAGAAGGACAAATTCTTGGGCTGTACCCCATTGAGTTTCAGGTTCAGTAGGTCTGGTTGATGCTGATACTCCTGGTTTGGGGACCACAATGGAGAACATCCCTTAGCACTTGTGTCCCATGTGATAGAATTTAGAATATGTAGCTGCGTGCCCTGCTGCTTCCACCACACTGCCATCTCTCCCAGATGGTTAGATGATGCATTACCCAGAATTCCTTTGAGATCAAGGATTCCTGTGATCAAAGCAGGAAAAACCTAGTGGCGGGATGAGGCCTCATAGAGAGGGAATAGGGCAGTGACTGCTTCTGCCCTTTAAGCCGGCCTTGCTTGGCTGTGGAACAGACTTGCCACTACAGCAGAGACCTTCTGTCAGGTGAGCACGGCACAAGGACAGTTTGCCTTAGACCTCTTTGGAAGGTACTGAGAGTGGGACATAGCCCAAGCCTGTCATTGTGCTACCATTTCACTTTGTATGGCATTTTATTTCCTGGGGAGCTGCTTCCTTCAGTTGGATTGTAAGACTCCTCTGTGTGTGTGTGTGTGTGTGGATATGTGTGACACAGTACTCAATTCATTTGATAAACATGGTCTTGAGCAATGACACTGAATATCTGTAGCAGTGTCACTTCCCATAGGAAATTGTTCCCAGTCGTCTGTACTTGGCAGTGTGTGTCTCACTGCAGGACAAGTGTTGCTTCATGGTGCTGTCTGCCAACCACACTTGTGCTCATCGAGGGTGGAAACTCATTCTTTTATCTCTAGCACAGCACCTGGCACACAGTTGTGTTAAAAAAAAAAAAATCTCTTAAGAGGCCATAAAAGTCCTCTGGGGATATCAGAGTAAGATTCCCATGTGGTTGATGGGGTCCTTGGGCAGAACGGGACTTCATTGAGGGGGCGATGTGGGCAGTTCTGGCTGGGTGCTTGGCGGGGGGTGGGGGGTCTGAAGATCTAGGAGGTTGTACCTCTTAGGTTTTTTCCTTCTGATCCTAATTGCTTCTTTTTAGTGTTTTCTGGGGAGATGATCCTCCTGTGAGCTTCAATCCCTCTTGTGAAGCTCTCCCTGGAGATTATCATGGGCATTGGGGTAGTCCGACCCCAGTCTGTGGGAGCCAAGCCCTTGGAGGAATGGGAGGACCCTGGAGCCTGGGCCAGGATGGCCTAATGGGGGACTAGCGGCCATGCTGGGGTAAGCCAGGTCTTCTCCGTCTTCCAGTTTCCCTAAACAGTATTAATTTTGAGAACCTGGGACTGCTTCCGAGAGATAATTGGATCACCAAGTCCTGGTTGTTAGGCAAGTAGTCTTTTTCGTAAAGAAACAGGCGAAGAGCTGATCATTGAAGCCCATTGTTTCAGGTAATTCATGGTTTGGTATCCGGGCTCCTTTGAAGTGAAACTACTCCAAAATATAAACCTTTCTTCTCATAATAGAATCCGCTTGTGTTATTTAAATCCCAGGGTTTTACATTACAATAGTCGCCCATCAGGCTTGGAGAGAAATGGAACTTTCTCTGACAATACGGCATGTGATGTTCTTGCGGGTTTAAAATTAAACCTAATCGGGAGGTGTCACTGAAGCCTGTGCTGAGTAAATGATGGAGCACAAAATAAAATGATTTATACAACTTTCTTTTCCAATAGGCAGTGCTTTATAATGTTTTTCTCCTTCTGAAAGAAGGCGTGGGTGCTGAAAGTGATTTTTGACGCTGTTTTTCTTAAGTGGTCCAAGACCACAGCATTGTGAGAGCTGCCCTCCCCCACCGCGCTGCTTTCCCACGTGGTTGACTCTTGCTTGAACTTTCTCAATTTGCAAACATTAGAATGTTCTGACAACCTCAGGATTCTCAAATCTGGCCTATCACAATGGAAATGGGAGGCCAGCCTTTTGGGAGTTACTGGGAATCTGAATTTAAAGTGGTGTGATTCAAGGCTTGCTCCTGCTTACTGGGTGTCTGTTTCAAGACCATCGTATTAGGGTGAAGTTGGTTGCTTGTGGTGTCCTCACGATAGGTTAATTAAAAAAAAAAAAAAAAAATCACTGCTTGTGAAAGTGGGTCCCCAGATAGGAATAGATGTGTTTGCACATGTGGGAACCCAAGCTTGATGAGGTTAGCTTGATCATTAGCGCGAGGTGAGGTTGGAGGGGTAGAATCTGCCCTGCCTTCCTACCCTAAATATGTGCAAATTCAGCTCATCCAAAGCGAATGTTATCCGCTTCCTCCCCACATTTTTAGCTGTCTCCTTTATCTCAGTTACTGGTGTCGCTCTCCTCCCGGGATCCCAGGTTCAAATCTAAGTTCATGTCCCCATACCTTAAGAACTGCTGAACTATCTTAATCGCTCTGCCTGCCCGCATCTCTTCTCCCCTCCTGACCTTGCTGACAGACCAGGGATTGTCTGGAGGCACCATCTGATTCAAGTCCCCCCCCTGCTTGAAATCCAGGCCAGCTTACAAGGGACTTGTCTAGCTTAGTTGTTCTGTTGCAGGAAATGGGACCCCTTCCAGGGCCCAAGAGTGGGCTCTTGTCTAACACTCGGAAATGAATTGTCCGAGGAGACCCACGTGCTGACAAAGCAAGAGACTGTGTTGGGAAGGGGCACCCAGGTGGAGAGCAGGAGGATAAGGGAACCCAGGAGAACTGCTCTGCCATGTGGCTCCCAGTCTTGGGTTTTATGGTGATGGGGTTAGTTTCTGGGTTGTCTCTGACTCAGGCTCCTTTGCTGGTGACGCGTACATTGCTCAGCCAAGATGGATTCCAGGGAGAAGGATTCTGGGATTTGACCTTTCTCAAATTTTTCCGGTTGGTGGTAGCTTGTTAGTTCTGTGTTCCCTACCAGGACCTCCTGTTGTAAGATAGCTCCGTGGCATGTGGGATCCTCCCGGACCAGGGCTTGAACCCGTGTCCCCTGCATTGGCAGGCGGATTCTCAACCGTTGTGTCACCAGGGAAGCCCCAAGGTCCTGGTCTTTATGTGGTCCTCTTGTATTAGTCCGCTAGGGCTGCTATAACAAAATACCACAGATTGAGTGGCTTATACAACAGATTTATTTTCTCACAGTTCTGGAGGCTAGAAGTCCAGAATCAAGTTGTTGGCAGGGTTGGTTTCTCCTGAGGCCCGTCTCCTTGACTGCCTTCTCTTTGTGTCTTCACATGGTCTTCCATCTTCCTCTTCGGAGGACACCAATCATATAGGATTAGGGCCCATTCTAAAGCCCTCATTTTAACTTAATTACCTCTTAAAGACCCCATCTCCAAATACAGTCCCATTCTGAAGTACTGGGGTTTAGGATTTCAACACAGGGATTTTGGGGGACATAGTTCAGCCCATAACACCCCTATCTTCCACCTATCAAACATCTACATGTTCAAGGCTTATGATCTGAGTGTCTCATTGCCACGAAGTTCTCCCTAACTCTCTGGATGGTGGCCCAGCTGCCTTGTGTGTCCCCAGGCGCTTCCCGCTTGAGCCAAGTCCCCACATTCGGTTGCTGGAATGAAGGATGGATTTCTGCGTTCACCTCTTGGGGGACATGAGGCTTGTGTAACTCCTGGGGTCTTGCTGTCCCCACCACGAGCAGTCGCTTCTGATGGAGCAGTGCCCAGCGTGTACTATGCGTAGCCACGTGTATAATTCATGAGAGAGGAGTCGTGTCACCCAGGGCCTGCTGCTCATTTGCAAGAATTATGAGCTTTGACAGAACTCCCTGTCGTGCAGGCCTCCTTGTCACATCGGTGGTAATTACTGTTCCTTTTCTAATTACTTATCTTATCCAGGATGGCCCCTTTCAGCTGCTGCAGAGGCGACACCCCTGTCCTCTCACGCAGAGGCAAGCTGGGTCACCGCCACTACTGCCCCGGGGCCTCCTCTCCCTCTTCTCCTGTTTGGCTCCCTTTCCCCTTTCTCTGGTTTCTGAACCATGCCCCCTTTAAAAAAAAAAACCCGATTGTCACCTGTTTGATTTTTTTTTTAAATTAATTAATTTATTTATATTTGGCTGTGTTGGGTCTTCGTTTCTGTGCGAGGGCTTTCTCTAGTTGCGGCGAGCGGGGGCCACTCCTCATCGCGGTGCGCGGGCCTCTCACCATCGCGGCCTTTCTTGCTGCGGAGCACAGGCTCCAGACGCGCAGGCTCAGTAGTTGTGGCTCACGGGCCTAGTTGCTCCGCGGCATGTGGGATCCCCCCAGACCAGGGCTCGAACCCGTGTCCCCTGCATTGGCAGGCAGGCTCTCAACCACTGCGCCACCAGGGAAGCCCCCACCTGTTTGATTTTTAGACCATTGCTCTGAAGGGCCAAAGGACAGGAGAGTTGGTCCTTAAGCCTCAGTGCACTGTCCCTCACCCAGAGCTGCCTGCCTTCACCTTGGGGAAAGCAGCTCCCTCCCATGATGACAACCTGCTCTGAGTCAGGTGGAGAAAAATAGCAAAGGGAACATCATATTTAAGAGTCTGAATGTGCTGAGCGGATGCTTTGGAAACCTAACCTCAGGCAAAAGGTCCTTGGTTCAGCCTTGATGACCGATGTGGCATCATGTGCTGTTAATAACCAGGAGATTGAAGACCCAGCCAGGCCATATTTTTGCCTGTCACCAGAGGATCTCCAGTCCTCTAACTATTTTAGTTTTAATATTTGACTTTGTTCGGGTTCACCTCTAGATTTGCTTTGCTTTGTCCCTTATCATGTTACTATAGTTAATTGACTGAATTAAGGAAGGTTTCTGTTTCAACTTCAGTACTTAGCATTTTACATTCAAATGGCTATAATAACTTTGGAAGGACGTGATTTTGATGAAATCCTATCCATTATGAAAGGTGTTAACGTACACTTCAGATTTTATTTAAATGTAGTCTGCCCCCTTGAAACAAAATGACAAAAATGTCCAAAATACCATTTCTTCAATAATGTATAATGGATTTCAGTGGAAATTGGTGTATTTTTATAAGGTAGGGTGGTACCGCCCCACCAGCACAAATTTCTGTGTTAAAAGGAAGGTATCGCTGTGTAACCAGTGATGGGTGAATTAGATACGGGGTGTCTGGCCTCAGTGACTGACTTCAGCCCTCCTTCTGATCTTTGCACTCCTGCACTGTTGACCTCACTACCCCTCCCTCCCCCTGTGGATGTCCTCTGTGTACCCCTGAAGCTTGCATGTGGTTTCACATCTGGGCTTTCACCCTCAGCTTCTTTTCTGGCTTCATTTGCATTTCTCTTTGGTTCCATGCCTTCAGGGACCCCCTTCCAGGCATTTCTGGTTTACTCCAGCTCTGAGGGCTGCTTCCTGCAACAGAATGAGTTCTTACCTTCAAGGAACTTACATTTTAGTTGGGGCAGGGGATGGAGGGTATAGCCAAGTGAGCAGTTAAGTGATGCCACCATGGGGAAAGCTGAGGCTCCTCTGAGAACACCTAGAAGGTACACCCGACCTTGGGATGAGGGAAGGGTATCAGGAAAGGCATCTTGAAGGAGGTGTTATCTAGGTGAACTTGAAGGATTCACTCATTCATTCATTCACCTTACAGAACCCTTATGTGTAAAGGGGGTAGGCACTGTGCTCATGGCTGGCAAATAGCAGTGAACAAAGCAGGTGGGGTCCTTGCCCTCGTGAAGCTTATGTTTTAGTGAGTAGAGGTAGCCAAGTAAGGTGCTATTGGGAGGTGAAAAGTATTTCAGGTAGCGGGAACAGCCTGGACCATGTCCAGATCCCAGGATGAATGAGTATATTCAAGGCACACAAAGAAGGAAGGCAGGGGCCAGATCACAGAGGGGTTTGTAAACTCTGGAGTTTGAACTTTAGCCTGAGGGTGAGGGGTTGCCACTGAATGGTTTTAGGTAGGAGAGTTGCCAGGTCATGTTTGTATTTTATCAATAGAAAAATCACTTTTGTTGTGCTAGAGAGAGTGGGTTGAGGGTGCAGTTTAGGAGGTAGGTTAGGAGGCTGTGAGGCTTGCCTCGGGGCAGTGATAGTATGAAAGACAAGTAGACGAATCTGAGAGATACTTTGGGGGGCAGTTTTGATAGTATTTGAGTGGATGTGGAGGGGTGAGGCCTGGGAGAAATCAGAGCTGACTCTGGGGTTTATTGATGGAACAACTGGATGGTGGCAGCAGTCTTGGAGATGGGGAAGTTGGAGGGGAACAGGGTTGTTAGGGTGGAGGAGATGAAGGGGAGATGAAATTGGGACACAGCGAGTTTGAGGTGCCTGTGGAAGTGTGGCATCCAGGTGGAAGTGTCCAGGAGGCAGCTGAAGATACAGATCTAGGGTGGAGAGCAAAGTCTGCGTTGGAGGCCCCCAGTGGGAAGCGTCAGCATCATGAGCTACTGTGAGCGTGGGACTGGATGAATTTGCTTAGGGCTGTGGGAAGACGTTTAGGGTGATAAATTATAGGATAGATCTGAGGACTTAAGAAATGAACTGAGAATGAGCAGCTAAAGATGGTGGAGGAAAACCAGATGGTTTGCCAGAAACTTAGGACAGAACAGTTGAAATAGGAGGGAGTGGTCAGCAGGGTCAAATGCTGCAGAGGAAAGATTGAATGAGGCCTTGAAATAGCCATTGGGTTTAGCCATAGGGAGGTACTTAGTGATTTTGGTAGGGATGATTTGAAGGAATGGTGGGCTTTTCTGTCCATATGATGTCGTTTGAACACTTTCCATTCTCTCCATCTCCATCAACACCATTCAAGTTCAAGGCATGTTCATATCTCACATGGTGGACTTTTGCTGTTGCTTCCTGATTGTTCCACCAATATCTTCTCTGTGTGGCAGAGAGAATGATCTTGTGAAGGGACAAATCTAATTATGCCACTTCCTGGCTTAGCATCTTTTAATGGTTTTACACTGTTAGGATAAAGACAAATCCCTTGACATGCAGCACAGGCCTCCTGTCTCCTCTGTTCTCATCATGTACCGTGTTCTCTCCCTCTCTGCCCAGGCATAGCAGTCTTGCCTAAATGCCTTGAGCTGGTCGTGTCTCCTTTGGCCGTCAGGACTCTGCACGTGCTGTTCTCTTGATTTGGAAGTCTTAACTTCACCTACTTCATTTCTACTTGCAGATTTTGGTTCCAGAGACACTTTCTTAGGGGAGTCTCTCCTGACCTCTCTCACAGGGTCAGATCTCTCTGTTGGGTGTTCTCATAGCACCTGTCTTTCTTTGAACGCTGTGACAGATTGCATTATGTTCCTAGTCCTTCCCCCTCCCTATATCCATGCCCTTTGGCATGTGGTTTTGCAGTTTTGCCCCCGGAGTATATTCCCCTGACCCGTTGAAGTTGGGCGTGGCCACGTGACTTGCTCTGGCCAGTGATACATAGGTGGGGTGAGAGTGTGCCAGTTTTGAGGGTGGGCCTTAGGAGGCATTGCACATTCTGTCTGCTCCTCTTGAGCTTTTGCCAGTGCCCGTCCTGAGACTGGGCTTCACAATGTGGAGTGGACCTGAGCGCTTTCCTGTAGTCTACAACCTGGAGTCCAGTGTAGCCTGGCTAACTTATAGCAAATTTGCGGTTAGGTGAGAATAAATGAGTTTTGGGATAGTTGGTTAGGCAGAATTATCTTGGCAATAGATGGCTGATAAGACAGCACCCACAGTTGCAATTATACATCTGTATATGTATATATGTTATTTATGTCTGCCCAGCTAAACGCTAAGTTTCACAAGAGGGCAAATATTGAGTCTATTATAAGTGTACCGTATTTCCCAGCAATCCTGCACAGTGCCTGACACATGGTACGTATGCAACACATATTTGTTAAGTGATTAAGTAAAGTCTGTTCGATTCAACTATGTGGTGTATGTCTTTATTTTCCATGATGATCTTAAGAGTTTACTGGTTCTGGCTAAATTGGCCCACTGCCAAAGGTATTGAGATACATCTTTGCTTTCAATTATAGTACTTTGCTAACTTGAAACAAAATGACAGCTTATAGAAATGTAATTTAAAAAAATTTTGGTAAAACGTTGGTTTAAGAGGTTATGGTATGAATTGTGGGGAAGAATACTTCATCTGCAATCTTGAAGCAAAAATGAGTATGTTAATCCCATATTCTGCCTAGTTAAGGTTTACTTCTTATTTAGGTTACTGTGTATAACATTCATCATTCTACCCCATTAACATATAGGTCACTTTCCTAGGTAATTTCTGCATTAGAAACAGGTCAGGGCTATAAGATCTGTTGTTGATTTAAGAGCTAACTTTGGCTGAGTTGAGGTAAAATGCCCATGGAATTTAATATCTATCTTAGGGGGAAAAAGGCATCTTGTGATAGGGAATGAATACAGGGCTTAGAGTCAGAGGACTGCTTTTTACTAGCAGTGATCATGAAAAGTGATCTAACATTCCTGAGCTTTCTTTTTTTTTTTTTTTTTCTGTATTTTAGTTTTATTGGAGTATAGTTGATTTACAGTGTTGTGTTAGTTTCAGGTGTACAGCAAAGTGATTCAGTTATACATATACATATATCCATTCTTTATTAGAGTCTTTTCTCATCTAGGTTATCGCAGAATATTGTAGAGTTCCCTGTGCTATACATTAGGTCCTCACTGGTTATCTATCTTATATATAGTATTGTGTCTGTGTTCATCCCAAGCTCCTGATTTATTTCTCCCCCCCACATTTCTCCCTTGGTAACCATAAGTTTGTTTTTGATATCTGTAAGTCTGTTTCTGTTTTGTAAATAAGTTCATTTGTCTCTTTTTAAAATTAGATTGCACATATGAGTGATATGATATGATATGTCTTTCTCTGACTTACTTCACTCAGTATGATAATCTCTAGGTCCATCCATGTTGCTACAGATGGCATTATTTCATTCTTTTTTATGGCTGAGTAATATTCCATTGTATATATGTACCACATCTTCTTTATCCATTCCTCTGTCGATGGACATCTAGGTTGCTTCCATGTCTTGGCTATTGTAAATAGTGCTGCAATGAACACTGGGATGCCTGTATCTCTTCGGATTATGGTTTTCTCTGGATATGTGCCCAGGAGTGGATCCAGCTTGCTGGATCATATGGTAGTTCTAGTTTTAGTTTTTTAAGCAACTTCCATACTGTTCTCCATAGTGGCTGCACCAATTTACATTCCCACCAACAGTGTAGGGGTGTTCCCCTTTCTCCACACCCTCGCCAGCCTTTATTGTTGTAGACTCTTTGATGATGGCCATCCTCCTGAGCTTTTTCTTCTGCACCTGTAAAATGGGGTTGATTAATATGTGCTTCATAGGATTGTGAGAAATGCATTGCAAAAGTAAAAGGGCTTGTAAGTTAATGGAGTGAATGAGAATGAAATGGTAAAGAGTAAAATTGTTTTTTAAACATTAATTTTATAGTTAGCCACCTTATTTAATGTTTCTTTTCTAAAAGTCATTTTTATTGGGTTTTGACATACAGTTGGAAAAAATTATTTTGCTGCTTTCTAATTTTTATGTTTATTTATTTTCGTTTTCTAATTGTATTGGCTAGTGTTGAGGGTTTTAAAAAATATTTTTAAAAAACTGCTTTGAGATAAGACTGACATATAGAAACCTGTACACATTTAATGTATACAACTTGATGAGTTTGGAGATAAGGTATATAACCATGAAACCATCACCACAATCTATGCCATAAACATATCTACCACCAAAAGTGATCTGTCATATCCGGAAGTGTCCTCCTGCTGTCTTATTTTTTTCTGTGTGTGTGTATATGCGAGAGAACACTTAACATAAGATTTACCCTGTTAAGTATGCAGTACAACATTGTTACCTTTAGGCACTTTTCTCTACCTCATGTCTGTTAAGAGGACTATTACTAAAAAAATAAAAAAAATAACAAGTGTTGGTGAGGATGTGGAGAAAAGAGAACCCTTGTACACTGTTGGTGGGAATGTAAATTGGTGTAGCTACTATGGAAAATAGCATGGAGGTTCCTCAAATGAAAAATACAGGGACTCCAGCCAATGAGCCAAATAACCATTATCTTATAATACCAATTAAATCACATATACATTTATTTTAATGTTTCATTTATATAAACTAACATAACACACTGTTGACTTCATGGATGTTTTTTCTTAGACAATGTTATTATGAACTTGGTCATAATATTTCAATTAAAAATAATGTATTAAAAAAAAAAAACAGGGACTCACACCATTGTAAAGCAATTATACTCCAATAAAGATGTTAAAAAAAAAAAAATACAGAGACTTCCCTGGTGGCTCAGTGCTTAAGAATCCACCTGCCAATGCAGGGGACCTGGGTTTGAGCCCTGGTCCGGGAAGATCCCACATGCCTCGGAGCAACTAAGCCCGTGCGCCACAACTACTGAGCCTGCGCTCTAGAGCCCGTGAGCCACAACTACTGAGCCCACGTGCCACAACTACTGAAGCCTGTATGCCACAACTACTCAGCCCACGTTCCACAACTACTGAAGCCTGTGTGCCTAGAGCCCGTGCTCTGCAACAAGAGAAGCCACTGCAATGAGAAGCCTGCGCACCACAACGAAGAGTAGCCCCCGCCCAATGCAACTAGAGAAAGCCCGGGTGCAGCAATGAAGACCCAACACAGACATTAAAAAAAAAAAAAAAAAAAACAAACAAAAAAAAACAACTATCATAGGATCCAGCAATTCCATTTATGGGTATATATCCAAAGGAATTGAAATCAGGATCTTGACGAGGTATCTGTACTTTATTGCTTGTTTTAAAAACGGACTGATGTTGAATTTTCATATTAGTGCTTCTCAGCATCTGTGGAGATGAACATGTGGTTTCCTCCCTTTTTACCCACTAATATGATAAAGTGTATTAGATTTCTTAATATTGAGGCACTTATTAATCCTGCTAAAAAGCCTCCCTTTGTAATAATATAATATCATTAGTTGTGAAGAGGGACTTTTAATATTTCTGTAAGTGTAATATCATACTCAATGTTTATCTACAGTCTATTTGCTAATACTTTGTTTAGAATTTTTGCACTGATTTTCATGAGAGGAATTGGCTGGAGTTGTATTGTACTGTGTTAGTCAGGATTTGTTCTCAGTGTGTTATTAGGGACTGAGTCATGTCCCCCTAAAATTTATATATTAAACCCTAAACCCCAATGTGACTATATTTAGTATAAGGCCTTTAGGGAGGTAATTAAGGTTAAATGAGGTCATAAAGGTAGGCCCTTAATCCAACGGGAATTGTGTCCTTAAGAGAAGGAGATAGCAGGGAGGGGTAGGCACAGAGAAAAAGCGACTTGAGGACACAGTGAGAAGGCAGCTGTCTACAAGCTAGGAAGAGAGCTCTTACCAGATGCCAGCCCCGATGGCACCTTGATCATGGACTTCCAGCCCCCAGAACTATGAGAAAATAAATTTGTTTCGTTAGATACCATCTATGGTATTTTGTTATCGCAGACTCATAGAGTGTTATACTTACTGTAAAAATTGTTCAGAATGTTTCTCTGTGTTCTGGAAGAAACCGTTGGAATGGCATTTACCTTCAAGGAATAGGTAAAGCATATCTGTAAAACATTTGGGGCCTGGTATTTGTTAGTTATATCTCTAACTTCATCAGTATCTTTTGTAGTATTTGGTCTATTTAGATTTTTAATATTTTCTGGATTTACTTTTGGTGATTTATATTCTTAGAGAATATCCAGTTTATCCAGGATGTCAAACGTATTAGAGTAAAGCTGAACAAAGTTATCGCTTCTATGTCTTTAAATTTATTCTGTATCTGTGGTTATATTACATTACATTCTTATTTTGTCTAAATATACTTTCTCTTTTCTTCCCCTTGATTCTTGGTTTAGTAGTTTATTATTGCTTCAATAACTTGGATTTATTATGGCTGCTATTTTTCTCTTATTACTCTTTTTATATATACCAGTTTTTGTTTGTGTTTTGTTTTTGAGCTGCACATTCAAGCATTTTATCTTCTTCAGAACTGTATCTACTTAAAAGCTAGGAATTTTCCTCTGAGCACTGCTTTGTGTCCTGTACATTCAAATACATAATGTTGCACGTTTTTATTTTCCAGATATTTTGGAATTTTGATTTTCTCTTGTTATAAAAGTTGATGGAAAAGGTTTTAAAATTTCTGGAGTGTGATCAGAGAAGGTAGTTTGTACTATTTCTTGGAATTCTATTTCTTGATGACCTAATACATGTCAAGTTTAAATAGGCACCTCAAAAAGTTATATCTTTATTTTCAAGCTGTAGAATTAGAAATGTGTGAATTAGATTTCCTTATGACTGATAATAGGCTTCTTGTATTCCTTATTTTTGACCTGCTTGACTCATGGCCTGAAACTTAGTCACTCTTATCCATTGTTATACTCTGAACTTCAGAGAATATATAGAAGATGTAGATTCTACCTTGAATTTACTAAGGAGACAGTTTGCCCTCCAAAAATACTGGTAGCACTGAGAGTTGAAAGACCGGAGAGAGCATGTTGAGCTTCGACAGTGAAGGAAAGCTTTATGCAGGAGGTGGTCTTGAAGAGCAAGTAGGAGTGAGGAGGTGGTGAGTCTATGATGGGACATTGTGGGCTGGGGGCAGCATGAGCAGAGCTGGGCTTGGGGTCAGCCTGGCATATGCGGGAGAAAGTGCGTATCCTCCTCCCAAGGTCTTGCTGTCTGTGACTTGCCCTAGCACTTGAGTCAGGGAGGAGAGTCACATGGGACCAGCCATCTCTGTTCAATTGACTTATGCATCAACATCTTTGTTGGGGCCATCCCAGCCATGTTGTAAGTCTACCTTGCAACAACAGAGGACAGCGCATGATAATTTGCTTTTCAGGCTGTCCTACTGGTGTGCTCTCAGTTTTGCAGCTTCACTGGAGAGCTGAAATTGGCACACACCTCTGTTTGATAGCATTAGCTCAGTATTGGAACATTAATCAGGGAGACATAGGCATTTCAACCAAAGAATTAGTGTCTGATATGTACTTGCTGTATGGACTTGTTTTGTCAGATGACCCCAGTAAACTACCAAGTATTTAACAGTGAGGATAAATCAAATGATGTGTGGTCTGTAGGAAACAAAAGTATTTAAATAACTAAGCGGTTCTTTCTACAGCCTCTTTATATGATGATTTTCTAGACTCCAAATCAGTTATCCTCATCCAGCCTCCATATAATATATAGTTATTTCAAATCAGCTTTACTTACTGAGCTTTTTCTAGTAATGGAGCTTTGTCAGCAAAAACTGTGCGTACCAGCAAATGGTGAATGATGGGCTCATGTCAGAAAGGAGCTTGAGAGGTGCTTTCTGTTGTTAGATGGATGAGTCTGGAGCAGGAGCTTGAAGCTCTCCAAGTGTAATAGTTTCAGAGAAAAGGTATGTCTGAAATAGGGGCGAGTACTCCATCACTCAGAAGCTGGTATTTCACACACGTAAGCCAAATACCACATGTGCTGTCGAAACCATGGTTTCATGTTGGGATGTATGAAGTTTTTTAATATAATCTTGGTTGTGGTTTCTTCTCCCCACCCCTCACTCTTCATTCTTCTACAGCTGCTCAGGGCAGAATGGCAGGAAGTACAGTAGCTATTGAAATGATAACAGGTAGGTTTATGCAATTCTGACCACAGCTCTCCACTGTGCTTTCCCATGTGAGGGCTCTGTTGGCAGAACATAATGTAACAGTTAGTTGAACTCATGTGTCCGTTGATCTGATGCCACCCTGGACCTCGAGCGTTTCAAAGGTCTATTGGGGGAGAAACCTGTTTTGTGGCATTAAATGGGCTCCCTGAATTTGGGAGTCTGGGGATGCTGAACTATGTATGCTCTGCCTCTATTTTATTGCTGAATTGTGTCTCTCAGTGGAGGTTCTTAGAGGCTATTCAACAAAGCCTACGCTGTCAGCTAAAAAGCTTTTAGGACTTCATAATCATGGCATGGTATCTTTTCCTTTTTCTCAAAAAAAAAAAAAAAAAACTTTCTCTTGCCTTTCCCCCTTTTTGAAATCGTTAGCCTTCATGTGAACTGAAAGGGACTTCAAAACATTGGAAGAAAATAGTCTGAAAGCTCGGAGTGTGCTTGGCTCCTGGTAGGTCTGAAGACTTGATAAAGAGGCATCTTTTGCACTGACAGGTGTTTGTGTGCCAGTGTGGAGGAAGCTTTTGATGACAAAGCCACTTAGTTTTTTGTAGCTTACCCTTCCCTTTGTGCAGAGAAGTTAGGGAAACTCTATTAAAGTAACTAAATAATAGGGATAAGAAGTTAGCTTTGGAGTCATCTTCGTTTCTCCTCTCCTGCCCATTCGTTTTTGGGACTCACTTGCCAGGCATTAAGTAAGCAAGCGGCAGGGGTAAGATGGCGGGTGTCCTGTCAGTGTCCCCATGGTTCTGGCATATGCTTCTATTTAAAGGTCCAAAGTCAGCAGCAACGCCCTTCTTGAAGCCAAGGGGAAACTTAGATGGGCAGCAAAACTGTGGGCTAGGGTATCTGTGGAAAGGAAGAAGCACCCAGAGGACAGGCTGAACTGCCTTGTCTCCTGGAAGCATAATGGTTGCATCATTCTGTTTTATAGCCTGGAGGCTCCTTAACATACAGTTTTCTTCCCTCTCATAGGAACCAACTGAAATTGGCAAACTGTGACCATGGTCACAAGTTGTCTCAGTTCTGACACGAGTCCTTCCATGAGTCCCTCTAAGATCTTGTGCACCTTTCCCAGGAAGATAAATTACACAAGTTACAGCCAAAGGAACATGTAATGCTTGTGATATAATGTGGCTTATAGAGAGCAGAGCAAAACCTGCGTCTTGAAAGGCCCCAACCGTGGGGAAAAGGGTTGGGATATCTTGATTTGCAATTGCCACCCCACTGTGGGCAAAACTTGCTATGCCAATCCCCTTGGACTCTTAGGAAAAAAAAAATCGAAGAAATTTTCACTGGTAGAGGACTGAAATAAAATCTGAGTGTTGTGGAATATTGTTCTAAGTGGAAACTAAAGGACTGATAGGGAAGCTTGGTGTCCAGAAACAACCATCCATTGTTTAATATGAAGAACAAAATGAGGCCAAGCCCAGAAAATGGTTTCGGCCCTGGTTTTGGTAATCAACTCCTGCAAGTTGTTCTTGCAGCTGTGTGTGAAAGCTGTTCTTGTGGATTTCAAGTTGTTTATTTGGGGTCATCAGGCATTAAGACTTTGCTGAGAGAGGAAGCCGGGCTCTGTGTGCCCCCTAATTGGTAATGGCCGATGGGTAGGGTTGTACAAAGTCAGAGTTGGAGGGGATCTGTGAGCTCACTGGCCTTGGCTTCACACTTTTCAGAGGAGGATCATAAGTCTCCCAGGCTATACTCCTTGGCTCCTCTCCCCAGCCTTTTTACTATCAAAATGTGTTGGCTTGATTGGGATTTGTCATTTGACTCTGAGGTGGTCTGAGTGCTGGAACCGTTCCATTGAAAATGGTCATTGTGGGGAAAGCAAGAAGTTTTGGACTAAAGAGAAATGCTAAAATCTTATCCGGTGATAATGTATTAATACTGCCTAGATGGGTATAAGAGTAAGAATAACATGTATTAGCTTTGACTGTGTGCATGGTACTGGTGCTAAGTACTTACCATATGTTTGTTCTTAACTCTTAGAACAACCCAATGAGATATAAATAGAGGTAGTAGTGATAAGTAGTAATAATGATAGCTATTATTGTGTCTGCTTTATGTGGATTATCTTATTTGAGTCTCATAATAATTCTATGAGCAAGGTACTGTTATCTTTCCCATTTTCCAGATGCATAAACAGAGGTTCAGAGAGGTTGTATAAATTTGCCCAAGGAGGTGGACTGTGGATCAGTCATCTGATTTCAAAGACTGTGCATGTATTAACCGTGCTCTTATTACCATTTCTAATCCCATATAATTAGCTGAACAGAAGCCTTCTCTAAAGGGCACTTAACAAATACTGGATTATAATGATGAGGTGAGAAGTGTTCTGGCCAAGAAGGCGCATGCTTGTGTATGTGCACGTAGAACACACACACACACACACATCCATACATACAATTTCTACTTTGGAGATGATCCTCTGTTCATTCCAGAATGTCATCTTCTTTGTTACCCACCATATTCTCACCCTTGCCCTGCTGTTGTGGTCAAAGAATAGAAACTCATTTAAGGGTAATTCTAAGCAGAATAGCTTTAGGAAGATTATAATAATCACAGTTATAGAATATTGAAACTGAAAGAGCATATGGAAACAGGTAAGTCAACTATTCTGTTTGAGAAAGAAGGTGCCTCAGGCCCTCCAGAGAAGTATTAATTGGCACAAGGCCTCTTGTTGATTAGTGCTAGAATTGGTACTAGATTTGGGCTGTCTGCCTTCTCATCTAGTGCTCTCCCCTCTGTATCACACTACCACTCAGTGGAATAGACTCTGAAGCCAAAAAGAAATTGTGTTTTGATTATCTGTTTTGAAATATGGGTGTCACTAATTCTCTGCTGGTGTGGCTAATTTGTAGTGGACTGCCGTGGTAATTTTAGATTCTTGTAGGTTTAGGTCACATTGGCTATGGAAGCAGCCACTCCCATCTGATTCCCTGCATCAGGAGCACAATAATACACTTCCCCCTAACACGGAATATTTTTGTTGGCCTAACGGACCAAGATAGTTTAGGAATTAAATTGACCTCCACTTCCACCTACATCCCATCACCAGGAGGGAAGGAGAGTCAGCGTTATTAATGAAAATGCATTTTCTTGGAAGTTTGAATTTTTTAAAAGAATATTCTTTCCTGACTTGGAAGAATTATTTGTGTCAGAGGCATTTTATTGTGTGACTTCGCATCATTATTGCATCAAGTGTGTTGCTATAGCTCCCACCGACTGTTTTAAGATGTTTTGAGACTGTGCTTCATATTATAAGGAAAGTATTTGTTACTCAGACTCTCAGAATTGAATTTGCTTGAATTAATTATGATTTCCACTCCATCCCCCTGAGCAGTATTGTGGGGGAGAGGTAATCCTTTCTGATGTCGTAAAGAAAATCAATTTTGGCCCACGGCACTGGCTAGTTGCTTGAGTGGGGGAACTTGTCACCCACTGTATGGTCTTTATTTCACATTTTTCTTGGCCCTTTGTTATGTGTTCCTTTCTCTGGGCCGGTTTAAGAAGCCGCGAGGGCCAGGTAGCTGTGCTTGAAGTGATGGACAAGGATACTCTCCCCATAAAGAAAATCACAAGGGCCCCCAAGTCGGGTAATAAAAGGCCTTGTCAGTGGCTTTTCTTGTGTAGTCTGCTTTGTTTATAGGGTGTTTTCCACTGAGAAACACAGATACTCTTCTTTGGCCTAAGGAGTCAGATAGGTTGAATGGTGCTGGGTCATATGTAGGGTTTTGGTCTTGACTGGTTTGGGAGTTGGGAGTTGGCTATCTTCTCCTTGGTAGTCTCCCACTCTGTTCCTTAGAATACTTTTCTCCTTATTTTTAAGATGTAAAACTCCATCATAAAAAATCCCATAAACAGGAGCTTCCCTGGTGGCGCAGTGGTTGAGAATCCGCCTGCCAATGCAGGGGACACGGGTTCGAGCCCTGGTCTGGGAAGATCCCACATGCCACGGAGCAACTAGGCCTGTGAGCCACAACTACTGAGCCTGCGCGTCTGGAGCCTGTGCTCCGCAACAAGAGAGGCCGCGATAGTGAGAGGCCTGCGCACCGCGAGGAAGAGTGGCCCCCGCTTGCCGCAACTAGAGAAAGCCCTCGCGTAGAAACGAAGACCCAACATAGCAATCAATCAATCAATCAATCAATAAAAAAAAAAAATCCGATAAACAAACCTAAGAGGCAGAAACAATAGATGATAAATATTTGAACCATATATGACCAGCCTAGGGATAGATATCCTAACTATATAAATAGCAACTACTAACCACTAACACCCTACTGTGCATCCACTAAGAAGGGTACTATCAAGTTTTTTAAAAATGCCTTGGGAACATGCTCTCAAGGTAAAGCTGAGCCAAATAGCAGGACATGAAACTGAGCGCACAGATGTGAATGTTAATCTGTATGCACTCAAAGAAAGGGCTGAAACTGCCCCTTTCTCTTACTTCATCTGTCAGGAGAACCTCCAAGTAGTTTCTCCCTTGGCATGTGACCATGGTGCCTTGGCTTTCACTATTCCAGCCAACTGACCCCTCTCCTGAAAGTTTAATAGGGGATAAATTCACATGTGAATTCATAATCCCCTTATCTGTGCTAAGAGTGTTCAGTAATGAGCCTGCAACAAAGAGAATCTTACATCTTGCGGGTTTTGCTCTGACCCCACCTCTTGGCCTCCTTCCTAACCTCTCCACACCTCCTGGTTGGACGCTTCAGGCATCTGCCCCTTGCAGAGTCATCGCCTGCTTGCAGTATGTTAAATGACATTTTAAATAAATAGTTGCACGTTTCCTGCCAGTCGTCACATTGAGGCCATTTAAGGAAGTATGGCCCATGTGAGCAGGGAATGTATTTGGACTTATGAGAACAGCAAACAAGAACTTGTGCTCCTCTAGTAATTTATTAATTTTGAGCCTTATTCTCTTTTATATAGTGTGACTTGGACCGTAAATCCATAAGCAGAGTCACAGTCAAGCCACAGTTTGTTTTGAAGATTTATTGTTAAAATTTGCTCTCCCCCCCAATGCTTTTATTACTTTCTCTTCTGTTCCCTGCCCATGGTGTGGGGTACAGTTAATGTTATCTACATATGTCTATAAATACTGAAAATATTTTTGATACAATGTGCATTTAATCAACTTTTTGTTACTGTTATGCCCTTTGTGTGGAGGAAAATTGTTTCTGTCTTAATGTTCTATTGACGTGCCTTTGGAGTGATGATATCATAATCACTTTAATACATTTAAAAGCTTCAAGGCTTAGCATTTATTGAACAAAGCTCATTGAAGGAATGTAACGGATGTCTTGAGGCTTTCCGCTGCTGTAAAAAGGACAGTATTGTTCATGGCCTCCGTAAAAGAAAATCTGAATTTTTATTTTACTTTGCACCGCATTGCAATTATGTTTCAAAAGCTCTTCAAGTGCAACTAACAAAGGGACTGTTTTTATGTATTGTTATAATTGCGGATCTCAGGGCTGACTGCTGTGAGTTTAACATTAATAATGGACAGCAATTTAAAACTTTATTGCCAACAGCCAACCTCTGAGATCCTAGAAGATGGCTTTCCCTTCCTACTTGGGATGTCCTTGCAGAATGAGTCCTCCAGAGTTGGGAAGTGAGTGGAAAACTTGATTATTCCTGAGAATCTCGGAAGTCCTGGCCCTTGAGGAGGTCTGTGAAGAGGCCCGGGGAGTGACATGAGGACTGTGGGGTCCCAAGGTTGGGGTGTGTGTGTGTGTGTTGAGCCCAGGAGGTCAGAATGGGTAGAAGGCAAGTGGGGAGCCAAAGGAGCCCCTGAGAATCCTTGTGGGTTGAAGGGGTGTCCTCTCAGAGTCCCTGGACCGGCGCGGCAGGCAGGGCTGGCACGCGCTGAAGTGTGCGGTGAGGAAGCCGAGACTGCTGGAGATGGAATGGAAAACAACTTGATCATTCTCCTGGTTGAGACGGTTAAGTCACGCCTTGAAATCTGGCCCCTGCTGGAACCTTGGCCTCATCTACCCTGCTGTTGGGTAATGTCTTGGAATTATGTATATAGACAGACATTCCCATGGGTGCAGGCTGGTCTGAGAAATTATTTCAGGGAATGAGTTCTTCATCCCATCCAGTCATAACTGAGGGAGAAGAGCACCTGGAAAGACCAGTCACCATTGCCTATTTCTTATTCCCCATTGTCTCATTGGGGAGCTTCTGGTCTTGAGACTCTCTGGCTGACTCACTTGAAATTTACTTGTTGAAAGCATGCATCTCTCCCTGTAAATTTTTCTTAAGGGGAAGTAGGAATTTTAGAGTTCGCCATGAGCTGGGGCTTCTAATCAATCATGAATTCACTTTTCTCTCCACCTTTTCATATAAGGTACAATGCCCTGAACAGGTGAAGTTGTTTGAAAGGATGGATTTGATTTAATGGCTTGAAAATGGTGGTCTTTGACTTCTGGTCCTTCCCTATTGGAGAGGTATGGGGGCCACTTCTTCTGGTAACCAACCCTTCGTAACTTGGGTGGTTAGGGGCTAGTTAGAGACCAGAGCTGTGACTAAGGTGTGTACTTTTGCTACTTATTATTGAAAACAACTTCTTAAAGAGGTTATCCAGCCACTCGTCTACTTCTGTATCAGTTGAGATTAGGTTCAGTTGCATAGGTTAGATAATCCCAATTACCAGCAGCTTAAACAAGGTTCATGTTTATTTGTCTCAAGTTAATGAAGTCCAGAGGCTGATGACCTAGGGCTGATGTGGTGGCTTTTGTGGTATTACCAGGGACCCAAACTCCTTCCATCTTTCTATTCTGCTATCTCTAGGGAATCGCATCCTGGACTAAACCTCATGGTCTAAGACGGACATGGGTCCAGCCATCATAGCCACCTTTGAAGCTGGCAGCAGGAGGAAAGGCAAAGGAGCACATTCCCTCCTCCCCTTAAATCTTTTTAGAAGGTCCATCAGGTAATCTGGCTGTAAGCCTACACCTAGCTGCAAGGGAGGCAGAGAATTGGATACTTGACCTGGGTGGCAGTGTGTCCTGCTGAAGTTGGAGGTTCTGACCCTGAGGGAGAAGGGGAGAGTGGATATTGGGACAGGCCACCTGCAAACTCCGCCGTATAGTGTATCAGTTCATTCATTGGTCATCCCCTTTCTCTCACACACATGTGAATGCTTTACCATCTTCCAAGCTATAGTTATAATGGCTCTCCCCAGTTCCGTACATTCCCCAGACTGGCCTTTTATGACTTTTGCCTTTCAAAGTTTCCCTTGATGTTTATTTTAACCTGCTTTTATCGATATTAAGATGTCGGGGCTGGAGGAAGCCTTTTCTTGAGTGCCGGGTCTTTATTTCTCGTCCTCATAGCATTTTAATGCAGTTGAAACATCAAGGCCTGCCTTACAGAGGAAGAGATGGCCAAAGAGCCGCCAGAGTGGTTCTTGGAAGCCCCTGAGCTGTCTTTTTGCCCTTCATGGGATCAGGACTGTCACTCTTCCCTAGACCCTGCAGGCATCTGGGCCAAAGGGCGGCCCCCTGGTGGTCCAGAGCCCTGAGGCATGTGGGCTGAAGTGCGGTCTATACCACAGAAATCCCTGGAATCTGGAAGTCATGGCCAGTGTCATACATTCACCTTCCCTCCAGTAGACAACTTTAAAGACTTCTCAGAAGATGAAGGCAGTGCCTCGGGGCAAGCTGGCTCTGCATAGCCTCAGTTGTTGCAAACCCAGGTGATAACACTTATGGTGGTCCCCAAGCTCCAGGGAAGATGACCCTCCTTCCACTGGGCACAAAGGTGACACAGATGACATTGCTGGGTCCCTTCCAACACCCCAGCCCATCCACTCTCTGCTTTGGCAGCAGTGGAGTTTTTCAAACCAAGACTTGGATAGTTCCATGTCATCTCTGATGAAAGAGATGCTGCCTCTGAAGATAAAGGGTATTTAGGCAGTAAGTTTTGCCTTCTGAAATGCTTGCATTTCTAGGTCATTTTAGGGCCTTTTAAAGCCAGTGGGGCAGAATATTTGAAGTGGAGGAGATTTCACCAAGCTCTGGAGCTATGACTGTGGTACTTGGAGTCCTTGCTTAGAGAGGTTTTGACAAGAATGGACTTTAGAGCCCTGGAGACCTGGATTCAAATTCTCTTGCTGGATGACTTTCAGGGGATAATTTATTCAATGCTCAGTTTATAAGACAACTGTAAAACAAGGCGAGTGAGGTATATATCAGTGGAGAATGAAATTAAATGAGAACATATATAAAGTGCCTGGCATGTAGTAGGTCCTCAGTAAAAGTTGATTTCTTTTTTATGCAATTCACCATGCTAAGTGTTCAGTAAATATTTGATTTATTTTATGATCAATATCTTAAAAATTTTGATCAGTAGTGTATGTCCTGATTTTAGTTGGATTTTACATTTAATAACCCTGATCTTATTGTTCATGGCTGGAGGGGCTGTTCACGGGCACAGGCTCTCAAATGACTGGTTCTCAGGCAGCCCCCTTTTCCCTCTACATGAGATGAGTATTCCATGAAAAGGCACTTTCACAGCTAAAAACACAGGTGTTCCAAAATGCAGGTGATCTCTAAATTGGAAACATTACCTGTCCTGGCATACGTTTGGAAGGGCAGCTGAAGAGGGCTTCAGGCTGCTTTGAGCCTTCCTGGGCCACGGGCCTCCATGAGAATCTGATAAGAGCTATGGGCCCTGTTCTCAGAAAGATGCAGATACGTGTGTGCAATATAGAATCTTTCATACCATTTCAGGTGGTGTGTGGACCTCACTCTTGCCCCCACTCTGATGCCCAGGAATCTTAGATTAAGAAGCCTTGGATGAACTTCTTATTTCTTTTAAGGATGTAGATAATTGACACTAAGAAAATGGGGGAGAGAAGGGAAGGGAGGACATAGGCGTGGGTGGGGGGAATGGTGAGGGGGCCACATCTAGAACGAGAAGCAAGTGGTTGAGACGATGACTGAATAATAAACATGTTGCATATCAGTGTGGCATTCATGGCTCCAGGGTCTACAAGGAGTCAACAATGGAAGGGATCAAGTTTTTTCTTTTTTCTCTGACATTTTATTATGAAACATTTCAGTCATACAGAAAGTGGAAAGAATTGTAGAGTGAACATGCATATACCCACCACCCAGGTGGTATCCAGGTTCTCCCATTAACATGTTACTGTGCTCACTTTATCCTGCCTCTCTGTCCGTCCCTCAACTCATCTCACTTTTGATGCATTTCAAGGTAAGTTGCAGACATCAGTACCCTTCACCGTAAACATTTAGCATCATATCATTTACTAGAGTTCAATATTGCTTTATTTTTTTCTTTGAGAAATGCATAGACTTTAATGTACATTCTATGAATTTTGATACATATATGCATCTGTGTAATCCAACCTCCTATCAAAATGTAAAACCTGACCTCAACCCAGAAAGTTTCTTCATCCCCCTTCCCTGTTACTCCCTCCCTGCCCTCTCTGTTCCAGAGGCAATCACTCTGCTGATTTTTTTCAACCATGGCTTGATTTGGACTGTTTTAGGACTTCTTACAATTGAAATCATATAGTATTTTTTTTGTGTGCTTCTTTCACCAGTACAATATGTTTGAGATTCGTCTATGTTGTATATGTTAGTAGTTTGTTTCCTTTTACTGTTGAGTAGTCTCTTATTGTATGCATATACTACAGCTGTCCACTCTCCTGTTTTCAGGTTTAGCTATTAAGCTGCTGTGAATATTTGCATACAAGCCTTTGTGTGTACATATATTCTTCTTTTTCTTTTTGTCAATGGGGCCACTTATTTATTTATTTTTAATTAATTTATTTTTGGCTGTGTTGGGTCTTCATTGCTTCATGCGGACTTTCTCTAGTTGCGGGGTGCAGGGGCTGCTCTTCCTTGTGGTGCGCGGGCTTCTCATTGTGGTGGCTTCTCTTGTTGCGGAGCACGGGCTCTAGGCATATGGGCTTCAGTAGTTGTGGCACGTGGGCTCAGTAGTTGTGGCTCGCGGGCTCTAGAGCGCAGGCTCAGTTGTGGCGCACGGGCTTAGTTGCTCCGTGGCATGTGGGATCTTCCCAGACCAGGGCTCGAACCCGTGTCCCTTGCATTGGCAGGCGGGTTCTTAAACACTGCACCAGCAGGGAAATCCCTATTCTCATTTTTCTTGAGTAAATACCTGGGAGTAGAATTCCTGGGTCCTAGGGTAGGTGTATATTTAGTTTTATAAGAAATTGCCAGACCTTTCCCCAAAGTGGTGATTCCATTTTCACTTCCACCAACAACGTAGGAGAGTTCTGGTTGTTCCACATCTTTGCCAACATTTGGTGTTGTCAGTCTTTTTAATTACAGCTATTCTAGTGGATGTGTAGTGGTGCTTCATTTTGGTTTTAATTTGCTTATGGCTCGGGGCTCCAAAATGGCCTTCTCCTGGGTTCTTAAATGCCCCTGGATCTCAGAGGCATTATTGCTATTCTTAGGGAGTGTGTAGGAATTGCTAGTGAAAATCTTATGGGGCTGTAAAACTTCCTGCAGGTTTTTTTTTCCCTTTAAATTCTGTATGGCACCAAAATGCTGGAGAGCTCTCTGCGTCTCTGTAGATAGACGATATGGCTGCACAAAGGGTGCTGGGAGCTGGTAAGGCGAGGTGTCCATTCTCCCAGATGGGTCCATGTGTGTGCGCCTGCGCGGGACTCCTTGATGCTCAGGCAGCTTGGAGAGTCAGCAGCTGGAGCCTCGCATCCACCCTTGTGTCACAACATTATCAGAGACTAGGGGAAACTGGACGGAGTTCAGAGAGGAGCAGCTAGTACGATTAAAGGGCTTGGAGGGATTAAGGGATTGATTTATGAGGAAAGATGAAAAGAACCTTAATGTGTGCTGCTTGACTAAGTGGGTACATGATAATAGCCTGCAAACATCTGAAGGGTATAAACACTGGAGAGGGAGAGGAATTAGCACAGGGTGAGGAAACTGATCCAGGCATAATGGGGGAAATTAAAAGGGGGAGCTAGGATGGGTGAGTGGGCAGAGTATTAGCAGGGGTATGACCTGTGAATTCTCTCTTTCAGAAGCCTGATGGGGGGGGTGAATTGGTTTTGGGAAGATGAACCCCAAGAGGCACTGTGGGTTCTCCTTCTAAAGCAGCCCCCTAGAGGGAAAACAGTTGCATGTGTGCTGAGTGAAGCAGGTTCGTGTGGGCAAGTGCTGACCTGGGCACACAGGCTGGGAACATGGGGGCACGAAGGAAGGGTGTTGATGGAAATGACTGGGACGGTGAGATCCAGACATTTCCCTCAGTGTCTCCTCTTCCTGGTGGTTTTCCTGGATTTAGAGGAGCAGCATTGACAGTTTTGTTACGTACCTAGTTTGCTTGAGGTGTGAAGTTCCTACCTCCCACGTCTCCCCGCCTTCCCTGGTGTCTACCCTGCCCCCCCATTCCTAAAATGCATCTGCCCTTGACTGGCCCATGATTTTGATCTCTCACTGCCAGTGTGTCTTATCCAGGCGTGGGTGTGAGATTGGGAGACAGTATACGTACTGGTGAAGAGGATGGGAAATGAACCAAGCTGCCTGGGTTAGCTTCTGGCTCCATCCTTTCCAGCTGGTTGGGCGGGCCCACTTACTTACTCCATGGGCCTTGATTTCCTTCTCTGCAGAATGGAGATGATCAGAGCATGTTGCTTCACAGAATTGTCTTGAAGTTTACAAGGAATAATGTGTATAGAGTGCCTGGCAAAAAGTAAATGCTCAGTAAATGCCCAGTGCCCTGGTGGCACTGTGGTTAAGAATCCGCCTACCAATGCAGAGGACACGGGTTCAAGCCCTGGTCCAGGAAGATCCCACATGCCATGGAGCAACTAAGCCCGTGCGCCACAACTACTGAGCCCGCGCCCCTAAGGCCTGTGCTCTGCAACAAGCGAAGCCACTGCGATGAGAAGCCCTCACACCACAGTGAAGAGTAGCCCCCGCTCGCTGCAACTAGAGAAAGCCTGCGCGCAGCAACGAAGACCCAATGCAGCCAAAAATAAATAAATTTTTTAAAAAAGTAAATGCCCAACGAGTGTTGGCTACTGCTTGTATAATGAGGCTACGACGGTGACTCTGATTATCCTGGTACATGACTTGGGTCTGGAGCTGGCCTGAGCAGTGCCTTGTCTAACACAGTGAGTTAGGGCAGTGCTCCTAACAGTTTGCGGTACAAGGGGGTGTTTGCACCCCAGGAGATGATGGTAGCAGTGCTTTCTTCCCTGCTGTACCAGGCTTTCCTGAGATGACCTTGGGCCAGAGCCAAGGTCTGGACACTAGAGCCCCAGGCTTGGCAGGGAGAAGAAAATCGGTTCCTCTTCATCCCCAGCCTCCAGCGTGGTTCAATGAAAAGATAATTGAGCTGAGAGGGAGAGGACTTGGATTAACTTCTGTTTCCCAACCTGCAATATCCTCAATGGTTTAAAAAAAAAAAAGAGGTGGGAGGGAAAATTAAAGTAGTGTGTTAAACTTTTTTTTTTTTCTGCCAAGAAGAACCAGTGAAATGTTATGTGGGACCTCACTATGTAGAATAGCCTCAAACTGAGCTGTTTCTGAATGGGCTGGGAGGCTGGAGACTTGCCTGCCTGACTTCCTCGTGGGAGTCCTGAAGGCACCCCCAATGACTCCCAGGCTGCCATGGAACACTGTTCACACGCACGGGTGCACACTCACGGGGATGCACACCCACTCACACAGACACGCACTGTTGAGCCCCTCAGGATGGTTACTGGTAGAGTTCTAGTGACAGCTAAAATAAACTGTGTGCTCCCCTTTGCTAAATGCTTTGCATCTGTTAGCTAATTACATCCTTAGAATATTACCACTAGAGACCAGGGTATTATCCCTGTCCTACAGACGAACAAACCAAGGTTGGGAGGTCAAGTAAGGATCTCATAGCTGAGAGGTGACACATGATCTCAGAGAGTTCATTCAGCTCTGAGGTAGTCAAATTCACTTTCTCCCACAGGTTTCCAAGTGATGTAGTAGATGCTCACTAAATACTTAGCCACGTGATTTGATCTGTGTGTTTGCATTGGTTTCCCCAACTCCAGAGTAAGACCACACTATCTGCTACCAGCCTTCTGGACAGATTGTCAGATCTGCTCTTTGCATCTTATCTCTGCTCTAAGACACAGACTGTCCCATTGCAGGTGCCACCCATTCATGACATCTTTCTAGAAACTCAGTGTAGGCTTCAGCCAAGCTGAAGTGTGCCTTTTGGGCTACTCTGGAGATTCAGGGTGCTGGGATGCTGTTTTTTAAGTGGCTTTTTCTTTTCTGCCTGTCACTCCAGCAGGAGTCAGTATGTGGTTTACTCTTTTCTAAACATGTGATAAGCATCCTGAATAAACTGTATACAAACTTTTCTTTGAAACAAGCATTTTTAATTGGCAGTCTCAGACAAGGGAGTGTTTGTTTGATTGATTGGAATGCATATTTATCTCCTTGCAAAATGTATTCCCAGTTGCTCCCATATTTGCCTGGTGTGTGTGTGTGTGTGTGTGTGTGTGTGTGTGTGTGTGTGTGTGTGTGTGTGTGTGTGTGTGTGTGTGTGTGTGTCTTACTAGTAAAGCTGTAATGGACCTAATAAAAAGTATTACCTGTAAAAGTAGTGGACTCCATGTATGTGTCCTGTCCATTGCAAGAGAGACCAGAAAGAACGGGCAAATGAGACGAACTGGGTCCATTTCTAGACATGGAAGTGGGGTCAGCTTTTGAATATTTGCTGGTGGCTTTTCCATATTGAGGGTTTTCCGTAGTGACATTTTTATCCCAGACTCAATGAGTCTGGGATAAAAATCCAGCATCATCAAGAGGGTGAATCTTCTATACAAATAAACATAACCAACGTAGGTCTCAAACCAGATGCTAGTGAAGTTTGAGTTACTGTATCAGTCAGAGAAGAGTAATTACTCTTAAAGCCAGCCCCCAGATCTTAGCGGCTTAACATGGTACAAGTCTGTTTATTACAGGTCTAAAGCAGAGTGTGTGTGTATGTAGTGGGGGGTGAGGTAGAAGAGGAGAGCTGTGTTTCATACCATCACTCAGTGGCCCAGGCTCCTTTCCTCTTGTGGCTCTCCTCTCGGTTCTTGGAACCCTCTTGGTTGCTCTAATGGATGGGGCAGGGGAGTATAGAGAAGGCACACCAAATCTTAACCACCTCTGTCCCAAAGCTGCACCCCTCACTCCCTTTAACATCTCACTGGCGAGAACTAGTTATGTGACCCCACCTTTCTAACAGGAGACTGGGAAATGAAGTCCAGTGTGGGCCCAGGAAGAAGAGAGCAGGACGGGTGCATCTTCATGGCCTCTTCAACACTGACTGGTCCACTTTACCATTCCCTGTTGGTGGGAATAGTTTGGGAGGGGACTGTCACTGAGCCACCGAGTCCAGAAAACAAGTTACATACCTTCTTTTTTTAAATTGAAGTAGAGTTGACTTACAATGTTGTGCTGATTTCTGCTGTACAGCAAAGTGACTCAGTTATACACATATATACATTCTTTTTATATTCTTTCCCATTATGGTTTATCCCAGGAGATTATAGTTCCCTGTGCTGTACAGTAGGATCTTGTTGTTTATCCATCCTATATAAAATAGTTTACATCTACTAACCCCAACCTCCCCATCCATCGCTCTCCCTCCCCGCCTCCCCCTTGGCAACCACAAGTCTGTTCTCTATGTCTGTAAGCCTGTGTCTGTTTCATAGATAGGTTCATTTGTGCTATATTTTAGATTCCGCATATAAGTGATATCATCTAGTATTTGTCTTTCTCCTTCTGACTTCACTTAGTATGATAATCTCTAATTACATCCATGTTGCTGCAAATGGCATTATTTTGTTCTCTTTTATGGCTGAGTAGTATTCCATTGTATATATGTACTGCTGCTTCTTTATCCATTACTCTGTCGATGGACATTTAGGTTGCTTCCATGTCTTGGCTATTGTAAATAGGGCTGCAATGAACGTAGGGGTGCCTGTATCTTTTTGAATTATAGTTTTGTCTAGGTATATGCTCAGGAATGGGATTGCTGGATCATATGGTAGGTCTATGTTTGGTTTTCTGAGGAACCTCCATACTGAGCTCCATAGCGACTGCACAAACTTACATTCCCACAAACAGTGTAGGAGGGTTCCCTTTTCTCCACACCCTCTCCAGCATTTGTTATTTGTAGACTTTTCAATGATGGCCATTCTGGCCGGTGTGAGGTGGTACCTCATTGTAGTTTTGATTTGCATTTCTCTCATAATTAGTGATGTTGAGCATCTTTTCATGTGCCTACATACCTTCTTGGATTTTAGATTAAAAAAAAGTCACCTCTGACTTGAATTCATAGAATCTTTGCCGTGTGCCTCAGTTGACTCCTCTGCAGAATGGGGATTAGGGCCCTTGCTAAGCCAATGTTTCTTGGGGAAGCATCCGGTACAATAAACTTCCTCTTGGCACCTATGGCCTCAGGGCCTTGTTGGCCTTGAACTCAGGCAGGTGCAAGCATGGGCCCAAGTTTACTTTTGCTATTTCTTCCAGTGCGTTCCAAGTTCTCCCCAGGCTCTACCAGGTGCGCTTCCCCCTCTTCTTGTCTTGGCTGGTGCTTGTCCTTCCCGCCCCAGTCCTGCAGTTCCCAGGCAGAGGCAACCACCCCACGACCCTGGGATGATCCTGCAACCCACAGCATCACCCATTGGCATCACTTGCTGCCTTTCTTGAGTTTAACCTGAGAGGCCCAAACACAGAGCAAGATGGCAAACGAATACATAAAGGCCTTTTTATGGTCACTGTGTAAAAGTGCAAATGCCAGGAAGGAACCCCTTTTTCAAGGGAATGCTTGTTTTTGGAGGTGAGGCTACCCCCTGTCAATTAATAGCCCATTTTCTTTATTATAGGTACCACCATTGTGTTTGTCTTCTTTAAAATCAATTTTGTGTTTGAATGTGAAGTCAGCTGGTTTTTAGAGCGGTTTCATGGGCTTCTGGAACACTTCATGGTGCAGTTTGGAGGTTACAGTTTCTGGTGCTGGTGACTGTCGGTGCTGTATGTGGTGTGTGTGTGTGTGTGTAGGGCAGGGGTGATAGTGGTGGATTTATAAAGGAAAATAGTGCCGTTTTGGGGATGTAGATGACGTTAGGCCTGTGGACTCAAGACGTTTGGGGAACCGGGCCACAGCCCCTGCGATTCAGTTCTGCTGCTTTATAGTTGGTCAGGAATCCAGTATGCCCTATTTCTCATTCAGTGAATGAAATATTAGCGTTATAAACTGTGACTATTGGTTTATAGGAGCCATAATCCCTTTGCCACCCTCTGTTACCTTGGTTTAGAGTCACTTTGTTAGAGCATTAACCACCTTCTGGTTTGCATCAAGGTGACTGTCTAATGGATCATTAAGTACCAGTGATACTCGGTTCCTTTGGGCTATGTATTGATATCAAAGGAATTGTACTGGGAGTTGGGAACCACGCTCACACAGTAGGTTGTCTTTACAGGGGAAGAAACTGAGCGAGGAAGAGCAGGCAGGATATTTCCCCCAAAATTTAATTATGAGAACCTTTGTTTTGTCTGGTAAGATCAACAACCTGAAAGCTGAGAGCAGACGGGCAAGGGGTATTAATGGAGTAAGAGCTATAGAAGATACCAGAGTCACCCATTAATTCCTTTTTGGGTTAGTTCATTCATTTATTAAATATTTATTGAGTGTCTCTGTGCCAAGTATCATGTCAGCTGCTAGAGATTCAGAAATGAACAGCAGGGGTGTCCCTATCCTCATTGAGCTCACAGTCTTTGGGGGAGGAGGGAGTGGTAGACAAATAAATGTAATATTCATTTCATATTTTAACAGATTAATAGGAAATGAGGCATGCCAGACTCCCAGCTAATTATAAATAGAAACACTGTGGGAGCCTCATGGGTAAAAATGTAGGTATTAGTGTGTAAATGTATGTATTAGTGCATGCAGTAATAGGGGCAGTTGACCTGGTGTGGGATATCAGGGAAGTCTTCACTAACCAAGTGATGCTTGAGTTAGGATCTGAAGGATGAGTATGATTTAACTAAAATAAGGAGAAGGAAAAGGCATTCTAGGCAGTGGGAACAGCATGTGTAAAGGCCCTGTGGTAGGAGAGAGCATTGGAGGTATTAAGGACCAATAGAAGGTTGGTGTGGAGTATGATGTAATAGAGGGAGTTAGGTATCACATTGTGCCAACCCTTATAGTATGTATTGAAGATTGTTATCCTAACAATGGTGGGAAACCATTGGGAGTTTTCATCAGGGGATATCATCAGCTTTGTCTGGAAAAAGAATCACTCTGGCTACAGTGTGATAATGGTTCAGAGAAGGTCAGAGTAGATGTGGGTAGGTTGTGTGCTTGGCTATTGCAGTGAGATAGAATAAAGAAGGAAAATATTTGTGATAGGTACGAATTAACTTCAGAAGAACTTGGTGAGAGAGAGAGAGGTTATGTGGGTGAGGGAGAGGAAGGCGTCCAGGCTGACACCTGAGTGCCTGCCTTGGGAACTGGATGAATAAGGGTTGTTTTAGTTGTGATACAGGGGTGGCTGTCATAAAAAGACTCAAAAGTGGGTCAGCAAGACGGGAACGGATTGCTCCTTCATCGCAGCCCAAGTGTAAGCGCTGCAGGGCTGGTACAGTGGCATCACGGTGTTGTACTCCTAGAATCCTTCGGTTGTACTGCTGCCATCTCTATAGACTGTTGTCCTCATCAGCATGGTTCTAGCCAGTGTACTACTACAGCCACATTGTAGATGTGTCTCCTCCTCTCAGAGTCGCCATCCAGAAGTTGCTCACATCCCATGGGCCACACCTTAGTTGCATGGCCACATATGATTGTAGATAATCGGGACAACCAGCCATCTCTACCATAGTGGTGCAAGTCACTAAAACAGAAAACACTAGGAGAGGACCAGTGTGTAGAAGACCAGGAGTGAGTGTGAGATGTTCATTTCATGCTCTGCTTGGGGACCTTACAGTCTCTCCCATCCCCTTTAGCTCCCTCGACGCCCCTCCATGACACCTTTATTGGACCACTGCAATATACTTGCTGCACCCTCCCCCCATATTCTTCCTACCTGGAATGCCCTTCTCTGTCTACCCATGCTTCAAGGACCAGCTGATTCATACCCTCTCCATATAGCTGTCCTGGATCCACCCCATCCCCACCAGCTGGCCCTGTGGGTGAACTCACACTCATTGTTCCCATCCCTGCATCATGTAATGACAACAGTTTTTGCACTGATGGCTTGTCTTTTCTGTTCTACTCTCATACTGCCTTATTTAACTTTTCAAATCACTGTTGAATGTCTCAGTTGAGTTCAGCACGTGTTTACTAAGAGTCTTCTCTGGGCCAGACTGACTTCTGCTCTTCCCCTACCATTCGTGTGAAGTACCTAATACACAAACACAGAACATTCAAGGCTTATTATTTTTCATAATAAGAAAACCCCCAGTGAGCTTAGTGTTGGGATGACTCTTGAGAATCTTTTAGAGCTATTTCCAGGATAGGAGGCAATGAAACATAAGTAGATGAGGCTAAAATAGACCTCAGTTTTTTCATGTCTTAGTATTTCCTCTGCCTATTAATCCTGTCCCGCCTTACTGTTCTGATTACAGCCGGGCTGGGGTGACCCGAGTTGTGGGCATTCGGTGTAGCATGGCCACTGGCGTTATGAAGGTGTGGTGGGGAGGAGGAGCGAGTTTTACGAGGACTTAGAGAAAAGAGAATGAGTCTCTTCAGCTTCCTGCCGCTCCCCTGTCTGACTTCTTTCAGTCACTAGGTGGAAGAAGGGCCTGAATTGGCAGCCAAGCTGGGGTTTCCAGACTGACAGTTAGTTCTGCCTTTTCACTCTCTGGTTGTGTTGCTGTTTGATTAAAAAAATAACGATTCAGGAACTTCCCTGGTGGCGCAGTGGTTAAGAATCCGCCTGCCAGTGCAGGGGACGTGGATTCGATCCCACATGCTGTGGAGCAGCTAAGCCTGTGCGCCACAACTACTGAGCCTGCGCTCTAGAGCCCGCGAGCCACAACAACTGAAGCCCGCGTGCCCAGAGCCCGTGCTCTGCAACAAGAGAAGCCACCGCAGTGAGAAGCCCGCGCACTGCAACGAAGAGCAGCCCCTGATCGCTGCAACTAGAGAAAGCCCACGCACAGCGACGGAGACCCATCACAGCCCCAAATAAAATAAAATAAATTATTAAAAGAAAAATAACGATTCATGTATTTTTTCACTCATACCTGGTGTCTGCTCCTCGGTTTTGTTTTTATAGCAGACGTGGTCCCTGCTTGGCAGGAGCTCAGGGCCTAGTGGAAAGAATGAAAGCTCTTCTTCTGCTCGGTGCTGAGCCAGCCGTGTCGCCCGGCTGGGTTGGTTGTAGGCTCTGTGGAGACACGGGCCGTGGTCCTCAGAGTCCTCTGTGTCCCTGAAGAAGCTCAGCGCCATGTTGGTCCCTTGGCTGGTGCCCAGGGACCTTGATGATGGATTTCATGGACGGGTTGCTACATATCTCCCCATGGAGCTCTTGGTGCCTTGATGTCTTTGAGTGTGAAAGCAGAGATGCTGTCTGTTTCCTGTTTGGGAGGGGAGGTGGAGGGAGGGAGGGAGGGAGGGCTGTGGGAGGTTTCCTCCTCGCTGATAGTGAAAGCGCTTTGGAAATTGGAGCCAGAGGTGATGGCAGAGGAAGTTTCTGGTGTAAGGAGCTTGGATGCTGGCTGTGCTTCTCCTAGTTATTTCTCTCCTGGCTCTTGTGCAAAGAGTTGTGATGTTCTTGAGGGATGTGGGTGGGTGGCACCTGGGTTCCCAAACCCAGATGCTCGTTCAGGTGTAAAGTTCAGTGTTCAGCTGCATACAGATTCCGTGTTTTGGCATGACTTTTTTTTTTTCCTGGTGACATCTGACGTATAGAGAATGACTTTCCCTGGGCAAATGGTATACTGTCACCCTTCTTTCCCAACCTGTAACCAGCAAAACAGACAGCACAGCTCGGAGACAGACGACTGGTTGGACGCATCACAGAATGGCTAGCACCACCCACTGGGGGAGACCTTTGTTGTCGAGGGTACCCAGTGAGAGCAGGACTGCTGAGGCAGCTCCTTCATGCCCTGTGGCTGCTTTCGTCCCATCATTTTCCAGAGCCTTTTCTGAACATCGAGTTAACAGAGTTCCCAAGGTACTGCCAAGCCCACTTAGGGGAAAGGAACAAGAAAAAGGGGGTCTAATGTAGTGTCCCCATGAGTCTTTTCACCTTAGAGGTCATGTTGGAGTCGCCCAGTGGGGAGGACATGGGGACCCCATGTCCCAAGGGGAGTGAAAAAAATTGGAAAACGTGGTCTGAATTTCTTACTTGCATTGTTTCTGGGCCAGTTCCTACCCGGTCAGTTTTCTCTGTGCCCCACCCCACCCTTCTTAATGACTAACTTGTACTGGAAAGCAAACTATTAATCACAACCAGAATGGCTCTGTAACTTCCAAACAAACACAGAACAGTTCTAGGGACTGTGAAACAAGCCAAACCGTTGGCAGAGATTCGAAAACGTGTTCCTTTTATGTATATTTTAGAAATGCCCCCAGTTTTCCTTTGGCACAGAAGGTTCCCTTTAATTAGCAGTGAATTTCCCATTTCCCCTTTCTTCCTGAAGCATCTCTAAAGCCTCGGCCTAGTAAAAGTCAGGTACACAGCTCTCAATTGAGCCCTATTGATGTGCTAGTGTAGTTTTAATTGTGTTGGGATTTCCTTGCCAAAGTGACACATGCAGAAGCATTTGAAAAACGTATAGGGTTCGTAACTCTTGCGCTGTCTAGAGCTCTTGAATTATGAATGTCTCTTCCGCTGCTATTCAGTTCTTCTGAATCTGTAAAAATTACTTTAATAACCTGTGTGGGGGTAATGTTCATATGTTTGCTCAGTCGTGTGAATTTATTAGCACGCCCAGCCCACTTTGGGGAGCTGGTCTGGCCCTTTGGAGGCAAGCCCTTGGTTGTAAGAAGAGGCAAATGATGGTGGTGTTTTTCTCCCCCTCCTGTTCCCTTCCACCATTAGCGATCACTCTGTTGCACAGAGCACGTGATAAATCAACCTCAGGAGAGTCAGATTTGCCATAACATGACATTACCTATCAGCTTGTCAGGTCTGAGTTGACTCGCAGCCTTTTGGGCTGTATATTTCTTCAAAGTCGAGCGCCAGTTTCTTAGTCAGCTCTAACTAATTTCAGAGTGGAAGGGAAACTTGACTGGAGTGCTGTTTGGGATCTGCTTTTTAATCCTGGTCTGTTTAATGTTTGCTCCTGACAGTCTAGGCCAGACATCATTTTAATGGTATGTGTGGTGATAAAGCCAATAAACTGTCAAGATGATTGATAATCTAAGCATTATAGCAATATGACTTTCCTGTTCTCCTCTGTGCTTTAGATGATGGTTTCCAAATTGAATTCCTACAGTGTGTGCTGGATGTCTGCGCCTGTTGGAGGCTCCCCTAACAGCGTTTGAAGGAGGGAGCTGTGTTTAATGTAAGATTTTTAGCCCTCAATTACCCACACAAATATATCTGCATATGTGTTAGTACCCTCTAATTTGGGAAACATCAAGAATTTATGGCTCTGCCCTTGTAACAGTCCCCCAGCAATTTATGGGCACTGGTGGAACTTTTTATTATGTCTTTATGATGTTTTTTCACCTGGCATGCATCTTAGATTCCATGTGGTTGATTCTGTTATCTGTGGTTGAAAGACATTACAGATAACAAAGTGCACTGTATTAAAGGCAGGCTTCTGGTTTCCTTTCCTTTTCTCTTTGTTTCTCTTTTCTTTTAATTTAACAGACATTTTTAAGCATCTGGTCCTCATCTCATTAATCAGACTCGACCAGGTGTTTCAGGGTGGTGACAGTCGGGGTGCTTGGCCCCTCCTTGTTGGCCCTCGTGGGCCACCGTTGCTGGCTTACCTCCCCCTCCTTGGCGCTGGGAACAGAAACCCAAATGGCCAGAGAGGTTGGGCCTTCCTCGTGTGTGTGTGTGTGTGTGTGTGTGTGTGTGTATGTGTGTATGTAAAACACAAGCAGTTTTACCAGGAGGAAAAAGAGGAAAAAAAACCAAAGAAAATATTTAACTCAAAACTCTTGAAGTGAGTTCAAATTCTCTTCTGCATTCAGCTAACACGGGCGTGCGTCTTTGCCTACTTGTGCAGTGTGTGCACATTAGAGCACTACTTCTGATGTTGTGTCGAAACAACACTAGGCTGTAAGACAGGATCTCCGAGGGTCACAGAATGCGACTGCTGGAAGGGTGTCCCTGATAACTGTTGACACTGATTTACTGTGCATTTCTTCCAGGTCTGACTTTACAGATGAGTCTGGGCCCCCAGAGGGGTTGCATGTCTCGATGGGCTGAGGAACTGGGACTGGTGTCCGTGTGTCTTTATTTGAGATCGAGCATCCTTTCCACTTCATTGTTTTCCTTCCCTGCGCTAAATGCTCATTTTTTTCTTTTGCTTAGAAGATGCTGGGCAAGTCCCTTCATGCCTCTGGCCTCAGTTTTTCTGTCCGTAAAATTGGAGGGTTGAATTGGCTAGCCTCTTTTCCTTGGTCCCTTTTATTAGAGAAGTCTTTGAGTTTTTATGATAAGAATTGAGGACGGATTGGGCTTTGTACTGGGAACAGTTTCCTAAAACCATTTGGGGTCTTGTTTCTTCACTTTCTCTTATTTCTGAGTGTGTGGGCCTCATTCTTCCTTTCCCTGCTGTCCAGAACTGTAACTTCAGTTCCTGTCTCCTGAGGTTCTCCAGGCCGAAAAGAAGGCCTGGTTTGCCCATAGACCCCGATGAAGAACTAAGAAGGGGTTGGTGTGTCAGGCTTGTTTTACCTTACCTGCCAGCAAATATTTGTGTCCTAGGCTCCCTTAATCTAAAATAATTACAAATTTTATAGCATGATTAGATGTGTGTACTGTGGGGCAGAAATAAGTATCAGAACTGGTAAAAAGTTGGGGGAAGAAACAACATTGATACTGATGAGTAATAGGAAATTAGACAAACAGATAAACCTCAAGGGCTGTTCCTTTCCTTGTGCTGGGAAGCACATCTGCAAGCTTACATCTCCGGTTTTAGGGAAATGTAGGATTGTACTTATGGACTTGATTCCACATCTTCAGGGGGCTTGAGGTCTGATCGAGGATGCAGTGCAGGCCTGATATCTCTCAGAAGTGAGTCGCTGCAGTTCTGAAAGCACGCACGGGTGTTTGGGGGAGGGGGAGGAAAGGCTGGCCCATGTGAGTTGGAACTGGGTGGGGATAATCTGGAGTCCCAAAGGGTGACTGGCTTGTCAGAGCTGAGCGCCTCTGAAATGCATCCCTCTCAGATGCGCCTGAGGGCAATCCCCGTGGTTAAGCCAGTAGTTTTTGCAGTGTTGGCTGCAACGGGCAGTGTGCCCCGACTTGGCTGGGGAGATGATGATGGTGATGATGAAGAGGAGGATGATGATGGCGGCTCACGTTGATTAAGGATCCAGTCTGAGCCAGTCACAATTCTAAGTACTTCTCTAGGTATTAACTGACTTAATCCGCTAATGATCCATTGAGAGAGGGTGGGAAGTAGGAAAGTAGATGTGTATGGCTGCTATCACCATTTTGCAGGTGAGGAAATGGTCTCTGGGAGGTCAGCTAGGAGGTACTCGGTGAGTAGGTGGTGGGTAGGTAGGACTCAAACCTGGCCCCTCGCTCTTAGCCACTCCGCCTTGCCGCCCTACAAATGTGTGAGCTCACAGCCCTAGTCTTGAGGCCGTACACCTGTGTGAGGAGGGGGCATGTGTGTAGCTTTGAGGACGTCCTCGGCCATCTGAGTCTGTTTACTCCTCTGTGACTTGGAGACGGGGTTGCTCTGAGTTCAGTTGAGAGAATAGAAATGAAAGTGTCTACCAAACGTAAAATAGATAGCTAGTGGGAAGCAGCCGCAGAGCACAGGGAGATCAGCTCGGTGCTTTGTGACCACCTAGAGGGGTGGGATAGGGAGGGTGGGAGGGAGGGAGATGCAAGAGGGAAGGGATATGGGAACATATGTATATGTATAACTGATTCACTTTGTTATAAAGCAGAAACTAACACACCATTGTAAAGCAATTATACTCCAATAAAGATGTTAAAAAAAAAATGAAAGTGTCCAGCCGAAAAGAGGCGCTCATTAAATGTTTGTGTTGACAGGGTATTGAATTAGATCGTCACTGATCTTTTATTTTTTCTTGTTCAATCTACATTTCTTTGCACCCCTTTCTGTAAGCTTGGGTATTTTATTCTCACTTTCTTCAATAAGGGATGACATAGCAGAAAACAAAGTCTGATCCTGCCTTTTGAATCTCAGAAGTTTGGGCCACAGGATAAGAAAAAAGATCTGGAAGAAGGTGTGATGATAGAAGAACTGGCTGACTGTGTACTAGGTAGAGATTTCCTGGGCTCAGGGGAGGAGAGAGTCAGAGGCAGAGAAAAGCATAGATGTTAGTGGGTCCCTGAGAAGGGGCCCTGTATCTTAAATAGTTTTGGACTAAAACTTGTCCCTGATATATAAGCTGTTATGATTACTTGAGAGCACTGGGAGAGGGTGGGGTGATCCAAGATGTCTAAACACATGAGGATATGAGAAAGGCTTGTTGGAGGAAGGAGGGGAGTTTGAGGAGAATTCTGAAGCGTGATGGAGATTTGGATAGGTGATATCTGACAGCTTCAGTCTGAAAGCCTCTGTGCCCATAGATGGGAACCCTTAAGTCGTAAACCTGCGTTTGCTCTCTTGGCCAACTGAATGGACAGTGGGGTGTGACAGTTACTATGGGGAAGGAGTATGCTGGTCTGATGGCAAGGCTGGAAGAGTTGGGGACCTTGGCCATAGAGGCAGAAGGGAGCGCAGGATGAGGAGCTGAGGAAGCTCAGGAAGGATGGGACTGGCCTGGTCCCTGAGGCAGGAGAGTGAGTCATCCTCTTTCGAAACAGCCCCATGCATCCCTAAAAGCCAGACCACTGGTTTGAGTTTGTACCTGCTCATTCCCTAGCTGGATGCCTTGAGGAAAAAAAAAAAGGCCAGTGGCACTGTAGCAGACCCTCCTTTTCCCTGCTCCCACTGTATCCACATTCTGTCAGCTTCTGGAGGAGCCCACCTTTTATGCACTGAAAATAAGATAAAGGAGTGAGAAAACTAGGATTCTGGTTGCAGCTTTCTCCCTCAGTGTGTTTTGGCGCTGTGGAAGGTGGCACCCCTTGTGCCTGTTGGCAAATTGGGCCAGCTTGGGGAAGGCCTGGCATCCCAGAGGTATTCGGCTAATCCCAAGATGACAGACATTACTCATCCGTGTAATGGTCCTGTCTCCCAAATTCTGTAAGAGCAACCCATGTTTTGAGCTACTTGAACCAGGAATCAGAAGGAGAAAGTTTCCTTTAAGCCAAATGGCTCAAGACACTTGGATTGTCATCCTTTTCCTATGTCCCCTTTATATGTCACTGCATCTTCCAAACCCATTAGATGGAGAGCTTCCTGTGGGAGAGAATTGGGTCTTGTGGTTTCTGGGCAAAGAAAGAACTGGAACATCATGTTAAATCTTGACTTCTTCCTCTTCTGCTTTCTTCTGCAAGTAGCTCACCTTTTCATCTCCTCCAGCAAGCACCATATTCTAGCTTGTTCTGAAGTTTGGGAAAGAGAGGACTGTTGCTTCTGCAAGTTCTTCACATTCCTGAGGCGCTGGACGGTTCGGTCATGTACCTGGTTTGTAGTCAGGTCTCACTTAGTATAAAACCACCACCTCTACACTTCCTTCAGTTTGGACCAGTGTATCAATACTGAAGTCTGAAGAATATGCACAGCCGGATAGAAGGGCTCCTCGGAGCCGTGACTTGCACTTTCCATCTGTCTGATTGACTGCAGCATAAAGCCCACATAGTCCTGCCTGCTTCCTGGTAGGTGGGATGGAAAGTGTACGTACTGGAGACCAGGCAGAATTGGGACATGCCTGTATAGTCACAGCTAATACTTCTCTCTCCTTGACTCAATTTGAACTGGATTTTTTTTTTCTTTTTTAGCTGTTGGAATATGGCTCAGTGTAGACTATTACTCTGACCATTTTGCTCCAGGAAAAGCATTAGTAATTTATAAATAAGATATACGTAAAAACAGGAGAAGCCAAATATAGGTTTATTGACAACTTAGGCACTATTAATGTTGAAACGGGTTGGTTTGAAGTTGAGTTAGTTGTTGTGGCTGATTTATGTGCTGTTGGTCTTAAGAGGACTGTGGTTGTGAGGGTGAGTTGTGAGGGTTCTTGAGAACTGTCAGCTGGGAGGGAGTAGAACTGGTTTGGGTCTGAGTTCCCAGAGGAACAAGATGGGAGGGAGGGAGCAAGTGGGGTGAGGAGGGGGGAGGGAGGAGGAGGAAGAATTATTTGTATCTCTCTGTGCTTCATGGTTGTGTATTTAACCAAGAGTACATTGCCAGGAAATTGAGAAAGTAAGTGTGTGTGTGTGTGTGTGTGTGTGTGTGTGTGTGTGTGCGCGCACGCATGCGTGCACGTGTGCGCCCGTGTGCTTGCACGCTTTATGTCAAGCATAGCTCATTTAAAGTATACCTGTGTGGACATGAGGGTTTGCAGAAAACTGTTATGTATTTCTCTTGAATTTACCCTACTTGTTAAACAAAATTTGACAGATGGTTTGCAACAAGAGTAACGAAGTCATTGCTAGCCAAGTTTTATCTTTACTATATCACTTGTTATGTGGAAAAGGGGTTTTTCTTGGTTTGGGGGAGTTGAATTCCCTCTCTGTGGAGAGGATCAGATTCATTTAACTGGAAATTTAGGGGAATTGAAAGTTCATTTTCTGAGCTTTACCATACCGGTGGTTGCCTGTTAAAACCTTTCACCAGGGCCCATCTGATTTGACGGTGCTGTGAAATGTTTTATGGCAGATGAAAAGAATTTGTGATCCTTACGGTTTTTTCCCCCCATTCCAGTTGTAACAAACTTCAGGGTCAATTTTTGCTTCTAATTTCAGGTTTCCTTATATGCTTGCGCACGTGGGCGCACGCACTCTCTCTCTCCCCTTCTCCCTCTCTCCCTCCCTCTCTCTCTCCCTCCCTCTCTCCCTCCCTCCCTCCCTCTCAGTTCTCTTTCTTTTGCATGTGTGTTGGCTTGCTTTCTTACATGCAGACAAAACATTATATGAAGAAGACACAGATATCATCCCTGAGGAGAACAACCAACTTCGCAAAGCACCTTAACACATGTTGGTGACAGGTTCGTAAACTGCAGGAATACTGAGTATTTTTGATGGGTTTGTTAGTTTCCTATTGCTGCTGTAGAAATTACCACCAACTAAGTGGCTTAAAATGACACAAACTTATTATCTTATACTTTGGAGGTCAGAAGTCCAAAATGGGTCTTACTGAGCTAAAATCAAGGTGTTGGCAGGGCTGTGTTCCTACTAGAGGCTCTAGGGGAGAGCTGTTTCCTTACCATTCCAGCTTCTAGAGGCTGCCCACATTCCTTGGCTTGTGACCCTGCAGCACTCCAGCCTCTGCTTCTGTTTTCACATCTCCTTCGCCGACTCTGAGAAGTGCTCTTATAAAGGATCCTTGCACTTATATTGGGCCCATCTGGATAATCCAGGATAATCTCCCCTTGGCTAGATTCTTCATTGAATCACCCTAGCAGAGTCCCTGTTGCTATGTGAGGTAATAGTCACAGGTTCTAGGGATTAGGACATGGACATCTTGTAGGGTTGGGGGGGCATGATTTATCTGACAGTGGGCAAGAAGACATTGAGTGGTAAAAGTGGACCTATTTCTCTTGGTAGTTTACTCAGGAGCCTTCCTGAGCTTCTGAAGTCATGCTGTTGTTATAATTAGAGTGATTATTTCTGTTTTGGGGGTATTTCTTTGTTTTCCAGAACGTAAACTGTACAGCTTAGCTTTACTCCTGCTCAAGGTACAATTGATTCAAAGGCAACCACCTTTTACCTGTTTTTTTCTTTTCTCCTCCTTGGTTCCCAAGACAAGATTCTACCACTTTTCCGACTATATTCATCCTCTCTTTTTCAAGCCTAACAACTAAACCCCAAAATGTCAGTCTCCAAATGTCATAAGTTTCTCTGTCTCTTCGTATGAGGAAGATCACTGTCCTCATCTGGAGGGGCTGGAGCAGGTGGTCTTTCTAATGTCTGTTCAGAATGTGTATTGTATGAGGTCAGAGTGGATGGGCCTGAGAGGTCCTGCTGGGGGTGACTAGGCCCTGAGGACACTTTAGCTTTTCTGTTCTGGATAGCGGGAGAGCAAAGGCAGTGTATCAACTGATGAATGAATGAACAAAATGTGGTATATCCATATAATGTAATATTATTCAATCCTGAAAAGGAATGAAGTACTGATACATGCTACAATGTAGATAATTTTTAAAAACATTATGCTAAATTAAAGAAGCTAGACAAAAAAGTTGACATGTTTTATTATTCTGTTTGTATGAAATATTGAGCATAGCTAAATCCATAGAGGTAGAAAGTAGATTAGTGCCAAACTTTGTAAATCGACTATACTTCAGTAAAATTAAAGAAAAGTAGATTAGTGGTTGTCAGGGGCTGCAGAGGGAGGGACTGTTTAATGGGTATGGAATTTTCTTTTAAGATGATGAAAATATTTTGGAACTAGGTAGGGGTGATAGTTGTACAACGTTGTAAATGTACTAAATGCTATTTAATTGTTAACTTTAAAATAGTTAATTTTCTGTGATGTGAATTTTACCTCAATTAAGGAAAAGGACTTCAGGTTTCTGGTCCAACATGTAACAAGCTTGGAAGCCTCCCACTTCCTAACAATAGCTAAAAAGCTGAACAAACTGAGAAATCAACTCTACTTAGATCCGTAAGAGAAGTGAGGTCACAGGGTAGATTAGTGCCCTCAAAACTGGCAAGACGGGCAAGTATGGAGAATGTCACCTTAGCAGAGGAGCAACCTTCCTGGGGACCAGTGCCTGGGTAGAGACACCTCCGTTGTAAATGACGAATTGCTGGAGGTTCAGTGTGGACAACTCATGAGACTGAATAACCACCTACAGGGACCCAGTTGTTGAGTGGCCCTCCACACTCCTGGGAGTTTTACCTCCTGGAACTCTACCCAGTTTTCACAGTGAAAGTGGAGAAAAATATCACCATGCTTCTGGCAGGAGGAGGGGGAAAGGAATGATTTTGAAATACGCCAGAGCATTCTGTTCTTAACAAACCCAACTACAGCCTACTCTAGCCAGCCTGTCTAGAAAAAGTGAGAAGCACATGTGAAGTTTACAGTCCAGAGGCACAAGCTCCGAAACTAAAAGGCTGAAAGCTAGTAATAGAATTAGAAAATACTTCCCTTCCCCCCACATGTTACTAAGTGCCTATTTACAGAAGTTCTTTTTCCCTAGTGCCTTATGCCTAGTTATCAAGAAAAAAATTACAAGACATACTAAAAGGAAGAAAACACAGTTGGAAGAGACAGAGCAAGTCTCAGAACCAGACTGATAAGGCAGGGATGTGGACATTATCAGATCAGGAATTTAAAACAACTATAACTCGTGCTAAGTCTTCTAATGGATAAGGTAGACTGAATGCAAGAACAGATGAGCAATGTAAGCAGAGGGATGGAAATTCTAAGAACCAAAAAGAAATGCTAGAGATCAAAAACACAAATAGAAATAAAGAATGCCTTTGATGGGCTTATTAGTAGACAGGACACAGCTGAGGGAAGAATCTCTGACCTTGGGGATATCTCAATAGAAATCTCTAACATTGAAAAGCAAATAGAAAAAAGACTGAAAAGAAAAAAAAAAGAACTGTAGGACAACTACAAAAAGTATAACTTGCCCATCGTGGGAATGCTAGAAAAGAAGAAAGAAACAATATTTGAAACAATAATAATTTCCTCTAAATTAATTTCAGATATCAAACCACAGGTCCAAGAAGCTCAGATAACACCAAGCAGGATAAATGCCAAAAAATTACACCTAGTTACATCATTTTCGAACTATAGAAAATGAAAGTTAAAGAAAAAAAAATTGAGAGAAGCCAAAGGAAAAAAAACACTTAACCTGTGGAGGAGAAAAGAATTACATTTAACTTCTTCTTAGAAACCATGCAAGAAGAGTGGAGTGAGATAGTTAAAGTGTTGAGAGGAAGAAAAAAACCCCCAGCGTAGAATTTTGTACCTTCTGAAATTATCCTTCAAAAGTGAAGGAGAAATACTTTCCCAGACACACAAAAATTGAGGAAATTTGTTACCAGTAGACCTGCCTTGTAAGAAATCTTAAAATAACTTCTTTAGAGAGGAGAATGATGTAGGTCAGAAACTTGAATCTATATCTCAATAGATGCAGAAAAAGCATTAGACAAATTCAGCATGTTTTCATGATAAAAACTCTCAACTTGGGTATAGAAGGAACATACTTCAACAAAATAAAGGCCAAGTCTAACAGGCCCATAACTAACATCATACTTAGTGGTGAAAGGTTGAAGTATTTCCCTCTTAGATCAGGAACAAGACAAGGGTGCCCACTCTTAACAATCCTATTCAACATAGTTCTGCAAGCCCTTCCCAAAACCATTAGGCAAGGAACAGGAGGCAAAGACATCCAAATTGGAAAGGAAGGAATAAAATTGTCTGTTTGCTGATGACATGATCTTGTATATAGAAAATCCTAAGGACTCCACCAAAAAACCATTAGAACTAATAAATGAATTCAGTAAAGTTTCAGGATACAAAATAAACACAGAAAAACTTGTTGCCTTTCTCTACACTAACAATGAACTATCTGCAAAAAAATTCTCATTGACAATAGTATCAGAAACGATGAAATACTTAAGGATAAATTTAACCAAGGAAGTGAAAGATGTAGACACCAAAAACTATACAACACTGATGAAAGAAATTAAAGACACAAATAAATGAAAAGATATCATGTGTTCACAGATGGGAAGAGTTAATATTGTTAAAATGTCCATACTACCCAATGCCATCTGTAGCTTCAGTACAATTCCTATCAAAATTCCAATGGTACTTTTCACAGAAACAGAATAATCAATCCTAAAATTCATATAGAACCATAGAAAACCCTGAATAGTTAAAGCAAACTTGAGAAGGAACAAAGCTGGAGGCATCATACTTTCTGATTTCAAACTATGTTATAAAGCTGTAGTATTCAAAACAGTATGGTACTGGTATAAAAATGGACACATAGGCTAATGGAACATACTACAAAGCCCAGGAATAAACCCACATATGATTAATATTTGACAAGGAACCAAGACTACTCTTGGGGAAAGGATAGTCTCTTTAGTAAATGATGCTGGGAAAAATGGTATGCAGAAAATCGGGAAGGACATAGTAGAACCCAACAACAGCAACAATCAACTGGATATAATAGGATGGATATCTATAGACTACTTCATCCAACATCAGAATACACATTCTTAAGTTGACATGGAACATTCACCAAAACAGACAACATTCTGGGCCATAAAATGCACTTTAACAAGTTTAAAATAATAGTAATCATGTAATATCTGCTCTTAGACCATTTAGAATTAAACTAGAAATTGGTAACAAAGATTGCTGAAAGATCCCAAAGTACTTGTAAGTAAACAACAAATTTCTAAATAACATGGGTCAAAGAAGAAATTTTAAGAGAAATTTTTAAATGTTTTGAATAAATATAGCTTATCAAAATTTGTGGGATGCAGCAAAAGCAGTGCTTGGAGAGAAATTTATAGCAGTGAATGTATTTACTAGAAAGATATTAAATCAATAATCTAAGCTTTACCTTAGGAAACTTGAAAAGGAAGATCAAATTAAATCTAAAGTAAACAGGAGAAAAGAAAAGAAAAAAAATTAGATTAGAAAGAAATGAAACTGAAAACAGGAAATCAATAGATAAAATCGATGAAGCCGAAAGTTCGTTCTTTGGAAAGACCAATGAAATTGATATGCCTCTAGTCAGGCTAAGAAAAAAAAAAAAAAGAAGACACAAATTATTAATACCAGAAATGAAAGAGGAGACATCTCTCTAGATTTCCGGGACTTTAAAAAGATGGTAAAAAATACTGTGAATAAATTTATGCACACAAATTTGATAACCTGTGTGAAAGGGACCAATTTTTTGAAAGACAATCTGCCAGAAGTCACACAAGAGGAAATAGATAATCTAGAGAGCTCTATATCTATTAAAAATTAACAATTAATAACCTTCACAAAGAGAAAGCACCAAGCCCAGATGGATCACCGGTGAATTCTACCAAACATTTAAGGGAGAAATACTAATTCTTTACAGTCGCTTTCAGAAGGTAGAAGCAGAGGGAATACTTAACTCATTCTGTGAGGCCAGAATTACTCAAATACCAAAAATAGGCCAATACATTATAAGAAAACTACAGACTAATGTGTCTCATGAACGCAGATGCAAAAATGCACAACAAAATATTAGCAAATTGAATCCAATAGCATATAAAAGGAATTACACACCACAACCAAGTGGAATTTATCCCAGGTATGCAAGACTGGCTCAACATTTGAAAATCAACTAATATAATCCAATACATCTAATAGGCTAAAGAAGAAAAATCATATGATCACATCAATAGATGTTGAAAAAGTGCTTGACAAAATCCAGCACCCACTTATGATAAAAACTCTCGGTAGACTAGGAATAGAGGGGAACTTCTTCAACTTGGTAAAAATACCTACCAAAAAACCCTACAGCTAACTTTATACTTTATGGTAAGAAACTGAAAACTTTCTCACTAAGATCAGGAACAAGGCAAGGATTTCCTGTCATACCTCTGCTTTTCAGTATCATACTGGAAGTCCTAGCTAATGCAATTAGACAAGAAAAGGAAATAAAAGATTGGGAAGGAAGACATAAAACTTTGTTCACAGTTGACACAATCATCTATGTAGAAAATCTGAAAGAATCAACCAAAGCGCCTGGAAGTAATAAACGATTATAGCAAGGTTGCAGAATACAAGGTTAATATATAAAACTTAATTGCTTTCATATATGCCATCAATGAACAACTGGAATTTGAAATTAAAAACACACTACCATTTACAATAACAACCCCCCCCATTAAATACTTAGATATGAATCTAACAAAAACCGTGCAAGATCTGTATGAGGAAAACTATAAAACTCTGATGAAAGATACCAAAGTTGGGTTGAATAAATAGATATTCCATATTCATCGATAGGAAGAATCAGTATTGTCAAGATGTCAGTTCTTAACTTGATCTGTAGATGCAGTGTAATCTCAATCAAAATCCCAGAAAGTTACTCTGTGGATGTCAACAAACTGATTGTACAGTTTCTACGGATGGGCAGGAGACTGAGAATAACCAACACAATATCAAAGGAGAACAACAAAGTTGGATGTCAGACACTACCCAACTTCAAGACTTACTGTAAAGTTGCAGCGCTCAAGACAGATATGGCGAAAGAAAGAGCAGTGGAATGGAGCAAAGAGCTCAGAAATAGACCCACATAAATATGCTGATGTTTGACACAGGAGCAAAGGGAATATAATGGAGCAATGACAGTCTTTGCAACAAATGGGGCTGGAACAACTGGACAGCCACATGCAAAATAATGAATCTAGACCTTACACCTTTCACAAAAATTAACTCAAAATGGATCATAGACCTGAGAGCAAAAGGAAAAACTATAAAACTCCTAGAAGATAACATAGGAGAAAACTTACATGATCTTGGATATGGTGATGTCTTTGGTGTTATATCTAAAAATTCATGACCTGTGAAAGAAATAATTGAGAAGCTGGACTTCATTAAAATTAAAAACTTGTGGGTTATACTCCATTATAGGTTATTACAAGATAATGGCTATAATTCCCTTTGCTAACACAGAATATCCTTGTTGCTTATCTATTTTATACATAGTAGTTTCTGTTAATCCCATGCCCCTAATTTATCCCTCTCCTCTTCCCTCTCCCTTTTTGTAACCACAGGTTTGTTTTCTATGTCTGTCAATCTGTATAATCTGTGAAAATACTGAACCACTATGCTGCAACCTGAAACTAATATAATGTTATAAATCAACTATACTTTTAATTAAAAAATAAAAATTAAAAGCTTGTGCTCTACAAAAGACAATGTCAAGAGAATGAGAAGATAAGCTGCGGACCAGGAGAAAATATTTGCGAAAGACACAACTGATAAAAGATGTTATCTAAAATATACAAAGAATTCTTAAAACTTAATGAGAGAAAAACTCGATTAAAAAATATGCCAAAGACCTTGACGGGCACCTCACCAGAGAAGATACACAATGGCAGATAAGCACATCAAAAGATGCTCCACATCATATGTAATCAAGAAAATGAAAACTAAAACAATGAGATACTACTACACATGTATTAGGATGGCCAAAATCTGGGCCACTGACAATACCAAATGCTGGCGAGGATGTAGAGGCACAGGAGCTCTCATTCACTGCTCTTGGGAATGCGGAATAGTACAGCCACTTTGGAAGACAGTTTGGCAGTTTCTCACAAAACTAAATATACTCTTACCATGTGATCCAGCAATCAAGCTCCTTGGTATTTACCCAAAGGAGCTGAAACCTTAGGTACACACAGAAACGTGCACTTGAATGTTTATAGCAGCTTTAATCATAATTGCCAAAACGTGTTAGCAACCAACAGGTCCTTCAGTAGGTGAATGGTTAAATAAACTGTGGTACATCCAGGCAATGGAACATTATTCAGTACTAAAAAGAAATAAGCCATGAAAAGACTTGGAGGAGCCTTAAATGCGTATGACTAAGTGAAAGAAGCCAATCTGAAAAGGCTACATACTGTATGATTCCAACTCGATGACATTCTTGGAAAGGCAAAACTGTGGAGACATGGAAAAGATCAGTGTTTGCAAGGGGTTAGAGAGGAGGGAGGGATGAGTAAGTGGAGCAGAGGATTTTTAGGGCAGTAAAACCACTTTGTATGTTCCTATAACGGTGAATGCCTGTCATTGTTTATCTGAACCTGTAAAATGTCCAATACCAAGGGTGAGCCCTAATGTAAACTGTGGAGTCTGGATGATAATGATGTGTCAGTGTAGGTTCATCCGTTGTAGCAAACTGACCACTCTGGTGGGGGATGTTGATGATAGGTGAGGCTATGCATGAGTTGGGACGGGAGGTATATGTGGAAAATCTCTGTACCTTCCCCTCAGTTTCGTTGCAAATCTAAAACTGCTCTAGGAAATAAGTCTATTAAAAAAAAAAAAAAAAAAGCAAAAGAAGGCCAGAGGATCACTGTCAAGAGTATGGATGATCAGAGATGAAGATCTGATTCAGATACTCTGTTGGAATAGGAGAAAGTCCCTTTTAAAACCCTTATTTTTTCATTTATTCACTTTGGCTCTATTTGTTGCATTGTTAACTCTTTAACTTGGTGGCAGTGATAGAAAGTAATTGCTAATGAGTATATAACACCTACTTGGAGGCAGGCATTAGTTCATACACTCTACAGGATTAATTCACTGAATCCTCTTAACACCCCTACGAAGTAGGTACTGTGATTATCCTCAGTCAGCAGATGGGGGACTTTGGGGCAGAAGCTAATAACTCAGTTGAAGTCACACAGCTAGTAAGTTGCAGTCTGGCTTCAGAGTCTGCTGTCTCTCAGATACAGGATGTGGACTGGGAGGGCCTTAGAGGTCATCTGGTTTAGGGGTTACAAATTCAAAAGCTCCATGCAGAGAGCATGAAAGAGCAAAGCAGCTTCATGTAAGAGAATTAGGAATGCTGGGGGTAATGTACAAGGATTTTAAAGAATGACATAAAAATGCTTTGTTGGCCTCTTCTAGACATCTGGGGAAGTGGGTGCAGCCTCCTGGCCACCAGATTGCAACCTCTGATTTAGTTCACCCCCTTTCTTTTAGAGAGAAGGAAACCGAAACACAAAGAGCTGAGGCAAATTGTCCCTGGGTGGCACAGGAGACTTGGGTGCTGGCGCCAGACCTTCTTCCATCACCTACCCCCTGGGGTTGTTAGTTCTGTGGGGGCTGAGGCCAAGCCTTAATTACCTTTGGGGCTGAACACAGAAGAGTCATTTACTAAATGCTAACTGAATTGAAGTGATACTAAAATTAAAAAAGAGGTGTGTGGAAGGGTGGAGAGAAGGCTGAAGCTCTGGGGCAAGTAGGGCACAGAGGCAGCTGACTTCAGCCCCTGGAAATATTGTTCAGAGCGGAGGCTGGAGGGTGGCTCTGAGACCAGCACCGGTGCTTGGATGCATGTGGTTGGTGGAGGGGACGTTTGAGCATCAGTCAGAAGATGTACATTCTTGTCCCAGCTCTACTCCTCTGACCTTGGGCAGTTACTTCTCCTTGAATCTTAGTTTCATCACTTGTAAATTGGAGCTTAGACCACTTGCCCTCCCTCTTCATGAGAGTGTTGGAAAGCAGATGGGGTAACATGCGTAAAAGAGCTTCATAAACTGTAAGGTGCTGTCCACATTATAACCTGTTACTGCTATTACTGGGCCTCCAGTGGTGGAGAGCTTGTGAGAAGAGGCGCATGAGTGTGTGCGTGCATGTGTCCTCCTGGAAAAGGCTGTGTCCTTGAAAGAAGGGCATCCTTCTTTCAAGCCTTCCCATAATTCCATGGTGGCTTACACAGGTGTTGGTGCTAAGCTCGCTAAGCAACCAGTAGTTACCGAAGGAGAAAAAGCGCTTGAACAACAAATGGGTGCCCAGTTCTGCTGTCCAGGGGCCTCTTCATGAACTGTTAATTTCATCTGAAATGGGAAGCAAGAGGACTCGGTTGCACTCAGTTGAAACACACATAGCTGGGAGCTGTGCGGGGACTGTGGTATGGGGACTTTACCCCATCTCTGTGTGTGGTGGGTAATAATTGAAGTGACCATATAATATATCGTCTAAACTAGGACACTTCTGAAAATGAAAGAAGGTGGTATTAGTAATTATACTGGGAAAATAGACATAAGCGGGGACCTCCCCAGGCTGGGATGCATTGCCACTCTAGGAATAATGCTGGGCCATCTCAGTCCAGTTTCTGTGATTCATGACTAATGAAGAGTTTATACAAATGTGAGTTATGAATAACATTATAAATGAGTCTGGGGCTTCCCTGGTGGCGCAGTGGTTTAGAATCCACCTGCCAGTGCCTGCAGTTTGAGCACCGGTCCGGAAAGATCCCACATGCCGTGGAGCAACTAGGCCCGTGCCCCACAACTACTGAGCCTGCGCTCTAGAGCCCGTGAGCCACAACTACTGAGCCTGTGCTCTAGAGCCCGCGAGGCACAACTACTGAGCCCATGTGCCACAACTACTGAAGCCCACGTACCTAGAGCCCGTGCTCCGCAAAAAGAGAAGCCACCACAGTGAGAAGGCTGTGCACTGCAACGAAGAGTAGCCCCCGCTTGCTGCAACAAGAGAAAGCCCGTGCGCAGCAGCGAAGACCCAACGCAGCCAAAAATAAACAAACGAATAAATAAATTAATTTAAAAAAAACCAAAAAAATAGATGAGTCTGGAACATAGCAACCTAAGGGATGAATTTATAATAGAATTTCTAAGCTCAGGGGAAGAGACATTATTGAAGAAATTGGTCTCTTTTGGGGCCCTCAACTCACATCACATAGGCATTTACCCATGCCTTGAGGTGCAGTGGATTGTGGAGGCAGAAATATCCAAGTTTGAATCTGTTCTTTGTCTAATTGTATGACCTTGGGCAAGATTTTCAACTTCTCTTTGGGTTCCTCATCTGTATAATGGCGAACTGATACCTATGATTGATGACTCTGGTGGTGATTGTGTGAGAGAATATCCACAAAACACTTAGTATGATGTCTCATATACTCTCAAAATATTAGTCGTTGCTTTCTCCTTTGTTCTTCTCCCAGGATCATTGGGTTAGGAAATGGGTAGTTGGTATAGATGACCCTAATGGAATTCTCTGTGTAGATGGCTGCTCCCTTATAACTGTGGCCTCTGTCGTCATCAGATAAAGACCTATTGGAAATCTTACTCCAAGATACTCAGAACAGAGAACTTGGAGTTAAAGGAAAGAAGGTGAAGAACCAAGAAATTAAACAGAAAGTTTCATATTTTTTATTTTTTCTGTCAGTTTCATTCCATCCATCCATCCATCCATCCATCCATCCAGCATTTGTTGAATACTTGAGATGTACAAGTTGATGTGAAGAAGACACAAAGACATCCAAGGAACTTACACACTAGCTGATTTAATGGGAACTAGCCTTTGAAGGAGCTTTTAATTGTAAGATGACTGAGCCCAATGGTGTTGGGACTTAGTGGGGGTATGTATCAGTCAGGACCCTTTTAGGTGTACAAATCCAACATAAATTTACAAAAGCCCTAGTGAAAATTTATTGCCTCGTGTAGCTGGGAAGCCCAGCCCTGGATACAGAGGTTTGGATAATGATTTTACCCTCCCTCTCAGGCCACTGACAAATCTCGGGCAGACCACCCATGCCTTTGTAGCATCTACACTCTGGTTCTCTGGTATCCCTGTTTAGTTGGGAAGGGGAGAGCATTTTCAGCCTTCAGAGGTCATTTGGTTACCAGTCAGCAGTTATTTGCTCCCAGTTCCAGGGATGAGTCAGAATGATGGACCAGAGGTAAGTGTGGTTCACGAGTGCCTTTTGTGTGGAAGTTTGGGCAGGTATGTGAGCCCAGGCCTATCATGCCAGTGGTGTTAAATTCTTGAGCAGATTAGACTATGCATTTTATGATGGCAATTTATCTTCCACAGCTGAAAATGGAAATGCCTAGGATTAAGTCCAGTATGGAGGGTTCTGAATGGTTTGACTGATGCAAGCTGTTAACCTGATGTGATAAGACCAGAACTGAGATAATTGTATCTGGAAGACTTTTTTTTTTTTTTTTAAAGGAAAGATCAGATGAGCAAATAAGCTCTTCACGACTGACCCCAGACCACTTTTTTTTTTCTATAAAAAATTTGTTACAAATTGACCCAGCTAGTCTCTTGACCATCCCCTAAATATAGTTGTGTTTTCCTGTGCTTACCTCATTTCTGAGCCAACTTACTAGGAAAATCCCTTTTAGATTATTTCTTACCTGGTTCCAATTCAGTGATTATTGCAAAGCCTTTCAAAATATCCACAGCTACAACTCTTTGCTTTGATCTTCATGGCATACTGCTTAAACTAGTCTAGCCACAATAATTTATTGCGTAGTGTGGTTTTCTTTCATTATTATTACTATTTTTAAAAATCCCAACTTGACTGTAAACTCCTTGATGGTAGGATACAGCCATATAATGCTCTGTATTTGCCATCACCTTGGTAAATACTTGATTTCATATTTTAAATAGTGTGCGGGTAGACTTTTGGGCGAGACTGCAGACGGAACCCATGAATCTTTAGTTTCCCCCTGAAGCCCCATGAAAGAGAGCAAAAAGATTTTTAAAAGCATAAACTCATAGGATATGGAGATTACAAGAGTAGAGGCAGCAGCAAAAGATTTTAAAAATTTGTGGTTAAAATATACACAACGGAAAAATTACCATGTAAATAATTTTACAGTGTACAATTTAGTGGCATTTAGTACATTCACAGTGTTGTACAACCACCAGCTCTGTCTGGCTCCAGAATATTTTCATCAGCCCCAAAGAAAACCCCCTGCCCGTTAAGCATCACATACTATTTTCCCTTCCCCCAGCCTCTGGCAACCACTAATTTGATTTGTCTCTGTGAAATATCTGTTCTGGATATTTTACGTAAATGGAGTCATAAAATATGTGACCTTTTGTGTCCAGCTTCTTTCACTCAGAATAATGTTTTTAAGGTTCATCCACATTGCAGCATGTCAGTACTTCATTCCTTTTTGTGACTGAATAATATTTCATTCTTTGAATATACCACATTTTGTGTGTCCATTTATCAGATGATGGATATTTGGGTTGTTTCTGAATTTTAGCTATCATGAATAATGCCACTATGCACTTTCTTGTACACATTTTTGTCTGAACACTTGTTTTCAATTTTTTGGATGCATACCTAGGAATAGAACTGAGGGAGGGGTCATATGGTAATGCTGTGTTTAATTTATTGAAGAAATGTCAAACTATTTGATGTGTCATTTTACATTCTCCCCAGCAATGTATGAGGATTCTAATTTCTCCACATCCTCACTAACCCTTGGTATTTATATAGATTAAAAAAAAAGAAATTACAGCTGTCCTAGTGGATGTGAGATGGTATCTCATTGTGGTTTTGATTTACATTTCCCTGATGACAAATGGTGTTGAGCATCTTTTCATGTGAACAATAGCTTTTTGCAAGCTGGAAGGTAGATGAGGAAAATTGGACCCTAAACCAGTAGGAGGGAAAGCTGAGAATGAATCTGATTCATACTACATAATTCCCTCAAAGCCTGGAAGTTGGTGGCAAGTCCCTTTGGAAGTTGTAAGACCTCAGGTACCCTCTCCCACTCCATATAGCCTGGTGACTATTCTTCCTCCACTGTGGAAAAAGGCTGGAGCTTTCTAAATTGGGGAGAGTAAACCAGAGGATCTCTGGATGTGAAGATACCAGACACTGCTGAGGGTAGGGATTCACTATAGACACCAGGTAACTGAACATATTAATCTTGCATGTTAATTAAACATGCGTGTAGTCTGTTTGGAGACACTCCTAACCCCCACCCAGCACTCTTCACTTACTTGGCTCCTAGGACTGTGGTAGTAAGGCCTTTACCTTGAAGTGGGGCTTGGGGAGAGACAGACCAGCCCAAGAAAATATCTTAAAGTACTTCCCCTGAAAGTTCCTCAAGTAAATGGACAAGCCAGATCACCCTATAGTGAAGGTCCAGATGACAAGCCTCTCTCATTTTCAGAGATTCCAGTCAGTTTTTAGTTCTCCATTCTTAATTATGGACAGAAATCTAAGGATTGCCTGGTATCTGTGAGAAGCCTCTAACATGAAAGAGATTAGAACAAACAAGAAAGAAAGAAACTTGGAGCAATCAGGGACTATGCTGAGAAAAGAAAGCTTAACAGAAAAATCCTGTTACTATCCTTAGAGAAAAGGAGATAATGTAGTCCTGAAATAAAAACAGAATATCGTGCAAGCAATATGCAGAAAATAAGAAAAGAGGTCTTGAGAATTAAAAACATGGAACAGAAATGAAAAATCTATAGAAGATAATTTTCCTAGAAAATAGAGTAAGAAAAGGCAAAGAGATGAAAATAGGAGAGGAAAAAAATGAAAGGAAGAGACATAAGAGGCCCAATGTCCACAAAATTGCAGCTCCAGAGAAAAAGGAAGAGAAGAGAATAATTTCAAGAAAATTTCCCAGAACTGAAGAACATACGGTTCCATCACTAAGAGTACACCAAGTGCCCACGATATAACGGACTCAAAACAGTACGTATGAATGCAAAACTTCAGAATTCTAGGCACTGGAAAAATGTGTCACACGTAGAGTCATGACTCAGAAGGGTTTCAGACTTTGAAACAGCAACACTGGGAACTAGGGCATAATACAGCAGGGCCTTCAAAATTCTAATAGGAAATGATATTTAACCAGGAGTTTATCATCAGCCAGACAAGACTGAGGGTAGATGAATCAGGTATGGAATATCTCAAACATTTCACCATCCTAGGAAACTATTGGAAGAGGTGTTCCATCCAAACAGGAGACTAAACAAGAAAGAGGAAGATGTTGCCGATGAGAGGGGAAGGGCATCTCTAGGGTGATCAAAACAAGGAAGATCTCAGGAGGGCAGCTGTGCACCAGGCTTGGAGGACCATTGGCCTAGGGTGGTCAGGAGAGAGAACTTCCTGGGAGATTTCCCAAGGATGAAGACTATGCTCTAATAGCTGATGCATCTGGACACTTTGAGAGGAAGCCTTAAAAATGGGCTGAAATTTGGTATCACACTATTGGTAGACAATTGTTAGCTCCTGGGAAAACAAAAAAAAAAATGTGCAGGAAAACAAAAAATGTTATGGTATGGGGAATATAATTATGAACACAAAATATGGTCTAACTCAAATTACAATATGACTATACTGGAAAATGAAGGTGTATAGAAAGGGTGATAATGCCTGAAACTGAAAAATCAAGAAATAATATTTGTTGGTAAATTAAAAACATGGAGAAAAGTACCAAAAGTATCTTACACATTTTATTTATTTAAAAATTTCTACAACGATCATGTGCTGCTTTTGTAACTTGAAAAAAATTGAAAACATACTAATTGATGAGAATGATGGATGGGAATTCTTGGTGAGTCTCCATGGAGCAATGCTCTATTTGTGACTCTCCCAAGGGAGGAGTTAATTGCATCACAGAATTGCAGGAATTCAAAGATAGAAATGCAGAGAGCACCTTGGGTCAGTTGACAAGTGACAGGACGCCTGTGAGTTCTTCCCAGAACGAAGGGACCTGCATTTTACCCCCTTCCCGCTGCTGACCTCAGGGTTGACTCATCCCTGATGTTTCCTGGCTGTGAAAGGCATCCCCCCATTCCTCACCCCAGGATGCTGTGCCAAGCTGTGTGTATTTAGCTCCTTTAGAATCTAGCCTCATAAATCAGCTTGCCCCACTCTTTCACTGTGGGAACAGCTTTTCTCTGCCTTCCCTCCCACTTGACCCTTGGTTTCAGGTAATGGCTCACTGACACTGGGAAAGAACATGGGGCTATATGCAACCAAGAGCAAATATTCCTTTCCTAAGCAGAAACTGAAGACAGCCTTAATTGAACCATTGGTTGTGGCAGTTTGGCCATTTGGATTGAATTGGGTTGATTCAGTTCCATCTCTATGGGTTTTTGGTAATAAGTGGTTCAACATTAGCAACCTCAACGAGAATACCTGTAATTTATGGAATGATAACTGTACTAGGCTGTGCTGCACTTACCATCTCTAATCCTCAGCAGTCCTATAAGTGAAACATTGTCTCTGTTTCACATCTGAGAAGATCAAGGTTTAGCAAGATCCATTCTTGGATTGAACATACCTGCTGAGTGCCTGTGTATACCAGGCACTGTGCTGTCCCTGATTCCTGTAGAGCTGCGGTCCCTAACCTTTTTGGCACCAGGGACCGGTTTTGTGAGGACAGTTTTTCCGCAGACGGAGGGTGGGGTAGTGGGGGGACGGTTCAGGCGGTAATGTGAGCGGTGGGGAGCGGCAGATGGAGCTTCGCTCGCGGCTGCTCACCTCCTGCTGTGCGACCCCGTTCCTAACAGGCTGCGGACCGATAGCGGTCTGCGGCCCTGGGGGTTGGGGACCCCTGCTGTAGAGGACAGGACGCTGATGAGCCCTGTCCTCAAAGAGCTCACCAGCAGAGTGAGCAGACAGGTCGACAGGCAGCTGTGATGCAGTGTGCTAAGTGCTAAGGTGGGAGTGGTACAGAGGCCTGTGGGTGTAACAAAGGGGCCAGTTAACACTGTCAGAGGGTCAGGGAAAACTTGCTGGACAGTCGAGTTTTGTGGAGTTACCTTGCAAAAAGGGGAAAGACAGTGGGGCAGAGGGAACAGTGTGAGCAAAGGCCCTGGAAAAGAGAATATAGAGCTAATGTTCTTCCTCCTTTTATAGACTCGTGATGAGCATGGCCTTAGAAAGGGTCAGCAAAGCATGTGTGTGTGAACACACCTGAGGGTCTTGAAAGTCAGACCCTTCCCACCCCCAGAGGTCTCTTCCCACCCTTCTTTGCTCTGTAGTGCAAGTTGAGTGACTGACCCAAGAATAAATGATGACTGCTGGTTTGTTTTGTACAAAGCCTGGTTCTAAACACTGCAGGGACTAAAGATGAGAAGGTGTTATAACTCATCTCCATCTGGCTCTAAAGCCAGCATTCATCACCTCCTTGTTGCATTGTCTTGTTCTCTGACAGATAGGTCCAAGCACCTAGCATGTGGACGACTTTTCTTTTTTCAGTTACATTATATCTTTTTCTTCTTTTTCTCTTTTGACCCTCCTTCACCCATTTCTCCTACCTGCTGCTTCTGGCAACCACCAATCTATTTTCTGTATCTGTAAGCTTTTGTGTGTGTGGGTTTGTTTGTTTTAAGATTCCACATATAAGAGAGATCATCCGGTATTTGTCTTTCTCTCACATAATGGACTTAACGTAATACCCTCAAATTCCGTCCATGTTGGTGCGAAAAGCAAGATTTCATTTTAAAAAATTGTATATATACACACACACACACACACCACAATTTCTTCATGCATTCATCTGCTGATGGACACTTAGGTTGTTTCCATTTCTTGGCTATTGTAAATAATGCTGCAGTGAACATGGGAGTGCAGATATCTTTTCAAGTTAGTATTTTTGTTTTCTTCATGTAAATACTCAGAAGTGGAATTGCTGTGTGGTGTGGTAGTTCTATTTTTGATTTTTTGAGGAACCTCCATACTGTTAGCCAAAGTGGCTACACCAGTTTACATTCCCACCAACCACGCATGAGGGCTCCCTTTTCTCTACTTCCTCGCTGAGCCTTATTTGTTGTCCTTTTGATAACAGCCATTCTGACAGGTGTGAGGTGATATCTCATTGTGGTTTTGATTTGAATTTCCCTGATGATGAGTGACGATGAGCATCTCTTCATGTGCTGATTGTCCATCTGTATGTCTTCTTTGGAAAAATGTCTACTCAGATATTTTGCCCATTTAAAAATCATATTATTTGTGTTGTTGCTATTGCATTGTATGACTTCTTTCTATATTTTGAACATGAGCCCCTTATCAGATGTGATTTGCAAGTACTTTATCTCATTCACTACATTGCCCTTTCATTTTGTTGATTTCCTTTTCTGTGCTAAAGGTTTTTAGTTTGATATAGTCCCCCTTGTTTATTTTTGCTTTTGTTGCTTTTGATGTCACAATCAAAAAATCATCGACAAGACCTGGAAAAGAGAAGATAGAGCTAATGTTCTTCCTCCTTTCATAGACTCGTGGTGAGCATGGCCTTAGAAAGACTCAGCAAAGCATGTGTGTGTAAATACACCTGAGGGTCCTACCACCCATGTTTTCTTCTAGGAGTTTTATGGCTTCAGGTCTTAGGTTCAAGTCTTTAATCCATTTTGAGTTAGTTTTTGTGTATGGTGTAAGATAGTGGTCCCATTTCATTCTTTTGCATGTGGCTATCCTGTTTTTCCAGTGCCATTTATTGGAGAGACTGTCCTTTCCGCATTGTACATTCTTGGCTGATTTGTAAATAAATTGACCATATATGTGTGGGTTTATTTCTGGGCTCTCTGTTTCGTTTCATTGATCTCTGTATCTGTTTTTATTTCAATACTGTACTGTTTAATTATATAACAATTGCTTTGTGATATAGTTTGAGATCAGGGACTGTGATATCTCCAGCTTTGTTGTTCTTTCTCAAGATTGCTTTGGCTGTTCAGGGTCTTTTGTGGTTCTATACAAATTTTAGTATTATTCTATCTTTTGTGAAAAATTTCATTGGAATTTTGATAGGATTGCATTGAATCTGTAGATTCCTTTGGGTAGTGTGGCTATTATAACAAAATGGATTCTGCCAATCTATGAACATGGAATATCTTCACTTATTTGTGTCTTCTTCAATTTCTTTCATTAATATCTTTTTCTTAAAAAATTTTTGTCTGCGTTGCGTCTTCGTTGCTGCGCACACGGGCTTTCTCTAGTTGCGGCAAGCGGGGGCTACTCTTCATTGCAGTGTGTGTGCTTCTCATTTTGGTGGCTTCTCTTGTCGTGGAGCACGGGCTCTAGGTGTGCGGGCTTCAGAAGTTGTGGCATACGGACTCAGTAGTTGTGGCTCGCGGACTCTAGAGCACAGGCTCAGTAGTTGTGGCGCAAGGGCTTAGTTGCTCCGTGGCACGTGGGATCTTCCCGGACCAGGGATTGAACCCGTGTCCGCTGCATTGGCAGGCGGATTCTTAACCACTGTGCTACCAGGGAAATCCGTCTTTCATTAATGTCTTAATAGTTTTCAGTATATAGGTGTTTCACCTCCTTTGTTAAATTTGTTCCTAGATACCTTATTATTTTTGATGCAGTTGTAAATGGGATTGTTTTCTTAATTTCGTTTTCATTTTCATAGTTTGTTATTAGTGTTTAGAAATGCCACACATTTCTGTACACTGATTTTTGTGTCCCGCAACTTTACTGAATTCATTTATTAATTGTAATAGCTTTTTGGTGGAGTATTTTGGGTTTTCTAGTATCATGTCATCTGCAAATAGTGACAGTTTTACTGCTTCTTTGCCAGTTTGGATGCGTTTTATTCCTTTTTCTTGCCTAACTGCTTTGGCTAGAACTTCTAATAACTAGGTTGAATAAAATTGGCGATAGTGGGCATCCTTGACTCGTTCCTGACCTTAGAGGAAAAGCTTTGATCTTTTCACCATTATGATGTTAGTTGTGGGTTTGTCGTATATGGCTTTTAGTATGTTGAGGTACATTCCCTTTATATCCACCTTGTTGAGAGTTTTTATTATGAAGGGATGTTGAATTTTGTCAAATGCTTTTTTTAAAAAATAAATTTGTTTATTTTATTTATTTATTTTTGGCTGTGTTGGGTCTTCGGTGCTGCGTGTGGGCTTTCTCTAGTTGCGGCAAGTGGGGGCTACTCTTCATTGCGGTGTCCGGGCTTCTTATTGTGGTGGCTTTTCTTGTTGCTCAGCATGGGCTCTAAATGCACAAGCTTCAGTAGTTGTGGCACACAGGCTCAGTAGTTGTGGCACATGGGCTTAGTTGCTCTGCGGCATGTGGGATCTTCCCAGACCAGGGCTCGAACCCATGTCCCCTGCATTGGCAGGTGGATTCTTAACCATGGCATCACCAGGGAAGCCCTTGTCAAATGCTTTTTCTGCATCTATTGAGATGATCAAATGGGTTTTATCCTTCATTTTGTTAATGTGACATATCGTTAATTTGCAGATATTGAGTCATCCTTGCATCCCTGGAATAAGTCCTACGTGATCATGGTATATAGTCTCTTTAATGTATTGTTGAATTCAGTTTACTAATATTTTGTTGCAGATTTTTGCATCTATGTTCATCAGGAATATTGGCTTGTAATTTTCTCGGGTGTCCTTGTCTGGTTTTGGTATGATTTTGGCATAATGCTGGCCTCATAAAATGAGTTGGGAACAGTTCCCTCCTTAAAGTTTTTGGAAAAGTTTGAGAAGGATTGGTATTAATTTTTTGAATGTTTGGTAGGATTCATCAGTGAAGCCCTCTGGTCTTGGACTTTTGTTTGTTGGGACGTTTTTGATTAGTGATTCAGTCTCCTTACTAGTAATCAGTCTGTTTGAATCTTCCATTTCACCATGGTTCAGTCTTGGTAGGTTGTACATTACTAGGAATTTATCCATTTCTTCTTGGTTGTTCAATTTGTTGGCATGTAATTGTTCAAAGTAGTCTCTTAGAGTTCTTTTTATTTGTGTGATATCAGTTGTAATGTCTTCTCTTTAATTTCTAGTTTTGAGTTCTCGCTTCTTCTTGGTGAGTCTAAAGGCTTGTTAATTTTGTTGATCTTATCAAAGAAATAGTTCTTAGTTTCATTGAAATTCCGTATTGTCATTTTAGTCCCTACTTCATTTATTTCTACTCTTTACTTTTTCTTCCTTCTGTTGACTTTAGGCTTTGTTTATTCTTCTTTTTCTAGTTCTTTGAGGTGTAAAATGAGGTTGTTTATTTAGACTTATTTCTTGACGTATAGGCATTTATTACTATGAACTTTCCTCTCAGAACTCCTTTTGCCGCATCCCACAAATTTTGATATGTTATATTTCCATTTTGTTTGTCTCAGTGTATTTTTTGATTTCTCTTTTGATTTCTTCTTTGACCCATTAGTTGTTCAGTAGCATGTTGTATAATGTCCACATATTTGTGAATTTTATAGTTTTCTTTGTGTAATTTCTAGTTTCATAGCTCTGTGGTCAGAAAAAATGCTTGCTATGATTTCAGTCCTCCTAAATTAATTAAGACTTGTTTTTTTGGCCTAATAGATGACCTATCCTGGAAAATGTTCCATGAGCACTTTAGAAGAATGTGTAGTCTGTTGTTTTTGGGTGGAATGTTCTGAATATAACTCTTAAGTTCATCTGATCTGACATGTTGTTTAAGGCCAATGTTTCTTTGCTGATTTTCCTGTCTGGATGATCTATCCATTGATGTAAGTGGGGTATTAAAGTTCCTACTATTATTGTATTGCTGTCTATTTCTCACTCGAGGTCTGTTAATATTTACTTTATATATTAAGGTGCTCCTGTGTCGGGTGCATAAATGTTTACAAATGTTACATCCTCTTGTTGGATTGAACCCTTTATCATTATGTACCCTTTATTGTTATGTAACACCCATCTTTATTTCTTATTACAGTATTTGTTTTAAAGTTTATTTTGTTTGATGGAAGTGTAGGTACTCCAGCTTTCTTTTGGTTTCCATTTGCATGGGATAGGTTTTTCCATGTTTCACTTTTAGTCTGTGTGTCCTTATATCTAAAGTGAGTCTCATGTAGGCAGCATATAGATGGTTCTTGTTTTTTTAGAACTATTCATCTTCTTTCAGTTGAAGCACTTAGTCCATTTACACTTAATAATAGGTATGTAGTTATTGCCATTTTGTTAATTGTTTTCTGGCTTTTTTTTTTAAACATCTTTATTGAAGTATAATTGCTTTACAGTGGTGTGTTAGTTTCTGCTTTATAACAAAGTGAATCAGTTATACATATACATATGTTCCCATATCTCTTCCCTCTTGCATCTCCCTCCCTCCCACCCTCCCTATCCCACCCCTCTAGGTGGTCACAAAGCACTGAGCTGATCTCCCTGTGTTATGCAGCTGCTTCCCACTAGCTATCTATTTTACATTTGGTAGTGTATATATGTCCATGACACTCTCTCACCCTGTCACATCTTACCCCTTCCCCTCCCCATATCCTCAAGTCCATTCTCTAGTAGGTCTGTGTCTTTATTCCCATCTTGCCACTAGGTTCTTCATGACCTTTTTTTTTTTTCCTTAGATTCCATATATATGTGTTAGCATACTGTATTTGTTTTTCTCTTTCTGACTTACTTCACTCTGTATGACAGACTCTAACTCCATCCACCTCATTACAAATACCTCCATTTCATTTCTTTTTATGGCTGAGTAATATTCCATTGTATATATGTGCCACATCTTCTTTATCCATTCATCCGATGATGGACACTTAGGTTGCTTCCATGTCCTGGCTATTGTAAATAGAGCTGCAATGAACATTTTGGTACATGACTCTTTTTGAATTATGGTTTTCTCAGGGTATATTCTGGCTGTTTTTGTAGTTTCTTTCTTGCTCACTTCCTTTGTTGTTTGGCTTTCTTTAGTAGTGTGCTTATATTCCTTTCTCTTCATCTTTTGTGTATTTATTATAGGTTGTTGCTTTGTGGTTATCATGAGGCTTACATATTGTAACAACTTATGTCTATAACAGTCTATTTTAAGTTGATAACAACTTAAGTTTGATCCCATTCTAAAGCTCAACTTTTTACTCCCCCTTCCTACATTTTAGGCTTTTAACCCCACAGTCTACATTTTTTATCTTGTCTATGCCTTACCTAATTATTGTAATCAGTTATTTTTGCTACTTTGGTCTCTTAAGCTTCATATTAGATTTATAAGTAATTGATCTACTACATTTACTCTGTATTTATCTTTCCAGTGAGATGTACTTTTTCATATGTTGTTACTGATTAACTCCCTTTCTTTTTAGCTTAATATATTTCTTTCTTTTTTTTTTTAACTATTATTTATTTAGTTTTTACATTTTTTGTTGTGCTGGGTCTTTGTCGCTGCACATGGGTTTTCTCAAGTTGCGACAAGTGGGGGCTACTCTTCGTTGTGGTGCGCGGGCTTCTCATTGCGGGGGCTTCTCTTGTTGCAGAACACACGCTCTAGGTGTGTGGGCTTCAGTAGTTGTGGCTCGCGAGCTCTAGAGTGCAGTCTCAGTAGTTGAGGCGCATGGGCTTAGTTGCTCTGCAGCATGTGAGGTCTTCCCGGACCAGGGCTCAAACCCGTGTCCCCTGCGTTGGCAGGTGGATTCCCAACCACTGCACCACCAGGGAAGTCCCTCTTTTTAGCTTAAAGAAGTCCCTTTAACATTTCTTATGAGATTGCTTTAGTGGTGATGGTGTCCGTGAGCTTTGGCTTGTCTGGAAAACTCTTTATCTCTCCTTCAATTCTGAATGATAACTTTCCTGGGTAGGGTATTCTTGGTTGGAAGATTTTTTTTCTGTTGGCACTTTGAATATATCATGGCACTCCCTTCTGGCCTGCAGAGTTTCTGCTGAAAAATTTGCTAAGAGCTTTATGGGGGTTCCCTTGCATGTAACAAGTTGTTTTTCTCTTGCTGATTTTAATAATCTCTTTTTCTTTAACTTTTGACATTTTAATTTTAATGTGTCTTGGTGTGGGTCTCTTTGGGTTCATGTTTTTTGGAACTCTCTGGGCTTCCTGGATCTGGACGTCTGTTTCCTTCCCCAGATCAGGGAAGTTTTTTTTTTTTTTTTTTTTTTTTAATTTATTTATTTTTGGCTGTGTTGGGTGTTCGCTTCTGTGCGAGGGCCCTCTCCAGTTGCGGCAAGCGGGGGCCACTCTTCATCGCGGTGCGCGGGCCTCTCACTGTCACGGCCTCTCCCGTTGTGGAGCACAGGCTCCAGACGCGCAGGCTCAGTAGTTGTGGCTCACGGGCTTAGTCGCTCCGCGGCGGGCTTAGTCGCTCCGCGGCATGTGGGATCTTCCCAGACCAGGGCTCGAACCCGCGTCCCCTGCATTGGCAGGCAGATTCTCAACCACTGCGCCACCAGGGAAGCCCCCTTGTTTTTGTTTTTAATTGAATTCTAGTTGATTTACAATGTTGTGCCAATCTCTGCTGTACAACAGAGTGACTCCGTTTTACACATATGTACGTTCTTTTTAAAATATTCTTTTCCGTTATGGTTTATTCCAGGAGATTGGATATAGTACCCTGTGCTATACAGTAGGACTTGGTGTTTATGCATTCTAAATGTAATAGTTTGCATCTACCAACCCCAAATTCCCAGTCCATCCCTCTCCCTCCCCTACTCCCCCTTGGCAACCACAAGTCTGTTCTCTATATCTGTGAGTCTGTTTCTTTTTTGTAGATAGGTTCATTTGTGACATGTTTTAGATTCCACATATAAGTGGTATCATATAGTATTTGTCTTTCTCTTTCTGACTTACTTCACTTAGTATGATAATCCCTAGTTGCATCCATATTGCTGCAAATGACATTATTTCATTCTTTTTTAAGGCTGAGTAGTATTCCATTGTATATATGTACCACTTCTTCTTTATCCATTCCTCTGTCGATGGACATTTAGGTTGTTTCCATGTCTTGGCTATTGTGAATAGTGCTGCTATGAGCATAGGGGTGCATGTATCTTTTTTAATTACAGTTTTGTCCGGGTATATGCCCAGGAGTGGGATTGCTGGATCATATGGTAATTCTATTTTTAGTTTTCTAAGGAAACTCTGTACTGTTTTCCATAGTGGCTGCACCAACTTGCATTCCCACCAATAGTGTAGGAGGGTTTCCTTTTCTCCACACCCTCTCCAGCATTTGTTATTTGTAGACTTTTTAATGATGGCCATTCTGAGTAGGCAGGGAAGTTTTTAGCCATTATTTCTTCAAATAAGATTTCTGCTCTTTTTTCTCTTTTCCTTTTAAGACCCCTATAATGCAGATATTGTCCAGTTAGTCCCTTGAGGTATCTTCATTTTTTTTCATTCTTTTTTTCTTTTTGCTTCCCTGATTGGATGAGTTCCACTGCCATGTCTTTGAGTTGACTGGTCCTTTCTTTTGCTTCATATAGTCTGTTGTTGAACCCCTCTAGTGTATTTTTTTCAGTTCAGTTGTATGCCTCAGCTCTATGCCTTTTGTCCTTTCTTATAGTTTCCATCTCTTTGTTGAAGTTCTCATGTGCTCATCCATTCTTCTCCCAAGTTTGGTGAGTCCACTGGAACACTCTCTGGGAATGGAGACTGGTGGGCACCATCTTCATGATCTCCATTTGCCATGCTCCAGAGCACAGTATCTCCTGGAAGCTTTTACACATGTCTGGTGCCCCAGTTTTTGTGGATGCTATCCCGGAGATGCCTCTTGACTGCCTGACTCTGGAGATGACAGTAGCCTACATTCCTGGTCCCTTGGGACTATAATTAATAATTGGTGTCACCCAGAAAGGAGTGCATACCCCCGTCTGATGCCTGAATTTCTGTGGCTTCTGCCAGGGGAAACCTCTGCGTTACTTGGCTCTGGTGGCTAGTGGGGCTTACGCACTCGTGGGTCCCACAAGACTGTAACCAACAGAGAAAGAGTTCTTAAACAGCTACCACCCCCAGGGCACATCTAGAGGCAACAGACCAAGGAGCTGTGTCTTTCTGTGAATGAGACCTATTAGATAATCATCATGGCTGTGCCCTAAGGGGGAGGCTTCTAACTGAACCTGCATCTAGTGGCTGACTGTAATCCTTTCCAGCGACCACAGAGGGTGAGCACTATCTTTGTGTTCTTCATCTGTCACGTTCCAGAGTACCAGTGTCTCTTGGAGTGGAGCTTTGCACACGTCTGGTATGCTGATTTTTACATCTGCTGCCCTGGTTTTTGTGGCTGCCACCCAAGGGATGCCCCTTGATCGTCTGGCTCTGGTGGCCAGGGCTGGGGCCTGCACTCCTGCGTCCTGTGGGGCTGTAGCAATTGGAGGGATGGTTCTTGGCAGGCTCCCGTACCCAGGGCACTGAACAGACAGTGGACTGAGGCACACCCCCCCAGTCTTTCTGTGAAGGAGGCCACTTTGTTCTGGTGCTTTGGACTCAGATGCAGGCTTCAGGTTTGGCACACATTTAATGGCCTGTAGAGGTCTTTTCAAGGAACTTAGGCTGTGGATGCCATCTTGGCCCTCTCCCTCTCCCTTGCTCCAGCTCACCAGTATCTCCCAGAAAAGAGCTTATACACTTGTCTGGAGCCCCAGTCTCTGTGACTGCCACTCAGGGAACACTGCCATTCTGCCTGGCTCTGGGGGCCAGCATGGCTTATGCTTGTGGTACCACAGGACTGTATAAATTTGCATACTTTAAAAAGCTGCTGCCTGAGGGTCTTGCTTGAAGTCAGACTGAATCTAGGTGCTGAGATCTTCCCCTCAGGGGCACTGGCAGGTCTTGGCACATTCTCACCTACTGAGTGTATTAAAAATAGGATGCTTGGACAAGCACAGAGGTTTGAAAGAAAACAGAGAGCTGGGGCAGGGTTGAACAACAAGGTTCACCTCCTACATGAGGCCTCTCTAAGACTTGAAGAGGTGGTTCTACAATCTACTGTATAGAAACCAACACAGCCAAACAAATTAAGAAACAGAAGAATGTGTTCCAAATGAAAGAATAAGATAAAACCTCAGAAAAACCTTAATGAAATAGAAGTAATTTATCTGATACAGAGTTCAAAGTAATGAGCATGTGCTCAACTTTAATAAAGATACAGGAGAAATGGGACATGTATTCACTGCCCTCAAGGATCTTCCAGTTCAGCTGGGCCGACAGGCACTGGCCCTTATATATATAAAAAAAAAATTGGTCAGTGAACAGCACAAGGCAGTATTTAAATTTTTTTTGTAAAAAGGAAATGAATGTCACTTTTCATGACCTCTTGGAATTTCATTCACCCCGTTGCTATCTTCATTATATTCTGTAATATCTCATTTTGTTTGACCTCTTGCTAGAAATACAACTTTTAAGCCAGATCCCGAAGACCCTGGAGAAATGTGACAAAGGCATTCTTAATTGCCTGATTCCATAATAGCCCTAGAACCTCAGTTTCCTTTTTTTTTTTTTTTTCTGTGCTGAATACTGGAATTGTTGTCCTGGGCTTGCTTTCTTTGAGCTTTTGGGACTCTGAGTCCTCAGATGTAATTTTTGAGCCTGGATGTTGACATATTGAGAGCAGAGGAAGAGATTGGGGAGGGTACTCTTTCTGCCATTGAGAGAGGCTAGTTTGTCAGAGTCAGGCTCTGTTGTCCAGGAGCTGTAGGTGGTCAGGTACACCAGGGAAAGGACTGATAGTGGCATGAATGAATGAGTCTGTATTCATTCATTTAAAAAATTTCTCATGGAAGGCCTACTTTAATAATTCTCAGTATAGTCAGTGACAACCTACAGATTCACTTTGTTAGAAATGCAGTTTTTAAGACTCTACCCCAGACCCAGTGGCTCTAAGTTCCTGGACTGAGAATCAGAAGTCTGTCTTTTTAATGAGCTCTGTGTTTGCTTCTGATGTGTACTCAAGTTGGAAAATTACTGGCTGGTTTTGTATGAAGCCTGGTTCTAAGCCCTGCAGGATTTAAAGAAGAGATGTACTTGCCCTCACGAGGCTCACACTGATGAGAGAGACCAACCTTAGCTAACTTTAAGACAGAACACACACTGTGTTTGTTGAGGGTGCCTTATTGATTAGAGGAAGAATCTATTTTATAGCAAGTAGAAAAGAAATGCATTTGGGTGGTTAATTTCAAAAAGCGTATCCTAGTGAGTGAGATTTTAGGGGAAGAGAAGCCACCTGCAGACTATAAAATGTTCTGCATCCTTTCAACTGTGAGGAGGGAAGGGTAACAAAGAACAGAGTGGGGGTTTGACTACATAAAAGTGAGTTTCAGGAAAGGCTGAGATGTTCATGGACCACTCATTTACCCTTCAGATGGGCTGCTCGTCCCTTTAATGAGGAAAAGTCACAAACAAAATTGACAGTGATTAGAAAAGGAGCAACCCATGTTTCATCTGGATCTACCTCAGGGTAAGGCCAGCAACAGAGTCCGGAAGGGTTTTGTGCAGCAGACAAAACACTGATATCATGGGTGGAAAATTTTGAGTTATTTACAAATGCGTTCCCCTGGGTTGGAGTAGGAGACTTCTGGGTACGCTCAAACTTACTGTTTCTCCCACTGACTGGGTGAAAGTTAGCATAAATAATAAATGAGGTCTTTGCACATCGATGTTTTCTTGGCTCTTCTATGTGAAGACATCACTTTCTGGAAAATCTTGGACTAGGGAACTTTGGAAACTTATCCTCTGCTGTCTCATGTGAGTCGGGTTGGGATCAGGACGGTTGCAGTGGTCAGGTGCTGAGCAAGCTCTCCTGCCCCTGCTGTCCCTAGGAGACTTGGGTCCACTCAGAGGCTGAGTGCAGAAAAAGAGTCAACAGTTTTCCATGGGCACAGAAGAGTAACAATTACTTGCAACCGGAAGGGTTAGCTCCTTGTAGGACGTGATAGATGGAGTGGACCGAAAGGTTCATTATGGAATAAAAAGACAAATGTTATAATGTACATGCCACATGTGCAACATAGTGTTAGGACCTGTTAGACTGCAGGTGACAGGAAACCCAACTCAGTTGGCTTCATCAATAAAGGAAGCGTATTGGCCAGGTGTCTGGGTAGGTTTCAGGGCAGGTTGATCCAGCGGCTCAGAAGATGTCCTCAAGAACTCATTTCAAGTCTTTCTCCTCTTGGCTATTCCTGGCGTCGACACGCTGATCTTTTAGACACCATCACAGACCTGCTACACTTGTGGCTTAATTTAGGTCATTCACAGAGAACATGGTGTGTGAAGGCAAATATTTGAAGTGATTCTGGGGCTCAATTGTGAGGTGCTTGTAATATGTACCTCCGACTCTTTTGTTCAGTTCAGCAAATAACTTTGTCCACCTACTGGTACAAAGAGCTGTGCAAGGCAGTTAAGTGCACGTCACATTTGGTGGACACTACCCTCTGAGACTGCCTATCTTGTGGGGTAGTGAAAAGAGAAGTTAAGAAAAATTAGTGAAAAAGTTGTACCACCTCACTGGGTGTCCTTTAAGACTGTTTCCAGCCATCCTGACTTTGGAAGTTTTTATTTGCTTTCTCTGCAATGCTGTGGGTGTGTATTTGGCAGGGAGTTTCTGAGTTCGTGAGTCAACTTCAGAAGTAAGAATGGAAGACAACGGTAGTTTCTGATCTTTAGCTTTTAAGTCAAGGACTGCTTTCCAAAACGTGCGTTAGTCCTTGGCGGGCAAGCCAACTTTGAGCATCGTGTCTGGCCACATACGTAGCCCCAGAATAGCATCTGAGTTATGTTGTCTCTTGTCTTTTTCCCCAACCCATGATTGCTGATGGACAGAAAATGCTCATAAAACCTTGATTCAAACCACAGAATGGCTGAATAATTCAAGCTTGACTTTTTTGAAGAAGTTTGAATCCCAAAATAGGACTCTTAAGGAAATGGACATGATGTTTTCTTTTTTCCTCCCCTTTTAAGCTTAATTAGGTGTACACTTCAGTAATGGGGTGGGGGGGTCAGATTTGGGGGACGGTTTTGGTTTTTTTTTAGTAAGATCTTAAACTGTACATCAGGATTTCTTTTTATCTACAACTTGCATTAAAAACACACACAAACTCCAAGCCTAAAATAAATAAAAACTGTTACTTGGTGATATCTCTGTCCACCATGAAGGGACTTGGTTATGTTTACAGGAGACAAATGTTTTGTGACTATGTCTTAGAATCCTTCACTATTTTTGATGTCTGTTCTTGTTATCTTCCAAGTTAGAAATTCATTGTCATATATTTGTTGTTGCTTTCTTTGGCCCATTCTTTGATGCCTTTTCCTTTTCAGGATTGTAGCACGACTGGAACATTCTCACAAAGATTTCACCTGAGTTTTTCTTCTCAGCATTGACACCCATCAGCAACCTGAAATACTCAGTGAGCCTTCTCTGTTCTGATTTCTGCCCTAGAATGACAGTTTAGATCCCTCTCTTTCCTTTCTTTTCTCTTGTTCTTTTTCACTCTAGTCCTCTTTTCACAAGGTGTAATGTCAGTAGTAGCTTAGAGATTTGTTATTCAAGTCATAGATCCCTCTGTGAAAGGTTAAAAACTCAAATTCAGATACTTTGTTCCTCTTTGATTTTCCCATCTTATTTTCTTTTCTGCTTCTCGTGTATTCTGGGGGGAGAAGATGGGCTCACTAATGCAGTGACCCAGACGGAAGAACCCTAAGGTCATTTTGGAGGAACTTGATCCTCAAAGAGAACTTAATCGCTCAAGAGTTTTCAGAATGAAACCCTAGAAAAAATTAGGTGTGGTTTAAAAAAAAAATCAAGTAGGAGGCCGGTAAACATTTTGGATGAAGTTGAAGTAGACTCATATTTACACACTGGAACTGACTTCAGTCAGGTTCCTGGTGCCACCTCCCTTTGGAGGGACAAACATTGCTGGTGCTTCTGCGGTGAGGCAGTGTGGTAGAGTAGAAAGTGCGCCAGATGAGGGCTGTTCTGGTTCATCTGTTACTAATCTGACTCTAGGACTTTGAACAACACCTTGAATTACTCTATGCATCATGTAAAACAGGAGGTTGGTTGGATGATGATTTGGATTGTGTGATGCAAGGTAAACCTACCTCCGTACTGTCTGACTTGTTTGCTTGTCAGTTGGCTTCAGCTATGCAGTGCTCTCTTTGTCCCTCAGTCTCACTTGGCTTTGCTCATGTCAGTCTTACCATCTGAGATGCCTGCCCTGCTTGCTCAACATTGCCTTCTTTTAGCCTACCCAAATCTTAACCATCCTTACAGGGCCAGTTCAGATGACTTCAGGCCTTTCCTAGCTACTCAGCTCCTTAATGAGCTGTTTCTCCTCTGAATTTTCATTGTACTTGTCCATCCCGTATTGCTCAATAGAACTGTTTACTGGACCACTTGCTGTCCATTTGTTGCAGCGTTTTTGATCTGGAAGGGATTGTGTGTTCAAGCCTGGGGACCTTGGGACAGAAATGGTGTCCTCATCATGTCCCGCACTGCACCCAGTGTAAGCTGGGCAAATAATAGGTGTCTCACGGATTGTTGATTAAAGCCTAGAATTTGTAACGATTGTGAAAGCTCTGGTATTTCAGCTACTCACGTACGTTAGGTTCAAGTCGAGAACAAAAGCCAAGAAGGGAATTTTAAGCCCAAACTATCCAAGAGGTTACTTAACCACCATCACTCTTGGTGCCTATGAGTGTTCTCTTTCCTCCATGTTCCTTTTTTTTTTTTTTTTTAAAAGGATGTGGTTACAATGAGGCCTCCAGCTTTGTCAGCCTGTTAACAGATAATGATGAGGCTTCTGTGTCCAAGAGGGGCCAGGACCCTGCCACTCAGTCTTCATCTCCCTTCTTGGAAGACCCTTGAGGCTTTTTGCTGCCCCCCCACGGGGACTGCAGTACACACCGGGAAGGCCACCAGTCTGGCTGCGCTCTCTCACTTTACAGGTATAGAAACTAAGGTTCGGAGACTCAGAGAGGGGCAGTGGTTTGGCCGAGACCTCACAGTGCCACTGGAAGCCGCCTCTGGCTACACAGCTCCCCCCTACGCCATGCTTCTCGAGGAGTGGGTGCTCAGACGCATTGAGTGAGTGAATGAAAGGAATAATTATGAAAGGTTCCATGATGTTCTAATAGACCTTACAGTTGTGCGTCAAAAAATGTAAGCAGTGCTGTTGTTTCTTGTGTAATCCTCAACCCTTCACTGTTCAAATCATCTGGGTAGGATGAAGAATGGCCAGAAGGGTCACTGGGTGCAAAGTTCAAATGTGTCTGATGGGCATTGAGTAGTTTTTCTTGGTATTGACCTGCAATTTCTAACTTTGTCTTCTAGGCCCTCGCCAGTGTGGGTCACATGAAAGGGTCCATAGGTTTTCAGCAAGCCAGTATTAGGAAAAGGTTGGTGGGGACACTTTCTGTTTTGTTACTAAGCTGGGATTTGATCTTCAGACCCTCAAGGTGAAAGGCTAATACCTTAATTTGTGTGTTTTATAAACATCCCCAGGACATGACCTTCTTCTAGCCTCATGTGATACATTCTGCAGGACTTAAAGCTAAAATTTCTGGCTTGGAATAGAGTGAGGTGGCCTGCTCCGGTTTAGAACTGCAGGGTTGATTAGTTGTGGGCAAGTGTGGCTTGCATACCATTGAATAAAAGCATTTGGTGGGGGGGGGGAGGATTTCCTAGCAAAATGGAGTTTTTACTTAATTTTGTTTCATATTTTTTTTTTATTTGTAGTGAGGTGGATGGACCTAGAGTCTGTCATACAGAGCGAAGTAAGTCAGAAAGAGAAAAACAAATACTGTATGCTAACACATATATATGGAATCTAAAAAAAAAAAAGGTCCTGATGAACCTAGTGGCAGGGCAGGAATAAAGACACAGACATTGAGGACACGGTGGGGAGGGGGAAGCTGGGGCGAAGTGAGAGTAGCATTGACGTATATATATACTACCGAATGTAAAATAGCTAGTGGGAGGCAGCAGCATAGCACAGGGCGATCAGCCCGGGTGCTTTGCGACGACCTAGAGGAGTGGGCTAGGGAGGGTGGGAGAGAGGGGATATGGGGATGTATGCATGCATATGGCTGATTCACTTTGTTGTGTGACAGAGGCTAGCACAGTATCGTGAAGGAGTTATACTCCAATAAAGATATATTAAAAATATATATATACATATATCTTATTAAAAAAAAAACCCCTCTGTCTAATAGGACACAAAGTAAGGTCCAACAAAGTAAGGTATTTCCCCTTGTAGCTTTTCCCTTCCTAAAAACTTTCCTTTAAGGGTCATCTTTATTTTTCTGGTGTCAGTCAAATTATTTTTCAGCAGAGCATGAAAAGTGGAGATGGAGACACTGCACGGCTGTGTGTTAGAACCACGCGGAAACTTTTTTGTTTTATGTAAATAGAGATTGATGGAACATTTTACACAGAGTACAGGCTTTTGACAAAAAGTATTGATGGTTGCTTTCAGTAAGTGTTACTTGAGATGACAGAACATTGCATTTTAAGATGAATTACACGAGAAACTCCCTCTCTGGGAATGTCATACATTTTATTTCATCTGTTGTTTTATGAGAATGACTGAAATCATGAATACCTTAGCCTGAACTGTTTCCTTTGCACGTTATAAGTCCCGGTTTGGTGCACTCCTATTTTAAATATAAAGTTATAGGGAAAATATTTATACTGGCAAATAACATTGATAAAAATGCTTAAATGTTCAGAAGCAGAACATAACTTCTCACATGGTTTCCCCTTGTGTGGTGGTGATTTGTGGGAAGCCTGGGAACCTGGTTAGAGTTAAATGTATATTTTTCAGAAAGAGCTCAGAGATTTCTAATAAATGGCTTTTTTGAGGGGGGTGTTTGGCGATTTCCCTCCTCTGGCTGTATTTGGATTTCAAAAATGCTCCTTTTGCATCCATTCTGTACAGGCGTACCTTGGATATAATGTGGGTTTGCTTCCAGACTACTGCAGTAAAGCGAGTCACAGGAATTTTCTGGTTTCCCAATGCATCTAAAAGTTATGTTAACACTATATTGTAGTCTATTAAATGTGCAATAGCATACGTCTTAAAAAATGTACATACCTTAATTAAAAATACTTTATTGTTAAAAATTGCTAACCATCACGTGATCCCTCAGTAAGCTGTTGTAACATCAAAGATCACTGATCACAGAGCACCATAACAAGTATAGTAATAATGAAAAAGTTTGAAGTAGTGTGAGAATTACCAACATGTGACAGATACAGAAAGCGAGCAAATGGTGTTAGAAAAATGGATGGACTTGCTCAATGCAGGGTTGCCACAAACCTTCAACTTGTTAAAAAAAAAAAAATGCAGTGTCTGAAGTGCAATAATGTGAAGCACAATAAAACGAGGTATGCCTGAATTGTTATTTGTTCTTTATGCAGAGGGTCTGGAAGTCAGGGTCTGTGGTGACTTTGGTTTTGGGCCTTAATTTTCTTTACAGTGTGAATTCAGGGATATTAGCTTAATGGCATCAGGGGGTTAATGAGTATTAATGGATTCACTACATATTTACTGTACTGTTTATACCAGGAACTTGGGATATAGTGCTTACAACCTAGTAAGCAGGGAGGAGAAATAGATAATAAAATTTCAGGTCACGATGCATGCTATGAAGAAAATAAAGCAGAGTGTGAGGGGTTTGAGTGTCTCAGAGAAGTGGGCTTAGGTGTTATTTTAGATAGAGTTGTTAGGGAACGTTGCTCTGAGAAGTGACATTTAAGCAAAGAACTGAATGATGAGATAGCTTGAGCCGTGTTAAGGTTTGGGAACCTGGGAAAGGGAACAGCAAGTTCAAAGGCCCTGGAGCCAGAACAAACTTGGCATGTTTGAGGAGCAGCAAGAAGGCCAGTGCATCTCAGAGAAGGCAATGGTGGGAGTGCTTCACGTTTGGGGGTTGACGCGGTAGGCTTACAGGGAGGCCAGGTACAAGACAAATGGGGTTCTGCGTGTTTGTTTCTGTGTGCAGCTGTACGCTTCTTCTTCTATGACCATACTGTCTCCAACTCCTTGGAGCCCGGCCAAACAAGCTTGCCTATTTTTGCCTTGCTTATTTCCGTACGAATGTCTCAGTTCCCCATTGGCACTCTTGTTCCACTATTCACTGGTTGTCGATATAGATAAAGTCTCAGTCACCAGGGGAATTTAAAACGTTCACTCCCCTGGAATGAATCCCTTAGTTAAATCTGCTCTCACATACTTTGAATATTACTTTCTATAATGCTTGCCCCACACTATTACAATTGCTTGTATGTGTGACTGTCTTTCCAGCTGTAAGCAACTCTTACTCATGTTTGGGCCCCTAGGGCTTAGCATAGTTCCTGGCACCCAGTAAATACTCTGTGTATTTGTTGGCTAAACAAGTGAGACAGTTCCTTACACAAGACCCGATTGCCCAATATGAGTACCAGAAATTAGGGTGAACGCAGTAACTAAGCACCTTACTTTTCAGAAGGAACTTAAAACCAACTTAGGGAAATAAGACTTTAAAAAAAAAAAAAGGGAAAAAACCCCAGTTTTAGAGCTGTTTTGAGGCACTTATTAAGAAGAGTTTAAACAGTTGTTGGTTTAAAAAGTTGCAGGAATGAGTGCTCTTGGGGGGATCAAATGGCCCATGAGACCACAGCATTTGAACTCTGGTGGGATAGAAATCCCAGAGGCCAGATGGGTTGTTATACTGGGTCTTTCCTGCATTTGAGCCTCTGTCCCAGGGCCTTATGAGATACTTGGTCCTCCATAAATTTGGAGCCGATTTGGAACTAGCTAGCTGTTTTTCTCCCTGCTGAATTAATGTGAAGCTGAAGCTCAAATATGAAATATATTAAAAGCAAACTAAAAACAGGTCAATGTTTTTCCTCTAATGCTATGGGAATATTTGTTTTTAAATCATCTTTTAGTACTCCACAAATCTTCCCTACGAAGTTTTTTTTTTTTGGGGGGGGGGGTGGGGGGCACAGACTATTTTTCCCAGTGTAAAAAGGCCATTTCTTAAGTCCTGATTTATTCAGAAATTTACATGGAAAAAATGGCCCCAGATCCCACACAAGTGAAACTTTATTTTTTAATCTGGGGCACAGTAGGGAGTCCTGAGAAATGCATTTTCCTCCAGGATTGAAGGAGGAATACATAGTGTTTGTTTAAAGCATCAGGTATTGAGAAATGTAATGGCAGGGTGAAAAGTTTGACCTCAGCTGCCAGATCCGATCTGCTAGGGGGTAATTGAGTTGCCATGTTTTTTTCCTCTTCAGTTTAAATCAAGTTTTGCTATAGCCCATTTAAGTGTCAAATTGGTAGCAAAACTTGACAACTTCAGGGTGCAGACTTGCTTTTGATCAGAATTTACATGCAAATCATTTTTGCCTTGAACTGTCAACTCCTGTTTCTGATACTCTTAAGGGGGACATGTCCCTCCCTACCCCTTCTCCCCCCAAACTGAGGGGGATGGTTGGCTAATGTTATTAATCAGTGTGTGGAAGAAAAATTATCTTGATAAATATGGTGGTTAAACTATATTTTCCCTTTTGTGTGTCAGCTGTTGCAGCTGGGCATTTAATCTCCTTTTACCTAGAAGGAAATCAAACAATTATCCAGCGCTTGATGTCAAAAAGAAACTACTGAATGAGGGGTGGAGGGTCACCAGTGTATTGGGGAATGGACTTAAGCCACCAAAACCTGACAAAGGGTGCTGACAGTCTGCATTTTCTTGGGCATTAAACAAAGTCTTTGGTAACTTTAAAGAATCTTTCCTTGCATGACTAAACTCATTGAGAGGGTTAGAGAGAAAGCTGCCTCAGAAGTCTTAAGCCTGAAACTTTTTTTTTTTTCAGTTTTGCCCTAAACCCTCGGGATGCTTAAAAGCACGTGAGCGTGTATAGCTTCGTCATCCAGCGAGACAAAGGAGTGTTTGCACTCTCACAGAGTTAATAATGACAGTAGTGAGTCTTTCTTGTTTCCAGCCACTCTGTCTTAGCATTCCCAGTCATCCACCTTCCTGAAGAATTTAATTGTGATTTACACTCTGTCTCTAAATTCTTAGAGACAGCCCCACTCTGGAAAGCAAGAAAATAGGAGGCCCCAATGGGAAAAAAAGTGGAGAAAAAGAAGTTTCTAGAACTCACTGTAGATTAATAGAGCTGAGTATGAATATTTATAATTATCTATTACGGGGCCAAAAGTTTTAGTGAAATAATGTGTGAAATTTTGTTTCCAGCCAGCCTGAAATTCCTTCCCATCACTATACCCCCAGTGGGGTGAGAACATCAAACATGTCATCTTGCCAAGATGACAACCAGCATCGTGTCAGATGGGAGACACATGCAAGCCTGACTTGTGAAGTCAAAGAAATTTCAAGATTGGATTCGCCTGATCCGACGTGGCCCCGTTGCAGGCCCTTCGGAAATCTCCTAGGCCAGGCCCCTTCCCCACCCCTGTCCTGCGCTGCCTGCCTGTGTGCTGTGAAATTTTAATTGAATTGTTAATGACACCGAGGAGTGACACAACACATGAGGAACTTCCAAGAATCAGTCAGGAGGAGCCCTTTTTCTTACTGTTACAAAACAGAAGACCCTGGGAAATTGACAAGTCCAGGCGGTGAGGCCAGGGTAGTAATTGATAGCAGGCTGCCAATGCCAAGGTCCTTCCCTGGTAATTGCAAGCAGAGGCTGCCTCTGTGGTCTCGCCAGTGGTGTTGGCCGTGCCAGAGCGACCTGGCTTTGACGGATTGCTTTCCCGCGGTAATGACTTAGGCATGTTCCCTCTCTCGCAGGAGGCCATGTGTCCCTCCCGCTGGAGAAAATGAGCTGAACGTTTTGCTTCTTCTTTAACAGGGCACTGTTAAAATAACTCTATTCTATTCTATAAGCCCTGTAGTGCCAGGGGCTGAATTTATATGGTTATAAACAAGAGATATTACTTTGGAATACCACAATACTGTGTTTTGCTCTTTCTTTAGGATTTCAAATGGTGTTTTCAAAATAATGGATTTTACTTGAAGAAAATAAAATTGGGGAGGGGAGAGGAGGAGGGAGGAAGGATCCCATTTCTGAGCAAAACCCTCATCCTGTTTTTAAATTCCTCTGTGTACCTTCCCTCATTCGCTAGCCCAGTAGTTATTTGTATTTGTGTTTGCTTTGCTGGCTGGATTTGACTCTCCATGGGGGCATCAGAAATATTATTTACTCCAGGATTCTGAAATAAGATAGATGTTTTATTTCATGTTTTTTAAATTCTCCAAAGGCTTCTTTTTATTTTTTTTCCTTTCCCATTTCTGGACATTGATATATTTCAGAACTTTTATGTGGCTTTTCCTCCCTCCCTACACCTATTCTCCCTTCTTCCCTCTTCCCCTTCCTGGAATGTAATTTTGCAGATAAAAAACAATGGTAAGCTGAAATGTCTCTGATGATCTATGGCACTTCTGGATTTTCACTCCCGTCAGTGACAGAAACTTACTAATTCTGATATAAGGGTCCCTGAATGCATTTCTCCACTGGGGCTTGCGCTTTCTGGCATATTTAAAGTTTGGGTTCCTCACCCCACCTCGCTCCAAACACAGTTTCACACCAAAAACCAACTTCAAAAGAGTGCCAGGAAAGATCCCTGAAAAAATTCAACAATAGACGCGCTTAAGAATGAAAAGAAGCTGTGTGTGTGTTTATACTCACGGGATGAGTTTTGATGGAGAACCTAAGAGGAAGGAGACAGATTAATGGGAACTTCTGGATAAGAGCAGGTAGAGAACAGATTTGATTGTGGTTACTTACCTTATATTTAGTCTCTGGCTCCCCAAATTTGTGGTTAATTGATAGTGCATATTTAGAATTTATATTCTTACAAAACGCAGGCTTAAATGATGTTAGGTTTCCAGCCTATCTCACCAAATTGTGCAAAAGAGCACCATTTTAGGTAAAACACTTTTGCGGGCTAGCCTGAGACCCTCACCATTATAGCATTGGTTCTACTGGAAAATACCTTCAGGGTCCTAGCTTGGATATGGAATGCTAGGACAACAGTTTTTCTTGCCTTCCCCCTATAACTTGGAAAGGGAGAAACCCCCTCGTCTGCTGTGCAGCAAAAAGATTGGCCCTAACCCTGCCTTTAGTACTGGGACAAGAGTGTAAACCCTTCCTACTGCCTCTGCTGTAGTGTTTTTCCTGCATGGGGCATGCTTATAAGTCAGGTGCGTTTTTAAGTAGGGATGTGTTGTTGGAATTTCATGTGATTATTTGACTCCATTTCTCTTGTTACTATTCATATGGTATTAGACGAATGCTTTATTCAAGCCTGCCTTTCCTGTGTTTTCAGTGTGTTTTGTTTTAATGTGGTGGTTCTCAGTGAGGGACAATTTTTTAAAATAAATTTATTTATTTATGTATTTTTGGCTGTGTTGGGTCTTTGCTGTGCATGGGATTTCTCTAGTTGCGGCAGGCGGGGGCTACTCTTCGTTGCGGTGTTCAGGCTTCTCTTTGCGGTGACTTCTCTTGTTGTGGAGCAGGGGCTCTAGCCGTGCAGGCTTCTGTAGTTGCAGCACGCGGGCTCAGTAGTTGTGGCGCACGGGCTTAGCTGCTCCGCGGCATGTGGGATCTTCCCGGACCGGGGCTCGAACCCGTGTCCCCTGCATTGGCAGGTGGATTCTTAACCACTGTGCCACCAGGGAAGTCCCGAGGGACAATTTTGACTCCCCCCCTTGCTGGGAACATTGGATGGGCACAGTTGGGAGGGTGGTTGCTCCTGGCATCTAGTGGGTAGAGGCTGGGGATACTACTAAACATCCTACAGTGCACAGGACAGCGCCCACAACAAAGAATTGTCTGGTCCTATATGTCAGTATTGTTTAGCACAAGGACATATAGAAATAATCTCTCAGTAAAAGTCCATGGATTGAGTCAGAAACCACAATCTGTCCATCCACAAGTGTTACGGAGAACTTGGAGCTGCCTTGGGGAGCCCAGAACCAAAGGATTTGAGACGTATAGAGCTCTCTGGTCATGAACACAGGCTTTAGACATTCACCTGGATTCAAATGATGGTTATACTGCATGACTTTGGGCTTGTTGCTTAACCTCTCTAGGTCTCAGTTTTCTTCTGTGCTGTGATAGTACTATATTGTAGGACAAAGCCTGTAGACTAGTGTCTGGCTTACACTAGACCTTAGTAAGTAAATGACTGGATGTATAAATTGGTCGCTGCCCTAAAGATGTTGACATAATGAATCTGGAGATGATCTTACTGCAGCATTACATTTTACAGATGAGAAAACTGAGACCCAAAAAGGGAGGTTATTTATCCAAAATGATGGCTGCTAGCAGATGGTAAAGTTGGGACTAGTACTCGGGTCTCCTCACCCCAGGTCTTCTATTCTTTACAATATTAAGCTTCCCTTTATGGTCTAGAACTTAAGTCTGCTTGGGAAGGCACGTCCAACGTGTTTGAAATAAGTAGAGACACCTTTAGTGACACAACTTCCAATCTGAGAGCTCTGGATTCTGGAAGGACACAGGGGTAGAGAAGTAGGATTATTATTTATAATGACCATGAAGCTTACGCAGACTCTGTCATGATCCAAAATCTTGTTCTGGGAGCTGAAGGAAATGGGCAGAAGACTTACAGAGATGGTCTTGGGGTTCAGTTCTTTCTGTGCCGAGAAGCCTTATTTCATGGTGGTAGTTGGAGTCTTTGAAGTTTCTCTGAAGACCTCAGACACACAGAGGAGGAAAGAGAGAACATTTGCTGAGTGTTGCTCAGTATTAGGCACAGTGTCCAGTGGTTCCATGCACACTGTCTGGTTTCATTGGTCTTATTGAGCTCTAGTATCACATTGGATACTAGTGTATCACAAGTGTTCTCCACTTACAAGGTGGTGGATGAGAACAGTGAGTGATAGAGCCACAGAATGGTGTGCTGTGCTGCCTTCCAAGGTCATGCTTCTGAATAATGTCGAATGGTAGGGTTAAACTATCTCTGAACTCCTCTTAATTTAAAAAAGTGGGCTACGAAATAGTATGTACGCTGTGGACCTCAGTTGTACTTTAAAACCTGTGTATGCATAGAAAAAGGAAAGGAAAACTTTATGTCAGGGTATTAACTAGTTATTTGTAGTGTTGGGATCAAGGATGATTTTACTTTTCCTTTTTCATCTGTATTTTTGTACGTCTGTTTTACAAGGAATAATGGTAGAATTGATGTGATCAGTGTTTATTAGTAAGTTGATGGTGCCTGGGAACTATACGCAAAGCAGAAGAAGAATAAAGATGGAGGTTCTGCCCTTGAGGAACCTTTATTGTAGTTCTGGAGAGAAATCCTACACATATGGGAAGTTTACTAATAATATATTTACTGATAGCTTTTAACTATTGTGCTAATGTGTGGCTGATTAGATTATAATAGAGAATCTCTAAATTTTTCATAATGGATTGGGGCCACCTATGTAATTTTTATATATTATTTCACTGAATCCTCCCAACAGTTATATAGGGTACTTACTAGTATTCCCATTTTACAGATGGAGAATCTGGGGAGTGGTGAAGCAAAGACTGACTCCAAAGTTTGTCTTTTACCACCAGTTAATATTACCTCCCAGGGAACCCTGCTTAGCTGGTAAACCACCAAGTATCATTGCCAGTGAAGACGTATAAGAGCCATCAGTTGAAGAGGAACAGATCCTTTTAGCCTGGATAAGAGAAGGGAGAAGGAGGACCAGGAGTCTCTTCCTAATTTTGGCCTGACGGCAAATAAGGTTCCTAACCCACTTCCATCAAGATTCCATTGACTCATCAGTAATGATGTTTCAGGATGATTCTGTTTAGCGTTATTGAGTGTCTCTGGATCAAAACACATGAACCACTTGCAGGGTTATGTTAGGAGCACGTGAGGAGGACGAGACCAGGCCCAGGTTTGAGGAGTGTCTTGGGACACTTCTCTGCCTCTCTGTGCTCATCTCTAATTAAAAGCCCTTGTGACCATTTCAGCACTGATTTGGGTGAGTGTGGCTCTAACAGACAGTACCACTCCCTGGCCTAGTGGAATCATCTTTCAGTTTCCAGCCTGCGCTGGGTCTGTGGTACCTACACAATGGTCAAAACCACAGTGGCCACAGGATGCACTGTGGAATGTGTGTGTGTTTCATCTTTATCAGGAACGCCACGTGGCATTTCCTGATTGCACCAGCAGCCTACCGCCCCATCTGAGCTTCCAGACGAAATACCAGGGCTCAAGCCACATGTGTTTATGGTATATAATAAATCTCTATTTGTCATAATGGTTTAAATTTAAAAGAAAAAGAAAGGTGAGCTGTGATGTTAAAAAAAAAAAAAAAAGAAAAAAGAAAAAGAAATTGGCTGTTATAAATTAACTTTCTTGGAGTTTCAGGTCAAGCCCAATTTATTAAGGGGGATAAAAGAGATAGAAACCTGGTCTGAGATCACAACTGTGATTTACCCACACCTCGAGTGGGTCCTCCTTTGGACCTTTGCTTGAACCCCAGCTGGCTTGGTTTATGTAGGACCTGCTGGGAGCTGAGGTTGTAATGAAAAACAGTTATTCTTTCAAATTACTCGCAAGAAGAGGCCTCATTTTATCAAGTGCCCTCCTTAATTTGATTGTGAGGGTTTTCATATTTATTTTTTCTGTGTTAATCATGCTGTACCTTGTGGCAAGTATAAACACAGTGGTGAAAGACTACATTTAAAAGGGGGAAAAAAAACATTCAGAGGACAGACAAATGTTTCTCTAGAGATGGCCTGTCGGGAGCCCTTAACGGATAATTAGGAAAGTTATTTTGGGTTTGGTTGCAACATTGTGAACTTTTCTAATGACTCTTCTTCAGAGCAGGATGGTATTTAATATTTTTGCAGGTTAACCTCTAGTGATGAAAAGAGGGCCCAGTATTGACTTCCTCTGGCAGGAACCAGCAAGGCTCTGGGAGCTTTTAGCTAGCATCTCCCTTCTATGCAGGAAGACCCCCCTCTGTGCCCTGGCCTTGCCCAAGGAAGAGCTCTGAGAGTACCTTCTCCATCCAAGACTGAGGAGCTCTTATTTTAATACCCTGGGCTGGACCCAGGAGTCCAGGGCCCAGCCTAGGCCTTCTTTCCTGCTAATTAGATTCCTTCTGACCTGGACAGCCCACAGTATTGTAAACAATGAAGGACAGTTTCTGTTCTCAACAAAGTCTCTCCACATGGTCTTCTGCAACCCAGAACTCCGTGAGCGCTACATGTTCTTAAGGAGGACAACTCAGAACCAGATTCTGAGTGGTCCATTACAGACATGAAAATAAATTTTCATGTACCTTCATGTTACTGAAATCTGTAATATTTCTTATCTTTATGATTGTTGTGGTATAAAAGAGATCTAAGAATGCATTGGAAATATTTATTCTTTGTTGTGCAGGCCTATTTGTGATGAAACCTCAATGAAGTTTTGTGTGAGGCAGTAGAAGGAGCTAGCTCCTCAAAAAGTTTTTTCCAGAAAAGTAAGTCAAGGCCTCTGCTGATCTGGATAAACACATTAAGAGTTTATTATTAATATCATTATATTTTTGAGCTATTTCCTATCTCGGGTGACAATATTTAAGTTTATTTTTTATTTTAAAGGTCAGATTAGTGAGATAGAATTTTCATACAATAAATTCCCCTCGTAAGGGAACAGGCGATTTCTGACAAATGTATGCAGTCATGTAACCAGCACCACGATCAAGATAGAACATTTCCATCACCCCAAAAAGGCCCCTTGTGCCCCCTTATTGTCCTTTTCCTATCCCTAGCTCCTGGCCATGCACTAATCTAATTTTTGTGTCTGTAACTTTGCCTTTTCCCCAAATGTCATAAAATAGAATCATATAGTATATGTAGCCTTTTGTGCCTGTCTTCTTTCACTTAGCATTGATGCTTTTGAGATTGACGTTGTTGCATGTATGTTTATTCCTTTATATTGCTGAATAGTATTCCATTGTGTGGATGTACTACAATATGCTAACACGTTCACCATTTGATGGACATTTGGATTATTTAAGGTTTTTGACTATTATACATAAAGCAGTTATAAACATCTCAGAAAAGTCTATCTTGGCGAATGTTCCTTGGGCTTTTGAAAAGAATGTGGATGCTGCTGTTGTTGTTTGGAGTCTTCTGTAAGTGTCAGTTAAGTCAAGTTGGTTCATAGTGTTGTTCAAGTCTTTTATATCTTTACTGATTTTTATGGTTTACCTTTAATATAAATTAGAGGAGTATTGAAATCTGTAGATATAATTTTTTTTTTTCTGTTTCTTATTTCGGTTTGATCAAATTTTTATGTATTTTGTTGGTCACATACATATTGTTATGTCTTATTGATTAATTGATTCTTTGGTGCTTGAAAATATTCTTTGTTTTGAAGCCCACTTTGTATTACTTTATTACAGAGATTTCAACTTTTGTGTGGTATATTTTTTACTCTTAATGTAGCTCTGAATATACATGTATAGTGAATTTTTTCATATCCAATCTGATGATTTCTGTATTTCACTTGGAATGTTTAGGCCATTTACATTTAATAAAATTATCAATATACTTGGTTTTAAATCTAACATTTTGCAAATGGCTTTCTGTCTGTCCCATCTGTTCTCTATTCCTGTTTTCTTCATTTCCTGCCTCCTTTTAGATTACTTATAAATATATATGATTCTATTTTATCTCCATCATGGGCTTAAAATATTTTTCTCTTTAAAAAAATTTTTGTTAGCTTTAGCATGTATAGTATACATCTTATCACAGTTTGTTTTCAAATAATATACCATTTTTGGTGTAGTTTAAGAATCTCACTATGGTATACTTCAGTTTCCTCCTGCCCATCTTTTGTTTTAGTGTTGCCTTACATGTTACTTCTTACATATGTTTAAACCCCACAGATTATTGTTATTTTTCTTTAGACAGCAGTTATCATTTTGAAAACCAGGGAAAATAGTTTTAATTTGCTTATTTTAAAAGGAAAATTAGTCTTTTAAATTTTTCTAGTTTGATCTATTTGTAAATTAAATATATTTTTTTCAGAGCCAGTATCTTTTAAGGAGATGAAAATTAAGAAAAAAAAAGTCTATCACATTATACACATTTTTACCATTTATGGAGCTCTTTATTTCTTTATGTAGATCCAGATTTCCTTCTGGTACCAGACTCTTGCCTAAAGAACTTTCTTTAATGTCTTTTTAATACAGCTATGCTGGCAGCGAATTCTTTGTTTTTGTTTCAATCTTCATCTCACCTTCACTTTTAGAAGATAATTTCAGTGTGAATGAATTCCTTGTAGACAGTTTTTGCTTGCAGTACTTTAATGATGCCATTCCATTTCATTCTGCCTTGTAGTTTTTCTGTTGAGAAGTCTGATGTCTTTCTCAGCTTTGTTCTTCTGTATTTGTTTCTTTTTCTCTCTGGTTGCTTTCAAGAGTTTCACTTTATCTTTTGTTTTTAGGAGTTTTACTGTGAGGTGCCTATGTCTTTCCCCCCCACTTGGGGATTTCTGAGGTTCTTTGAACTGTGATTTGATGTTTTTCATCAATTTTGGAAAATTCTTGGCTATTATCTCTTCCAACTTTTTTTCTGCTCTTTTTTCTCTCTCATCTGCTTTTGGGATTCCAAATATATGTTACACTTTTTTGGTATCATCCCATAGCTCTTGGGTGCTCTGCTTTGTTTTTCCACCATTTTCTGCATAATTAATTTGGATAATTTCTTATTCACTTAGGTTCAAGTTCAGAAATCCTTTTCTTTGCTGTGTATGGTCTGCTGATAAGCCTGTTGAAGGAATTCTTCCTCTTTGCTATCATGCTTTTTATTTTTAGCACTTTCATTTGACTCATTTTTATAGTTTCCATTTTTTTCCTCTGGAAATTACACATCTGCTCATCCATGATGTTCACCTTTTCTTCTGGATTAAAAAAAGCAGTAATAGTTATTTTAAGTCCCCATCTGTTAATCCCAACATCTGCATCACCTCTCATTCTGGTAATGTTGACTACTTTATCTTTTGATGAAGAATCTTTTTTCCTTGCTTTTTGTGTGTCATATAATTTTTGATGAAATTCTGGACAGCATGTGTAAAACAACAGTAGAGATGGAGGTAAATAGTACTTGGAAATGGAAATGCTTCTGTTGGGATGTTACTGTGGGTAGTTAAATCAATAGAGTCAGTAATTGAGCTGGGTCTGAGTGTTTTTGTAAGACATACTTCAAATTCCTCCAACGGTGGCTTGCTACTGCCTTGTGTTTAGTGAGAAGCCTGGAGACATAGACGGTTTTCCTGTTGTTCCCAGTCCATCCTTACTGCTCAGCAGGTCCCATATGCTTGTACCATGTCCATGCCTTTTCCCCTCCTTGAGGGCTAGACTGCTGTTGCTGGTTACTCACTATGAGGTTTGTGGTGGTGGGAGCGTTTTTTCTCTTCTCCTACTCCAGTCTGTCTTAGGCCAGGTCTTGAGTGCATAAGTCCCAGGCCTAAATTTTTCTCCGTCTCATATTAGTGGATGCTCTTGAGTAGGAGAGCAGGCCCCTGCTTTTGATCTATGCAAGATGCTCTGCCTGAACAGGTTTTTCTACCCCTTTCCTCAGGAGCAGATGTCTTTTGCTTCTAGCTCTTCGTTAGTGGCAGTGTACCTTTACCTGGGACTATTCCTCCTTAGTGGCTTATGGCTGTTTTGTTTGTTTGTTTGCTTGTTTTGTTTTGTTTTTTTTTTAAACGAGAGAAGGTTCTGAAAGTAGGCAAGATTTCACGCCTGTGCACAATGTTGGAGGTTCTCCAATGTCTCTTCCTTGGTCTTAATCTCCTGTGAGCACCATGGGGGAAGAAGGCTGGTGAGTAGCTACAGACTCTTCTTGTATCTGGGAAGGTCAGGAATTTTAAACTTTCCAGTGTGCCCACATTTAGCATTTACAAATTTGTTAAAATTTCAGCTGTTTTCTTCTTAATTACTTTTATGATGGCTGCCCTTCAACCTGTCCTCTGCCAAAGGTGAAACAGTTTGTATGTCTGGTCTCCCCTTCTAGAGGGACAAGTGAGATTTTGGAATTCAGTTCACGTGTCTGCTTTGCAACATCAGCTGAATGTCTCCAATCAGCCAGTGTAGAGGGGATTCCTGCCTGATAAGAACTAGGACAGGATAATCTGATGGTCCCTTACAGTCAGTCTCGAGGGGCTAGGATTTCAGAATCCATGTATATCTGATGCAGGGGACAGTTGCTGATCCTCACGAGGAGAATTTGGTGGGTCCTCACTGGTTGCTGGCTATTGCCTTACAAGAAAGTGGTAAAGAAAACTAGAGAGCTACTATTCTTATATAATTACTGAGGGAGGAAGAAGCGGGCAGTTCCTGGAGGGGGGTTGCCACTTGAAGGGAAGGGTAAGGAGTAGGGTCAGTTTCTCATTTTCTACAGGTTTTATCTTGAGGACAGGCTTTAGTCTGTGCCATGTGGAAAGGAAAAACTCGATAGAAAGCATACTTTTTTTTTTTTTTTTGGCTTGAATAATCAGAGACCAAGGTTTAGGGTGACCTTAGCTGCTGAAAAGAGGGGAATCCCTGTAAGGAGTGAGCCAGTGAATGGAACCCCAAATCTCATGTGTAAAAATCTGCCCAAATCTATAGTTGGACCCTGAACCACAAGAGTAGATTTCACACTAGTAAAACTAAAACAGTTGGAGTGAAATTTAAACTGCTGCCTACCACAGGGAGGACAGGGTTTTGCAGTTTGCTTTCAGCCAAGTTAATGGCTTGCTTAAAAAATGATCTTCAGAGGAACTTAACAGAATCCAGAATTTCTACAGCATATCATTCAGGACATACGGGCTACAATCTAAAATTACTCACTGCATTATGAAAAGTAGTCAATAGAGACCAATCCCAAGGTGACCCAGGTGATGGAACAGCAAAGATTGTAAAGTTGCTAATTACCAAATATGCAGAAGGACATAAAGGGAAATATGGTCACAATGTAGGAAACGATAGGAAATCTCAGAAGAGTATTAGTATTCTATTATATGATTTTGTTATTCTATTCTAATAATAGTATTATAATAATCTAGCATTGAAAACTATAGCAAACAAAAAATTCACTGGATGAGTTTAATGGTACAATGGAGGTGACAGAGGAAGAGTCAGAAATTTTAGAAAGATTGATGGAAATTATTCAATCTGAAAAATCGAGAAAAGAAAAAAGTAAACAGAACCACAAGGACCTGTGAGACAATATCAAAAGCTGTAATATATGTTCTAATGTAAATTCTAACCTATTGGAGCTCCAGAAGGAGAAATCAGAGAATGGGGCAAAAAAAAAATTGAAGAAATAATGGCTGAAAATATCCCAAATTTGATGAATGACATAAATTTATAGATGCAAGATGCTCAGTGAGCACCAAGCAGGATTAATTTAAATCAAATCACACTTAGGCACCTCTCAAACTTCTAAAAAAAATTAACTAGAGAAAAATGTAAATTTCTTATAGGAGTTACTGAGATAAGTTGAATTACCTTAGTTTCTTATCAGAAACAATGGATGCCAGAAGACAGTAGGAGAACATCTTTAAAGAGCTTACAAAGAGAAAAACAAAACAAAAAAACCTCTGTAAATACAGAATTCTCTATCCAACATTCTCGATTCTTCATTGAAGAATGAAGATGAAATAAAGACATTATCACATAGAAAAAAAACTAAGATAATAACTAGCAGACCTGTGTGCCAAGAAAGGATAAAGGAGGTTCTACAGGCTGAAGAATGGAAACTCACCTTGAGGAAGCAAGAAGAGCATCAGATGTGATAAATATGTGGGTAAACAAACAAACAAAAGGACTAATTTTCCTCTTAATTTCTTTAAAACACATGTGAGGGTTTAACCCCCAAACTTTAATGTTGTATTTTGGAGTGTATAGTTTATGTAGAGATAGTATATATGACATAAAGTCTGGAGGTGAGATAATGGACTCATTATGGTTGCATGATTTCTTCATTTTACATGAAGTGGTACAGTATTAGCTCTCAGCAGACTGTGACAAATGAAGAAAGTGTATTGTAATCTTAGAGGAATTCATAAAAAATAATGCAAGAAATAGAACTAAAAAAACAGTAGATAAATTAAAATGATACTCTAAAAAAAACTCTAAAAGAAGGCAGGAAAGGGGGAAAAACGGAACGAAAAAATAAGATACAAAGAGAAAACAGAGGTAACATGGTAGACATAAGTCAAACCATAGCAATAATTACATTAAATGTTTTTTCTATTTATTTATTTATTTTAACATCTTTATTGGAGTATAACTGCTTTACAATGGTGTGTTAGTTTCTGCTTTATAACAAAGTGAATCAGTTATACATATACATATATCCCCATATCTCTTCCCTCTTGCGTCTCCCTCCCTCCCACCCTCCCTATCCCACCCCTCTAGGTGGTCACAAAGCACCGAAGTGATCTCCCTGTGCTATGCAGCTGCTTCCCACTAGCTATCTATTTTGCATTTGATAGTGTATATATGTCCATGCCACTCTCTCACTTTGTCCCAGCTTACCCTTCCCTCTCCCCATATCCTCAAGTCCATTCTCTAGTAGGTCTGTGTCTTTATTCCCGTCTTGCCCCTAGGTTCTTCATGACCATTTTTTTTTTCTTCTTAGATTCCATATATATGTGCTAGCATATGGTATTTGTTTTTCTCTTTCTAACTTAGTTCACTCTGCAGGACAGACTCTAGGTCCATCCACCTCACTGCAAATAACTCAATTTCGTTTCCTTTTATGGCTGAGTAATATTCCATTGTATATATGGGCCACATCTTCTTGATCCATTCATCTGTTGATGGACACTTAGGTTGCTTCCATGTCCTGGCTATTGTAAATAGTGCTGCAATGAACATTGTGGTACATGACTCTTTTTGAATTATGGTTTTCTCAGGGTATATGCCCAGTAGTGGGATTGCTGGGTCGTATGGTAGTTCTATTTTTAATTTTTTAAGGAACCTCCATATTGTTCTCCATAGTGGCTGTATCAATTTACATTCTCACCAACAGCGCAAGAGGGTTCCCTTTTCTCCACACCCTCTCCAGCATTTATTGTTTGTAGATTTTTTGATGATGGCCATTCTGACCGGTGTGAGATGATATCTCATTGTAGTTTTGATTTGCATTTCTCTAATGATTAGTGATGTTGAGCATTCTTTCATGTGTTTGTTGGCAATCTGTATATCTTCATTGGAGAAATGTGTGTTTAGGTCTTCTGCCCATTTTTGGATTGGGTTGTTTGATTTTTTAATGTTGAGCTGCATGAGCTGCTTGTAAATTTTGGAGATTAATGCTTTGCCAGTTGCTTCATTTGCAAATATTTTCTCCCATTCTGAGGGTTGTCTTTTCTTCTTGTTTATGGTTTCCTTTGCTGTGCAAAAGCTTTTAAGTTTCATTAGGTCCCATTTGTTTATTTTTGTTTTCACTTCCATTTCTCTAGGAGGTGGGTCAAAAAGGATCTTGCTGTGATTTATGTCATGGAGTGTTCTGCCTATGTTTTCCTCTAAGAGTTTAATAGTGTCTGACCTTACATTTAGGTCTTTAATCCATTTTGAGTTTATTTTTCTGTATGGTGTTAGGGAGTGTTCTAATTTCTTTCTTTTACATGTAGCTGTCCAGTTTTCCCAGCACCACTTATTGAAGAGGCTGTCTTTTCTCCATTGTATATTCTTGCCTCCTTTATCAAAGATAAGGTGACCATATGTGGGTGGGTTTATCTCTGGGCTTTCTATCCTGTTCCATTGATCTATATTTCTGTTTTTGTGCCAGTACCATATTGTCTTGATTACTGTAGCTTTGTAGTATAGTGTGAAGTCAGGGAGCCTGATTCCTCCAGCTCCGTTTTTCTTTCTCTAGATTGCTTTGGCTATTTGGGGTCTTGTGTGTTTCCATACAAATTGTGAGATTTTTTGTTCTAGTTCTGTGAAAAATGCCACTGGAAGTTTGATAGGGATTGCATTGAATCTAGATTGCTTTGGGTAGTAGAGTCATTTTCACAATGTTGATTCTTCCAATCCAAGAACATTGTATATCTCCCCATCTATTTGTATCATCTTTAATTTCTTTCATCAGTGTCTTATAATTTTCTGCATACACGTCTTTTGTCTCCTTAGGTAGGTTTATTCCTAGATATTTTATTCTTTTTGTTGCAGTGGTAAATGGGAGTGTTTTCTTAATTTCACTTTCAGATTTTTCATCATTAGTGTATAGGAATGAAAGAGATTTCTGTGCATTAATTTTGTATGCTGCTACTTTACCAAATTTGTTGATTAGCTCTAGTAGTTTTCTGGTAGCATCTTTAGGATTCTCTATGTATAGTATCATGTCATGTGCAAACAGTAACAGCTTTACTTCTTCTTTTCCAATTTGGATTCCTTTTATTTCTATTTCTTCTCTGATAGCTGTGGCTAAAAGTTCCAAAACTATGTTGAATAATAGTGGTGAGAGTGGGCAACCTTGTCTTGTTCCTGATCTTAGAGGAAATGGTTTCAGTTTTTCACCAGTGAGGATGATGTTGACTGTGGGTTTGTCATATATGGCCTTTATTATGTTGAGGTAAGTTCCTTCTATGCCTACTTTCTGGAGGGTTTTTATCATAAATCGGTGATGAATTTTGTCAAAAGCTTTCTCTGCATCTATTGAGATGATCATATGATTTTTCTCCTTCAGTTTGTTAATACGGTGTATCACATTGATTGATTTGCATATATTGAAGAATCCTTGCATTCCTGGGATGAACCGCACTTGATCATGGTGTATGATCCTTTTAATGTGCTGTTGGATTCCGTTTGCCAGTATTTGGTTGAGGATTTTTGCATCTATGTTCATTGGTGATATTGGCCTGTAGTATTCTTTCTTTGTGACATGTTTGTCTGGTTTTGGTATCAGGGTGATGGTGGCCTCGTAGAATGAGTTTGGGAGGGTTCCTCCCTCTGCTATATTTTGGAAGAGTTTGAGAAGGATAGGGGTTAGCTCTTCTGTAAATGTTTGATAGAATTCGCCTGTGAAGCCATCTGGTCCAGGGCTTTTGTTTGTTGGAAGATTTCTAACCATACTTTCAATTTCAGTGCTTGTGATTGGTCTGTTCATATTTTCTATTTCTTCCTGGTTCAGTCTCGGAAGGTTGTGCATTTCTAAGAATTTGTCCATTTCTTCCAGGTTGTCCATTTTATTGGCATACAGTTGCTTGTAGTAATCTCTCATGATCCTTTGTATTTCTGCAGTGTCAGTTGTTACTTCTCCTTTTTCATTTCTAATTCTATTGATTTGAGTCTTCTCCCTTTTTTTCTTGATGAGTCTAGCTAATGGTTTATCAATTTGTTTATCTTCTCAAAGAACCAGCTTTTAGTTTTATTGATCTTTGCTGTAGTTTCCTTCCTTTCTTTTTCATTCATTTCTGATCTGATCTTTATGATTTGTTTCCTTCTGCTAACTTTGGGGGTTGTTTGTTCTGTTTTCTCTAATTGCTTTACGTGTAAGGTTAGGTTGTTCATTTGAGATGTTTCTTGTTTCTTAAGGTAGGATTGTATTGCCATAAACTTCCCTCTTAGAACTGCTTTTGCTGCATCCCATAGGTTTTGGGTCATCATGTTTTCGTTGTCATTTGTTGCTAGGTATTTTTTGATTTCCTCTTCGATTTCTTCAGTGATCTCTTGGTTATTAAGTAGTGTACCGTTTAGCCTCCATCTGTTTGTATTTTTTTACGGATTTTTTCCTGTAATTGATATTTAGTCTCATAGCATTGTGGTCAGAAAAGGTACTTGATACGATTTCAATTTTCTTAAATTTACCAAGGCTTGATTTGTGACCCAAGATATGATCTATCCTGGAGAATGTTCCATGAACACTTGAGAAGAAAGTATATTCTGTTGTTTTTGGATGGAATGTCCTATAAATATCAATTAATTCCATCTTGTTTAATGCATCATTTAAAGCTTGTGTTTCCTTATTTATTTTCATTTTGGATGATCTGTCCGTTGGTGAAAGTGGGGTGTTAAAGTCCCTTACTATGATTGTGTGACCATCGATGTCCCCTTTTATGGCTGTTAGTATTTGCCTTATGTATTGAGGTGCTCCTATGTTGGGTGCATAAATATTTACCATTGTTATATCATCTTCTTGGATTGATCCCTTGATCATTATGTAGCGTCCTTTGTCTCTTGTAATAGTCTTTGTTTTAAAGTCTATTTTGTCTGATATGAGAATTGCTACTCCAGCTTTCTTTTGATTTCCATTTGCATGGAATATCTTTTTCCATCCCCTCCCTTTCAGTCTGTATGTGTCCCTAGGTCTGAAGTGGGTCTCTTGTAGACAGCTTATATACGGGTCTTGTTTTTGTATCCATTCAGCCAGTCTGTGTCTTTTGGTTGGAGCATTTAATCCATTTACATTTAAGGTAATTATCGATATGTATGTTCCTCTTACCATTTTCTTAATTGTTTTGGGTTTGTTATTGTAGGTCTTTTCCTTCTCTTGTGTTTCCTGCCTAGAGAAGTTCCTTTAGCATTTGTTGTAAAGCTGGTTTGTTGGTGCTGAATTCTGTTAGCTTTTGCTTGTCTGTAAAGGTTTTAATTTCTCCGTCAAATCTGAATGAAATCCTTGCTGGGTAGAGTAACCTTGGTTGTAGGTTTTTCCCCTTCATCACTTTAAATATGTCCTGCTACTCCCTTCTGGCTTGCAGAGTTTCTGCTGAAAGGTCAGCTGTTAACCTTATTGGGGTTCCCTTATGTGTTATTTGTTGTTTTTCCCTTGCTGCTTTTAATATTTGTTCTTTGTATTTAATTTTTGATAGTTTGATTAATATGTGTCTTGGCGTGTTTCTCCTTGGATTTACCCTGTATGGGACTCTGTGCTTCCTGGACTTGATTAACTATTTCCTTTCCCATATTAGGGAAGTTTTCAACTATAATCTCTTCAAATATTTTCTCAGTCCCTTTCTTTTTCTCTTCTTCTTCTGGGACCCCTATAATTCGAATGTTGGTGTGTTTAATGTTGTCCCAGAGGTCTCTGAGACTGTCCTCAATTCTTTTCATTCTTTTTTCTTTTTTCTGCTCTGCAGTAGTTATTTCCACTATTTTATCTTCCAGGTCACTTATCCATTCTTCTGCCTCAGTTATTCTGCTATTGATCCCTTCTAGAGAATTTTTAATTTCATTTATTGTGCTGTTCATCACTGTTTGTTTGCTCTTTAGTTCTTCTAGGTCCTTGTTAAACATTTCTTGTAATTTCTCCATTCTGTTTCCAAGATTTTGGATCATCTTTACTATCATTATTCTGAATTCTTTTTCAGGTAGACTACCTATTTCCTCTTCATTTGTTAGGTTTGGTTGGTTTTTGCCTTGCTCCTTGATCTGCTGTGTGTTTCTCTGTCTTCTCATTTTTCTTAACTCACTGTGTTTGGGGTCTCCTTTTCACAGGCTGCAAGTTCGTAGTTTCCGTTGTTTTTGGTGTCTGTCCCCAGTGGCTAAGGTTGGTTCAGTGGGTTGTGTAGGCTTCCTGGTGGAGGGGACTCGTGCCTGTGTTCTGGTGGATGAGGCTGGATCTTGTCTTTCTGGTGGGCACGTCCACGTCTGGTGGTGTGTTTTGGGGTGTCTGTGGCCTTATTATGATTTTAGGCAGCCTCTGTGCTAATGGATGTGTTTGTGTTCCTGTCTTGCTAGTTGTTTGGCATAGGGTGTCCAGCACAGGAGCTTGCTGGTCATTGAGTGAAGCTGGGTCTTGGCATTGAGATGGAGATCTCTGGGAGATTTTCACCATTTGATATTACATGGAGCTGGGAGGTCTCTTGTGGACCAGTGTCCTGAACTTGGCTCTCCCACCTCAGTGGCACAGCCCTGATGCCTGGCTGGAGCACCAAGAGCCTGTCCTCCACACGGCTCAGAATAAAAGGGAGAAAAGAAAGAAAGAAAGAAAGAAAGAAGAAGATAAAATAATAGAAAATAAAATAAAATTATTAAAGTAAAAAATAATTATTAAAAATTTTTTTAAAGTAATAAAAAAAAAGAGAAAGGAGAGCAACCAAACCAGAAAACAAGTCCACCAATGATAACAAGCACTAAAAACTATACTAAAAAGAAAACAAACAAACAAACAAACAAAAAAACGGACACACAGAACCCCAGGATAAATGGTAAAAGCCAAGCTATACAGATAAAATCACACACAGAAGCATACACACACACACACACTCACAAAAAAAGAGAAAGGGGTAAAGATATGTATATCGTTGCTCCCAAAGTCCACTTCCTCAATTTGGGATGATTCGTTGTCTATTCAGGTATTCCACAGATGCGGGTACATCAGGTTGATTGTGGAGCTGTAATCCGCTGCTCCTGAGGCTGCTGGGAGAGATTTCCCTTTCTCTTCTTTGTTCGCACAGCTCCCGGGGTTCAGCTTTGGATTTGGACCCGCCTCTGAGTGTAGGTCGCCTGAGGGCGTCTGTTCTTCGCTCAGACAAGACGAGGTTAAAGGAGCAGCTGATTCGGGGGCTCTGGCTCACTCAGGCCAGGGGGAGGGAGGGGTACGGATGCGGGGCGAGCCTGCGGCGGCAGAGGCCGGCGTGACGTTGCAGCAGCCTGAGGCACGCCATGTGTTCTCCCAGGGAAGTTGTCCTTGGTTCATGGGACCATGGCAGTGGCGGGCTGCACAGGCTCCCGGGAGGGGAGGTGTGGAGAATGACCTGTGTTTGCACACAGGCTTCTTGGTGGCGGCAGCAGCAGCCTTAGCGTCTCATGCCTGTCTCTGGGGTCCGTGCTGATAACCGCGGCTCACGCCCGCCTCTGGGGTCCACGCTGATAGCCGCGGCTCGCGCCTGTCTCTGGAGCTCCTTTAAGCGGCACTCTTAATCCCCTCTCCTCGCGCACCAGGAAACAAAGAGGCAAGAAAACGTCTCTTGCCTCTTCGGCAGCTGCAGACTTTTTCCTGGACTCCCTCCCGGCTAGCTGTTGCGCACTAGCCCCTTCAGGCTGTGTTCACGCCGCCAACCCCAGTCCTCTCCCTGTGATCCGACTGAAGCCCGAGCCTCAGCTCCCAGCCCCCGCCCGCCCCGACGGGTGAGCAGACAAGCCTCTCGGGCTGGTGAGTGCTGGTCAGCACCGATCCTCTGTGCGGGAATCTCTCCACTTTGCCCTCTGCACCCCTGTGGCTGCGCTCTCCTCCGTGGCTCCGAAGCTTCCCCCCTCCGCCACCCGCAGTTTCCGCCCGCAAAGGGCCTTCCTAGTGTGTGGAAACCTTTCCTCCTTCACAGTTCCCCGCCACGGGAGCAGGTGCCGTCCCTATTCTTTTGTCTCTGTTTTTTCTTTTTTCTTTTGCCCTACCCAGGTACGTGGGGAGTTTCTTGCTTTTTGGGAGGTGTGAGGTCTTCTGCCAGCGTTCAGTAGGTGTTCTGTAGGAGTTGTTCCACATGTAGATGTATTTCTGATGTATTCGTGGGGAGGAAGGTGATCTCTACGTCTTACTCTTCCGCCATCTTGAAGCTCCTCTCTACATTAAATGTTAATGGACCAAACACCCAATAGAAATGGGACGAATAAAGCCTGACCTTTTAGTCCTCAGGGATGTTTTAAACGGCCATGGACGTGCTTTGGGATTTCAGGAGACAGCGTGGCTATGGAAGCTCAAGTTCTAGTCCTGCAAGATTGATATTGATGAACAAAAGGAAATGAGCAGATAAAAGGCAATTAACTATTTAGAGCAAACGTGAGGCATGGGTTCTGGTTTGTCCAGCTCTTCTGGCCGTGATTCAGCATTACACGGTTTCAGTCAGGGCTAAAACTGGCTTTACTTCAACGCTGAGCGCCAGCTGGAGCTGGGATTGAAGTATGGGACAAGATGCCTATGTGTCTTTTCTCCTGTTTTGCCTGGCTGCATCCTGTCCAGCTTTAAGCAAGTTGTTCCTGTTTTCACTAAGCTTTTTCCTCCCACCCACCTTAAAGCCCTATAACGTATGGAGTTGTGTGTTGATTTGTTAAGTTCAACTGTCTTCAATCTGGGCCCCCAAGAGGTTTCGAGGACAAAGTATTTTGATGTGTCCTTTCAGACTGATGTGCAGGAGGTCTAGTGTGAGTGACTTATTAAATGGTGTCTAAATCCTCCAAGACACCCCTGGCATAGAGGATTCAGCTAGCACAATGGCATGTTTTTTAGTTCTCTGATGAAGGAAGGGTATGCAGTGTACTGCTTCACTGGACAAACAACATTCACACCCCCATACCCCTCCTCCAGAGAAAGGACTGGGAAATAACATTCATCAACTTGGAAAGAAAAAAGTAAATTAGATGACAGTCCGCGGTATGATTTTTTGTCCTTTTTCTCCTTGCCTGATTGGCCTAGTATCTTCTCCAAACATTTTAAAGCACCTCCCTGAAATTGAGTCTGTGTAAAGCAGTTTGGGGCTTAAGTGTGACCAAGAGGGTGTGGGCACAGTGAATTTATTTTCCTTTGAGAGAGGAATGCTGTTTTCAGGCACCCTGACAAGGGAGCAAAACCCTCTGTGTTTCAATAAGACTTTGCACTGGATAACATAAAACTAATTCGCAAAGTATTCATTGACTTGAATCCTATTTAAGGGCCTATATTCAATCTCAGATAACACTGTTATCAACCGTATGACTTCTGCCTTAGGCACGTTTTGAAATGAGGAGGAGTATAACTTTAAAATAGACATTTATGGTCTTAGGAAAATCACTCAACTTCTCTGGATCTTATGAATAAAGTGAGTTAATTGGACGCTTGTGGAGAGTTTGGGGTCAATAAATCCATGGTGTGGGGTGAGGCTTGGACATCTTTTTTTTTTTTTTTAATCTTTTCTCATCTTTATTGATACATGTCAATAGTAGCACAGTTTAATAAAAGGGCAATGTCATGAACTATGAAGGGTCTAGGTTTTATCCGTTTTGGAAGCTACGTTAGCATACTAGCATACCACAGTGTGATGCACGCTGGCAGAAGACATAAAAATTTGGGTGGACATCTGTATTTTTAAGGAGCTGTATATGTGATTCTCTTGCTGATCTCTAATAAGGGCCTCTCCAGATGCTAGCATTCTGTGATTCCATGACTATACATAAATGTCAAGAAAGATAATTTTTGTATGTAAAGTCTCCTTTTAAAGTGGTCCTTTTAGGATGGAGATATTTTTATCTTAATATCCTTTACGTCCCATCCTATGGCAACCTCTCTCTTGACAATTCATTTGCTTATTTTGGTTGACTCATCCCAAGGAATGAAAATGGTTCACAGAGATTTCCCAGTCAACTCCAGAAGCAAAAGCTCTGGCACCTCCTGGATGGGGAGTTCATCTGTGCAGTTCTGACTTGTCTCAGGACTGTCATGTGACCTTGGCAGGTCAGACATTCTCTGTGGGTTTGGAGGGGAGGATTTTGTTTTTTAGGGTGTATCATGATGATATGGAAATTCCTTCAAGAATAGAGTTATTATTTAAAAGCAAAAAGGCAGTTTTCAGAGGACAGGGGCTGAATGCTGAATTCATTCACTGGGAAATGACTGGGGACCTTGGCAGTGATTCACTGAGGGTGCTTACCTGAAATTGTTGTTTTCTGCCTTCTAACTGGGTGCTGGTTTGACTGTTTCTGTGAGGGTGTGTTGGTTAATCCTTTGCTTCACTTGTTCTTTTTGGCACAGGCAGGGGGGCATTTCCAAAGATAAAAATCTGTCAACAGAGTCTAAGTCCTAATCAAACAGGTGTGGATGAATTGGGGAGAGAGAACTGTATTGTGGGAGCAGCCGTCTAGTCAGAAAGTATCTTGAAGGAGAATGGGACAGCAGGGTGTTGAACCAGCCAATGAGCAGAGTCTTGAAGGTGTACATTAATTTTTTGCTGACCAACCTGATTTTCAAACTCGACACTTCCTACTTAGCTTTAAACTTTAAATCATGTGGGACAAGTTAGACAGAGGAACTGAAAAATCAAATGGTGAATCCCCTTCACACACTTATCAAACTCTCAGGGTGAGCTTCTAGACTAGAGGACTTATATTTAAGCAATAGTGCTGTTTTTTTTTAAGACATGACACCATAAAACTCCTAGAAGAGAACATAGGCAAAACATGCTCTGACATGAATCATAGCAACGTTTTCTTAGGTCAGTCTCTCAAGGCAATAGAAATAAAAGCAAAAATAAGCAAATGGGACCTAATCAAATGTATATGCTTTTGCACAGCAAGGAAACCATAAACAAAACAAGAAAACCTACGGACTGGGAGAAAGTACTTGCAAACGATGCAACCAACAAGGGCTGAATTTCCAAAATGTACAAACAGCTCATACAGCTCAATAACAACAAAAAAAACTCAATCCAAAAAAGGGCAGAAGACCTAAATAGATATTTCTCCAAAGAAGACATACACATGATCAACAGGCACATGAAAAGATGCTCAACATTGCTATTAGTGAAATGCAAACCAAAACTACAATGAGGTATCACCTCACACTGGTCAGAATGGCCATAATCAAAAAGCCTACAAATAATAAATGCTGGAGAGGGTGTGCAGAAAAGGGAACCCTCCTACACTGTTGGTGAGAATGTAAATTGGTGCAGCCACTATGGAAAACAGTATGGAGGTTCCTCAAAAAACTAAAAATAGTTACCGTATGATCCTGCAGTCCCACTCCTGAGCATATATCTGGAGAAAACTCTAATTTGAAAAGAAACATACACCCCAATGTTCATTGCAACACTATTTACAGTAGCTAAGCTATGGAAGCACCCTAAATGTCCATTGACAGATGAATGGATAAAGAAGATGTGGTATGTATATACAATGGAATATTAGTCATAAAAAATGAAATCATGCCATTTGCAGCAACTACATGGATGGACCTAGAGATTATCATACTAAGTGAAGTAAGTCAGACAGAGAAAGACAAATACCATGTGATATCCCTTATATGTGGAATCTAAAAAATGATACAAACGAACTTATTTACAAACCAGAAACAGACTGATGGACATAGAAAACAAACTTATGGTTACCAAAGGGGAAAGGGGGATTAGCAGATACAAACTACTGTAGCAGATACAAGGTCCTACTGTATAGCACAGGGAACTGTATTCAATATCCTGTAATAAACCTTAATGGAAAAGAATATGAAAAACAGTATATATATATGCGTGTGTGTGTGTGTGTATACGTGTGTGTGTATATACATATAGAACTGAATCACTTTGCTGTACACCAGAAACGAACACAGCATTGTAAATCAACTCTACTCCAATAGAAAACAAACCAGCACTGATTGTTCCTTCCTCTGATTCTTAATTCCTTCAGTGCTCATACTCTGTCCCATCACTCATTCCTCCAACTGTACTGAACTTCCTGAAACAGTCCTCTCCACTCATTGCCTGACATGCCCACCTCCTATTCACCCTTCACTCTTGGTCTTCTAAGTGTGGTCTATGGGCCAGCAGTATTGGCATCCCTTAAGAACTTGTTAGAAATGCTGAATCGTGAGCCCCACCCAAGACCTAAGTCAGAATCCTCATTTTAATGAGATCCCTAAGTGATTTGTGGCACTTTAAAGTCTGAGAAGCACTGCTAAAGCTACAATCCTTTCTTATAGGCCTTCTAAGTACAAAATCTAATGGCCACTTCTCAGTCCTCTCTGTCATTTGCCATGACTTTCTTTTCTCTTTTTTGAGAATGATGACTATAAAGTTTTTGTTAGAGATTAATAAGCCAAAATGTCATGGTTGAAATACTATGGTGTAAGGCACTGAATGACCACGTCCTATCTGACTGAGAGTTAGTTCTTTTTCCCAATTTTTTTTTTAATTGAAGTATAGTTGACTTACAGTGTTACAGGTGTAGACAAGATTTTCTTCTTTATAGCTTCTCTCTTTGATTTCTCTAACATAGCTCTATCTAGATCTTCTTGACACTTGACTGACCATTCTTTCCCGGGATCATTTTCTGGCCCATTTTCCTTTTGTCAATTCCAAAATAGAGGTATTTTCAGTTTATCTCCAGGCCCACTTTATCTTTCTCCTAAGGTCCAAATCCACTGTTCCAGTTGACTTCCGGACAGCTCTTCATTGGATGTTCCTTTGGAACCTCGAGATTACTCTGTCCAAACTAACTTATCTTTTCCTTTATGCTAAAAGGCAGTTTCTCCTCTGGCCTTCCTTAGTTTGCTTAGTGACATCCCTGGGGGGAGAGGAGGTCACAGCACGATCATTGACTGCTTCTTCCCTTCCTTCCTTCCTTGTCTAATCTTGTACCTTTCTCGTATCTTGTACCTTGTCTAATTGTACCTCTATCATTGTCATGTGTTCTGATGTTCTCCTTTACTGTTTCATCAAGTTATTTAAGACTCTTTCCTGAACTGTTATAAGGGCCTCATCATTATAACTCTAGCCACTGCCAACTCCTGCTTCTCTAGCACCCCCACTGTTGGCTTGTTCTTTGTACATGTTCTTATCATGATCTTCCTCTGCATCAAAGCGCTCGTTGTTTCTGTACTGCCTTCAGAGTGAAGAGTAATCTCTTTAGTGCAGACTTCAGGGTCTTCTATGCTCAGATCCCAGTTACTTCTTTACTGTTATCTCCAAGCACCCTATGCTTGGCCAAACTGAAGTCTCTTTCTTCTCTTTGGCATTCCCCTACTAACTGCCTTTTGGAATCTGGAATACAATTCTAATACAGATTATTACAAGGATGGATAGTGAACCAGTAATTGTTTATGTATAAGCCTGGGTTTATTGCTAACAGACCAGGTCATATGATTTCCCTTTTTCTTTTTAAACTTAATATATAAGGGAAATGTTTCAATCATCGTGCATTTGAAGATCAGGAAGGCGTTGAATACTGGATTTGTGCCAAACAGTTCTACCAAAAGAGGGCACCTAAATAGAGCTCTGTCAGTATGGAGGAATGTTTCTTGTTCCCCACAGAGCTTGATTTTGTACCTGATTCTTGGGAAAAATATTTACCAGTGACTTAGGTAAAGATACAGAAAGGATATGTATCGTAATTGTAGAAGACAGAGCTGGGAAGGATGGTAGAATCAGATAATAGAATCAAAATATTGGGAGATCATACCAGCTAGAATATGGCCAAATCAGAAGAGGTGAAATTTAAGATTCCATTTGCACTTGGGTCTCCAAATCAACTGTCAGGATGAAGTATCAGAGTAGGGGTGATGTAGGGGAAAATTAAGTTTTATTTGGCATCTTCAAATACCTGAATATGAGTGTTTAAGGAGCTCATGTGATCATAGGTTCAATGACAGAAGCATGTTATCTGGAAAAAGAAGGAAAGCCACATCTAGAATATTGTGTTCAGTTCTGGGCCCTAAATTTTAAGTTGGAAGTAGACAAATGGGAGTCTTTTTAGGGGGATCACAGGCAGAGTTGTTGGGCCAGGGTGTGGTTGAGTGTGAAGAGCTCCCTGGGTTGTCTTTGAGGTCCCTTTTCAAGCCCAGTTTTACTCCATTATAGTCTCCGTGGTGGAGGCTAATAGCTGTCTTATTATTGTAGCTTCTCTGAAGGCATTTAGTGCAATGCTTTGCTCATAGTATGTGTTAATAAATATTGGTGAATGAATGCTGTTAGTGTGATGTAAATTTTGCCTCCAGACCCAGAACATAATTTCCTTGAGGTCACATACCACATTAATGTTTTATATCATTCCCAGCATCTTGCATGAGTTTGGATTTTTCAGCAGGTACTTGGTAAATACAGGCTGAGTTCACAAAGTTAAATATTGGGAGAAATCCATTAGACACCTCATACTTAATCCCCAAATCCCCCCTTTCCTTTTATATAAAAACAAGGGAACAATGTAGTGAGGGGAAGGAATATTGACCAGGTCAGAAGCCTTGGTTTCTAGGGCTGCCTTTTCCACTAATGAGCTCACATCAGGCAAGTAAGAACCCATGTACAGGCTCTGATGATGAGGGAGAAGTAGGATGGGAAGCGTCATGACTGCTACAATTTAAGGTCGGGTGTCTGAATGCCACAGCTGGGCTTCTCCCAGCCTTTTGGTATTGGTTATGGTAATGAAATGCTTTAAGATGACACAGTTAAGATACTTAATCATGTGCAAGTTTAAGTTCCTTTCAGTTGGCCTGGAAGCAGCAGAAATTGTACAGTTTGCTTCCCGGGAGATTGTAGCCTAAGACCAATAACTCATTTGTGTCTATACAGCTGTTATTTGCTATTCACTGGCAGGTGTGACTAATTCCACCAGTGGCACCACCTCTTGGATGAATGTGAGCTTCTAAAGCAACTCCTTCACGAGTATCTGTGAGAGAGCATTGTTGGAAGGGTGCTGGGCTTCTCTTTTTTGTTACTGGTGGGGCTAAATCCACTTCTGAGAGTCTTGGATTAATGTTGGCACTGTTTCCTGAGGGCACGTCTGCTCTCCGTGGAGCCTCTCCTGGCCTATACCCATGATTCTTGGTATGCTTTTTCTACTCTCTAGTTCTCTGAATTGTAATAGCTCTCTGGACTGGGTAGGCATGTTTCTGAAGGTTCTGAAAGCACATTTTTGGAAGAGAGACAAAGTGATGGTGTTGGGAGAACAAACATGAAAACCTGGGGCTGGGTTTCGCATACCACTGTGTTAGAAGAAAGCAGTGGGTTTTCTGGACAAGGGTGACGTGGCTAAGAAAGCATGTAAAAACAATCTGCTATTGACTGTTCAATCTTTAAAGGGTTAAAAGTTGGAGTGGCTTTTTACCATTTAATTGTGTTTAGCTTTGTTCTTAAAAAAAAAAAAGAAGAACTTAAAAAATCATGTTTCATTAATGTGCCAGCTTGGATTATTTTCCCCTGTCAGTTTAGCAATCAACAGTAATAAAAACCCGGATATAAAATTTTCATACATTTATAGTAGTATGAAGACATTAAGTGAAAACCCTTTAAAACATTTTCCATTTTCATTTCACTTAACAGGTGCTACATATCAAGCTATTATTTACCCAACTAAAATGAGCAGTAAAGTGATCCAAGTTGGTGAAGTGCCTCTAGACAGCTTGCTCAATTGTTGTTTTCTCTTTCTGATTATGCCCAGCTGAAGGGATTAGTTTTAGCACAGATCAGATCAAGGTGATGGGAAAGTTACTCAGGATTACTTGGAGAGTGTTGAGGTTAGCTGCAGTCAGCTAGCCGGTGGAAAACCTCATTTTTATGCCTTTGCTGCCTGGATAGCCCATATCTATGGAGGCAGTTTTATTTAAGGCATGGCCAGTGTTATTCTCCAGGCTAGTGGAATAAAGCAGCATCGATAATTCAAAGTGAGCAGATAAGCCACAAGAAAGTTCTGTTTAGCTTTGGAAGGAACACAATATGTTAACAATAGCTTATATTTTGTCTGGCTATTTCCAGTTGAAAAAGTGCTGTTGTGTACCACTGGAACACCAGCGAGGAAACCTGGGTATCACGCCTAATTTTACTTTTACTTACACACATGACCTTAGGCCAGTCACTGAGTCTCATTGTATTTCCTCATCTGTAAAATGGGAATAATAAACTAATCCTTCCTAGATGGAAAGAGATTTGAGGTAATCGTTTTGTAAGTTACCTTGAAAGATGAAAGCATTACATTGATCAAGTAACTGACTTGAAGACCTTTACTGATGGCTTATCTTTTGTTAGGAGTTGTGCTAGACCTAGGGACATAGTGGTGGACTGGAAAGAGGACAGAGGCTTCCCCTTAATCACCTCACATTATGGGATTAGTATTGTCTTTTTCTTGGAGTTATGTTAAAATGGATAGAATTTCTTGAGTTTATAGTAGCTGGGTAAGATGTAATAGGATTAAGCAGGGGTTAGAAAAAGGAACTAATATGAAATGATTTCCTACATGTAAATAATGATAGGGGAAATCATAATCTCAATGTATTTATCTGAACTGGCTATGTTAACCATGTCTAATGGAGAGACTTTTATTCCTAGGATCCCTAGATGAGCTTCAGAGGGCCCTGGAACAATCTGAAATTAGATGCAAAATTTGGGTCTGTGACTTGCCACAAAGGTTGAGAACTACTGAATTAATGGATGTGCTCTTGTTCCCAGGACAGGGTGATAACGAAGATTTCTCTGGCTTAAAGGTTTTTCCTGGATTAAATCTTATGTCAAATTGCTAGCCTCGGTGCCACTGACTTGCACAAAGTCTCATGTGTAAAATGTGGGCATCGTATTAAATAGTCTCTGGGAAGTCCTTTGTGGCTCTAAAATTCATTTTCATAACTTCAGTTTCTCAGAGAAATGAAAGCATTTAATGCACTTTAGCCAGTCATTGCCACAACTTCCCTCTAACCTGATAATGTTGAAATAATTTGGAAATGGTCTTTAGTGAAAAAGCACATTTCTTTGACATTTCTGCTAATCTGGAAGTGTCTATCTATACAGCCTGAAGAGAGAATTTTTATAGGGGCATCTGGGAAGCTTTAAGTATCTGCATAAATTGACTATGGTTTGGGCTTCTACATGGGAAGTGTTCTGATCAGCCATCTTCAAGGGTTGACTTGGGGGTGGCCCTGTTGTCCTTATAGTTTGGTTATTGAATTAGCACAACAGAGATGAAGATTGGTTGACATGCACTTGGCCGGTGAGCACGTGCTATGGGCTTTGTTAAAGCAGCTGGACTTGTAGAGAAAATTAGATGAACGTAAAGTTCCTTTTTCACATTTCCAGGGTGATGCTCTGCCATGTTTTGTGGAGGTGTGATCATAGTGTCACGTAGTCACCACTGTGTGTGAGTTTTGAGGCAGATGATACGTGGGCAAAGGCTGTTTTTGGTCTTCCCAGTGGGCCTTGCTTTCTTCCTTGATGGAAAAGCTGGGATTTTGTCTGCATGTGTCTCATTCTGTGTGTTACCTATAACCCCCTACAGGGGTGTAATCTGGATTGTTCTAAGACCAGTATTGGGGTCCTCTTTCCCTTGCCTATGATAGGCATGGTCATGTGACCCTGTTTGGCCCAATGAACACAAGGGAACATGTGCCAAGAGGCTTCAGGGAAAGGTTTCTTTGCTATTCAGAAGATATACAATTAAGAGATGGTTCTGCTGCTTCCACTAGTTTCTGTTGAGTCCACATGAGAACTCTTGTAACTCCAGTCACCTTACCTCTGTGGGGTCTGATAGTCCGAGGATGAGCTGGCACACTGGAGGTGGCAGAGGGGAAACAGGGAAAGAGCCTTGAAACTTGACTCTGCTTCCCCAGCCCTGACTTGGAGCCTCTTAAACCTGTCTGTTCCAAATGCTCCTGGTTCGCTTTTCATCAGGATTCCCTTTTTTTTTTTAAAACCCCAAAATTCACTGCTATTATTCCTTTTGAATACTCAATGCATATTTTGACTTAACAGTATAGAATGAAACCTTTAACGTTCCTCCCTGTCTTCTTTTCCTTCTTTATTTCCCTTCAGTGCACTTACCACCATTTACTAGATTATATGTAACAATCAGTGATTTTAATTCATTGTAGCATCCCCGGCAAATAGAACAGGGCCTGGCACATAGAATAGAATGCTCAGTGGATATTTGTTGAGTGAACATTTTATCAATTTAGTTGATCGATTACTGCTTCCATTCACTCTTTCCTTCTAGTTTCAGTTAGTATAGTGCTAAGTCCACAGTTAGCGTAGTAGATCTTTCAGTGATGATTTAGATATAGGAATTTTCTCATTTTGTCTGAAAATGTCTTTACTTTGGCCTTATTTCTGAAGGGTAAGTATAGTTTATCTGGGTATAGAATTCCACCTGATAGTTACTTTTCTCTGAACACTTTGAAGATGTTCTTTTACAGACTGAATTGTGTCTCCAGCCATGCAAATTCATATGTTGAAGCCCTAACCACCAATGTGACTATATTTGGAAATACAGCCTTTAGGGAGGGATTTAAGGTTAAATGAGGTCATAAGGGTGAGACCCTAATCCAATAGAACTGATGTCCTAGTAAGAAGAGGAAGAGATACCAGAAATCTCTCTCTCTGCGTGAGTACAGAAGAAAAGCCATGTGTGGACACAGTGAGAAGGCAACTGTCTACAAGCCTGGTAGAGTACTCACCAGAAACCAAATTGGCCAGTGTCTTGATCATGGACTTCCAACCTCCTGATGTGTGAGAAAATAAATGTCTGTTGTTTAAGCCACTCCAGTCTGTGGTATTTTGTTATGGCAGCCTGAGCAGACTGATAAAGATTTTATTGTCTTCTGGAATTTACTGTTACTGGTGAGAAGTTTGCTCTAAGTCTTTCATTCCTTTGAGGATAATCTTTTCTCTCTACTTGCTTTAAAGATTTTTTCCTTACTTTCAGGTTTTTCATTACAATACTATGGATTTGTTTAATTTAAAGTCCTTAGGACTCAGTGACCTTATTCAGTCTAAGAATTCGTGTATTTAATTTTTTTTTACAGTTTTGGAAAATCCTCGGCAATTCTTTTTGATCATTGCCTTCTCTGCATTCTCTCTTTTCTTCTTTTGGAGCTCCTGTTAGATTGTATCATGGATCTTATTCTTTCCTCCTTGGCATGGATCAATATCTGTTATTTCAAGTAGGCCATCTTTTTTTTTTTAAATTGAAGAATAGTTGATTTACAGTGTTTCAGGTGTACAGCAAAGTGATTCAGTTATACATGTACATATATTCTTTTTCAGATTCTTTTCCATTATAGGTTTTACAAGATATTGGATATAGTTCTCTCTGCTATAGGTTCTTGTTGTTATCTATTTTTTATATGACAGCATGTATCTGTTAATCCCAAACTCCTAATTTATCCCTCCCCACTTTCTCTTTGTTAACCGTAAGTCTGTTTTCTATGTCTGTGGGTCTGTTTCTGTTCTGTAAATAAGTTCATTTGTATCATTGTTTTTAGGTTCCACACATAAGTGATATCATATGATACTTGTCTGTCTTTGTCTGACTTACTGCACTTAGTATGATAATCTCTAGGTCCAGCCATGTTGCTGAAAAGGCAGATATGCCATCTTTTTATCTCCCTCTGCTAAGTTCTGGATGATTTTTTTTCAGATTTACCCTATAGCTCGTAAATTCTTTTCAGTTGTGTCTAATATTCTGTTCAGTCCATTCATCACATTTAAAATTTTGATGACTGTGTATTTTGTAATACTCTATTTTTTCCAAAACTGTTTTTACCCATGGTGTCATCTTATTTCATGATGGTTTTTATACCTTTTAAACTTTTGTTTTATGATCTTTCAGATTTTTCTGTAACTTCCCATTCTTCTATTTGTGCTTGGTTGATTCTCCCTCATAGTTGTTTGCTTCCTTGTGTGTTATAGAATTTATTTTTAACTGTGAGCTTGTATTTTTCAAGTGTTGTCTCTTGGGCTGTGGAGTATGGAAGGATTACTATTTTTGAAAAACAGAGCTTTCATAGATCTAACACCAGTTGTATATTATTTTTCAGCTTGGATTTGAAATACCATTACTCTACACCCAGGACTAGTGCAGGGTTGGAGTTTTAGTTTCTTGTAAGAGGGCTTTTTTTGTGCCCCAAGCCCTGAGAAACAACATGCCTCCTTGTTTTCTGACCTGGTTGTTGGTTTCTTTTGTCCCTTTTTTATATACTGGGCAGCACTTAAATGTCCAGCTTTATGGAGAACTCTTAGTTCCAGTTCCCCATCTTGTGTCAGCTCAAAGCAACGTGTCCTCTCCCTTAGAGGGCATCAAATACCTGTATCCTAGGGTTTATATCCAGGTCTGATAGTGTCATGGGCTCGTGTGGTTGTAGGCTTGGGTTTTAGTCTTTCCTTTCTCCTACTTGGCAGTTTTTCTCTCTCTCATCCCCCTGACCGCCAGCTCTGCTATGTATTAAAAACTTTAGGGGAGGGTTATATTTTATCCAGATTTCTTGAGGAGTGTTGTGATGTGGGTGTATTTCAGGTTGGTCTGCCGTGTTGCTAGAAGTGAACTGAAGTCTGAAATCACTAAAGTCATCAATGACTTGGTAATCGCCAAATTCAGTGGAACTATTTCAGGTCTACCCTTCCTGGAGCTCTGGCTACTATATTTAGGAGTATTGATCAGTCACTCATGTTTTAAAACTCTCCACTGCCTTGGCATCGATGATATGACACTGCGCTGATCATTGAGTACCTCTTTGCCCATTCCCTTTCTGTTCTCTTTATAGACCGTCTTCCTCCACTCCTTTCTAAAAGTTGGTGTTCTCAAGAGTCCTCAGCTCTCCATGTGCTCTTCGTGTGCACCCTGTGATTTCAGGCACTCCATGGTTTCTTGCATCTGCTGACGAGTCCATCTCTATCTTTAGCCCACGTTCTTCCTGCCAGACTCAGGCTTTCAACTCTCCCGCTGAACATACTTCCTGAAGTCCCCACAGACACCCCATACTTAATACCTCCAGTGCTGACCTCATCACTTTCCTTCCTGTCTACCCCAGCCTTCTCTTCCTCTTGTATTTTTTTCAGTTGCTGTCACCCATCTGTCAGTTCTCAACAACCTCCCTTTCTCCTTCCCCACTCTCACATCATGAATCAGTCCCTTAGTCCTTCTGATTTTACCACCTAAACATTGATTGAATTTTTCTCCACTCCAACCCTGCACCAAGTGGTCTGGTTCAAGCAGGTCTATGTTGACATCTCCTAGCCTCTTTCTCTCCAGTTGCATTTCCCACACAGTTCCTTGATGACCAGCTTGATCGTGCCATTCCCTTGCTCATCACCCATAATGGCTGCCCTTCCCCTCTGGCATGAAGTATCATCTGTTTCACATGGTTTGCAAAGACCTTTAAGATCTGCTCTCTGCCTGCTCTCCTCTGTCTTCGCTCAGATGTTACTCTTGTAGTTCCCCACGTGCCAGCACCCATATCCCTACACCAGGCCTTGTTTTGCTTCCTCATCTTTACTCATGAGATTCCCTCTACTGGGAGCTGCCTTCATCTTCACTTCACTGGCCAACTTCTATCTTTAAGGCCTATTTCATGTGAAATCTCCTCTAACAATCATTTCCTCCCCTCCCCAAATTGGCTTGCATGTTCTTCTCCAGCATTCCTGCTATTCTCTGCATACGTGTCTATCATAATCCTGTTTTTGTGTCTGTTTTCCATACAGTACTGTGAGCACCTAAAGGAAAAGAATTATGCTTCACTCAGTTTCGTATCTTGAGCACAGAGCCGGGCACACAGTCGTTGCTCATTAATGTTGGGATGGATGAGTGAATGAATAAAGGCAGGAATTTTGTTGAGAGAATGGGAGTTCTGTGCTTGCTAGAGTGGTATGGCATGACCTCTTGGAGAAGGCAGCCTGTGGTCTGGGGTGTGAAGGATTCGGCATGAGATTGCTGAAAGTGGGACAAGAGAAAAAACTAAACTGTCGGTATTTTTTGTCTCCTTTTGGGTGCTTTACAAGTCTCTGACTGATAGCCGCAGCGGGCGACTAATGGCCAACAGTGTTCTGACAGCACCTGCTGACAAGCGATAATGAGATTAGTGCCTTTTGATTCTGTTATTAACAAGTAGCCACAGAATCATTTGGACATGTCAGGGGCTAATGATAGGAATTAAGGGTCTCTATGACTTTGGAGCAGCAGTTCAGGTACCTGATGCTTTGAAGAATAATTGCAGGCAATATTTTTCTAAATATTTTAAAATAAATGTTTCATTGGTATATAACATGCATACAAAAAGCGAACAGATCTTAAGTGCTCAGCTTAATTAATTATCACAAAGTGAATATATCGGTGTCATCAGTGCTCAGACCAGGATACAGAATACTGTTAGCATCCTGAACTAGAAGCTCCCCAAGGGTCTGCCCCAGGCACCACTTGTACCCCTTCTTCCACCAGGGGTAACTGATTGCTGTCCTGTCCTCAAACAGCAGAGATTAGTTTTGCCTGTTTTAAACCTTTATGTAAATGGGATCATATAGTATGTCCTCTTCCATTTTTGGCTTCATTTGTTCAACATTGTATCTATGAGATTCATCCATGTTGATGAGCAGTGGTTCATGCAGTCTTATTGCTATATGGTATTCCGTTGCATACATAGGCCAAAATTTTAAAAGCTATTCTCCTGTTGGTGGATATCTGGGTTGTTTTCCAGTAGTTTCTGATAAATAGGAGTAGTGCTGTTATGAACAGTCTTGTCCATCGTTCGGTGATTGTACATTCCTATTTCTGTTGGATACATACCGAGGGGTAGAATTTCCGGGTCATAGAGTGTATGTGTTCTTCAACATTAGTGCAAACTGCCTAATAGTTTTCCATAGTTTTGTTGTACCAACTTATATTTCCATCAACAGTATATGAAAGTTCCAGTAGTGTCACATACTTTTCAATAATACTTTTCACCTCTAATAAAATCTTGTTCACTTGGATTCCATTGATATAGAACTGGGGGTGGCATGCATATAGCCTAAACCGAAATTTACATTCATAGCAGCTTTTGATAGTGGTTTGCAAAGCATGTTCAGCATATGATATCCAGGCTTTTTTTTTTTCTGTTTAAGGGAACCCACAGAGTGTTTTAGAGGCCCCTTAAGACAAATAATATACTGAGATAATGCATTACCTTTTAATTGAAATCTTTAAACCCACACATTTAACAGCATTTTGCTAACCTCTGTTACATACATGCATAGAATTACCAAAACTGTATTTAAAATGCTGTGTGTTATAAAATGAATAGATGAAGTGGCATTTCTTTAGAGTCTCTAATGGTATGCCACAGTCCTCTGCCTGCGGTTCTGTGAGGGTTGCCATGACTAAGGCAGTTGATGATATACTGGTCAAGTGTTAGGGTAACTTGAAGTAGGGAGGAATCTAGAATCATTAAGCTTGAATGACGGAATTGAGCTCCAAAGATGTGACAGGCTGGGAAGATAGATGGCCCCAATCTAACATGATAGGTTGCTGGTGCCCACCTATCCCTGGTCCCAAGGTTGGGAGCAGATGTGTCCCTTTAGGTGCACCCCTTCATTGGAGCAGGGGTGCCAAGCCAGGATCCTTAGAAGAGGCAGTGCATGCTGGCTGTCTCTTGTACAATCCTGAAAATCCTGCCTTGAGGCCTGTTTTTGTGCAACTGAATGCTGGATGAAGGAAAACAATAAAGGATTCTTGCGTATGTTTTCTTAGTGAAACAAAACACCGTTTCCCTTTGATCTTCTTTAATTTACTGATAATTTCAAGGTAGCCCCAGGTTACTGGTCCGGTCACTTGCTGTGAATCCAGCAAGATTTGAGAGAAGGAAGTTAGAATGGGGTCAAGAGTGAGTTGTGGGGTATCGGAGGGGTGCAGTGAGAGGGTTTGTCACAAGGCAGAACAGAGTGCTGGGGCTGGGAGGAGGGAGGTGAGTGAGACATCACAGGGGGGACCTGGGGACAAGGCAGGAAGAGAGAGAACCTGGGAAGTGTGCTACCATGACATGTAGAAAGTGGAGGCACGGCCAGAGAAAGAAAACGGACCAACTCGAGCCACAGTCTTCTTGTCAAAAGTATGCTGAGTTGTGTGTGCTGAGTAATCTGTTGGTCAATTCAAGGCCAAAATGCATAGAACTTTCCCACTCCTGAGTTCTTGTGCAGTCACACAAGTTCTTTGCCCCTCAGGGTCTTCATTTCCCTATTTACCTACAGCTCTAGCCAAACTACATTTTTTGATTTTTAAAATACTCTAGGGACTTCCCTGGCAGTCCAGTGCTTAAGACTCCGCTGTCCTAATGCAGGGGGCACAGGTTCAATCCCCGGTCGGGGAACTAAGATCCTGCATGCTGCACGGTGTGGCCAAAAAAGAAAAAAAACAAAGAACAAAGAAAAAAAGCTCTAACACTCATGAGTAGAAGTTTATTTTTTATCAGTTTCAATTTTTGAGTAGATAATCCCCCATATGATAGGAAAATAAAGAGATACGAAAGATTATGAAGAGTTTTTCTCCCATTCTGTTCTACTTTTCCAGGTTCCCACTGTAGCCCCCAGGGGTAGCTATTTTTGGTTTCTTTTATATTTTTTCAGAGTTTCTAAAATTTTGTATGTACAAGCAAAAGGAAGTATACATTATTTCTTTTCCACTTACACAAAAGATAGCATGCTATTCATATTATTTTGCCCCTTGGTTTTTTCACTTAACAATAATACCTTCCCATATCAGTACAGAGAGCTTTCTCATTAATTTTTCATAGGTATGTAGTGTTTGACTAGATGAATTCATAATAATTTGTTTATCCAGTACCCTACTGGTAGACATTGTGCTTGTTAGTTTCCTTTCAGTATTACAGAGCTGCAATAAATGACCTTAGACTGTCATTTTTGACTGTAAGAGTACCTATAGGGTAAATTCCCAGAAATAGACTTGCTAGGTCAAAGGCCATATGTGTTTGTAATTTTGATAGGTATTGCCAAATTGCATTCCTTAGGAGTTAAATTAATTTAAATAATCACCAGCAGTGTTAGGTGCATGCCTGTTTTCCCACAGCCTCACCAACAGAGTGTGTTATTAAACTTTTGGATTCTCGCCAATCTGGTAGGTAAAAAAAAGTTTTCTCAGTGTTTTAATTTGTGCTTCTTTTATTGTGAATGAGGTTAAACATCCTATTATATATTTGCGAGGCATTTGTATTTCCTTTTCTGCGAACTGTGTGTTCGTATCCTTTGTCCATTTTTCTATTGGATTTCTGTCTTTTTTATGATTGTTTTTGGAGCTCTTTGTGTACATATGTGTGTTTTCGTGTGTGTATAGTTGTGCATATGAATGTGTGTACCCTGTGGGTATGTAACTAGTCCTTTTTCTGTGGTAAGGGTGCAGGTTTTTTCCCCACATTTTTCGGTTGCCTGCTGATTTGCTTTTGGTGTTTTTTTATTTGCTTTATTTTCTGTTTTGTCATGCAGAATTTTTGCTTTATGTGCAGCTTTATATCATCTTTTATTTTATGGCTTTTTGATTTTTAGTTACACTAGAAAGAACTTCTCTATTCCTTGGTTTTCTTCTAGTACTTTCATGGTTTCCTTTTTAAAAAATGTGTTTTAAAAAAAAGTTTGGAATGTATCTTGTTATATGACATGATCTGGCCCAGTGGGGACTCAGGCAGGAAGGAGATCAGGAGAAATGAACAAAGAAATCATGACGAGGGATGTGGAAGAGGAGTGAAGAGAGAATTAAAATGCCAGCAGGAGAAGAAAGGTGAGAATTGATGACAATTGGAAGCTGGTAACTATTAGAATACGTGTCATTTAATAGTGACCTAAATATTTTTAAGACTTCAGCTGTACTTAATCCTTGTGATAAAATAGGTAGGCAGTCATTTCTTGTTATAGTATTTTGTTTCTTAAAAAAAATCTTATGCAAGTATGGCTTAACGTGTTGAGTTGATAAAGTTGGGTGGGTACATGAGTGTTGTAGACATGCTATTTTCAGTTCTTATTTCTTTGTGCCAATATATTCTTGCACTTAAAAATAGCATTTAAAAACAGGTGGGGCAAACCTTTGTATCCTCACATACTGGTGTCCAGAAGTACCCTGATGCTTGATGGGCCCCACTTAAATCTGGTGGCAGAGGGGGGTCTTAGGTTCAGGTTTTTTTTTTAACTCCTTATTGAGATTCTCTTTAGGTCATGGGCAGTGTCCTTTATCTATGTACTTTAAACAAACAAAACCAAAATTTCTATGGCTCACGCTCAGTTCAAGAGCAGTAACTTATTCCTATACATCTTGGAGATGTGAGAATAAAGATGTCCTCTTTTTTTTTAGATTCTCCACAGTCCTTCCCATGATCAGGACTCATCGTCTGTACTCAGAAACCACTATTCTCGTCTGAGAGGTCTCTGGTTTATGTTCATGGGGGTGTTTTCTGTGCTACCTTGGAATAGTTTTTAAGTAATTTCTCAAATATTTGTTGAGCACCTACATGCTGGGTGCTGGGCACTATATTCTAGGTGCTGGGGGTAATGTTTTTTTTGTTTTTTTTTTTAAATTAAATTGCCTGCTTTTTAAAAAAAAAATTAATTAATTATTTATTTATTTTTGGCTGTGTTGGGTCTTCGTTTCTGTGCGAGGGCTTTCTCTAGTTGCGGCAAGTGAGAGCCACTCTTCATTGCGGTGTGTGGGCCTCTCACTATCGCGGCCTCTCTTGTTGCAGAGCACAGGCTCCAGACATGCAGGCTCAGTAGTTGTGGCGCACGGGCCCAGTTGCTCCGCGGCATGTGGGATCTTCCCAGACCAGGGCTCGAACCCGTGTCCCCTGCATTGGCAGGCAGATTCTCAACCACTGCGCCACCAGGGAAGCCCTGGGGGTAATGTTTTGAATAAAATTAAGTCCTTGCCTTTATGGAGTTTACCTTACGTAGGGGACAGGTAATAAACATTTTAATAAATTCATAAATGATCATCTCAGGTAGAGGTAATGATCCAAAGAAGTCAAGAGAAAAGCAGGGAGGATGGTGTGGGTGAGGAGGTGGGGCAGGGGGCCGGTTGAGCTTGTGTGGTCGGGAAAGGCCTTTTTCTGAGGAATTGCCTACTGACGGGAAAAATGAAGCAAGCAAAGGGAGAAAAAGCTTTCCAGGCAGAGGGAGTAGCACGGTTTCAGGCTCTGAGGTGGCAAAGAGGAGCCAGCTAGGTGCACGGAACGGCCCTTGTTGTGCAGGTTTAAAGCAGGGGGGCGGGGTGGGAGCCAGAGGCTGACCAGCCCTTCCAGGAGTGAGGGTATCGTGGGCACAGTGCTGACCTGCATTCGCCTCCCCTCTGTTGTTGAAACTGAATGACAGTTGCCGGAGTTGCCTTTCCACTCTACGTTGGTGCTCTTTTTTTTCTTTTTCTTTGTTTCCTACTCATTCTCATTTTAGAGCAGTGATAGGAGTCAAACCTCGGATGTGGCCCAAAGTTATAATAAAGTCTTCAGAGTCTCATTTCCTGCTCTGATAGGGACATCCAAAGTATAGGCTTGCCCCTGCACAGCGGACGTCTGGGCCCACAAGGCTATCGGCAGCATGGAGACAGTGGAGGGGTGGGCTGAGGGGAGAGGGTCTGCTTACTTTGATACTAATTCATCTTTGATGGGCGTGAAAAGAAAAAAAAGAACATAAAAAAGTATTGGGGCGGCTCTTCCATAGTCAGGGATAATGATTTTCCTGGCAGAGCAGCGCCCCTGACACGGCAGGCCCCCCAGGCTGTATCTCCGCATCCCTGTTCCTCAGGCTCAGGAAAATGGCTGTCAGTCTATTTTAAGTGGGGAAAATTGAGGACGGTTTTTCAGTGCTATCGCTGGCTTGGTTATGTCAAGTGATTTCTTCGGAGAGTAATAATGGGTGCTGTCTTCAGAAATAGTTGAGTCACAAATGCCTAGTGCTTAAAGTTTATTCGTTTCCCTCCTGTCCCTTTCTCCAGTCTTACCCCTGCCTCCGGAATACGGTCTCTCCCAGAGTTTTCTTCCCGTGAAGATAAACAGGCTGCCTTTGCTTTCTGGTTTCCTTCCATAGTCCTCTCCTCTACGTGTCCTCCTCCCCCGTCCCGGACCCCCCACACGGAAGCTTTCATCAGGCTCAGTACTTGGAAACACATTGTCAGAAGACGGAATGACATCATAAGGAACAGAGTCAATCCGGGGCCAGTGAGGTTAATAAGTTAACTTCTTCCCACCCCCACCCAAGTGTCAGATAATTTATTTCTTAACCAGTTTTTACCAACCAAATGTTAACACATATGCCTGATTGCTAACCTCCTCTGGGCACCAAACCTGTTTTTTCTTGAGTGCAATAAGTGATTATCCAACTCATGCTGCTCTGAAAAAGAGGTTTTGTTTTAATAAGCAGTTTGCAGTTTGGCTCACAATGCTGAGGAAAGCAACATTATCTCCAGCAGTAAACTCTGCAGTCATTGCAAAGCTTGACAAGAAAATGATTGAGTCTGTTTGTTATACCTTTGTGGAGCTGCCATTGCTGCTGCTGCTGGAAATGTTGCTGTTTATTCAGCAATGCAATAACACTTGCTGTAATTTATGGATGCCGTTCCCCAGATTACTAAAGGTAATATTGTTGACTAAAGGAAAGTATACGAATGGATAGTTTCAAGTTGTTGCTGTCCTTATAAAAGTGATTGACTGTTCACTTTGCACAGGAAAGAATTTGCACAAGCTTCATCCCCCTTAACAATTACAGATTTTCCTTCCTCTGACAGTTACAAATAACATGGCTTGTCCTAAGTGGTAAAAATTTACTGATTCCATGGAAGTTCAAGCCAGAGGCTGTGTGGATGGGTCCTCCCTCCATTAGCTCCCGGCCAGCTCTCCCATCTTTCCCCTGGGGGGCGCCAGATAAGCCACACCTGGACTGACTCTTGGTGGCCTTTAGCCTGTGTGGGTGGCCCCTGGTTCGATAGCTTAAGGTTTAGACACTTGGCTTTTTCTGTAAGTGAGGCTGAGGAGGCCACGGTGACTCATGATGGATGCTTATCACATGATCTCAGGTGGCAGGAGAATGTCTTTGTGAGTGGTGGTTCTGTGGCAAAGATTGGGTAAAGTTGGTCCTTTTGTCCCAGCAAATGTAGACAGAGATCCATGCAGAAGAGTAGAAACGTAGCTGCTCTTCTCAAAATGGTGTTGGTCGAAGGACTGAAAACTTCGCCTTTGGTCACCATGGGTGTACCTGTTGATGGGCTCATGTATTATAGAATGCACTTAGGGGAACTGTGAGTAGAGTAGAGGCTCATCTTGACGTGGAGAGCCCAGCTCTGCGGTACGGGGAAGCTTCTCAGAGGCCTAGGAATTTTCTCTGTGAATGGTAGTTGGTGCTTTCTCCTAGGTCCCGAAGAAATACCACTTTGTGTTTTAAAGCCTGTTAGCTTCTGTGGCCTGATGGCTGACAGGTGGGTGACATTCTGAGATGATGCCAGGTTTGGCCCTTATTGAGATGGAGAAATCAGCAGCTCCTTGAGCAGCCTCTCAGGGGAAAACAAACTAACAAACAAAACAACCAAAAAGCAAAACTTTGTAGGCACCAAAGGCCAACAGGTTTGAAAGCATCGCTCTCTTTTCTTGGGAAACAAGTAGTTAACAGTACACACACAAATATGAATATAAAATACACGTAAGACATCATGTGTTTTGCATCTAAAATTTCCTATTTTTCTCTAAGCAAACTCTCAGTGGGCCAGTGTGCAACGAAACTTACCAGCTCTGTACTGGATTGTGCTTTGTCAGCCCTTCAGTGCTCCGTTGAATGATTTGTTGCTTAATTGGTCATAGTAGGGGGGACCCCGGGCATATGTGAGACAGTGTTTGTTAAATCTCAGTGATTGATGTCAGGAAGACAATAGTTAACAAAATATTATTTATCATCTTGTTAGGTCAGATGTGTGCTGTTGAGAACAGAAGGGTTAACAAAAGAACATCTAATTTACTTACTCTGGGTGGATATTGGCTTAAAGATGAGCTTGAGCTGACAACTTTGCTTTTTCCTATTTACGCCTCACCTGTTCGTATATGTTCACTTTATAATTGATGAGAGATGAAAAGGAAGGCTAGTTTAGTTCATGTAAATTATCATTCTTTTATCAATTTTATAAATGGTTGTCGTTTTCTCCATCTCATTTTATAAAGATTTGACTTGTAATTGGTTTATGACATCAATGATTTTATTACGTGAAAATTTTGTTCTTGGGTTTCTTAGCGTAACATACAAATCTTTTTTTTTTTTTTAAATGTGATGATCCATTTATTTATTTATTTATTTATTTATTTTTGGCTGTGTTGGGTCTTCGTTTCCGTGCGAGGGCTTTCTCTAGTTACGGCAAGTGGGGGCCACTCTTCATCGCGGTGCGTGGGCCTCTCACTATCGCGGCCTCTCTTGTTGCGGAGCACAAGCTCCAGACGCGCAGGCTCAGTAATTGTGGCTCACGGGCCCAGCCACTCCGCGGCATGTGGGATCTTCCCAGACCAGGGCTCGAACCCGTGTCCCCTGCATTGGCAGGCAGACTCTCAACCACTGCGCCACCAGGGAAGCCCCCATACAAATCTTTCGAGAATCAAACATGTCTGTGAAATTCAAACCCAGCTTTATTTACTAATGGCCACTAGTGCCTCATAATGAAACCACTTGCTCTTAGTTGTTCAAATAATTACAAAATAATGGATTTGCTGGTCGTTGTTCCCGGTCAGCATCCCAAGTTCAGTGGGCTCATGTCAGGTCTTGACATTAACCAAATTGAAAAGGATGAGAATGTTACAAAGTGGATATCAGTTTATATAATTTGGATAATCCCTATCTGTTATATTTTAGCTTTCAGCTGATGTTGACAGTGGGTTTTATAGCAAATCATAATCTTACTCTATTCTCTAATCTCAATTTCAAGATTAGGCAGCTAATACTGACATCAGCTATATTTGGGGGCCACAATATTCTTTTTCTACATATACATTTATCTGTGTTTACATACTTGTGTGTATATTATACATGTATAACTTTTCTCTCCTTGTAATCCACATATTTGTAGTGTTCTGAGTGATAAATGGTATTAAGACAGTGTAAATTATGTGCTTCTAAATGAATATTTTTCCAACCACACTAGATGGTTTTATTAGTCATGAGCTGATGAAGAACTAGTTGAAAAGAGTAGATAAAGAAATTTATAAAAGGGTAGAAAGTAAATTCAGTCCAGCTACACTGATCTCTTATCTACACATCTCAACCAAATGAGTTTGAAAACATTTTTCAGGGATGATTCCCTACTGTTTTTTTAAAAACTGCAATGGAAGCTTACACTCCATGGAAGAAAAGCAATTATATCTAGAATCTCAAAGAGAGTACTAATAATACTGATCATATGATAATCTTTTTTCCTCTATAACACTTTCCACTTTTAATGTTTTACATATGCATGTATGTATATATCTGTGTGTATCTATAAATGAATAAATGAACAGATATTGTTTACTGTGAACTAGACTTCTTATGGGCGTTTAATCCTCATTCTTTCTGAGGTCTGATTACCTTCCCTGTTGTACAGATGGTGAAACTGAAGCACACACAGTGTAAATACCACTTGCCCAAAGTTACATGACTCATGAGTGGAAAACCCAGGATTTGAAACCAAGATGTCTGCCCACCCCCCAGCATCTGGGTTCTTCATTGTTAGGTTTGACTGCCCTGCTGAAGAGAGGAGAGAGGAGGTGACTTGCTCTGTGACAGGATGCTTTGCTGGCACCGTTGTTGCTTCAGAGTTTGGCCAGTTGGATGGATCCTCACTTGGCCCTCATTCTTGGGTCCATGTCTCCTTCCTAGGAGTCTCCTTGGCATCCCCATTCAACATACACTTACAACCAACCCTCAAAGGAAGGATTAAGTTCATTTTTCCGTCTGTGAGTCTGCTGAGAGATTTTACAAGAGCAAATGAGGTGCATGAGAAATTACTCGAGCCGGTTTTCAGCCACACCTTTCTCTGTATGAAGTGGAATTGGAAGGGCTTGAACTGTAAAGGGAAAGGGAAATTTTTTTGTCAACTGCTCTTTGCTGTTTACGTGCTCACGTACTTAGTGTCTCTCCCTCTCTCTTAAGTACCTTATTTGGCCAGAAGATTTTATTTCTTCAGTGTTAAACTTAATTATAAAACCACGCCTAAAAACCAAGTCCAAATTCTCAACTCTAGTTATTATTTTGTAATGAGGATGCAGTGATGACATGATGTGTTAGGCTGTTGAGCTGAATGGAGTATTTTGGTAAAGGTTTACCTTGACATAGTTTGAATGTTTTAGTAGGAAAAGTGGTCAGGGGAGGTGGGGGTGATGGCCACGTGAAGGGCCTTTGTCTTGGAGAAATCTTGGGTGGCCTTGGACCTCTGCCTCCGGGCCGCACAAGTCAACAGAGTCAAACCGCCTTGCTCTGGCCGCAGGACTGGCCCCAGGTGAGCGGGGAGGGTACTGGGAGGTGCAGCCCCTGTGGTCTGGGATGTTGTTTAAATGCCGTAAGAAGCCTCACTCATTTACTCCTTCTGAGTACCGGAGAGGAAAACGGTGTGGTAATCCTGGCGTAGCAGGTGGTGCTACTTTCATATCAGTATAAAATGAAATTGTGCGGCTGTTTTCTTCCCCCCCGCTCTCCCGTTCACTCTTTTTAATCTTTAAATAAGACGATTGGTAGCCTGTTGGCAAGAAAATGGGCCCTGGATTTTTATTCAAAGTTATACAAGGATGATAGTTGGAATTTTTGGCAGGAGGCACGCCATTGCTTTTCAGAAAGTGCTGTCAAGGGAAGCTTTTTCTGAATTACCTGCTGGGCCTGGGCGCTTTTATGTTGTTGTTGTGACAGGTAGATTTATAAGGCTTGAAATTTGTACAAATCAGTTGTCATTCAGTGCGAGCTGTCAATGTGTCAAGCTGTCAGCCCGCTGCCAGGGGACGCCTGAGGGGGAGTGCAAGGGGGCAACCGTGGAGAAAGGAAATGAGTTCAAACAGACCTGAAATGGAGCTCAGTTCTCCGGGTTTGCTGTCCCCGTAGAGCCGGCATTGATTTTTCTTGATGTTGAGCAACAGCAAACCTTAAATGACATGTTGTTAGCAATCTAAAGTTGCTGTTTATTGTCTTTTAAATGGCAGCAAATCATGCAGAAGAGAATACAGTGTGTATTTGCGAATCGGGCATGTTTAGCAGCATCCTGTTCATGTCACTTTTCTGGCCTGGCTGGTCTCAACCAAGGGACCCGCTGCTTCACTGATGAGTCCAACTTTCTGGAGCATTTTGCAGACGCAGCGTGAAAGGAAGTCGTGTGCTCCTCTCTCCGTGGGCTGCGGATCGCTAAGAAACACGGGATTAAAGGAGCCGTGAATCAGTGCCGCTGTGGAGCCTAAAAAAGCGAGCTGTGTGTCCCTAGCACGGCTCTGGCTTCCTTTTAAGATGGATCTGGCCTATGCTCCTTGACAGACGGCCTCAGCAGAGAGGGCTTTCCTGGACAGCGCTGGACCTCGTAGTTAGGTTTTTCTGGGCAGAATTAACGATGACATCCAACTCAAGCAATGCCCCTAGACTTGAAACCGATTATTGAAAACAAAAAACAAAAATTGTCACCAATAAAAAGCAGCAGCAAGATGCTGTTACTACCCAAACAAGGTGGTACATTTTTCCATCTGGCTGAAAAGCATCTTCGTTTGGTGCCCCTTAGTAAATACGCGGCGTGGCTCAAGGGACACTTCACATGTAACCCTCCTGTCATTGTCCTTTGCATACGTACCCAGTGCACAGAGAAATGTGAACATTTTGCAGAAAGTTAACAGGGAGGAACAGGCATATTTTTGAAAAATAAAATTAAATAGGCACAAAGGGCCCTATTTTTTCAGTGTATGGCATTGAGCAAGGAGGCCTGGCTTCCATCCAGATTTTCAAGCCTTTGCCGCTCTGGGCAGCGTGTCCTGGCTTCAATCAGTTGCGTGACTTCGGCCTGTTTCCCTCATCCCCTGTCCATCAGGTGGCATAGAAGAGAGGAGGTGGGCTTGGGGGGCAAGGGGAGAGGACAGGGAGAGGTGAGGGGGCTGGAGGTAGGAGCCCGGAAGGTGACACCTGAGAAGCAGTCAGCACTGAGAGGTAAAAAAATTAATCAAAGATTTCCATCTAGCCATTACCGGCTGGCGTTCACGGCTGGCGTTCACGGCCTCGGAGCCTCTGAGCTAAAAAGTCTGCAGAGAGGCTCCTGGCGCTGCAGAGTTTGTCTTGTAAAAGTGCAGCTGTCCAAAACATGACAGCTACAGCGTTAGCAGGGCCATTAAGAGGTGTAGAACATTCCCAGGGAAATGATTTGAAAAATGACAATGCTGGCTCCTGTGTGATATTAATTATACCCTCTACTCGTGGCAAATAAGCTAAAATAGTTGGCAAGAAAGAGTGAGGTGTCCTGTTTCTGACCGTCATTCTGATCAGTCACCAGACGGGTGGGGCACGATGGTCGGCAGGTAATTGTGAAGGTGAGAGGTCCGCGCTTGAGTCATCAGTCACGGCTGTCCTGGAGGATGGTCTTAGGGTGAATATGAAATGCAGGAGACTGAGGTCAAGGGGGACGTTCACGGGGAGGGTGGGGTGGTGGCGGGGGAAGGGTTGGCAGGTCTGTCCTCCACTGAAAACAGGTAGGTCTACACTGGAGTGCGCAGTAGAATTTTTGGTGGTGATAGCAATTTCCTCTGTCCGTGCTGTTCAGTATGGTAATGGGTCGTGCTGAGCACTTGAAATGTGACAACTGAATTTTAAATTTTATGTAATTTTTAATTAACATTTAGATTTAAATAGCCACCTATGGCTACAATATTGGGCAGATCAAGACTCTGGAGGGTGGTTTCTCAGTGAGATTCTGAGGCTGGAGTAGGATGTAGAAACGAGTGGTGCTAAGTCAGGACTTATACTGCAAGCCCTTGATGGTGTCACCTAACACATGGCTTTCTCTAGTGACGTCTTACTTTGTTTTACCTTTATCTGACCCGTGGAAATAAGCAAGAAATATTAACCCATTTTACAAATGGGCAGACTGAGGCCCGGGAAGGTCAAATTAATCTGCTCAAGGTCACAGAGCAAGCACCCACGATGTTTGCCAACTTCAAGTCCTGTGCCTCTTGCTTAAGAGGCTGCCTCCTGTTCCAAGGGCTCTGATACGCGATTTCTTCTTTCTGGGAAGTCTGGGGTCTGTGCTACCTGTCTGCTTGGCCTTAGGCTCTAGCACCTTCTTTCCATGGCATTCTTCATCTTTCTTTTTTCCCCCCAGCAAAAATGGGTTTATTCAAGGTCAGAAAAGAATTGCAGTTTGGGGTCTGCATCCATGGCGAGCCATGTGCAAGTCCCCAGGCAACAAGGAGAGGAGAACTCTTCTAAAGAGGGGAAAAGGAAGTTCGGAGGGTTGTAGTAGACAGAGGGTCCCGTGGCAGAATTGAGAGTTGAGGAAGAGTGGCTTTTCATTGGCTGCACTGTGGCCATCTCTCATTGGCTGAGCTCTTGCCAAGCAAGAAGAGGAAGGCTTTCTTCTTCCTGTTTGCCTCTGCTATCATGGTAGGGCATGAGGGCTCCCCCTTCTAGCCTCCTGACTTTATTTTAATTGCGGTTTCTACTTATTAATTTTTTTTCAGCATTGTTCTTTGTAACCCCCAATACCCTGCATGTGAAGGGTGTGCCCAAGCCTGAGGCATCCTAGTGGATGCTCCCCCCTTCCAGTGCTGTGGCCGGCCGTACTTTCTGGAAGGCAGCCAGCCCCTTGGCCCTGCCCCTGGGGAGCCCCCCTTAAACCTGTCAGCCCTGCATGTCTGGATTGTGCCTTGGACCTGTGGATCAGATGCATCACCCTTCTTGCCTCCCCTCTGATCCTGTAGCTAAATTACCCTGTATAAACAAGCCTTTGTTATTCCTGACTGTGAGAGATGTGGGGCTGGCTCTTGGTGGAGAGGAAAATAGACCTGGGAAGAAGGAGGTCATGAGCAGGTCAAAGTGCCAGAAGAAAAGGCTTCTGGGGCTAAAGTTTGCAGATTTGGGGAGTGAGTGTGTGTGTGTGTGTGTGTGTGTGTGTGCGCGCGCGTGCGCGCATGGGGGCACCTTCCTTGGGTGTGTGTGGGTGTGAATGTGTGCATTCCACGTATGCAGCCACTTATTTGTTTTAAGTGGAATCCACTTGTGAGATTTAGTAAATAAAATAAAGAAATAAATAAAAGAAATTCTTGGCTAAGGTCAGCCTAGACCTTTTGAAGAACTGCTGAAATGTTGCTGGGCTGTTATCTGCTAATCCTCCAAGTGTGCCTAACACGAGAAATAACATTCAGTGTTAAACCACCAAGTACAGAGAAAATGTCTTGAAATTATAGTGTTTGGTAAATTAGAGATTGCTTCTGTTTCTCCCCTTCCAGAGCTAAGGCAAGGCTGCTTTCCCTCTCCTTGTTTACCTTGAAAACGCACTTTACTGCCTGTGGTGTTTCTGTTAACCTCCCTGAACCCTTGCAATTTCATTCATGTGATTTGTTATTGAATGACCTTTTGAGGATTTTACAAAACGTGACCTTTTCTTGTCAAACATTCAAGGGTTTGTAAAGTGAAGCTGTCACGGGAACTCTGCGTGTTTGCTAATTATAACTAATATGTTTCCCCACATCCTTGGAAATGCAAATCACTTATTTGCTCCATGAATGGCTGCTCTTTCTTGCCTCTTGGTTTGAGATGCCTCTGAGCTGCTCAGAGGGACGTCTCCTGCCTGGGAATTCTGACCCCTCTTCTTAAAGTTGGGGAACAGGAAGGCTGATTGCCTTTTAAGTTAATTTGACCTCTTGGGAACAACGATGGGAGATTCCAGGAGCAATTGAAAGCTTTCAGAACAATCCAGTTCTTCAGAAAGTAATAGGAATAATGGGCACTGTCAAAATGTTCTGTGTGGTTCTGGTACTAGCCTCCTCCAGGGAAAGAGGTTGGTGTTTTTTGTTTTTCGTTTTTTTTTCATTTGGTGGTGGAAACAAAGGCACAAATAGGGGAGTTTTGGTGCCCAAGAATAGAATTAGAGGCAGAACCAAGGGGAGGAACGTTAGGGCATTAGGATCTTGCTTTACATTCCTTGATTTTGGTTATTAAAAATGTAGTACTAACAACAGCTAAACTAACATTCATTGAATGCTTACCATATGCTAGACACTGTGTTCAATGGTTTACAGGCATTATCTCATTTAGTCATCTCAACAACCCTGTGAGTTAGGTATTATTATTATCATTACCAGTTTACAAAGGAAGAAGAGACTGAGCCTCAGATTAAGTAACTTGTACAGGGTCAGTTGGCAAAGGTAGGATTTGATCTAGGGTCTTTCTAAGAAGAATATGCTATACTATCTCCTCCATGAAGGTATGAATGTTGATAGGCGTAGTGGAACTGATCTACATGACTGCAGAAGTAGAAAGTAATCTACTTTACTTCAAAAGCTTATTATCTCTGTGTGATTTCTTTTCTCTTTAAGAATACTATCTTCAGTGATGGATAATCACCCTATTGAACTATTGTCAGTTTCCCTAAATCCTGGTTTAAGGAATGCAGTGCTGGGTCAAATCATATGCCATGTATTTGCTGCTCATGGAAGAAGAATTGAGTAGGGCTCCCGAGACACTTCTAAAAGTGCATCCAGTGAGTTTCTCATTAGGAGGAGAAAATAATCCCCAAACATTCTAAATGACGCACAGTTACTGTCACTAATGATTTGTGGTTACTGGAGGAGGGATTTTGATCTTGAGGGGCTAAGAAATGGCCGCTTCTCTCTAAGCTGTATTTGTTAAAAGGGAAGGAATAAAAACCTGGGATAGCATATGGACTGAATAAATTTCAGATTTTCTGAGCTTGGGGGAAATTCCATTGGAATTGTGTGTAAATTGCTGGAAAATACTGTTTTGTTTTGGTTCCCTTCCACTCTAGGTAGGGCTGTGTCATAGGGAGGTTGGCCAGCCATAAAGGAGCTGCATGTTGGATTCTTTTCGCAAAGTCTAATATGGAGTCTGCTTTATATCATTCAAGTGCTTGGCCCTACTCCGTTGTTGGTCCCCTTAGTCATTCGGAAAACTCTCTTTATGTAGGTAGGGGATTACTGGGCTTTTCCAGCTTCCAAGCATAAGTCCTAGGAGAGGTTGTTTTTCAAGTGACTTTCATATGTTTTCCTTCCTCATTCAGTTGATAGACATAGATGCACAGAGTAATTTGTATCTTCGAAACAATGGAAATTTTTGAAGTGTTGGCTCATATTATTTAGAAAGGGTCATTACAACTTTATCCATTAAAAAAAAAAAGTTCAAATTGAGGATAGAGGAATATATTTCACTTCTTTTATGAGTCTGTTCTCAAGAGCTAAGCAATTTGTTGTAAAAGAATATAAGAAATATTGAGAATGAGAAAAGTTATTCATTCTATAAAGCCCTGTCCCTCTTCATACTTCTTTTTCCCACTACAGCCTTTGATCGCTTCATAAATGACCCTCAGTGTGAGAGAAGCTGTCCACCTGCTATTTCAAATGTACTGAAGGTGTTTATGATGGATAGTTAGGTTTCAACTATACAGTAACTCAGCTTTCTACTAAAGAGGACCCTTATATCTTGGTGTTTAATAGCAATGGCTTATATATTTCAGGATCTTACAGTTCTGGATATAGTCAGACTGACCTTAAAGCTTTTTAAAAGTCAGTATTTCATAAAGTGGATTTCAGGTAAAGAAGGAAAATCATGAAAGTTTCATCTTTGGAGCTTCTCTTTCAAATTGAGTCAAGTTTAGTGTCTATTTTGTTATTAGGAACGTACTCTGAAGAATTCTGTCCACTACGGTTAATGAAAATACCCAGGACCATCGTGGCACTTTGCCAGTAATCACTAGCCAGGACTTGCAGATTTATGCTAGTGGCCTGAGTGCATTTAAAAATCTCCAGAAATATTGTTGAACAATGAATGGAGTTGAGGGATTATTGCAAAATTCACAAGAATCATAGGGCATTGCAACTTTAGAAAGAGAGGGACAGTGTATTAGGACAGTGATTCCTAATATTCTAAGGTAAAATATTTATGAATCTGATGAAAGCTGTGGCCATCTGTCCCAGAAAAGTGCACATTAACATAAAATTTTACATTTGGTTTCAGAGATTCTTGGATTGCCCTCAACATCATCCTTGGGACCCCAGGTAAAGCCCCTTAGATTGAGTGTCTCCCAGCCCAGTTAGAGAATCATGCCTGACCAAGGAGGCAACTCAGTCACTGACGTGTTGTTCAAGCTTTTTTTTTTTTTTTTTTTAAATTTAAGGCAAACTGTGGCTTTTTTGATGGTAAAGTTATTGTCCCATGTGCATAAATACTATGTCACCGCTACTGAATTGGTGAGGACGGCCAAGGATCTTGATACCTATCAGCAGAGCTATTTGAAATCCAGCCATGAATTGTTGGAACTCTAAGCAATGCGATGTGACAGGAGAAAAACAATGAATTTGGAGCCAGGAGACTTGGGTTCTAGTCTTTTTCCCCACAATGTAATGATGAGGAAGTCATTTGACTTCCCTGATCGTCAGTTTCTTATCCATGAAGAAAAGCAGTTGGATTGTGACCCCCCAATATACCTTTCAGTCTTAAAATTCAATCAGTTAACCATTCTTTTTTTTTTTCTTTTTGTCTCCTATTCGTATAAGTTCAAGAAGTTGAAGTTCATTGCTGAAGTTCAAGATAATTGCCAAGAATAGGAAGTCAAGACAAATTTTGTTTCGTGGAAAAGGTTTTTATTTAATTTAGGGGTTTCAGAGAGTCCAGAAGAAATAATGAAGATTATATGTTGTAGCAAAAGTGCTGAGCTTTTTTGGGGTGAAATGTAGTGAAAGACATGAAATTTGGGAAATATTTGTGTGAGGCTACAATTGCTTTTCAGACACATTAGGACTTAGAAACTCAGCTTATTTGTCAGTGCCCGTGTTTACCAGCAGCACTTCTGCCATCTCGCAGTTATTCTTACCACTGCCTTCTTGGGTGGAGTTAGAGCTCGTAGCAACCATCCTGAAGTTTATCCTGGAACATGAGTCCTGGGGAACTGAAATGAGGTATGTTACTTCCAGAAATTTGTGATAACAAATTAGAAAAGGACATTGAGGACAACTTCCTTAGTGTCAACCTGGATCCTCTTTTTAAGCATAAGAAAAACAAATGGGGAACGCTACATGATTGTCATGACTATATGGTGGTGATTTCCCTGGACTGAGTAGGGAGAGATGTGAGTTGTCAGTCCTGGTCACCGTTTCTCTGAGTTGGGGTGTGAGTGTCTCCTTCAGAGTCCTTTCTGCCTCTTGGTGTTCCTGCTGCTGGTTGGATGTCGAGTAGCTCAGCTGATAGTAGCTGTTTGAATACAGAAGGCAGTTTGCCCCAGGCTGTATTTTACAGCAGGTCCAGTCAAGACTCAGCCTGTTCTCCATTTGGATGTTTCAAAGTTTTCCGTGTTTGTCCCAAGCAGAGAATAGCACCCAGAGAGTTTTTATATCATAGGAAAATTAAACATTTTTTTTTTTCCCGCCAGCTAGTGGGAGGACAAGAAAAGCAAGAGGTTAAACATCTTGAGAGGCCACTGGTGGGACATTCTGATCTGATTTGAGTGTGACAGCCAGGACCTATGTCCTGAAGCATCCTTTTCTGGGCACATGGTAGCCCCCTCTGCTGGGATGATGATGGAGTGATAGTGACTGCGATGAAAATAAATTATCAACATTTTAAACATGAAGAAAGGGAGTCACAGATGTGAATTAACATGTTTAAGGTCACACAAGAAGAGGAGGTGAAGCTGGGACAGAAATCAGAACCTCTGGCTCAAATGTCCAAGTTCTTTATCATGATGTGAAAAGCTGAAGGAGAAAGTTGGTGGTGGCTGTAATGGTAACTAACTGGTTTCTCCCAAGTCTTAATCTCCTTCCACATAACCGTCATTTTCTAACAGTGAGATAAGATGTCACTGCTGGTGACGGCATCTCTTGAACCGAACAAAACTGAGACCACACGCATGTGTGCCCCTGCATGTGTATGTCTGTGTTAGGTATGTAAGCAGGTGATGTCAACTCTCTTACCATGTGGTTTAATTTCCTCTCCATTGATTCACAAGTGGAAAGAAAATGTCAGAACTCCTGAAGTGCCTTTAAAACAAAGGTGCAAAGTATTAAAACCAGAAAAGAAAAAAAATGCTATTTTTAGAACTGAAGTTCCATTTTCTCACAGAGTCCCAGCTTCTTAAGTGCAGGGGTCCCACCCCAGGCTGTTCTGGCTCTCCCTGTTAGCTCACAGCGGTTCAGACTCCCTCTGCCCAACCCGAGGTCCTGGGTTTCTACTGTTCCTTTGGATTTCAAATGTTATGGGGACTGGGGACATTTAGAAGTGATGATCTCTTGGCATGGAGACTGCTTCTCCCAAAGCTGCTGCAGTTTTTTTTTTTGGTTTTTTTTTTTCCATTTCTTTCTTTTCACTTCCCTTCTGTTTTGTTTACCTTTGGCTTGAATGAGTCGACTGGCATTTCTCTTTGTACTGGGAAAATTCACTATTTGCCAGAAGCAAGAGAGAGGGCAGAAAGCAGGGTTACAGATAGATCTGAAGGCCTGTTTGTGTTTGCTTCTCTATTTCTGGGGGCAAGGGACAGTGTTGCCATCCATTAAATATTTATTGTGTTAGCAGCCTCTGGTCATCCCTGCTAACGGAGGCAAGGGATGATATGATAATCCAAAATAGCACAAAGTTCCAAGTTACTTATATTTGGTTTGGCAGTGCATTACAGTAAAACCCCATGAATTCAACCTAATTAGGAAGAAGGCCAGTTTGGATTAGTGAAGCCCAAATTATATTTTATGGAAAATTGATTTTGTAGCTTCTAAATTTACACAGTAATTTGAATTAGGTATCAAAGTCCACGGTAGAGAGTCTCAGGACAGTTTTTAATGACAAGTTTAAAATATTTGGCACAAAATTGTAAGATTTTTATAGAACTGGCTGCTTTCAAAGTGATTAGACATTTCAAAACTGTCCTGTTACGAGTTTTAACTATTTCCATCAGTCTTAAATTGTGAAACAATGGCCTTTTAAGACACATGATAGGGAAGTGAATGCCTGTTAAAAATTTCTGCAAATTTCCAATCTGTTAGATTTGAATGAAGAAAATTGACCTACATGATATTTTTCCCTCAGCAGATTTATTGTCTTTATTATGCATTGTTAAAGCTAATACAGATGGGGAGTCATTCTATGTAATATTGAGTTTCTTGGGACATCATTATGCTGGTCTGTTTTTCTGTTGATGCAGGTGATAATTTTGTGATAATCTAATTCCTGCTACCTCCAGTTTTAGTTCTTTTTTTTTTTTTTTAATTAATTAATTTATTTATTTTTGGCTGTGTTGGGTCTTTGTTTCTGTGCGAGGGCTTTCTCCAGTTGCGGCGAGTGGGGGCCACTCTTCATCGTGGTGCATGGGCCTCTCACTGTCGCGGCCTCTCCCGTTGCGGAGCACAGGCTCCAGACGCGCAGGTTCAGTAGTTGTGGCTTACGGGCTTAGTTGCTCCGCGGCATGTGGGATCTTCCCAGACCAGGGCTCAAACCCGTGTCCCCTGCATTGGCAGGCAGATTCTTAACCACTGCGCCACCAGGGAAGCCCCAGTTTTAGTTCTTAATACACCATCTTCTTGGGTCTCTAGCCCTTTCTTTCCTCCACATTTAATCATCAGTAAACATACACTAAAGCATTACAGGTGAGTTTCTTTTTCTTTTTAAAGTAAGATCTCTGCCTTGCTTAGGTTGTGTAACAGCAGTATTGGCTTTCATTCCTCATGTGAAAGCAGGCAGAGTGACTTAGTGGTTCCCAAATGCTGGTCTATAGACTGGATGTGTTGGAACTACCCAAGGAGCTTACGAAATACAGATTCCTGGGCCCCACCCCTGGAGATTCTGACTCCATGGGTTTTGGTGGAGCCCAGGAATTTCTTTTTAACCAGCTCTCTGGATGCTTCTGGTGGGCACCCAGACATGAAGAGGTTGGCTGGAGTGGTTAAAAAAAACCAGTAGCCAGACAGAGGCCCAAATTTGTCTTCCAGCTGTGCCCAGTAGGTCAGGACTTGCTTGATTTGGGAGCAGCGGGGTAGTGGGGCCAGGAACTGAAGGGGTGAACCTGATCCTTCGAGGATCAAAGCTTTGAGTCTTTGAGTCTAGCTCCTCTCTGTTCACCGTTTCTTCCGAAGAACCCCTTTCTGTTACTGCTGCTGCCTGGCTTTGCCTTCTTGCCCAAGGGCCACATTCCATATCTTGGTCTCCAGAGACCTTTAACACCGGCAACTGTTTGTTTGAGTGCAGTGACCTTTCACTTCGTTCTGTCCCCTCAAAGAGCCACCCCACCTTTATTTTCTCCTTAGCCTTCCCTCATTCATTCATGGGCCACGATTAATCTCATATAGCACCTAACAGGACAGGGCTGCCCTTGCCATAATTAGCAGCTGGGATCGTGGCAGTGGCGTGAGCCCTCTCCAGGCTGGGAGGTGGGCTTAGAATCGAGGACCAAAGCCCAAAGTATTGGCACCAGGAAGCTCCAAAGAAATACTCATAGATTTGAATTGCTACAGGCAGTTCATTACTTACTCCACAAAATGGACTTATTAAAAGGCCGTGAAAGGAGGTAATGTCGGTTGCAAATAAATCTGTGCTACAAATCCAGAATGAGTGATGTCCAGGAGCCCTGGGGAAGCCCGAGTAAAAGGCCACTCAGAGGACCCCCACCTCCATCCCAAGCCCTACCCTTCATTTGGAGGGTTGTTCAGGAGTAAAGTGTCAAGGACTCTGGCTCTTGTCAAAGACAATTAATTGGGACTTAAAGCTCTAGTTTTGGGGAATGAGATTTAGAAAATACTGATCAGTGAGCTTCATTTGAGCACTATCTGTCGCTATACCATCAATCTCCTTTAGTTGTCAGTCTCTGCCTTCCAGGACCCAGTTCTGGAAAGAGTAAACATGGCATTTTAAGAGAATTCAGCAACCTTCTCGTTTGTAAGGAAATTTTTGATTGTCAAGTTCATGGAAGCATTTTATTAGCTTAAAAAGTTGCAAAATTGGGACAAGAAGCTTTGTCACAGCCTTAAGCATGGTGGACACATGTGGTCCCTTGGAAGGAGCCCCACTCTGGACCAGAGGAGAAGACCTGAGTGTATGCTATGGTGAGTTCTGCAATTGTGAAACACTGGTGTGAGCACTGAGTAGAAATGGGCCCCTAGTATGCCTGCTCTGTGCGGTCCTTCCGTGTGAACAGTTAGCCACGGTCGTCTTCAACAAGGAAGTCACTGGTAGGCACAGACCTGGCCTTTCCAGTGGGCAGAAGGTGAGGCCTTTACACTTTGGTGGCCAGAAAGTATGTCCGGTTCTTGCCCAAGCATGGCACATCCAGAAGATCTCAGGCGTACATTAAAAGCCTGTCTGGGTGGAGAGGGTAGTATATTTCTAATACCGCCAAATCCTGTTAACTCGGACAAACTGGACTGAAGTACAGCTTAGAAACTGGTGTGCATACTTAGTGTTTTAAAAGAAATAAAGCTTTAACATTTAAAAAAAATGGTGGTAAGATACACATAATGTAATGTTTACCATTTTACCCATTTGAAGGCATATGATTCAGTAGCATTTAGTACATTCTGTTGTGCAGCCATCACCACTATCTAGCTTTACCACTTTTAAGTGTAAAAAAAAGTATTTAAAAATAACTGACAAATTGTTTCTACCCAGAAGCAGACCTCATTACTACATGCATGTATACACACACACACACACACATATACACGCGCACATATATATATATATACACAAAGTACATTATATGAATGTCATGGTCTGATGGTGGCCAGAGGGACTTTGGAAATTCTCTGTCCGGCTCTGTGGATGAGGAAACTGTGACCATGACCCCAGGGGCACTTAGGGGACTGGCCCCTGCTTGCGTGGCAGAGGCAGGCCCCTGTTTCCCAATCCTGACACGATGTGTTCTGTAACGTGTTTATAGTTGGCAATACATTTTCCATAAAATATACTATTGAACTAAAGCCTTTGAGAGTAATTTCCTCTTTGCTTGAATGTTTTCCCCTCAAGCCTTGTTTACATTGTGAATTTTCATGGCAAACCCTTTCTTTGGCTCAGCTTAGGCTACATTTTACCACAGATGCCCAATTATAGGAGCCATGAACTTTTCTTCTTCCTGAGTTGGCCTGGTGCTGGTGGAAACTTAAAGTGTGTCAGGTAATGAGGCGTGGTGTGTGTGCAGGGCTGGGGGAGGTGGCCTCGGGTGAAAGCACACCTCTGCCCTTCCAGGGCTTGGGGAGGGGCGAGGCTGGGGACAGGGATGCAGCCGGCTGAGCCCAAAGCTGGCTGGACGCTCGGGCTGAGGGAGGGCAGGGCGCGAGGGTTCTGCCGCGGTGGGGCGAGCGAGAGGCCTGCTTCCTCCACGAGCCTCCCGAGCGGGTGGTGTCTGGCCGGATGCCTGTGTGCCAGGTACAGCCCTGCACGCTCTTGGCTGTGGGGCCAGTGGTGTGGGCTCGTGGCAAGCCTGTCTCACGCTCTTTATCCGAGGCTCCACAGTGGTAGGTTACCGGGCAGTGGCGGACTTTGGTTTCCTTTTCTGTTTTATTGCCGTTAAGATATACATGACATAAAATTGACCGTTTTAACCATTTTAAGTGTACGGCTCTGGGGAATTAAGTACATTCACATTGTTGTGCAGTCCTCACCATTATCAGCCTCCAGAATTTTTTTCATCTTCCCCAACCGAAACTGGGTGTGTTATATAGCAGCTCTCCCTGTTCCCCGCCTCCCCTCAGCCCCAGGGAACCCCCCCTTCCACTTTCTGTCTCTGTACGTTTGAGTGCTCTAGGTATCTCATGGCAGTGGAATTAAATAATATTTGTCTTTTGGTGGCTGGCTCACTTCGGTTTTCAGAACATGACTTTATCAGCAGAGAGTCCATACTGTGCCTTCGGGAGAATTAGAAAAAGGTGCCCCCTCCTTTCTCTGGGTAGATGCAGCCCCTGGCCAGAGCCTGAGCTTGGCAAGTGGAACCTAGCCTGGATTTCAGTCTCCACCTGTCCCCTTGGCCAAACACCATTGTACAGTGAACAACCTGAACAACTGTATGAGTTGGCCCTGTTGACCACGCCCTCCCTCAGAGGGAGGGTTCTCATTGCCCTGGAGCCCTAGCTGGGTGTCTTTTCTGTTACCCATTCCTATTCTTCCAGCCTCCTTCTCTGGTCCCCTAGTTCCCTTTGCTGTTAAGGTTCAAGTTGGTTGATTCCCCTCAGAATGGGGCTTCCCAAGAATGGCAGGTTTTCGGAGGCCGACAGAAAAAGTCGTTGGGACTTTTAGGAACACACAGAACTCATTCAAATGTCATTTGCTGTGAGCTAAGTGAAAATGACTTAGGTGGGTTAGATTTCCTTTGGAAATACTCGGGGGGTTACCAATTAAGAGGAAAAGAGTGTAGGAAGATAAGTGAGAGGATTTACTTATGCCGATGCCTCTGAAAACTAGTTGAAATATTTAGGAAACTGAAGGTGCAGCTGGTTGGGTGTGCTCTCAACCGTGCTGGGCCCTTTAGCCCTACCTCTTTTAATAAAGCAGTGGCTGAATTGGAAGCAATCTAGGCAATAATGAATGTTCTTGTAAATCTCTTTGGTTGAGAAACTCTCAAAATATGGCCAGAGCTCAAGCAGCACCTGTTTCCTCTTAATTCTACTATAACACGTGAATGATTTTTTATAAGGCATTAAACTTTAATTGGTGCCATTTTACTAAGCAGATTTTAAAAGCAGTGATGGCAGTAATTGAACTTACTAAGATGACTTCTAATTGTTATGTGTGATGTGAAAAAGGTTTTTATCTAAAATGTTGATTATTTTGTTCTGATTTCCAAAGAATGTGCTTTATTTATTTACTTTTTTTTTTTTTTTGAAGTGGTGGATGTAGAGAGGCAGTAGCATGGCTAAGAACTGATAAGCATGGATTTCCTTGCCCTCTCACTGTGGCAGTATTAGGGGAAATATCGAAGCAGATAGCGATATATAAAATTAAAAAGATGAAAATGAAACCAGTATAAACTCATCTTGTGGAGGAGTTTTTCAGAGTGTGAGCTTTGGCGAGAAAGAAATGAAGGTTGGGTTTTGCTCAGGTCAGAGCCGTGGTCCGGCCTTTTCACTTTGCTTTTGCTTTTGTTGCTCTGCTGTGCTAAAAGCATTCCTCGAATGTGCGCTATTGCGGTTGAACTTCTTCTTTGCCCTTCCTTCATTTGACATTCCTGGGCAAGGCTGTCTTCACTCAGGACAGGCATGTTACACAAGTGGGGAAAACCATAGACTTGAAAATCTGGCCAAATATTTTGTTGCCGCACTGAACTGTGGCTCAGGATTCAACATGAAGAGTGCACAATCTGGCTCACCTCCTCCCCTCTTCTGTAATTCTTTTTCCCCCTCCGAGTTTGGTCATTCGTTTTGCTGCCTTTGGAGTTTTAAAAAGTTGGATTGTTTCTCTGTTATAAAAATAACACATACATCAGACTTGCAGATAGCCGCCAGCCAAGGAGAGAGGCATTTGGGGGCAGAAGCAGGCAATGAGTGGAGAATGCAGGTTGTTTTCACTATTTCACGGCTGGTGTCCTGAGGAACAGTGTGGATAGAGGGGCACACCATTGTGCGCACTGGTAAATGTATTGATGGATTGGACCAGATCCCTAAATCTCCTTCCTCCTTATCTGCACACCACCCTCCCTTTTTTCATCCCTACCCCTGGGGCAGCTGTCCCATTTTCTGTGTGAAAGAAAAGCTAGCGGATTCCACAGTTGCCTTTCAGTGTGATTGCTGAAGCTGTAGTGTTTGCAGAGTTCTTCATGTTTCACCTTGTTTTTTTCATGAAAACAAGATTTCTTATGCAAAATGGGTCACTTGAAAGCTCCAAACAATTTCTCCAGAGCAACAGCCAGTGTTTCATGCAGGAGAGATGTTAGCAAACCACTGACATATGGATGTGATCTCTGTTACTTTGACCAGATTTGGTTTCTACAGAGTGCGTGAGAAGGGAAGATAAATTTTGTCCTAGTAATACTATAGCGACTCATAAATAAATGGTTACCCTTTGGTGCTTGCAGTTTTCATTAAAGTCGCCTGAGCTTTGTTATTGACACCATAGGTTGCCTATTCAGGGAAATGCAGTAAAATTTATCAGTGTGCTTTCTACACCTAATAAATCATCCAAACAGGGAACCATATGGCAGATAAGACCTTGAAAATGTGGCTTCAGCATGTGAGGAGTCAAGTTGCTGAAATCTTGAATGATTACAGCCTGCACATTTTCCCCTGGAATATCTTATAGTTATTTTACATGCCATTTTCTTGTTCACCCCATCACCTCTTTGTCTCTCTCCCTCTCCCCTCTCTCCCGCGTGCTTTCCTCTTTTCTCCCACTCGAGCGCCATTTTTTTTTTTTTTTTGGCTGTTCTTTCTCACTCTTTGTTTTTCTTTTGGGTGGGGGGCCAGCTGTGATTTCAGCTAGAAAATAAGCATCCGGAGCAGATAAGACGTTTTTATAATGCCTTGCTGGTAGGAGGAAGAGGGGCCGGGAGGAGCAGAGACTGACGGGAAGGGATGATGTATGTGGCGGCTGTGTCCCTACTCTCCTCCAGCCCATTGTCATTAATCACGGCCATTAGTTTTTTTCAGAGCTGCCTTGTCTGCGCCAGACTTCAGAAAAGCCATTGTTTTTTCATGCCACAGACTGGGGGCGGGTGGGGGGGGGGGGTGGAGAAAGGGAAGAAAGAAACCCTAGGACTTTTTTTCTCCTTCCTCATTGTGTCTCCCAGAATCTCCTTCCTCTCCTGTCTTCTCTCACCCCCGACCCCGACTCTGACCCAGCTGCCTTTTCTCTCTCTGCAAGTTGGTGGTGGTGGGGTGGAGGGGAAACCCAAACTCTGATTGCCTCATCAGTACCTGTGTTTTATACATTCATGGGACAGCACAGCTCGGGGCACACGATCGGGACGTATCCACTGAATCATAGTGGTTGCTCCTCAGGCACTGTTTAATTTCAAGGAGGTTTTGCAGATATTTGTTTGTTTGTTTCCTTCTTCTTTTGGGAATTAAAGTCTAGATGTCCCTGCTATAACCTGAGGATACAGCAAGCTAGGAATGTGCCTCTAGTGGAGCATCTGTGTTGAATGTCTGGGGAAGGAGAGGCTGGCTGTTGCCTGGGGAGGCGTATTTAGGTGCTTACCAAGCCTTGACCATGTCCTGGGGATTCTACCGCTGTGTAGCAAGTTCTTCCAGAGCAGCTGTGGCTTATCATCAGTCGATGCCACCCAGTCAACTTGGGTGAATCTTGCTGGTTGATAAGGGACGGCCACTGTCCAACTAAAGACTCCAGCTTGAGGAGAGAACTGCCCACCCCCCACAAAGTCTGCAGATGACTTTCTGGCTTCCCAGTGCACATCATACCTGAGTCACGTACATGACATGTGACTGTTCAGTAAACTAGTATTTTAAAAAATATTCATAGAGTTTTGTAAAACATACAGGCCCACCTCAAAGAGCATAAGAGTATAATTTTAAGTATAACTTTATGCAGTTTTCTGTGAAAACAAGCAAATTGTTGGTGCAGGAGGAAGCATAAGAATTAATGAAGTCTGTATGACAAATGTGTTTAAAAAGAAAAAACCCCTTAATTGATTTCAGATATAAACAAAGCTGTTTGAACTAGGATCCTTAAATACTGCTGAGTAGAGGTACTTGGGGTACTTACTTTAATGAAAAGATGGTAGAGATGTGTTATTTATCTATCTGTTGAATATTCACAGTATAGGAAAAAATGTTTGTGAGCAAGGAATCAGGAGACAGAGCGGAGTTGCGCTTGTTCTGCCTAGGAGCTGTGTAACTTTAGTCCAATTACTTGACCTCTCTGAATGCCGGTTCCTTCTTCTGTCACATGAGATGGTTGGTTCTAGATCATTGTCTCCCTGTTGGATCATGGGTGGTACAGGAAATTTTAGGTGGTACATGGGATGGACTTTAAAAATTTTTGTTACTGTGTTTATGTTTATAATTAAACATAACTGTATACTTATGACTATCTACTTATGACTGTATTATAGCTTTCATATTTTAATTTCTTTTTTTTTAAAATTTATTTTTGGCTGCGTTGGGTCTTTGTTGCTGCACGTGGGCTTTCTCTAGTTGCAGCGAGCAGGGGGCCACTCTTCGTTGCGGTGCGCAGGCTTCCCACTGCAGCGGCTTCTCTTGTTGTGGAGCATGGGCTTTAGGCGTGCGGGCTTAAGTAGTTGTGGCTCACGGGCTCTAGAGCGCAGGCTCAGTAGTTGTGGTGCACGGGCTTAGTTGCTCCGCGGCATGTGGGATTTTCCTGGACCAGGGCTCGAACCCGTGTCCCCTGCATTGTCAGGCGGATTCTTAACCACGGCACCACCAGGGAAGTCCCCATACTTTAATTTCTGAATTAGTAGGAAAAATGAGTCGAGGAAAAAAATATTCAGTATGTAATAATACAGCTCTTATGGAGATATGGTAAACATTACAGTGTGGTACTCAGATGACCAAAAGTTATTACCCTCCAGACCAGATGATCAGGGTCAAGGAGTTAAATGGTGGTTTATGCATAGTGTATACAGAGGGAGTTTGTTTTAGAAGTTTAAGCATATTCTTTATCATCGTCTTTACTATGTTTAATTCTTCACTGATTAATAGAGCAAAGTTAATTTTAGTGTGGGTTGTTTCTGAATGATCTCAGATTTTGATTTAATGAGATCTCTGTGAAGATAGCTGTATGTGTATGAATCTAGACACTGGGGAAAACTGGATGTCTGAGATACAGTGCTGGGGCTCTGTGGAGCACCTCTTGTGTGGTTTTATTTGAAGAGATCTAGAAAGACTAGAACATACCACCGTATTTTCTCTGCCAGGGTTCTGCAATTTCTGTTTTCTGGAGTTTCGGCGGTTTCAAACCTGTCAGAACATCAGTCACCTGGAGATCATTTACGAAAACGCAGATATCTGGGCCCTGTCCCATACCTGCTAAACCAGACTCTCTGGGGTGGGGGCTGGGATGATCCAGGCCCACCCCAGTGCTTGGGAACCACCGAGTTAAGGCACTGACAGTCCCTGAGAAAAGTGCACGTGAGCAGAAGACAGACCCCTGGCTTCAGCAGCCATTGCAGCCTTGGCTTGAGTCCCTTTATCAGATGAGCAGTAGTTGCCTCCAAGGCATGTGCATTCTGATACTGAGAGCTATCTAGGTAAGATCCTGGTCTTGGACAGTTCTGGAAGGACAGCACAGTGGGGAGGGGAAGTATGGGGCGGTCAGAGCGGCAGCAAAGGGCACATAGGGAAGGCTGATGAGGTTCCCCCAGCCAAAACCTCCTAAGTGGAAGGAGTGAGCCTATATCGTTTAGCTAATGGCAGGTTGAGGGTGCCTAATGGCACCGTGATGTCCAAGCCAGTGGGCAGCTGTGTCTCATTCTTATTGGGAGAATTTGGCCAATGTTTGTATGTTTGAGTGTCCCCCTTCTATGTTAAATGGTGGCATTAAATCTACCCTCTAATTAAGTAAGTTCTTTCTCCCACTACTGTTTTTATCATGCCAGGCTCCTCAGAATTGTTCATTGGCTCCCACTGACTTAAAGAACCAAGGGCGATCTCTTTAGCTTGGCATTCACTGCTTCCCTGAGTCTTGTCTCTCTGGCCTTCTCTCCTGCTACTCCTTTGCCCACACAGTCTGCTCCAGTCAGACCAGTCTCATCACCTCACGACCACATCTTGTTCTTTCCCATCTTTATTATTCTGTTCCGTCTCCCTGAGTCACTGCATGGATTCCCTTCTCCTCAGTCATGCACAGTTCTTGAGGTCAAGAGACGTTTCCTGTCTCCTCGGTGGAGCCTCGCACCGTGGTCCATCCGTGTCTGACCTCTGCCTCTTCTGGAAGAGACAGCACCAGGGTGGAGTAGACATTGGAAGACCCAGTGCTCCCAAAGACTGACTGTGGCCGTGGGCAAGTCAACCTTACTGGGCCGCCACCTCCTCAGTTAGAAAGAGAACATTGAGAGTAAGCATCTCCCTCCTCTTGTAGGAAGATCAACTGAGATGATGAATGGCAAGGAGCTTTGTGAATAGCAGCACCCTGCACTCCTCTAAGGGATTTTCTTTGGGAATTAATCAAGGACTGACTTGTGACCGTCCTTCTGGTGATCTCTTGCAGCGCCGTTCATTTGCTGTATTGTTGCTTAACATTTCCTGAATCTCTCCTGACTCTAAATTGGCATTTTCTTCCTTTTGTAAGTCATTCCTAACCTATGAAAATGCTATTCATTATGAAATAACACTGTAAAGATAATGGAAAAATTTTCTTCTGAGATTCATTTTCCTTATTAATTCTCCCTTTTTTCCCCCTCTCTGACCCTAAGCTTCTCTATTTATGTAGTCATCTTTACCAGACTCTCCTTCTTCCTCCCTCCATCCCTTCCTCCATCCCTTCCTCCATCCCTCCCTTCCTCCCTCCCTTCTTCCTTCCTCTCTCTCTCCCTCTCTCTTCCCCCCTTCCTTCCTCCCTCCCTCTCTCTCTCTCTTTCTGTCTCTCTCTCATCTCCCATCTCTTTTTCCTGTTGATGTGTAGAGTACTGTTGCTTTCTGTGTCTGCTGGATACTCTCAAAGGGATGCTACCTGCAGGTATTAGGGAAATTTCCCTCCCAGTGTCTGCGGTTTGTAGCTGAAGAATGGGTTTGCAGTGCATCCTGCTGGCTTTAATCAATACCAGCCATTGTAGTTCATTGCTCTGTTAGGGGATGCTCTGTGATGGGGTGTGAACACACACGGTCCCAAAGGTTTCTCTATTCTTGGGCTGGGGTTGAGAGAAAGATTCCCCTGTCACAGTGTTCCTTTCCCAGCCTTTATTTCTACCTCATCTTCTCTGAACCTTTATTGAGCATCCATCTCTTTTGAAGATGGTCCTGCATTCTGGCTCGCTGTCAGACAACTTTCCTTGAGGTACAACCTGGGAAGGCAGCATCTGCCTTCCCAGGTAGATCCGGCTTCACAGTGGGCCTCTGCGCTCCTGAAAGCTGTATTACCCTGTATGCAAGTGGCTTAACCTGAGCCCCAGTGTCCTCATATGTAAAATGTAGCAGCTTATGTTCAAGTGCCTAGCACAGGTCATTCATTAATTTTAAAATTTTCCTCCTTTTCCTCTCTTTCTTTAGTCACACTTCTTCTGATAACTTTAGGCCACCCGACCTGCTGTGCTGTATTATCTGTGCTCATCCTGGGTACAGGATCTGCTTCCATTGTAGCTGGTGAGAGTCCTGAGCCAGCACGGTTGGGGCAGGCCCTCCAGAAGCGTTGGAGAGTGAAGGCCGAGAGTGCATGTTGCCTGCCCCCTGAAAGGACAGTTGTATGTGTACAGATGGGCCTTCTCATGTTTTCATCAGGGAGCCCAGTTACTTTTCTAGCTTTACCTCCGTCTTGATGATAGGTATCAAGAAAGGAAAGTATCGAATGAACTGTACCTGTTATGGAATGAAAGGCACACAATTTAGGTACATATGTAAAAACTGAACTCATTTTCACTTAAGACTTTCGATGTAGGTAGAACAACTCATTTGAAAATACCAGCCTTGATAACCTAGGTATAAATGGGTTTCAGGGTGAGGAGTTGGCTGATTGCTGTTCTGCTGTGGATTTTGGCTGTGGTTGGTCTTCCACAGCAGTAATGCAGGGTAGTCCACTTTCGTGTGTCCTTGTTCTGGCTGGGCAGAAGTGCTTCTTGGAGTTGGAGGCCTTGCAGTTACACCCCTGCCATAGCTTTGGTATACACAGTCTTGCTCACCTCGTATGCACTTCCCCGTCCTTTACTCCAATTTTGAACTGCTCTTCAAGACCTAGTTCAAATCCCAGCCCCCTGAACTCCTTCTCTAAGCCCCCCATCTTAGTGATTAGGAGTTACTCTTGTAGGAATTGCCGGATGGTTATTACATTTGGTAATATACCTTATGACTTCGTGTTTTCTCTTCTCTTGCTATTTTGAATTATAACTTTGAACTTCGTGGTTTTCATTTTTTGCACGTGTGCGTCCCATCTTTTTTTTTAATTGAAATACAGTGGATTTACAATGTTGTGTTAGTTTCAAGCGTATAGCAAAGTGATTCTCAGTTATACATATATATTCTTCTTCAGTCACTTTTTCCATTATAGGTTATGAGAAGACATTGATTATAGTTCCCTGTGCTATATAGTAGGTCCTTATTGTTTATCTATTTCATATACAGTAGTATGTATCTGTTTATCCCAAATTGCAAATTTCTCCCTCCCCTCCCTTTCCCCTTTGGTAACCATAAATTTGTTTTCTATGTCTGAGTCTGTTTTTCTTTTGTAAATAAGTTCATTTCTCTCATTAATTTTTAGATTCCAAATATAAGTGATATCATATATTTGTCTTTTACTTCACTTAGTATGGTAATCTCTAGGTCCATCCATGTTGCTACAAATGGCATTATTTCATTCTTTTTAATGACTGAGTTATATTCCATTGTATATATACACCACACCTTCTTTATCCATTCATCTGTGAATGGATACTTAGGTTGCTTCTGAGTCTTGGCTATTGTAAATAGTGCTGCTATGAACATTGTAGTGCATGTATCTTTTTTTTTTTTTTTTGACTTAAACAACAGAAAGTTATTTTCTCGTGATTTTGGAAGCTGGAAGACTGAGATCCACCCTAATGAGTACATACAATCTTTTTTTTTTTTTTTTAAACATCTTTATTGGAGTATAATTGCTTTGCAATGGTGTGTTAGTTTCTGCTTTATAACAAAGTGAATCAGTTATACATATACATATGTCCCCATATCTCTTCCCTCTTGCATCTCCCTCCCTCCCACCCTCCCTATCCCACCCCTCTAGGTAGTCACAAAGCACTGAGCTGATCTCCCTGTGCTATGTGGCTGCTTCCCACTAGCTATCTATTTTACATTTGGTAGTGTATATATGTCCATGCCACTCTCTCACTTTGTCCCAGCTTACCCTTCCCCCTCCCCGTATCCTCACGTCCATTCTCTAGTAGGTCTGCATCTTTATTCCCATCTTGCCTCTAGGTTCTTCATGACCATTTTTTTCTTTTTTTTTTTTTTTAGATTCCATATATATGTGTTAGCATACGGTATTTGTTTTTCTCTTTCTGACTTACTTCACTCTGTATGACAGTCTCTAGGTCCATCCACCTCATTACAAATAACTCAGTTTCGTTCCTTTTTATGGCTGAATAATATTCCATTGTATATATGTGCCACATCTTCTTTATCCATTCATCTGTTGATGGACACTTCGGTTGCGTCCATGTCCTGGCTATTGTAAATAGAGCTGCAGTGAACATTTTGGTACATGACTCTTTTTGAATTATGGTTTTCGCAGGGTATATGCCCAGTAGTGGGATTGCTGGGTCGTATGGTAGTTCTATTTTTAGTTTTTTAAAGAACCTCCATACAATTCTCCATAGTGGCTGTATCAATTTACATTCCCACCAACAGTGCAAGAGGGTTCCCTTTTCTCCACACCCTCTCCAGCATTTATTGTATGTAGATTTTTTGATGATGGCCATTCTGACCGGTTTGAGATGATATTTCATTGTAGTTTTGATTTGCATTTCTCTAGTGATTGATGATGTTGAGCATTCTTTCACGTGTCTATTGGCATTCTGTATATCTTCTTTGGAGAAATGTCTATTTAGGTCTTCTGCCCATTTTTGGATTGGGTTGCTTGTTTTTTTAATGTTGAGCTGCTTGTAAATTCTGGAGATTAATGCTTTGTCAGTTGCTTCATTTGCAAATATTTTCTCCCATTCTGAGGGTTGTCTTTTCGTCTCGTTTATGGTTTCCTTTGCTGTGCAAAAGCTTTTAAGTTTCATTAGGTCCCATTTGCTTATTTTTGTTTTTATTTCCATTTCTCTAGGAGGTGGGTCAAAAAGGATCTTGCTGTGATTTATGTCATAGAGTGTTCTGCCTATGTTTTCCTCTAAGAGTTTGATGGTGTCTGGCCTTACATTTAGGTCTTTAATCCATTTTGAGTTTATTTTTGTGTATGGTGTTTGGGAGTGTTCTAATTTCATTCTTTTACATGTAGCTGTCCAGTTTTCCCAGCACCACTTATTGAAGAAGCTGTCTTTTCTCCATTGTATACTCTTGCCTCCTTTATCAAAGATAAGGTGACCATATGTGCCTGGGTTTATCTCTGGGCTTTCTGTCCTGTTCCATTGATCTATATTTCTGTTTTTGTGCCAGTACCATACTGCCTTGATTACTATAGCTTTGTAGTATAGTGTGAAGTCAGGGAGCCTGATTCCTCCAGCTCCATTTTTCTTTCTCAAGATTGCTTTGGCTATTCGAGGTTTTTTGTGTTTCCATTCAAATTGTGAAATTTTATGTTATAGTTCTGTGAAACATGCCAGTGGTAGTTTGCTAGGGATTGCATTGAATCTGTAGATTGCTTTGGGTTGTAGAGTCATTTTCACAATGTTGATTCTTCCAATCCAAGAACATGGTATATCTCTCCATCTATTTGTATCATCTTTAATTTCTTTCATCAGTGTCTTATAATTTTCTGAATACAGGTCTTTTGTCTCCTTAGGTAGGTTTATTCCTAGATATTTTATTCTTTTTGTTGCAGTGGTAAATGGTAGTGTTTTCTTAATTTCACTTTCAGATTTTTCATCATTAGTGTATAGGAATGCCAGAGATTTCTGTGCATTAATTTTGTATCCTGCTACTTTAACAAATTCATTGATTAGCTCTAGTAGTTTACTAGTAGCATCTTTAGGATTCTCTATGTATAGTATCATGTCATGTGCAAACAGTGACAGCTTTACTCCTTCTTTTCCAATTTGGATTCCTTTTATTTCTTTTTCTTCTCTGATTGCTGTGGCTAAAAGTTCCAAAACTATGTTGAATAATAGTGGTGAGAGTGGGCAACCTTGTCTTGTTCCTGATCTTAGTGGAAATGGTTTCAATTTTTCACCATTGAGGACAATGTTGGCTGTGGGTTTGTCATATATGGACTTTATTAGGTTGAGGAAAGTTCCCTCTATGCCTACTTTCTGGAGGGTTTTTATCATAAATGGGTGTTGAATTTTGTCGAAAGCTTTCTCTGCATCTATTGATACGATCACATGGTTTTTTCCCTTCAGTTTGTTCATATGGTGTATCACGTTGATTGATTTGCGTATATTGAAGAATCCTTACATTCCTGGGATAAACCCCACTTGATCATAGTGTATGATCCTTTTAATGTGCTGTTGGATTCTGTTTGCTACTATTTTGTTGAGGATTTTTGCATCTATGTTCATCAGTGATATTGGCCTGTAGTTTTCTTTCTTTGTGACATCTTTGTCTCGTTTTGGTATCAGAGTGATGGTGACCTCGTAGAATGAGTTTGGGAGTGTTCCTCCCTCTGCAATATTTTGGAAGAGTTTGAGAAGGATAGGTGTTAGCTCTTCTGTAAATGTTTGATAGAATTCGCCTGTGAAGCCATCTGGTTGTGGGCTTTTGTTTGTTGGAAGATTTTTAATCACAGTTTCAATTTCAGTGCTTGTGATTGGTCTGTTCATATTTTCTATTTCTTCCTGTTTCAGTCTCGGAAGGTTGTGCATTTCTAAGAATTTGTCCATTTCTTCCAGGTTGTCCATTTCATTGTCATATAGTTGCTTGTAGTAATCTCTCATGATCCTTTGTATTTCTGCAGTGTCAGTTGTTACTTCTCCTTTTTCATTTCTAATTCAATTGATTTGAGTCTTCTCCTTTTTTTTCTTGATAAGTCTGGCTAATGGTTTATCAATTTTGTTTATCTTCTCAAAGAACCAGCTTTTAGTTTTATTGATTCTTGCTGTAGTTTCCTTCCTTTCTTTTTCATTTATTTCTGATCTGATCTTTATGATTTCTTTCCTTCTGCTAACTTTGGGGTTTTTTCGTTCTTCTTTCTCTAATTGCTTTAGGTGTAAGGTTAGGTTGTTTATTTGAGATGTTTCTTGTTTCTTAAGGTAGGATTGTATTGCTATAGACTTCCGTCTTAGAACTGCTTTTGCTGCATCCCATAGGTTTTGGGTAGTTGTGTTTTCATTGTCATTTGTTTCTAGGTATTTTTTGCTTTCCTCTTTGATTTCTTCAGTGATCTCCTGGTTATTAAGTAGTGTGTTGTCTAGCCTCCATGTGTTTGTATTTCTTACAGATTTTTTCCTGTAATTGATATCTAGTCTCATAGCGTTGTGGTTGGAAAAGATACTTGATACAATTTCAGTTTTCTTAAATTTACCAAGGCTTGATTTGTGAGCCAAGATATGATCTATCCTGGAGAATGTTCCATGAGCACTTGAGAAGAAAGTGTATTCTGTTGTTTTTGGATGGAGTGTCCTGTAAATATCAATTAAGTCCATCTTGTTTAATGTATCATTTAAAGCTTGTGTTTCCTTATTTATTTTCATGTTGGATGATCTGTCCATTGGTGAAAGTGGGGTGTTAAAGTCCCCTACTATGATTGTGTTACTGTCGATTTCCCCTTTTATGGCTGTTAGTATTTGCCTTATGTACTGAGGTGCTCCTATGTTGGGTACAAAAATATTTACAATTGTTATATCTTCTTCTTGGATTGATCCCTTGATCATTATGTAGTGTCCTTCTTTGTCTCTTGTAATAGTCTTTGTTTTAAAGTCTATTTTGTCTGATATGAGAATTGCTACTCCAGCTTTCTTTTGATTTCCATTTGCATGGAATATCTTTTTCCATCCCCTCACTTTCAGTCTGTATGTGTCCCTAGGTCTGAAGTGGGTGTCTTGTAGACAGCATATATAAGGGTCTTGTTTTTGTATCCATTCAGCCAGTCTGTGTCTTTTGGTTGGAGCATTTAATCCATTTACATTTAAGGTAATTATCGATATGTATGTTCCTATTACCATTTTCTTAATTGTTTTGGGTTTGCTATTGTAGGTCTTTTCCTTCTCTTGTGTTTCCTGCCTAGAGAAGTTCCTTTAGCATTTGTTGTAAAGCTGGTTTGGTGGTGCTGAATTCTCTTAGCTTTTGCTTGTCTGTGAAGATTTTAATTTCTCCATCAAATCTGAATGAGATCCTTGCTGGGTAGAGTAATCTTGGTTGTAGGTTTTTCTCCTTCATCACTTTCAATATGTCCTGCCACTCCCTTCTGTCTTGCAGAGTTTCTGCTGAAAGATCAGCTGTTAACCTTATGGGGATTCCCTTATGTGTTATTTGTTGTTTTTCTCTTGCTGCTTTTAATATTTGTTCTTTGTATTTAATTTTTGATAGTTTGATTAATATGTGTCTTGGCATGTTTCTCCTTGGATTTATCCTGTATGGGACTCTCTGTGCTTCCTGGACTTGATTAACTATTTCCTTTCCCATATTAGGGAAGTTTTCAACTATAATCTCTTCAAATATTTTCTCAGTCCCTTTCTTTTTCTCTTCTTCTTCTGGGACCCCTATAATTTGAATGTTGGTGCGTTTAATGTTGTCCCAGAGGTCTCTGAGACTGTCCTCAATTCTTTTCATTCTTTTTTCTTTATTCTGCTCTGCAGTAGTTATTTCCACTATTTTATCTTCCAGGTCACTTATCCGTTCTTCTGCCTCAGTTATTGTGTTATTTATCCCTTCTAGAGAATTTTTAATTTCATTTATTGTGTTGTTCATCACTGTTTGTTTGCTCTTTAGTTCTTCTAGGTCCTTGTTAAACGTTTCTTGCAATTTCTCCATTCTATTTCCAAGAGTTTGGATCATCTTTACTATCATTATTCTGAATTCTTTTTCAGGTAGACTGCCTATTTCCTCTTCATTTGTTAGGTCTGGTGGGTTTTTTACCTTGCTCCTTCATCTGCTGTGTGCTTCTCTGTCTTCTCATTTTGCTTATTAACTTACTGTGTTTGGGGTCTCCTTTTCGCAGACTGCAGGTTCGTAGTTTCCATTGTTTTTGGTGTCTGTCCCCAGTGGCTAAGGTTGGTTCAGTGGGTTGTGTAGGCTTCCTAGTGGAGGGGACTAGTGCCTGTGTTCTGGTGGTTGAGGCTGGATCTTGTCTTTCTGTTGGCCAGGTCCGCATCTGGTGGTGTGTTTTGGGGTGTCTGTGGCTTTATTATGATTTTAGGCTGCCTCTGTGCTAATGGATGTGTTTGTGTTCCTGTCTTGCTAGTTGTTTGGCATAAGGTGTCCAGCACTGTACCTTGCTGGTTGTTGAGTGGAGCTGGGTCTTGGTGTTGAGATGGAGATCTCTGGGAGATTTTAGCCGTTTGATATTATGTGGAGCTGGGAGGTCTCTTGTGGACCAGTGTCCTGAAGTTGGCTTTCCCACCTCAGAGGCACAGCCCTGATGCCTGGCTGGAGCACCAAGAGCCTGTCCTCCACACAGCTCAGAATAAAAGAGGAAAAAAAGAAAAAGAAGAAGATAAAATAAAATAAAATAAATTTATTAAAATAAAAAATAATTATTAAGAAAAATTTCTTTTAAGTAATAAAAAAAAAAAAAACAAAAAATGGACAGACAGAACCCTAGGATAAATGGTAAAAGCAAAGCTATGCAGAGAAAATCACACACAGAAGCATACACATACACACTCACAAAAAGAGAAAAAGGGAAAAAAATATATATATTGTTGCTCCCAAAGTCTACCTTTTCAATTTGGGATGATTCGTTGTCTATTCAGGTATTCCACAGATGCAGGGTACATCACGTTGATTGTTGAGATTTAATCCGCTGCTCCTGAGGCTGCTGGGAGAGATTTCCCTTTCTCTTCTCTGTTCGCACAGCTCCCGGGGTTCAGCTTTGGATTTGGCCCCGCCTCTGCGTGTAGGTCGCCTGAGGGCGTCTGTTCTTAGCCCCGACAGGATGGGGTTAAAGGAGCAGCTGCTTCGGGGGCTCTGGCTCACTCAGGCCGCGGGGAGGGAAGGGTACGGAGGAGGCGGGGCGAGCCTGTGGCAGCTGAGGCCAGCGTGACGTTGCACCAGCCTGAGGCGCGCCGTACGGTCTCCCGGGGAAGTTGTCCCTGGATCCCGGGACCCTGGCGGTGGCGGGCTGCACAGGCTCCCGGGAGGTGAGGTGTGGAGAGTGACCTGTGCTCGCACACAGGCTTCTTGGTGGCGGCAGCAGCAGCCTTAGTGTCTCATGCCCGTCTCTGGGGTCCGCGCTGATAGCCGCGGCTCGCGCCCGTCTCTGGAGCTCCTTTAAGCGGCGCTCTGAATCCCCTCTCCTCGCGCACCAGGAAACAAAGAGGCAAGAAAACGTCTCTTGCCTCTTCGGCAGCTGCAGACTTTTTCCCGGACTCCCACCCGGCTAGCCGTGGCGCACTAGCCCCCTTCAGGCTGTGTTCACGCTGCCAACCCCAGTCCTCTCCCTGCGATCCGACCGAAGCCCGAGCCTCCGCTCCCAGCCCCCGCCCGCCCCGGCGGGTGAGCAGACAAGCCTCTCGGGCTGGTGAGTGTTGGTCGGCACCGATCCTCTGTGCGGGAATCTCTCCGCTTTGCCCTCCGCACCCCTGTGGCTGCGCTCTCCTCCATGGCTCCGAAGCTCCCCGCCTCCGCCACCTGCAGTCTCCGCCCGCGAAGGGCCTTCCTAGTGTGTGGAGACCTTTCCTCCTTCACAGCTCCCTCTCAGAGGTGCAGATCCCGTCCCTGTTCTTTGGTCTCCTTTTTCTTTTGTCCTACCCAGGTACATGGGGAGTGTCTTGCCTTTTGGGAGGTGTGAGGTCTTCTGCCAGCGTTCAGTAGGTGTTCTGTAGGAGTTGTTCCACATGTAGATGTATTTCTGATGTATTTGTGGGGAGGAAGGTGATCTCCACGTCTTACCCTTCCGCCATCTTGAAGCTCTCTTGCATGTATCTTTTTGAGTTAGAGTTTTCATCTTTTCCAGATACATGCCCAGGAGTGGGATTGCAGGATCATATGGTAACTCTGTTTTTAGTTTTTTGTGTTTTAAGGAACCTCCATACTGTTTTCCATAGTGGCTGCACCAATTTACATTCCCCCAGCAGTGTAGGAGGGTTCCTTTTTCTCCACACCATCTCTAGCATTTATTATTTATAGAGTTTTTGATGATGGCCATTCTGACTGGTATGAGGTGATACTTCATTGTAGTTTTGTTTTGCATTTCTCTAATAATTAGTGACATTGAGCATCTTTTCATGTGCCTGTGGCCGTCTGTATGTCTTCTTTGAAGAAATATCTATTTAGTAGGTCTTCTGCCCATTTTTTGATTAGATTGTTTTTTTGTTTCTTTTGATATTGAGCTGTATGAGCTGTTTGTATATTTTGGAAGTTAATCCCTTGTCAGTTGCATTGTTTGCAAATATTTTCTCCCATTCCGTAAGTTGTCTTTTCGTTTTGTTTATGGTCTCCTTTGCTGTGCAAAAGCTTCTAAGTTTCATTAGGTAACATTTGTCTATTTTTGCTTTTATTTCTTTTGCCTTGGGAGACTGGTGTGTGTCCCATGTTAAATTCTTTCTCCACAGGGTCTAGTGCAGTGCCCAGCACAGAGTAGGTTTTGTTGGTAGGTTGGACTGAATGATTAGTCTCACCCCACCTCCCATACTATCCTTGTTCTCTCAGGAAGATACCCAGCAAAGTATCCCTTTTCCATTCCTGGATTAGCTACTCTGCCCACTGTTGGTTGGTATGTGCCTTGGCCGTCGTTGAACAAATACCCAGAGAACTGCCTTCTCCCAGTGGTGGGAGCAGGTTTGTGCTGCCCAAGAAGAGGACAGTGAGTGAACCCTGGTGTTTATATGTACTCCCTGGGCATAGATGGCCATTGAGACCTGAGATTTGTAAGCTCTTTGGAACCGCCTGTGTGTGTAGTTAAGACTATGGCCATCGTTGATTGAAGGAGTGGCTTCTCTGAGGTTCTGCTGGGCCCTGATCCTGGTGTGGCCGCTCCTGGGACCCCTGGAAGAAGATGTCTGGGCTGCCCCTGAGTAGAGAGGGAATGAGGAGGATGAAGAAGGGGTGAACTACTGTCTTTCTTTATGGATTGAGAGGCTGTTTCATGGCCTTAGTTGCTGATTCCCACCTCTCTCTGCTTCTCCCCTCCATGTTTATAAAGGAGTTGCAGCCATTTACCTAAAACACACAATCCAGGGGCCACAACGTCTTTAGATGCTTCAATCAAATGTTGACTCGATAGTGCTGGCAATTGCCTACAGCTCAGGTAAAATTCACCTGCTTTGGTTTTGTGCAGTGAATGAATTATTTCTGAAAACTGTGTATTCATGTGTTCATGAGACAGAATGGAATTTGATTTTTTTTAAAGGAGGATTTATCTTATTTAGGGGTAATAGCATTAGAAGAGAGAAGGTCCTTAATGTGTTTTCTGTGAGCTTGAGAAAGAAAGAATTAATGCAGACATGAACTAAGACGGGACAAATAGAAAATTAATGGTGTTTTACAGTGAATTAAGAACAACGAAAGATGTAAGATGTTCCAAAGATAAGAGGGTTGAGACAGATCGAGTGCTCATGCACACAACGGTGTATGTGTGTGTTTAATTGTCTTCTTTCTTGGCCTTACCTAATCCCCCTGCACTAAGGAGGCATCCAGGCCCCTGTGCATGTAGCCTGGTCTACAGTTTTTACTTTCTGCAAAGTCATATGTTTTTAGCTGTGATTGCACTCACTACCCAGTGGCTCACCTTGTCTTGAGTAATGAGAATAAACAACTGGTCACTGCACTGACCACTGAAACTAATAAAGATATATAGAGCTGGGCTGGGTTAGGGAGTCACAGACTCATTCTTATACTCTATGTGACATTTATACCAAAAGAACATGATTCCAAACTCACTCACTGCTTACCCATTCTGAGAAAGAAAAACTATTTGACTGATGCTTTGCTAAATTTAATATGCTTAGCAAGTAAAATTATTGTCTACTCTAATGCTGTGTAATTATTAAGATACACTGCTTTTAAAAATACCAAGTGAATAATATTGATTTAGTGAACTGCTATTTAGAAAAATGCCAGCAAAGGAGGAATATATTATTTTAGCTGCCTTAGAGCTGTAATGGGTCTGGGCTGAGAGATGCATATGGAAATAACTTATGTACAAGGTAAACTATTTTGTTATACAGTACCCATAATATTAATTAAGCCATAATTTTACCAACAATGCTTTAATTTAATAAATAAACAGGAATCATCTGTACCATTCTTTCGAATATATAACTTTGGGACCGTAATAAAACATGCAGAAGCACCTGCAGTTAGTTGTAAAGCAAACAGTGAGACTAGCAACTTTAAAGGGTAATTGTAATTTATAATTTAGTTATTTGACTTATGCTGGATATAATTACCGTTATAATGCGTTACTATTTTCAGTCCGGTGTGAGATCTATCTGATTCCAATTTAACGCAGGCAGCCTGGTGGAGCTCTCTTCTCAGACCCCTTGAAAGTGTGCCCTGCTCCCCTCCCTTTCCCAGAATGGGAGCTTGTACAGTAAGGAAGAATGGATGGGCCCTTGTCAAAGACAATCCTTGTTCAAAGCCGTAAGAATATTTCCATTTCCATTAGAGCCAAGAATGTTCCCTGCCCTCTCGGTCCTTTAGATAGCAGTACTGGGGAGCGACACGGTCACAGTCAGCACGCAGCTAGCCCTGGGTGGGTGGGCCAGGCTGGTGGGCCTACGGGGAAGGCAGTAAGGCTGTGAGGGTTCGGGTGAAAAAGCTGAGCTTTCCCCGAAATCCTTGTCTGAGTGCTGCTGGTGTTTCTTGTTGTGGTGCTTTGGGGCTTTGTTGTTGCGATTTTCAAGAGCAGCCTGGAGAAGGCACAGCACGAGGGGGAAAAATAGCACCGTGGAAGCAAAGGAGCAATTATAGTTGGCTGTTTGTTTGTGGCTAACAGAATGCTGAAATGGCAGATTTGTAAATTTGTAAGAGGGAAGCTTAGTGTTCATCTTTATCAGCCAAAGTGGTTTCTTGTTAGCTGAGCAGCAAGCTAGAAAGCCACCGATTTTGACAACATAATTTACATCTTTGTATAAAACTATTGCTGGCAGCCGAACTAATTTGTGCTGGATTAGGTTGTTTGTCTCTGCTGCTGACTAACCATGCAATCTATCAGAGGCCGTTTTCAAATATCACTTTTCAACTGTGCCCTTGAGAGGGGGAATTGATCGGGAATATACGGAGCAAAATTACTCCAATAACTTTATAGAAGAAACAATTATGGAATCACACAGATGTGAATAATTCTGAAAAGTAGAAACAAATAGAATGAATTTAGCCCTGTTCCTATCTTTCACATGTGCGTGGAATTTATAAATAATACAATAACACATTATTGGGTCTGTTTCCTCTCTCTTTCTGGATTTTGGTCAATGACGGTAACAGGAAAAAAAGACTAGGGAAGCGCTTGGTGGAAAACAGTCTTGGAGATCATATAGGAGGATTTTGAGAGGCAAGTTATATGAACATTACTTATACAGTGTTGGAGACAAGAGTTAATGTATGTGGCTTCACAGGCGAATTCTATCAAATATTTAGAGAAGAGTTAACACCTATCCTTCTCAAACTCTTCCAAAATATAGCAGAGGGAGGAACACTCCCAAACTCTTTCTACAAGGCCACCATCACCCTGATAACAAAACCAGACAAAGATGTCACAAAGAAAGAAAACTACAGGCCAATATCACTGATGAACATAGATGCAAAAATCCTCAACAAAATGCTAGCAAACAGAATCCAACAGCACATTAAAAGGATCATACACCATGATCAAGTGGGGTTCATCCCAGGAATGCAAGGATTCTTCAATATACATAAATCAATCAGTGTGATACACCATATTAACAAATTGAAGGAGAAGAACCATATGATCATCTCAGTAGATGCAGAAAAAGCTTTCGACAGAATTCAACACCCATTTATGATAAAAACCCTCCAGAAAGTAGGCATAGAGGGAACTTACCTCAACATAATGAAGGCCATATATGACAAACCCACAGCCAACATTGTCCTCAATGGTGAAAAACTGAAACCATTTCCTCTAAGATCAGGAACAAGACAAGGTTGCCCACTCTCACCCCTATTATTCAACATAGTTTTGGAAGTTTTAGCCACAGCAATCAGAGAAGAAAAAGAAATAAAAGGAATCTAAATCGGAAAAGAAATAAAGCTGTCACTGTTTGCAGATGACATGATACTATACATAGAGAATCCTAAAGATGCTACCAGAAAACTCCTAGAGCTAATCAACGAATTTGGTAAAGTAACAGGATACAAAATTAATGCACAGAAATCTCTTGCATTCCTATACACTAATGATGAAAAATCTGACAGAGAAATGAAGGAAACACTCCCATTTACCATTGCAACAAAAAGAATAAAATACCTAGGAATAAACCTACCTAAGGAGAGAAAAGACCTGTATGCAGAAAACTATAAGACACTGATGAAAGAAATTAAAGATGATACAAACAGATGGAGAGATATACTGTGTTCTTGGATTGGAAGAATCAACATTGTGAAAATGACTCTACTACCCAAAGCAATCTACAGATTCAGTGCACTCTATGACATAAATCACCACAAGATCCTTTTTGACCCACCTCCTAGAGAAATGGAAATAAAAATAAGCAAATGGGACCTAATGAAACTTAAAAGCTTTTGCACAGCAAAGGAAACCTTAAACAAGACGAGAAGACAACCCTCAGAATGGGAGAAAATATTTGCAAATGAAGCAACTGACAGAGCATTAATCTCCAGAATTTACAAGCAGCTCATGCAGCTCAATATCAAAAAGACAAACAACCCAATCCAAAAATGGGCAGAAGACCTAAATAGACATTTCTCCAAAGAAGATATACAGATTGCCAACGAACACATGAAAGGATGCTCAACATCACTAACCATTAGAGAAATGCAAATCAAAACTACAATGAGGTATGACCTCACACTGGTCAGAATGGCCATCATCAAAAAATCTACAAACAATAAATGCTGGAGAGGGTGTGGAGAAAAGGGAACCCTCTTGTACTGTTGGTACAGCCACTATGGAGGACAGTGTGGAGGTTCCTTAAAAAACTAAAAATAGCACTACCATATGACCCAGCAATCCCACTACTGGGCATATACCCTGAGAAAACCATAATTCAAAAAGAGTCATGTACTGCAGCATTCATTGCAGCACTATTTACAATAGCCAGGGCATGGAAGCAACCTAAGTGTCCATCGACAGATGAATGGATAAAGAAGATGTGGCACATATATACAGTGGAATATTACTCAGCCATAAAAAGGAACGAAATTGAGTTATTTGTAGTGAGGTGGTTGGACATAGAGTGTGTCATACAGAGTGAAGTAAGTCAGAAAGAGAAAAACAAATACCGTATGCTAACACATATATATGGAATCTAGAGCAAAAAAAAAAGGTTCTGAAGAACCTAGGGGCAGGACAGAAAAAGACACAGACGTAGAGAATGGACTTGAGGACACGGGGAGGGGGGAAGGGTAAGCTGGGACGAAATGAGAGAGTAGCATTGACTTATAAATACTATCAATTGTAAAATAGATAGCTAGTGGGAAGCAGCCGCATAGCACAGGGAGATCAGCTAGGTGCTTTGTAACCACCTGGAGGGGTGGGATCAGGAGGGTGGGAGGGAGATGCGAGAGGGAGGAGATATGGGGATATATGTATATGTACAGCTGATTCACTTTGTTATAAAGCAGAAACTAACACTGCATTGTAAAGCAATTATACTCCAATAAAGATGTTAAAAAAAAAAAGAGTTAATGTACGTATGTCCCTTAGAACATCTTTTTTTGGGGTCCGAGTTTTATAAGTTTTAATGTAAAATGCTGTGATAGAGAAAGAGAGACATCAGCCAGGTAGATGTATTTGTGCTACCAGCGTGGGCGATAAAGGTAAGAATATGTTTTATCACATATTTCTACATTATGTTAATAATTTTCTCATGCAGAAGAGGAATGGAGTCTCCCTTCTGCTTTTAAGTAAATACTTTAGATATTTCTTCTTGTCCTCAAGGGAGATACAGGATGATAGAATAATATAGGGGGGCAAAAAGGAGGGGGGACTGGATTCACAACTGATAACGGGTCTGGAGTCGTTTATAAGATGCCTGAGATTAGCCAGCAAACAAAAAAACCATTAAGCACCTATTATTTTAAAGCTGTGGGCACATTTTTCATCACTTTCCTCTGATAAATTTTCACTTGTGCATCCTGCTCCAGGTAATTAATTGCTTTCAGTTCAGAGGAGTAATAATGCAATAAATTATGCTAGTATTTCTAGTCAGGGGATCATATTGCAGCTTCCTAACCAAGGCAGCACTAACAGCAATTCAGGAGACTTGTGGGTCACAGAAAAAAGCTCCACTATTATAAATTGGTTATGTAAAGAGGCGAAGGACCAAGCCCTCAAAATTGCTTTCAAGTGATCTCATTCATGGAAGTTTACACATTGGTAGGTTTGGTCAGGATAATCCTGTGTTAAGGATTATAGAGCTACTCTCAGTGCCGGAAGCTCTGCAAACACCGGGCACTCAGTAGTGATGGTGGTGTCATTGCTACTCTGGGGTAAAGCTTGAGTGGGAAGGACCTTTCCAAGATGGTTGTGATGCTGATGGTAGTTCATGGTGTGTTGAGTGCTTGCCATATACGAGCATTGTTCTGAGCACTTTACGTGGACCAACTGTATTTAATCCTCATAACAACCCTCTGAGATAGAAATATTGTGAAGCACATTTTAAAGACGACGAAACTGAGGCACCGAGAGTTAAGGTGATTTGTCTAAGCGATAGATAGGGGAGCCAGGATTTGAATCAAGGAAGTTAAGCTCCAGAATCCATGTTCTTAACCAGTGCCCTGACTGCACTGCATCTCAGGAGGATGTTTACTTCTGACTCCAGGGAGAATTGCAGTAGATCAGGATGTGGTGGGGTTGCAGGCAGTGCGGGAGATGTCACCTATTTTTAAAAACTACTTTTATATCTTCCTTGCTTACTCACCCAGGTGAACACCCCACTTTGCTCATCTTCTGAAAACCTCTGTCTAATTTGTAGCACTGTGGAAGCAAAGGAAGCAACTCCAGCAAGCCACTCCTGCTGTAGTTTGTTAATTTCTCTTTTTTTGGTATATAATTAAAAAAAAAAATTGAAGTATAGTTGATTATTAATTTCTCTTTCTGTGCTTAAAAAAATAACACAAATATCTGCTCACTCTCCTTTCTGTAAAAGCCTTCAGTAGTTCCTCTTCTCTAATCCCATCTTCACCCATCTTTTCCAACTTTAAGAAAAACCTCATGGAAGAAATTTAGAGTTTAAACTTCTGTTCTTTTTTTTTTTTTTTTTTTTTTTAAGTACACTATGTACTTTTAATTTACGTAGACGACTTAAAGAGGAGATGATGCTCTATTTTGGCTGCTTACCACCTGCCTTCGTGCCCAGACGCAGACAAGCCTCAACTCCACTTAAACAGTGGCAGTGGCGAGAGAACCAATTGACCTTGACTGTCTCATGTGATAACAGTCCCACAGTCATTCTCCTTTGACAAGCTAAAGGTTTTCTTGCTGCTTTTAACCTTGAGTGATTTCTTATGCCAATGAGGCCAAAGAAAAGTTCCCGGGAAGAGAAAGTGGGGCTGAAGACCGAGTAGAGGGAGACTGTGGACTGCGGAAGGAGAGAAGACTGCTGTCTTTGACTCGAGGCTGGGGTGGGCTTCTTGCTAAGATGCTAAAAAGGAAGGGCCCTTTGGAAAGGGTTTAAGTGTTCTCACTGTAACTCCTGTTCTAATGACGTGCCCTAAAAGCCACTGCTTGGCAGATTGCAGCGCAGACGGGGAAGCAGAGGCAGAGAGATTGCGCTGTCCATGGCTTTCCCTGGGCATCCGTAGAGTACGCACAGCTGGGGGAAGGGAGGAAATGTAGGGCTGTTCATGCCACGGCAAAGGAGTCAGCGTTCTACCTGTGTGTCCTGGCAGTTGCTGGACTGAGCTGGCTGACAGGGGGAAGAGGTCAGGCTGGGGTTGGAAGGAATCACTCTTCTATGTTGAATGTGAAAATCCCGTCCAGTTTTCTGCAGTCCCGTCTTGGGTGGATGTCCTACTTACTGTTCCAATCATTGGGCTTTGCCCCTAACTCACTGCCACTGATACTGTTCCTTGAATTGAGGTGGTGGTTTCCTCATGGCTGGATGCTTCACTTACTGATGTCACCTGCCAAGCCCTCCTGGAAGGTTCATGCCATAGTGGTCAAAGACCATGTTCGGGTTGGGTCTGACAGGTGGTCAGTGCTTACATACCCTTGCCAACAGCCTCTCCCATTGCCCCCGAAAGTCACCTACCGGGGTGAGCTTGTATTTTATATATTTCACCTCCCAATGGGATTTTAACATTTATCCTCAGATAGAGTCATTTACACATATTCGTCTTTATACCCACAAATAATATTTCCATATTATTCCTGAGCCAGAGATTGAATTTCCCAGGGAGGGGGGTGTAGAGGGGAATAGGGTGGAGCTAGCAAGTAGGAATTTTCCTTAAAGCTTTTCTGCGTTGTAACAGTCTTCTGAGTTCTGTATTCTCCAGATAAAGATAGGGAAAAAAGATTATTTTTTTGTAAAGATCAAGTCTTTAAAGAGGCAATTTTGCTTGATACGTGGGGCTGATAGAGAGTCAGGGGTGGAGAAGGTTTGGGCCACAGATGGGCTTGTTGTGTGTGGCTATTCACGTGCAGTCAGTGTAGAAGAGTCGGTGGGATTGAGAAGGCGGAGGGCCTCAGGCACAGCTGTCTCGGGGGAATACTCGCTAAAGCTCAGTTAGCATGAGAGTGGGACAGGTTGAGGGCCCCCGCTCAGCTAACCACCAAGACGGTTTACCTAGGTGCTTGGGTCTTGGATTCAAGAAGTCTTGCACCTCCACCACAGAAAAGTAGAAAATGTAGTGATTTCTCAAGCCTCAGGCACATGCGATGGGTTTGCTTCCCATTTTAGGAAGATAGGAGCACTCTAAACTGGAAGATTTCACACTTGCTCAAGACCCAGGAAAGGTGTGTAGAATCTTAAGTAGCAGTAAAGGCTCTGTAAATCCTCATTTTTTAAAAACACACAGATCATCATGTTGGTCATCGATTGTTTGATTTTGTCTCCCCTATTAGATTGTTTCCATCAAGAAGGCAGGGACCTTGTCTGCCTTGATTGTTGAATTTCCAGCAGCCTGTGTAGGGCCTGGCCAGTTGCTGGCCCCCAGTAAATGTCCTTCAGGGGAAGGATAGACATTGTTAATGTTTGGAAAATACATCAAAGCACAAAAAAGATGATAAGGTGTCACCCATAATTAGACTCCTCTAAGTTGATTGCTGTTACACATTTTCATATACATCTTTCCAGCCTTTTTATCTGTGTATTTCCCTACTCTCATCACTACACAGATTGATACATTTTCCCAGTCCCAGGGCAGGATCCAAGTGCATACAGTTGTAACTTCTTAGCCTTTACCATTTTTAATTTGTAAGATTCCCTGGCAAAGAGAACACAACATAATGGATACTGGTCTGTGATTTGAGCTATATATTTCTAGGAAGCACATGAAGAATGTTAAGATGCTAAGTTTGAGGGTGGAAAGTGTGGAAGGGATAATAAAATTTCATTCTCTGTTTTTTTGTGTTGTTCCTTTTGGGTCACAGGAGAACAATTGCGCTGTGTTTTCTGTTGGTATATGTACTATTCATTTTCTGGCTCTGAAACTGATTGCACTGAGGATCAGATGTACTCCTCCAGGGTGAAGATGGGAATATGATTTGGCGGGAACAAAAAAGAGCTAGGTATTGCCCAGATTAACTTACACTATAGAAACAACCCAGTCCTTTTCATAAAAATAGCCCAAGCTTAATTCTGCTTGCTAAAAGCCCAGAAAGAGTCTGCAGAACAGTCAAGCTCCCTGTTGTAAGCCAAATCCATGGCCCAGGCAGTACTCGACCTACTGCCAGACTGCTCCTTTCTGGGCCTTTTAAGTTCGGCTGTGACCTGACCCCCAGAGCACTCGCCCATCAGAACTGCTGCCTGTCTGCAGTGGTGCTGACAGTGGATATGCCGGCTGGGTTCCAGAAAGCCCCCCGAATAGACCCAAAACTTTCGGGCCGAGGGGACCTTGGAAGGTCATTCAGTCACTCACACTGCCTCTTGGCATTGCTGCCTTCAGCCAGCCTCCTCATTGCCCAAATTGCCGCGGAGACTGTTGAGATCCCTCTGGAAGTACTTTTAGCCCCCATCCACACCCCGCACCAACCTTCAGGGTTTAGTTGCTTTGGTTGCTTTTGCAAATCAGTAACCCACATCGGTAAATGTCAAACCTTTCCTATCTTTTCTTGCCCCTGTTGGGCCCAGAAGCAGGGAACTCTGACACACAGGGACTGTCCAGGTAGCTGTCCTGGAGAGCCTGGCAGGAAGAGGAACAGACCTAAAATGTAACAGGAAGCTGTGTTACTCCAAAAATATCGCAGGATCGGATGATGCGAAAACCTTCATCAAACGTTGGACCATGACACCGTTCGCATTGGGACGTGCTGCAATGAAGGAAACATCAAATCTACTAAAGGAAAGACATTTTGCTTGATGCTATGTAAGACTCAAAGTGGAATAAGATACGGCCTTTCTCATTATTGATCTTACCGTCTCATTGAGGAGCTAAGACACAAGCAAGTGAAAAATTAAACGCTAAAAATTATATTAAAAAGAGACTTGCTGTCATCTGATAAGAAGAGCTGGGATGTGGAGGTAGCATTCTTCTGCGTGAAGAAAGCTCTGTCATCGTGGTCGTCATCATCATCATCATCTAGTTAGGAAGAAATGTGGGACTATTGAACCTGACAGTTTTCTATCTTATAAATGATGCGTTGTAGAGTTGTAGGTTTCCCCCACACCCAGTCTGTCTTTTTTTCTTCTTTCCTTTTCCTTTTTCTCTTCCCCTTCCCCTTCTTCTTTCTGGACTTAAGAAAGGGTCCTCAACTTTGTAATCTTAAAACATATTCTCTTGCACATGTCATTGTTCTTTGTAATAGAATCTGCCAGAAGCACTCTGTGCAGAGCCCCGCATTTTCACATTATCATCTCATTGTCTATCCCGAGTGGTATAGCCTTACTACGACTTCCTAACTAATCAGCTATTTCAGCTTTCATTCCATAAGCTTTATGTCTGAGTGTAATTAAATGAGCATTAAGTCCTTTTTTTTTTTTTTTTTTACTAGCAAAGCCTGAAAGTTCTGATATTACAGTAATAAGTGTGAAGTGAATTTTGAATGGCATTTATATCTGTTCATGGGCTCTAAATGTTTGATTTGCATAACTAGTTAAAATGATATCAGAGCAGCATATTGATTTAATTCCATCTCAGAAAACTGTTAATTAATAATGATAATAAATGTGTCAGTCCTTTATTATCCGCTTTGAATTGGTGATGATAGCTATATTAATACCACTTCAGTAATAGACCTCTGCTGGCTATTGTTGGCAAAGCTTTCAAGGAATGAGTCACTTGCAATCAGAATTTAGAAAATTTATTGCAGACCAGTTTTAAAAAGAACAGCCATTCCATCATATATGTAATTTTATTAACATCTACAGTTTAGTTTAACATTTTATTTACATAAATCATTGTGATCAGAAACTTCAGGAGGGTTTTAAACAAAGGCACTTTTTCATTTTTATGTTCCAAGTTAAAAGTTGCCTAACGGAAGGACCGTGCCCAGGATGATCCCTTTTTGTGGGGCTGGCAGACCCGTAGCCCCTCCCGCTACAGTTTTCTCCTGGCTGGTCTGGCTACTTTCTGGCTTTCATCATTAAGATATAATCTGCTGGTTCTCCTGCAGCAGACAAGGGTTTGTGTTTGTGTGAGTGGTGGGGTTGCGGGGGGGTTGGGGAGAGGGGAACATCTTTCCTCTCCCTGCTCTTTCGAGGACTTACCATAGTTTTAGAGGCAGGTCTCACCTTTCTGGCTTTTGGCAGGGATGAGAACACCAACACCAACATGACTTCTCCATCACCGGGTTTCTAGATGGCAAGGATGACATGGATAGTCAATATGCAGTGGCTAGGCACTTCTTCAAACTGCTCGAGGGCCCAGTAATTCTGGGTTTCCAGAACAGATGTCAGAGTCCAAGAAGAAATCTTCCATGAGGCTCTTAGTGACTTAATCTCCGTCTCATCCAATAGCCATGACTGTTGATAAATGTATGTTGGAAATTTTATAATCTTTCTCTGAGCTGTAGTTTTTTTAATCTATAAAATGGGTGACTGGTGGGATAAGTGAGATTTCATAGACACACCCATATGTATATCACAGTGCTTAGCACCCAGGAGACGCTTAATGATTGGTAGTACTACTCTTCCTTTTCCTTTTGAGTTAGGAGCACACACTTACCATTCCTGGTCCATCCGCGGCTGGACAAAGACTTAAGCAGCCTCCATCCTTAGAATCAGAAGTTTTAATAACTACTGGCTCTACATCAAGGAGCCTGAGGAACTTGCTCTTCCCCCATTAGAAGTTTGCCCCTAGGCCTGACAATATGGATATTATCAAAGTCTGTTTCCTTGGTCTGCTTCCCTCCCGGACCTGCATGTTGGGTTCATATCTATGGATGGAAATGGTGGTTGCTTTGGAATGTGCCTAAGGTCTCCTTTCTTCTCCCTGAACTTGGTTTTGCCTTTTGCTCTGCCTTCTGTCCTCTTCGTAGGGAACACATTTCTAGTCATGAGACCATGTTTCTGCAGAGTCTTCTCATGGGTTGTAACTGAACTGTGGTCCAGAGAGTTTGTGATTTGCCCAAGATCTTGTAGCCTTTTGCTGTAAGTCGTGTGTTCCTTCTACACCACCTACCAGTGCTCTCAGGTAGCTCATGGAACCTCATGCCACCTGGAAAAAGAACTCCAGTTCTGTCTTTGGGCACCCATCTGTTGCAGTTTCTGCTCATTACTCCCCTTGTTTTATATTCAGGTTCCATCAGGTACTGAGTCTGGTGACACCCCCTCCCTCCCACTCCCACATGTGGCAAAAGTGGGTCTTGGCCTTCAGAACGGCTCCCTAAGTCTCCCTTTGAACTATACCACCAGCGGTCCTGTCCACTTCTCAATGGGAAAAAAATGCATCCTTTGTCTGAGCCTGTGATAGATTAGCACAGCTTGGAGGGAGTGCTGGCTTTCCCAACTCCTGTGGGTGTGTCTCCCGCTGAATGTTCCTCTCCTGACTTTGATTTCTCTCTCAGCGAGTGGGGGTATAATTCGCCTTGACATCGCTGGCCATCAGCGCCGCACTGAAATGGGCCTTCTTTGACTCGAAGTGACAGCCCTTGGCCCCTGTGACATTGTTTCCATAGATTTGCAATGAAACAGTTTTATATTTTGCAAAATAGAGTGGTCTCCTACGACTGGCATTGATGTGGTTTTTGCCATGGTGTTCTGGAGGGTAAAGCTGTTTCCATTGACCCACCCTCAACTGATTCCCCTTATTCTGGCATCTGGACACATTGCTCTTAGGCTGCCTGGGATGACGATTTTGTTTGTTTGGTTTTTTAAATCGGTATTGGTCACCATAATGTGTTGTGTCCTCGTATGGACTCCTTCCCCTGTTACTCTGTTGGCCTCTAATATTCTAAGACCTTTGCTGCCCATCAGGAACCTTTCCACTTTTGCTCTTCCACATCACGCAAGTGGTCAGTATCCTGGAGAAGAGTAAGCGTGATACCTTGCCCTGGAAAGTTAGTTACTCTGGTGCCTTTTATATTTCGATACAGCTTGAGATACAGTCAAAGGGAATATCAGTGTCAAACCTTTGTCCGAGGTGTGGAAATCTTTGTGGAAGATTATTGGGGGAAGTGATTGGGCTGTCCATTGGTGGTCCTTACTTTTCAGAGAAGCTTAAAGCACGATCTGGTTGTTCTCAGCATTTTCTAAAAATACTTGAAGGCAGACAAATACGGATGTTTCATCATCCCATTTAAAAAGAAGAGGAGACTATTGCGCTATCTCTTTTTTCCCCCTAGAAGGCTCTAACCTTTAGACTTTGAAATTTATCATCTTAGACTTGCTATGATTGAGTTATTGGGGTTGGTTTTACTAATAAACTCTTAGGCTTATTAGAAAGTATAACATTTATGGAAATAGTTTATATTTTATCTAAGCTTGTATCCTTCAGACTGTCACTTAAGTGTTAAAATGTGCTAGGCAATTAAAGATTAGATTTTTTTTTTTTTTTTTTTTTTTGCCATTAGGTATGTCTTGTGGGGAGGGAACTAGGTTACCTTTATAGCAGGTGTAGGGAGAGCCTGTGTCTCTTCCAGCATAGGACTGCTGAAGGGGTCCCTAAAGAGTTAGACTTTTTTCCAACCTCCTGTTGTCACAGGATCCTTCCTACTCCCCCCCCAAACCCCCCCCCCCCAAAGATGTCTGGTTTGGGCTTTGCCTTTTCACTGACTCTGCTGGTGGGAATTTTCTGAACAACTCCATGTGAGTGTTCCCAACCCTGGCTCCTCCCTGCGGATTGGGGGAGGGACCCCTGGAGAGCGGATTCCTGGCAGATGTGGTGAGCTCTTGAGCCTGTGTTTGAGAGGAGATGGGATGCCAGGCTCTGGGAGGTTCTCTGGAGGAGTCTCCCAAGGCATGGAGACTATTGACATATTTTGAAAAAAATTAAGACCAAACTTCTCAAAGTGATGACTTTTCTTCTTAAAGCCACAGTACACACATTCTTTTAGATTCTGGCCAAGCTCTTTCTCTCTGGTGGCCACAAACTTTATGGCCCAACTTCCTAAATGGGGGAGAAGGATTTCCAATTTAGAGCTTGTACTTAGAAGCCTGGGTCTAGGAGGTGGGGAGGTTGGCTTGTGAACTTTGGTGAGGTAGGCAACCTACTACGGGGGTGTAAAAGTGGTTCCAGCAGAGGAGGTTGAGTTTAAACATCCCCTTTGATGGTGTTTGTCTGAGTATTTTTTCCCTGCTCCTACCCACTCCCTGTGTGGGTTTGTATTCTTTAGCCCCAGCTGTTTGTGATATTTCACTGTCAAATACATAATTAACAATTTTGTAAGCCAAGTTTAGTGACGTTTTTACATTCATGCACTGAATGTCTTTTCTGTCTTAAGCCAGTTACATCTTTTTTATTTAAAACTGTTCCCCCCTCCCCCCAACCAAAACCAGTTTCCAGAAAATTTGTCATTCTAACCTCTATCCAAAGAGTGAACTGTATCAAAGTGGGCTTGAGAAACTGTATCAAAGTGGACTTGGGAATACAGATGTGGATTGTGGTGTGGAATTGCTTTGGAATTTGAAACTGGTTGTGTAGACTGAGTTGATGATGGATCCAGTTGTGAATAATTTTTTTGAAACCGATGATGTCAGTGGCAGTTTTATGACTAGGATTTTGGTAGATGAGTGTAAGTTGCTGGAATATGGGTGAGAAAGCAAGTCACAACTAAGGGTTGAGTCAATAAAATAAAACTAAGGAGTTAAAAAAAAATTAGGTTTGTTTACATTTTTTTTAAGTGGTAGTGAATTCTCCCACAGTAAATTTTAAGTATTCTGGTTCTTTTCTTTGCTAGTTTTAGAAAAATTATTAATATAAATAATCACATAGGGTCAAAGGAGAACCAAATCATCTGAGCAGAATTCAAAATTTATTTCTGATAAAATATTCCCAATAAACCAGCTTTTATGCAGAAACTTAATGTGATGGAGATGCTTTACCTCAAGTCAAAAGCTAACATCCTCTTTAGTGGGCCCAAATTAGAAAGTCAGGGTTGAGATAAGAGTGTCCATTTCTATTATGATTTAAATTCAACACTTTTTTAAATTCTGGAAGATCTCACCTAGAGGTGGTTGGTCAGCCTTGGGCTGAGTCTGGCCATCAGGCATTCCCTTTTGGCCTGATCTATGTTTAAAATTAAAAAAAGAAAAAAAAAAAAGAAAAAAAAATTTGAACCTTTTAAAGAACTGTAAGTTTTAGCAGAAAATCCTTATCTCTGGCTTCTCTTGAAAATCTGGCAAGATGAGACCTGTCCTCCTGAATGTAACACGTGGCCAGAGCAGAATGGCCCCTGTCACCTTCAGGCACACATCCTCATTCTCTAGGTGCCTCAAGTCCTCCCTGGCTGGGTTCACTCGTCTAAGTTACCTGCCCGGCCCTGTGGACTCTTGAGTTTGCAATCGCTGCCCTAGTTAATGCAGTAAGATTAGAAATAGAAAACAGAGGTATACATAATGAAAAGGAGGAGATAAAAGTATCGTTATGTTTGAGTGAAGTGATTGCTAATCTGGAAAACTCAACAGAGTCAACCAAAAAACAAACTAATTAGAGTTATATAAAATAGTCAAAATATATAGAAAAATCCATATAACGAAATGGCGGGAGGGAGATGTGATCTCATTTACAGCTAATAATAGCAACAAATGCCTACAAATTAATTTGCTATGAAATAATGCAGGACTTATATGAAGAAAACTACTATAAAACGTTACCGAAGAGGGTAAAAGAAGATGCATACGTGAAGAAAACGACCATATTCCTAAACAGTTGAAATTTCTCAAATTGAAAAACTGTGGAAAGCTGGTCTTCCTGTCTCCAAAGAGTTGATGAGACTCCTTGCCGCCCTTTTTTGAGAAATGCGAAAAGTTGTTGGCTTGCTTTGCTGTGGGTGCCTGAGGAATTGGGAACAAATGGGGTGGTTCCCAGGAAGTGGGAAAGAGGGGACACAGGCTCTGATGATCTTTGTGCAATGCTTGTGTTTTGTGTTAGCAAACTCAGTAATTGGCAGGTGGCAGGCTGGATGTGAGTTGTCTTTCAGGAGCTCTTTGCCAGCAGTTATGATTATTTAATTTTCTTAGGTGCCAGCTTCCGGCAGGGGTGGGAGGCCCTGGGAGTTGCGCCTGGCTGTCTGAGGGCAGGATTTGGCCTTTCTTGTTGGATTTTGGCCTTGTTTCCCACCTTCTCCTCTGTTTGATAACTTTGGAGGAGTTGAAGTTGTCAGTTGCTGGGTAGTTTCTGTTTTCAGAGTCTTGTAGCTCAGTCTTCTGAGGAATTTGAATCTATCTGCTCTCCCTGCTAGAATAGAATTCAAGGCTCTGTCCTTGAGGGGAAAAAAAAAAAGTGCCAGGTGAACGTAATTTGTGTCCATAATTAAGCCCACCACCAGCACCCACAAGGAAAGAGATGAAGAATGGACCCCAAGTGCAATGTTTCTGGTTCTACAATTACAGGAATTGATGAAAAAAGAGACATTTGATTTGAAAGATGGACAGAGTTGGCCATTAGTGACATTTAATGGGATGCCTCAAGCTGCTTTTTCTGGTTAAAATATTTGTACAGAAACTCCTACCCCTGCATGCTGTCAAGTTCATGTTTTTTCCTAGTTCTTTTTGATATGTGGTCTTTGTGGCCTGCTATTTTCTGAGAAACCCATGGGTTGTAGGTTTGTGTTGCACTGTTTACTCATCTTTGAGAAGCCACGTCCAAAGGTGCAGTGGGTGAAGCTGAAGTGGAAAGAACTTGGGCTTGAGATTTGTAACATTTGCCCATATAGAAACTATCTTACATGAAAAATTCAAGGTTCATAGGACTGTAGATGTTATGCCTAGACGAAATACATTTTAATACATAAGTATTTGTATTGATTAATCCTATGTAAAAAATTAAATAATTCAGTGGGAATTTTCTGCATATATTCATCAACCTACCTAACTACCCATCTACCTACTTACCTGTTTCTAGGCTTAGGAAAAAGATTTGAAGGAAATAGACCAAAATGTGAACTTCTGTTTTTCTGGAAGGTGATCTCGCACGGAGCTTAAGCTCATAAGTTTCAGTTTCAGACTTGGGTTCAAATCCTGGTGCTATCACTTAGGAGTGGTGTGACGTTATTTTAAACAAATTAGTTAATCACTCTCAGCCTCAGTTACCTATATCAAAGAGTTATGAAAGCTAAATTAGTTAATATAATAAAACACTTAGCACAATGCTAGCATATAGTAAGCTCTCAGTAAAATATTATTTATGTTATCATCATTTGGGCAGCAAGATTACAGGTGATTTTAATTGCTTTTTTGATTTCTTTCCCCATGAATTAAGCTCTGCTGTGAGAAGAATTATATGTATATTTTTAAAAATGATAGTGATTTTTTAAAAAAACTGATCAAGTGATAAAAATCCAGTAAGAGCCCTCAGCTCTGCTGTGTCTGGGTAAGAACCCTGGCAGCACAACCTTTATCACCTGTAGTTCAGCAGCGAAGATTCCCCCCTCTCTCCCCGCAGTCCACCCAGGGGCTGGAGTTTTCCCCTTTAAGACTGGAATGTGCAAAGCTTTTCTGTTTTGATTTTGTTTATGGGGGAACCCACAAAACAGCCAGGGAATCTAAATGACAAACACAGATAGAAGCCAGGCAGCCAGTCCTCTGTATTGATGAGCAATTAAGCTACGTTTTAGTTTTATTTGCATTAACTCATTTACCTTTCACAGGCAGGAACTATTCTGCCTGTGGTACGGGGAAGGAGACAGATGCTGAGTTGAGTAGTCCTAAGGTTCTACAGAAAGAAATGGTAGAGTGGAGATCTGAACTCTGACTCGGAAGCTTGCAGAGTTAACTGGTGGGAATGCATTGTTTCTCTTTATTCTGTTGTCAGCACTTTGATTGGCTGAGTCCCCTTTTGTGTATGACCGTTCACTGTCCAAAGCCAGCTTCTGTTCCCGTTGGTCCATGGCCACGCCATGTCAGTTAAATACTGTGAATATTACCTCTGGTCAGGGAAAGTTGTTGTGTTGCAGGAAGCCGGATATGCTTTATGTGGGAGCCATTAATAGTAAATAAGTAGCAAAGTGGAGACAGAGGAGGAGAAGACGATGCAGAAGCAGCGGCAACAGAAGTAAAAGTAGAGCGAAGCGGTACAGAGCGAAGAGGACATGGGGAACATTTGCTTCAGGTCGTCAATCTGTCAAAGGCCATCCTCCTGGAAAGCACGCGTAACATGCATTAGTAGCTCTGTCGTTTACTCAGAGAGCTGCACCAGGATTCTGAGCTGTAGACATGCTTAGCCTTCCTTGGAAAATGTTGAGAAGGAAAAATTTGAACTGCTGCATTCCTAAGCTTTCAGAGAACACAGGTCTTTTAAAGTTTATTTTACATTGAACAAGGCAGTACCTGTCACACACTGATTGCTCCCTCCCCTCTGGGTCTCAGCTGTCTTCCTAATAGGCAGCTGCCCAGTGTGGAGTGTGACATTGTTAGCCATCAGGGGTGGCCGGCCTGTCAGCCTGTCTGTCTGGAACCCTGGACATTCAAGGCACCTGATAGCAGCCCCATTTGCACCCTGTGCAGCGAGAGCCCACATCCTCTCTCATTAAGAGAAGAGTTACCCCCCAACACCAGAATCACTGAAACAACTCTCAAAGAGCTTCTTTTAGATCCCATCCTTCATTAGAACATCTCCAGCAGTGGTAGTTTCCAAACCCCTTTTTCTTTCTATAACTTTTAAAACTATTTTTTCGAAGGAAATTTTTTTTCTTTTCTTTTTTTTGAGTACCTCTTATCTCTCTCTCTCTTAGCTAATTGTCCTGGTTAGAACCTCCAGTACAATGTTGAGTACAAAGTGATAAGAGCAAATATCCTTATATTTCTTCCACCAAGCCCCCAGAGAACAAACAGATCAAAGAGAAGCTGCTCTGGTTAAAGAAGGAGTGAGAAGCCTGGATCCCACCTGCTTGACCCAGGGAATACCTCTGTGTAATTCTAGGGTTCCTGGGAACACAGTTTGAGAATTACTGTTCTGAAAAAAAGGCTGTTGTAATCATGTAGGATTTCTCTTCTTGGTTTTCACTTGTGCTTGAACTGCATGACTTGTATAGTTTGTTTCCCAGGTTTCCTTCTCACGTGGTTTTCAGAGTAATAGGCAGAAGGTTAAGAATGTCATAAAATAATTTATTCCAAGCCCTACTCGGGACAATGTGTAAAAACTCTGCTCCAGATAGCTTTGGGGAAGGGGATGTGACATTGTGCAGTGACTTTTTGGAAGATTTGTTGGTTACTTTTTTCCATTTCTCTATCTCCATTCTCCTGTCCCTCGTCTTCCCCCACCCGACTCCTGATTTGATGAAACCGTTTGCAATGTCCAGCATGTATTTTACCCGTTCACTGTGTGTTGTACTTGAGCAATTTATAACTATGATCAATGTTGTGACCTTAGGGAAATTGCTTATATAATTATAGAAAGTTTACAGTCGTAAGACAAGGAATGGGGAAAATATATCACTGTAAAATATAAATATGTTTAAATTACATTTAGGATTTGGAATAGTTCCTTGCCTGTGTTTTACAGAGTAATCTGTGATTTAAATCAGGTTTAGTTGTGTTTTTTTCCCCCCTAAATTGGGTATTATAAATCAAGAGTAGATGCTGGATATAGCACACAAGAGGATTTCTTATACATTTTAATGTTGCATAAGTAAGAAATACCAGTAGTTCAGCAGTAAAATTGCAAATGTAAGCAAAAGTGAAGATTTTTCCAAATTTAACTAGGTTGCATTTGTTTAGTAAACTCTAGCAATAATTTACTGTTTTATTACGTTTGCCTTTGAGATCTGGGCTTTTTTTGCCCCCTTCCTTAAGAAAGAAAAGGGAGGTAGGTACATTACTCTAATTGCTTGGAGCCAGAGAAAAACCTGAAAGTACCATTTTGCTTTCCCGACCTGTGATACATAAACTTAAAAAAGGAGAAGGAGGGAGGATTTAGGATTAAATGTATTTGTGGGTGTATCCGTCACACCAGCAGGGCACTTTTTTTGGGTAGCGTCAGGGTTTCTATTTGTGCCATCTGTGGTGAGACTGTTTTTATGCAGAAAGTAAAAAAAGCTTAGACCCAGTTTTGCCCGTGTCAGCTGCTGGTAGGGGTGGAGATTCAGGGAAGGGGAGCTAATACAGTTGGATTGTCAATGGACATGTCTTTCTTCTGTCGCTTTTGGGGTCCCCGAAAGGCAGGTAGGATTCATCCAAGATGATTTCTATTATGCCATGCGGGTGAATTTCAGCACGGGAAGAGGTGTCGAGCGCTCCAGAACTGATGCCGGCATTGGAGGGAAGTTGGGCGGAGGGAAGGACTGTCTGTCTCAGTGGTGTGGCTTGGCGTGCTGTGCTCCTGACGCCTCGGATTGTCCTCCACTACCCCCCTTCCACCACGTGCTTCAGATGGTTAACATGGACCCCAGCTTCGTCTAACTGTGGTTTGAGACAAGTGAACTCTGGGATTGGGTTGGATGATGTTGATTAATAGGAGTGAGAGGGTGAGAGACTCCAGGGCCAAGCAGTAGGTCCATCTTGGTGGCATCTGATGTTGATTGGCTTTGTCCTGCGCGGCTGCGCTCGGAGAGCGGACATTAAGATTAAGTGATGCTGTCGTGTCCAGGAGCACGGCACTGCATCATTCTGGGAAGAGACAGCTGGGGTGGTTAATCCTTCATCACCAAGGGAGCACTGCCAGTGGAAAGATATACAGCCAAAGATAACCCTCCATAACTTGTGCTAAAGATCAGAAAACTTTGAATTCACATCCATCTGCTTAGTCTGGGGTGAAGATGAAAGATAGGCAGAATAGGAAATAAAAAACCCCTGAGGGATTAATCTTAGGCGCGGTATGTAGCCCACAGAGTGAGCAAGCGGGAGAGAAACTTCTACGTGGCGTTTAAAGGGGAATTAAACGCACCCGGTTTCACGGTTTTACTTTTAAGTAAAGTTCAGTGGTATACACGCTCATTTTTCTGTTGCATTGCCATCAATTCACCCCCAAATGCTGTTTGCCCCCATTATACCTTCTCTGGACGTTTTTTTAAAGGAGGTCCTCTTAATTCTGAACTTACCAACAGAGCATGCACGAAGGGAATGCTGGAAATACATTGTCACTAGAAAGAAGGGCTTTTTGTTTTCTCCTCTCGCTGTGTGATTTTAGCAGGAGATTCACAAAATCTGACTGTGTGTGCCTGTCTGTGTATCTGTGGCTGAGTGTGGATCTGAGACTCTGTTGCTGTGAATATTTCTGAACAGCTGCAATGATTTTATATATCACGTGTAATCGAATTATGCATTGTTGTCATACCAAAGTGATGTGCAGGGGGAAAATAAATTAGGGAGGGAAATAAATTAGAGGCCCCCCTCTCACATCTGCAGCCTCTCTGTTAGCACAGCGGTCAGGCTGGGGAATGTCTGGTGCAAGGTGAGAATGTGGGGAGAACGAAGCTACATGTTCTGTCCTCAAGTGACTTTCTGCTTGGAGCTGAAGGGGAAGCTTTGTTGTTTTGTTTTCAGCCATTTTAGTGATACTTTTGTCCTTTTTCCCTTGTTAGTTGGTATTGGAGCGTCTGAGTGGGAGGTTCTCAATTTGGGCCTTTGGCACTAACGTGCAGAGGTAGGAGATCCTCCCGCCAGGCTCAGCATCTCTTGGGCCTTGCTGTGCTGTAACCACTATGATAGCCCGGTGGGGAGAAGACCTGTGGCCGCAGAACACAAACACTAAGCTCAACAAGGAAGGAGGGTGCAAAGAACAGTCTATTGAGAGTCACAGACCTGAGTTGAAGTTCCTGCTAACCTCTGTGAACTTGGGCAAGTCCCTTTCTCTCTGGAGTGGGTTACAGTGGAAGAAACTAAGGTCGAGAAGAGGAGGCGAAGCAGCTAAGGGAGGAGAAAGGATCAGTGCACCCTTGGGAGGTTAGAAAGAGAGAAGTATCAAGTTCCATATGTTTGGTTAGATGATGGGGTTGGGCGGAAGCCTCAGTCCTTCTCAGATCTGCAGGGGAAGGCTTCCTACAGAAGATGACTGTATCTCTATGGGAAGTTTGTGTCTTAGATTGTCCAGGATGGTCTTGATTTTGAAAACACAAATAATGTATTAAGTAATATGCATACATGTGAGTATATCATAAGTACATGTATTGTTAAAGATTATTAAAGTCTTTCTAAAGTTTAATTTATAGTTCTGGTTTTTATTTTCAGTACAAACAGTTGATGAAATGAATGGCGAAGTGTGACTTAGTTTTCATGCCTTTGAAAGACTCCATTTAAATAACTCTACACAAAAGATAAATATTTCTTGTCAGACCATGAGGTTTAACTTTGGATCCAGAAAAAAGTTATGGCAAATTTGGGGAGAAAGCGTACTGTATTCATAATTCCTGATGTGCCAAGCTTTGCGGTAGATGGTGTTCTTCACCCACCAAGGAGGAGCTGATCCAAAGGACTCTCTTCTTGAAAGACCATGACATTGGGTCTTTGATGGAGAAGGTGATGAAGAAACAGAGATTCTTGGCAGATCAGTTCACTTGAAGAGAAGAGGGTGAATCTGAGAGTGTGTCCCTGTGTGGGAGGTCATGTGGGAGGATGTGGAAAGAAGAATAAGACTCAGATATTATATAGCTGTCTTCATCTTTCTGAATTTCAGCCTCAAATCCTAGATCTGCTGGATCCACCCTGAGTATCGAGTCACCATCCCAAGTGGCCAGATGACCAGGTTGGGGGATTGTTGATACTCTCCAAGCTTGAAGTAAAATGAAATTTGTGGGAGATATAAGGGCCTCTATTTAGGGGCAGTGGTTGCTTTTCAGGGAATTTTATACTTGGGAACGAATCACTGGACCAGTGAATGTCAGTGACTGATGGGTGGTGTATATATACTTTTTCTGTTTGGGTCACCAAATATCCAGCTTCTGCTCTTCCTGGAGAATATAGGTTTTCTGTTGGCTGGTCCTCTGGGAGGATTTGACTAGTCTTAAGGGCAATGGAAACGTCAGCTTAGCCCCTGTGTGTATGATGGTGTTTTAGCTAAACTTTTCTCGGTGCCTGCCTTACTTACTGTGTAGTAAGTTGGTGTGTGTGGCACAAGGTACACCTTGCTTTGTGCAGATGTCGCAGTGGCGGAGTGATCCGAAAGAAACAGTGCTAAACCTATCACCAGCAGACCTGGGTTTGGTTCTGATTTGGCGTTTGTTTCCCCAGGTTTCCTGTTATGTCACAGTGTTACCTCAAAACCCGGAGACTTGAAACAACCCTTTTATTGTGTTCCTGGAGTCTGTGGGTCAGAAATTCAGACAGGGCACAGTGAAGTGGGTTGTCTCTGGTCCACAAGCCTGGAGCTTCCACTGGAAAGACTCAAGGGCTGGGGGCGACTCAATGCTGGGGGCCGGGATCCTCTGAAAGCTCATTCATACACATGGCTGGGCATCGGGGCTGGGGTGACTCAAAGACCGGGACTTCTCACCGGAGCCCCTGTACGCGGCGTCTTTATGTGGCTTGGCTTCCTCATTCTGGCCGCCTCCAGGGGTTAGCTGGATTTCTGCCATGGAGGCTCGGGGTTCCAAGTGCAAGTGTTCCAGCCATGAGATGGAAGCTGCATCACATTTATGACCTAGCCTCAGTGTAACTTCCATGCACTCCATCGGTGAAAGGAGCACAAGCCTGCCAGGTCTAAGGGGAGGGGAATTAGTCTACCACTTGATGAGGAAATAGCAAGGTCACATTCTGGAGGAGCACATTGGATGGGAGAGACGTTCTACCCATCTTTGGAACATGGGCCACACCTAGGTGTCTCTTCCGTGAATGACTGAAAAATGAGTCAGGGTTAGAATTAATTGGTGAGACCTCTTCCAGCATGGAAGTTGTGACTCTTTAAAATGAAATCCAATATTCTTAAAAAAATTATAATTTACAAAGTGATGATTGGCTTTATTAGAGAGTCTACTTTAAGCTATCGTTAAATAGAGAGCTGCCCTAGTACAATTTAAATAATCTCTTAGGCATCATGAAAGACACTGATGTGATAAGGAATGCAGGTCCTGTTTTTCTCCTCTAACTTCTTTCAACTGAATTTTATGCAGTGATTTCTTTTTAGTCTGGCTTTATTTCTCATGGCTCGAGGGTCATTAGGTCACATGATTATATCTGACCAGGGCTGCCATGGATGTAAATTTGGGCATGAGTTAAATGTCTGACTTAGAGGATTTAGGACTAGAGTGAAAGTTGGGAGTCTGAGAAGTGATTGGATTTGGAAGTAGGACCTGTGAGCACTTGTAGCTCATTGTCTTATCCTGACACAGGGACTAGGATGGAACACATGGTGAACTTTTGGAGAAAGCGTTTTCCTTGCTGGAGAGAAGGTTAAATTTGTCAACTCTGGCAGTGGTACAGATCTGATAACAGACGTGAGGTCTGAAGGAGGGTGACGATGGGGCAGCTGCCCCCGGGCAGGCATGACGATTAGGAAGGGAAGGGGTTAATACACTGACTAATGTTTCAGTTTACAAGCATTGGCCCTTCTCTTTGTTCTGTTTTATCATACACATTCATCATGTTCAACCTGGCAACCCAACCAAATAGCTATTTAAGTTGTAAAAATGAATCATAGCACAATTTCATGAACTGTGTGATATAACTGAATCTAATCACATTGTACAACGGGGCCTTTGCCAGCCCGGTGTACCTGGTTCTAGGCGTCTTTGGAATAAGTAGACAAATAAATAGGCTCCATTAAATACAATAACAGTTGGGTGGCTGGGCTGGTTGGGTAGTGGGTCCAGGGAAGGAAGCATCCAGATGTATCATACTGGACCACGGTGCCTTTCCAAGCTAGTTCACCCATGAAAGGCCTACAAATCACGCTGGCCATCTTCTGTCCTCTGCATGCAGCCAGCCGATTCCCTGATTTATTAAATAAATGGCCGAAGAGGTCCTGGTAAGGATGGAAACCTCGCAAAGGGGAACTGCAAAGGAGGGCTCTACCCCAGTTCAGTTCCACACAGTTCCAGGGTTCACTGACTTTGTACTGATGGAAAAGATGAGTAAACACAAAGTCTCTACCCCAAGGACCAGTCTTAACGATGGTGTCTACTGATGCATCAAGCATCTTTGTAGGTGCTTTTTATGTGTTTATTTGACTGTTAAAGATAAATCTTGAGCTGTAAGTAATACCATCAGAGAGGTCAAATAACTTAAGGTCAGCCAGCTAATAAATGTTAGGGCAGAGAATTGAACTACTTTCTAAGTGGTGGAAAAGGCCAGAGAGGAGGGTGGGTTGGTGGCCGAGGTGGGGGTGGGTGGATGACTAGCTTCGAGCAGCCTGCTGTAAGGTGCCCAAGTGCCGAAGGTTAGACTTGATCCTGTGGGTCACGAGGAGGCCCCAGGCATGGGGAATGACAGTAGCAGAGCTTGAATGAAGGGGGTGGGGGCAGGTAGGAGAGACCTGCACGGAACCCAGTGTCTTCCCTCCGCAGGAGGTAAGAAAGGCTTGGGCTAAAGCACCGGACGGTGAAACAGACGAGGCTGTTCTGGGTTGCAGTCAGCCCCTTATAAGGCAGCCTCCATTTTTCCTGCCTTCCCAGTACTGACAGCAACTGTATTTATTCTCTCTCCCCTTTCTTCCCATTTTCCCTGCCTCCCCCCTTTTCCATTCATCACTTTCCCCCTTTTTTGTCCCTCTCTGTCTCCCTTTCATTCTTGTCTTTTGTTCCCTTTCTCATTTTTCTTCCGTCTCTTCACTGCCCTGGTGTTTTCTTTACTCCATCTCTACTCCTAAACATTCTGTAGTCCACCCCTACCCTTCTTGGTCCCCTCCCCCAAAACCTTTTCTATGGAATATATAAATACATATATGTGTGTGTATATATATAATCTGTGTCTCTGTTGGTTGTGTCAGCATATTTTAGACTGCTGGGCTTTGCATGTTTTGCAGCTGGTTTTGAAGCAGTTGTCAGGCGGTGATGGATGACTATCATCATTTAAAGTGTAAAAGAAAATGCCTTGGCACAGACAGGCGTGATGGACTGCCGTCTGCCAGCCTGGATAGGCACAGCCACCAGTTTCTTCTCCCAGCTTCTGACCCCCTCTCTGCTCACACTGCCCTTGCCAGAATCTACAAAAGTCATCGTGAGCCGTGCAGCACCGGGCTCTTGCCTTCTATAATATCACTTTGGTAGTTGTCAGATCATATGAAACGTCAAAATTCATGTGGCCTCCGCAAAGAGATATATTTAGTACAGCTGCTGCATACCTACACGCTACCCCTGACACTGACATATTAGTTATGCTGTCTTTTGCAATCTGATATCTTTAAATTTGCCACCTTGTTAAGTTTTGATTAATGTGATTCCATTTCACTAAAGTAATTGGCTTGGCCTGTTGTAAAAAATAATCAGCCCCCTTTACGGAACAAATGCTAGCACATGCTAATGAGGGAGTGAGTTCGTTACATTGATGGCGTGGACTGACAGTTATTAATGATTGTTATGATAAACAGACGAGTGCGAATTGGGATGAGTTGGGCAAAAGTGACAGTTTAAAAATAACGTATATTGGAAAGTACTAACGAAGTAATATACTGTTAGGAAAACAATCATGCAAGTTGTCAAGGAAAGAAGTGTAATTATACAGCCGCATGGGCCGCTTAGGAGGACAGGGACCTGCCTGATAATGGACACATTTTTTGTTGGCAACAGAGAAATATGTTATGGCAGAAAGAGGTGCAGATTGATAAATTAATTGGTCCTTCTCACAGCTCCGAGAGCAAACTTGGCTGGCAGTCACCATGCAGATGAGGGAGATGGAGTTTGCCCAGCGCCTCTTCTCCCCAGAATCTCCCTAGTCCTTGTTGCCAGGCTTTTCTGGAGCCTCTTGTCTCCTCTCCCCACTCTTCTTCGTGAGCTGCAAAAAGTCGCAGAAAATGCGTCCTGAGGCGGTCTGCATAAAGTACAACTTTGAGCGGGAATGCTTGTAGCCATGTCCAGTTTTCTTTTTTTAATGACCCTAAAGACTTAAATGCCCTATTGTTGCTAAAGTCTTGGGCTGTGATGGAGGTAATTATGGGTGGCTTCAGGAGGGGCTTACACAGGCTGGGGATCATTCTTGAGGGAAGTGCTAACTCCGTGCTTCCAAGGCCAGCAAGTTGCTGTAGGCTGTTTGCATAATTAGCTAAGACTGCAGCGTATGTGTGTGTGTGTGTGTGTGTGTGTGTGTGCGCGCGCGTGCGTGTGCGGGGGGCGGGGGGGGGAGACTTGTCTGAAACACCAGGCTGAGATGACTGTGGGCAGTGGGGGAATGAGGGAGGCATGCCTTTGAAGAGAGTTGACAGAGTGCAGTGGTTCATGGCCGTCCCACTGGTGTTTGCTGACTTGACAAGGGAGGAAGGCAGGTAGGAAGAAGTGGAGACAAGACTATTTTGTGACCTCTGTTCAGGCTTGGGTTCTGGTTTTGTGTCTTGGCTGAGGCTCTTGATCGCATGTAACCAGTAACCAATTTTAGGTAGCTTACGTGTAAATGGAGGATTTATAAAGATGCTGAATTGGTTCATGGAACCCAAGGACACGGCTGGACCTCCCTGTGAGTAGGAATCAGACTTGGAGAGGGACCAGGGTAACCAGTCTCTAAGTCTGTATTGATCTCTCTCTCTGACCCCGACCCCACCTGCTTCTGCTACAGTCACCACCCCGCTTCCTCACCAAGCCACCAGAGCCAGGAAAATGAAGGCAAAGTCCTGGGGCTTTGTCAGAAGACAGGCATTGTTTGTGTGAAGACTGGGTGTTGAAAGGATGCCTTATACCCCACCTCCAAATGTGAGACTTGTCAGAAAGGGAGCCTGCCCTCTATCTGGATTATCCAGCCATTGTGGTTTAGGGGGTAGAGCAAGGAGTCTGCTGATGTTCAGGCTGTGACACTTTGTTTTTCTCATAATTATTATATCAGCATGTATGTTAACTCAGTCTTCACAACCACCCCGTTAATGCAGGTGCTGTTCTCCTCATTTAACAGATGAGGAAAAGAAGGCCAAGCATTTGAGAACTTGCCTCTCCATCACGGTAAGGGACAAAGCTGGGGTTTTCATCAAGGCTCTCTGTCCCTGAAACTTGATGTGTCCCACTCTACCCCATCACCTCTTGCAGGAGTCTGTGTGTTTCCCTAACAACTCAGGCTGGTAGATGCATCAGTGTTCTCTGCTTTGAGAATCAAAGAAAAGAACCTCTGGGAGAAATACTCCTGCCTGTGTCCCATTTGGTCTCTCTGAGTCAAGACTGGGCAGGGGTCTCTGACAGGAACTTGACGATTCACATTCAGATTTTCTGCTGCCCCACATATGAAAATGTGTGACCACGTGGTGTTGGTCCTGGTCTACTTGGGGATGTGAGCAGAAATACAGTCTCGTTATCTGGCCATCAAGCCCGGCGAAGACTCTGGGGCCTCCTTGTGCAGAACATCCAGAGCAATCCTGAAATCAAAGGAAGCTGCCAGTTACCTCACAGCAAATCTGACAATTAGGAAGGAAGGCAGTGCCACTTTTCTGTGTTAGGAAGAAAGTATTTGCTCTGGGGATGGAGCAGGAAACTAAGATTTATTGAGTGCCTAACACGTGTTAGGGGTGGTACCAGGCACTCCCTGGTGCTGTGTCTCAGTTGGGTGGTGGGTGTGTCCCCATTTTACAGATGAAGATACAGAAGTTCTGGGTGGTTGAAAGCTACAGACCTTCCAGTGGAGTGGGCTGTAGAATGACAGTTGGTTTCTTCTGAAATAAGGGCTTGGTCCTGTCTAACCCAACTATTATATGTCCCTCAGAAAAGGACTACCTTTTATCCCCCTTCACTGTGAGAGCGGGAAACTGCAGAGTTGAATAATTTAGCCCCCTGGACTGGGAGGTGGGACCAGGGTTCTGATTCTGGCAGTGACTCTGGAACAGATCACAGGACCGTTCTCTCCCCGGTTTGAGGAAAAAGAAAGATGACAACATTAGTGATTCTGAAGATGAAAGAGAAAATGGATTTGGAATTGTCTTAGCCCTTAAAAGAAAGGCAACGAAGGCCCTCTCCTGATGGGAAGGTTCAGCTTTTGGTGGGTGAGAGGCCCACTGTCTTGCTGACCCTCAGATGAACCTCTTCCTGCAGTCCCATGACTGAACAGGAGGTCAGCCCAGAGGTGAGGATGGGGTCAGAGAATGAGCCCCCGTGGTGGACAAACAAGGCCAGGGAGGACTCTCATCAGCATTATAGATGTTCTCCCCAGCATCAAAGGGGGCAGTCCACTCCCTTCTGGGGCAGGGGAGCGACTTTGTGTCTTTCGCACTGTTGTGAAAAGAGAAAAAGTAGCCACTCAGCCCCAAAAGTTCTCTCTACCATTTTCTACCCAATCTTGTCCATGTTTTTCTCTCTCAACATTCTCCCTTCTCATTCCTGGAAAGCTCTATGTCTTCCCTCTCTTTTGCCTTTTGGCTATTTCCACAATGGGGTTTCTGTGCTGTATGAGCTACTGACCCTAGCGTTGCTCTGTGGCAAGAGACGGGACACACCCGTGAGCAGCAACATGCTGTGAGGTGAACTGATGAGCCCCCAAACCTGGGCTTATGAACAAATCTGCTTCCCAGCTTGAGCCTGGACAGGAAATGTTATGCTAAGGGATCACGGGTGAGGATATTGCTGGCCCCCGAGAACTCTGAGGATGGCTATGAGCCATTGGCTAGTCTCTCACTCAATGATTTCTCCTAATTTCAGTTTTAGTAGGATGAGTTGGAAGTTAGTTTGTAGGAAGTCTTGTGGCCTCTCACGGCAGGCTCATTCATGCATCCATTTTTTTGGACATCCAAGGAAAAGTATAACTCCTCTCAGAAGGATTGGAACGGATGTTGGCTTAGACATGGATGGGAGGAGATTTTCAAGCTGCAGGGATAGAGGGCACATAGGGACAATAATCCTTGCAAGTTGTCCATCATTGAAGAGCCATGCTGCTGTTCACAGCGCCTCCTGGTGGCCTCAAAGGAAGGCATGGGACCCAGCAGATCTTGCTCAGCCTTTTATGGGAAGAGTGTTTGGTTGGCCCTGGTGCCTGAAAATTTTGAGCTGGAGATGGTGGATTTTTACATTGTATAGGGTTTTGGTGACAGATATGGTGTGTGCCCCAAAGGCACTAAAGGGTATTGATACCCTTGACCCTTTCCCACCTCCATCACACAACGTAGCTATGAAAATGCAATCAATCCAGTTTCTGACATTTCCACCCCCCACACTCACAAGAGCACCTACTGTATCAACATGACATTTTTTAATCTTGGCTTGTTTTCCAGGCCATGAATTTAATTTCTCAATGCTCCACTGTTCGGCTTTTATGTTCTCAGAGTGGAATGTTATCCAGCAATAGTTACCGCCATCTTGTTAGTCACATCCTCTTTCCTGGGCGTCCTAAAACCAAATAATTTTTAAAAATTCATTGCAGCCATGGTCACTCAGCCTTGTGCTAATAGTCACCAAGTTCTGACAAAGTGAGTCCGACATCCCTCAATAAGTAAAATCCAAACCTCCTGATGTTGTGGAACAGTAAGCAGATTGGCACGTCTTTGGATTAGTGGAGGCACTGAAGCAAAATACTCAATCCTTAGTGACCTTTGGCAAACGGAGGGGGATGTGTAGCCATTGTAGGTTATCTGTATGTTCACTGCATAGACACTCAACCTCTCCCAGGCTAAGACAAAAGCTGTCAGAGCAGATAAACTTAGTAGGGAACTAGCTATTTTCCTTACTACATCACAGTGCCTTGCAGAACTATTTTATCTGATAACCTGCTTCTTCTTTAAACTTGTCTGTGAATAGTTCTGTGAAGCATTAAGCCTTCCCTCTTAGGTTTTGAGCCTCCTGTACTTTGTTGTAATCTTGGGCCTAGGACTTTCTTTCTCATAAAATGTCTGTTCAGCTGTCCTCTGTTAGAGTATTCTGGTGAGTTTCTTTTAGGGAATCCATGGGAGAAGCCATATCTGGATTTTGCAGGCACACACGTTCTGGGTGTGTGTGTGTGTGTGTTTAAATGTGTTCCTTTTATTTGTCCAGGAAGCATTCTGTGGAAGTGGGGTGCCCCTTTGATCACCTCTTTCTGAGCTCATTAATGCCTGTTTCTAGTTGACACTTATTTCATATGTTGATTTAGAATTTCACAGGCACTCAGAGAAAAAATTTGGGCAAACATTCTTCATATTTGGAGTAGAGCCCATACTTCATTTTCCTCTTCTCCTCAAGCAGTGGTGACTCCAGGCCAGGGTTGTTGGTGCTGAAGACTGGCTTTGTGACTTTGGGCAAGTTGCTTCACTCGTCTTGGCTCAGATTTGCTCCCGTTTAAAATAAGATGGTCACATGAGGCGATTTCTCAGACCTGTTCCAGCTTTAATGGACTCCAGGCTTTCTTAGCCAACAATAGGACTGAAGCAGAGTATATTTTAGGGGAAGTGGGTGAACTGTTGGGCTCTTCTTCTTTCATTCCTATTCCAGGTGAAGATAAAAGACTATGCTCTCTATTGAGCTGACATGAATTCAGAATTCATTAGTGTTCAGCTTTCTTTTAAGCTTCAGACAGGATCGTGAAGGGAAAAGCCTGCCCTCAATTCCTTTGCCTTATTAGTTCTTCTCATATAATGTGCTGCAGAAACTGCTAATTGTCACTTGAGGTGATGGGTGAGGGTCTGGTTTCTTGAAGGAAGAGTCGAATTTATCAGTTCCTGTCTCCTCTTGCTTAGGTGGAGGTCTAGTCTGGTCTAATAGGAGAGGAATCTAAATTAAATCTGAACTAAAATTAATTCAGATGTTCCCCTTTGCTGAAGAAGAAGTGGGGAGTCCAGGAGAGTCGTAGGGTAACTATAAATATGTAGTTGTATACAGATCCAGATGTAATAATGAAAATAAAAAATTGGGGGGCATTCTTAGAGTGTCTGTGGGTTCCCCTTGCACGCGCTATGACCAGGAGAATGTAAACGTTTGCAAGCGCATACACTTCACTAAGGAGCCATTGAGACGTAATTTCAATTTATTACAAATGCATCCACTGCTGGTCTTTTAAAGGCTAGTTTTATTTAGTTTTAGTTTATAACTCAAAGTACTCGATACTTGTGTGTGAAAATGTACTCCTTGCACCTTGCGCCCGGTATCTTATGTTTGTGCATCAACTTCACAGGACACCAAGCTTAAAATGTAAACAGCGTTTTATAAAATGCCATTAGCATTCCTTTCTGAATCCTTGGTGTCTGCTGATTTTACCTTTCTGTCCACATGTCTCCGACTCAGCCTTCTCTCTGTCTGCTAAGCATTTTGTAGTCTTTGAGCATTTGCCTGGTCAAGTCCCCAGGCTGGTCCTCAGAGGAACATTTGCTCCCAAAGCTGGAAGTCACCCCAGTAGTGAGTGCGCCGCCCTTCGTGATGAGGCATTGTCTGTAATGTGCCATCGTTCTTGGGCTAAGAGACCCAGCTGATAGGTAGCTGGAAGGCCGATCTTTGGTGGAAAGATTTCCCTCTTGGCTATGTAGTAAATGTAATTTGGGATTAGATCGCTTCAGCAAGAGATGGCAGAAGTGTCTAGTTCTTGGCTCTGTTACTCACCAACTGTGTGACCGTAGCAGGTTTCTCCACCTCTAGGAGCCCTTACTTGTACATTGGAGATATTATCTCTCACGGGGCTGTCCCAGGGGTGACAGACAATGCTAGTCAATCCACTCCATTCATGGACGTTGAATAAGAACCACCAGCAGTTCTCACTCAGGAGTGTATTATAATTGGCTAAATAGAATTTTACTCGTGGAACTTGAGACAAATGGGAAGACAAAGGCAACCAGACTTAACTGTCAGCTCTGTGACTGGGAAATTCTAAATCACTTCCATTTTCCTTAATACCTGGACTTTTTCATTGTTTGGCTTTTGTCTCTTGTCTTCCCTGCCCCTCCCTTTCTTTATTTTTATTCTTTAAAGATTTCCTGGCATGAAGAGTTGCTAGTAACTACTTGTCTTGGAGTCAGTTTAGCAGAGCAGGTGAATGCAACCTTGTGCAGGGCAGATGTGAGCACCAGTTCGTCCTAAGAGTAATGCAGCTTTTAAGAGAAAGTTTGACAAAGTGGGAAATCGGATAGTGGCTTTGTAGGAGCTTTCAGAAGAAATAGTGGGAATTTCACATATTTGAAACTATTAAAACAACAATGAAAAAAAGCATGTATTTGAGAACACAGGAGAGGGAAATGAAATCCTTAGAGCTCAGGGATTTGAAGTCACAATGACACTATTTTAAATCGTGTGACACTTTTCATGTTCCAGAAGCTAAACAGTAAAATTAACTTTGCTGTAGTTTTTATGAACTTCTTTTGAACTGTTGCATAAAAGTAACAAATTTCTGGCAGGTAGACTGGGTTTCCCAAACTTTCTCACCAAGGCATTGAGAACTATCTGAAAAGTTATGTTTTTGTTATCATGAAAACATTAATAATATTAGAACTTGGCTAGAATCAATTTTTACTGTGAAACCAAGGCACTTTAATGGGTATATGGAATTGATAAATCTTTTTTGTGGTTGTCAAAACAAGCAAAGCTAACTTTGTACATTTCCTATTATAAATAAAAGCACTTTGACAGTCTGAAATGGGGTCTGTCAATATGGAGAGCAAACAGTGCGTTCATTTTATCAGCACACTTCTCTAAGAATCGTGACATTTCTCAAATACATATCACATATACATACATACATATCATACTTTCCCAACAGCAAAGCACAAAGTTGTTAGAGGTTGCCATGGGCACAGTTCTTGGAGGCTGACCGTCCATTGTGATTGCCAGTTTCCCTGCTGGGCTAGCCTACCGCTCACCTGACTATGTGGAGACCATCTACCCATGTCCTTGTGGTCCCCAAAGGCTTCTAACGATGCTGGAGTCAGGGTGAGTCCTTGGGTTTTCAGGTGGAGCATCTCATGTTCCTCATGTTGGAATTGGTCACGGTGAACCGGAGCCTGAGCTCGGGACAGGGCTGAGCTCTGTGGAGAGTTGCATTCCACAGGAGTTACCCATGGCTCTTTTCAGGGGAGATATCTGTGTTGCTCTAGGCAGGGAGAAGGCCTCGGTTGGGTCCCCCATCCTGAAAGGTATGGGTCTGGTGGGGTGTTTGATGTACGGGTAGGTGACACTTTTTTTTAGCAGGCTCTTAGGCCACCTCTTTGCATTGGATCCGATGAATGTCCTTTGTCCAAATGTGCTGTGGAGCCCGGGCCCCTCCACCTGCACCTTCCCTCAGCCCACTGTCTGTCTCCATCCCAGCCTCTTTCAGACACCAGTCGTCAGCTTCCCTCCCAGGAGCTCCCCTCATGTGACCCATCTTTTGGCACTTGAATGACCTGCTGATCTCTTCTTGACTATTTGCCTCATTTCTTCTATTCATGGTCAACTTTTTGAGGACAATAGATACCTTAGTTTAACTTTTTTTTGTTTCCTTTACTCGCTGTAACTCACATTTTATCTCATGCGAAGTATTTTTCAAACAATTTTTTTATCCCAGGGAACTTGTGGTCGCCTTGCAATCTTTGGCTTGGAAATTAACCTGATGACTGATGTTTTGTGCGGGGTGATAAGCAGAGTAGATAGTGACTAAGAGCCCACATTCTGTAGCCAGAGGCCTGGCTCAGCAGTGCCGTTTACTGGCTGTGCCTCAGTTTCTTCATCTGCATTGCAGTGGGGATAATATGAGTACCTCCTTCATAAGATTGCATGATGTGGGTTAGCCGTCCTTGCCATTGTTACTATTACTGTTATTGTTCTCTTACCTGAGGGCTTCGGGTTGGAGAAAGAGGTAGTAATCAACGGCACTTTGGGTTAGTGAATTTTTTAACTACTTCATGATTCTGATTTAGGGTAGGAGTCTTTGCTTAGGGACAGGAAGATTCTTCCCCCCTCCCCCCCCCACCCCTTCTTCGTGTCCTTCAGGACTGGCTGCCCTACAGCTCATTCCTTTGGTGCAGGAGACACTGATGCTGCCTTTTACACACAGGGATTCTTCTTAGCTGCTTGCTTTTGAGAGCGGGTGTCTCCTCTGTTAAGGGATTAATCTTAATCCTAAATGATATTTCATGGTCTAAGACTTAAATTTATATATCACCATCCCGAATAATGTATTGGATTGCATTAAACAGATTGTAGATTAACATGCAACTATAAAATAAAATCGTCAATGCGTTGTTGACAACTCTAAGTGCAAGTTCATATATTTAACTACATTTGGGGAATATTGAATTGTTTAAAGCAGCTTAACAGGTTGATGTAAAATTAAGCATCATGTTCTATTTCAATTTGTGGACCAGCCTGAGAGACAATAAAATGGAGGCTTAGGCTTGAGAGCAGACGAGTGTGGAAGAAAAATGTGGAGGCAGGCTTGGTACCAGGGAAGTCCTGGCACAGTCTTGGCATACTGGGTAGTAGTAGAAGGATTCTGCCTTACAAAGGCCACATTGGGTGGTAGTAGAAGGATGTCTACTTATTTGTTTAGCCTGGTAGCGGCTATTTAGAAACCTCAGAGAGTTTATAATCTAGTTGAGGAAATAAAGCAGTGAACACACTGAAAACAATGGTGAAAAATACAAACCATGAGGTCCTTTAACATTAAGCTGTGTGAGATGGGCCACTTGATATGAGAGTTCACAGGGAAGAACAGTGCTGTCTGGAGTGGTCAGAAGGGTCTCATAGATGGTGGCGCTTTCTGTGATCCTGGGAAGATGGTTGAAGAGGAGAATGGAAGGGGAGGGTGGGAGGAAGAATGGCGGGTCACAGTGTGCTGCGACTGTGGGAAGCTTCTTTTGAGCAGTTGCTTAGGGCCAGGTGATAGCTGTGGGAGCCAGGCAAGCACTGATCTTGGAATGTGGAACCAGACTGCTTGGGGTTCAAATCCCAGCTCCCCTGCTTTCTAGCCATGTGACCTTGGGAAACTTACCTAACCTCTGTTTTTCAGTTTTCTCATCTGTAAAATGGGAATAACAATAGTACCTACCTTAGGATTGCTGTGAAGACAAAATGTGTGTTTGAATAGAGGAGGGGTGTAGTGGAAGTAGCATTTGACCTATAATGGTATTCAAGTTTGATCCTAGGGTAAGAGATTGGAGTTAGGAAGGGAGACTGGGGAGGCTGTTTAACCCATTTAGGTGCAAGGTAGTGAATCGCAGACTAAGGATTCTAATAAAACAGCATACATATATTTAAAAATTTTTCTTGACGTCTGTTACTGTCCCTTGCTTGGGCTGTGGAGAACATCGATATCTACCTCCTGCCGTGGTTTTGTTAGCCCTCTTCTAAACAGTAAATCCTGAGAGGTGTGTGAGCTGGGAATGTGGATCCTGCCAAGTGTGGGCGTTTCCTTTCCTCTCCTTCTCTCTTGCTCCACAACGTTTAGACGTTTTTGCACCTATTCCAAAAACTGCTCCTAAATGACTTTGGAGCAAATAAAATAATGGATATAAATTATCTGGAGAGAGACCTCAGCTTGCACTTGCAGATAATGCGAGGTGACCAGGCAAAACTCCAGAGTAATTCTGAGCTGTGTTAAAGGGCGGGTGAGGTGCAAAGACTTTTTCACTTGGTGCTGCATGAATGAGATCCTTGTTGGAGCTCTGGAGTTGCTTACCTGGGTTCAGAGAGAAAGTGAAAAGTGGGAGGTGGGACAGGCTGGTGAAAAAATGATTCAAGGGGTAGAAAATAGATCTCTGAAGGAAAGTCTTGTAAGACTGATCTGTTCAGGCTAGGGAAGGAACGGATAGCGGGTTAATGAATTACTACTCTCAAACAGCAAAGGGTTTTTAAATGTAGAGATGTGTTTCTCAAAGAGTGCTCTGTGGAACCCAGGTCTTGGGAAGGGGGTACCTTCCGAAGTCAAGTCTGTTTGGGAAATGATGTGCTGTATCCCTCTGTGGACAATTCACAAAGCATATTAGTGTCTTAAAGGGACTGAAGATTTCTGCAGGAAAGAACCCCATATCACTTTGAGTAATCTAGAGTATTCCAAACATTTTTAGTCATTTTTCTAACACCTTTGGAAAATGCTGATTTAAGAATTACTAAGGGGATTAGTATAAAACAAAAATAAAGGGTTGAGGCATGAGGCCAAGCATTGTGGTGATACTGTATTAGAATTTTCTCTTGGGGGAAGCTTGAGGTCTTCTCTTTTCTTGGTGGTGGGTGAAGAAGAGAAGAGAGTCAGCCATCCGTCAAGGCCATTTGCTGCCCTAAGTTCAGAGGCCACTGCCTATGGTCCTTCCCAGTCCGGGGGACACATAAGCTGAGTGTCCTGGACTTCAGTTTCAGGCCTGAATTGTTGGTGGTTGGAGAAGCTTGACAGGACTGGTCTCAGTGGCAGGAGGTGGGATGGATGACCCTTGGGGATGGCCAAGGAATAGCAGGCCCAGACCTGGCCACTCGACAGGGGCCCATGGCAACTTGCTGACACAGAGTGCACATTTGCCCTGTCACGGGCCGGCCAGCCTGACATTTGGGTGAGATGGTCCAGGAGCTATGGCCTCCTGTGCACCTTAGGAAGTTAAAGAGCTGGAATTCACGAGAGGCGTTCTAGGCTTATGGTGCCTTCATCAGGTATGCCTTTGCTTTCTCCATTTTTTGCTTAAGACTCAGCTTTTTTCACTTCTTTGTTTTCTCCCTTCCTCCCTCTCTCCCGCCTTTTTCATTCTCTCTCTGTCCTTCCCTTTCCTTCCCATCCTCCACCTCCCTTTCTCCTATTTCTGTTTTTAACAGAGAGGGAGAAAACTAAGTGTGCCTGCTCTGTCATTGCTATATATATATATATATATATATATATATATATATATATATATATACATACATACATACATGTGTATGTATATATTTGCTTTTTGCCGAGATGCATACCTTACTCTTTTGATCCTGGGAGAATCTTTTTCTTTTCCTAAGTTATAAATGACCTCTCTCCTTTTTTACTCTCTTCCCATCCTCCTTGGAATGTGTGTGTCTGAATATCTCTCTCTTCTACATCTCTTTGTCTCTTTCTCTCTGTCTCTTTCTCTTTCACTACATGCACACATGCACACACACACACACACACACACACACAGACACACAGTATCTTGAAGGCTTGAAGATATAGGATACACCTTTTGTGTTTCCTTTATTGTACAATATTGCACACATCTGTAATTATATTACTCTTAAAATAAAGCCTTCATCCACTCTTAACATCTTTTGATGTCCGTTCCCTGCTGACTCTGTTTTTTCTTGTTCCCACTTTACATTAATGTGAAGAGACAGTTGAGTAAATGCACAATGAACTTCAAAACCTAGTAATTGTTTTTCAGAAAGAATGAAACTTGTGAATTAGGTATGGATTGTAAAAGAACACCAGGGCTGATTAGTGTTCGTGAGGGGCTCCTGCCGGACGGCTCTGACACCTGCCTGCCAGCTCTCGCCACAAATGCCACCACTGATGCCTCTGTTCTGCCCATCACAGGGCGGGGGGAGCAGTGCTGGGTGGGAGTTGAAAGACTCGGCAGTGAACCACCTTGTCAGGCTTGGCAATTCATGGGACGCCTGACATAAAAGGCGGCGAGAAGCAAAGATGAGTTGCATCCATTTTTACAAGCAAACTCCAGTTATCTGTAAAAATAAAATAAAATAATAAGTTTTTGTTTTTTAACCAGAGAATGAGCGAACACTGAAGGTATTCACAGTTGTTTTGTTTTTTTTTGAAGATTGTGGAGATAATGAGATTTTTGAGAGTTGGGGGAGGAAAAGAATTCACAAGCCAAGTTTCAAGCTGCTGAAAAATTGCTTTTAGGAGAGGGGAAAAAAAAACCCCTTCTCCATGCTAACCATCTGCTTGCATCTTGTTTACTGCCCAGAGTGCCAGTTTGTGCTTATTAATCATGCTTACACAAGTATCTTAATTACTCCCTATGTAGCTGCTCTGTCTTGAACTCAGAAGTTGACCTTTCTCTTTTTATTCCTTTAAATCATTAATCATACACAATCAATGCCAGCGGGGCAGAGTCACGGAGAAGGCTACGCAGAGTCTCACACCTCATGCCAGTCCCCGGCAGACAGGGGACGCGAGTGACTGCCTCGCCAGCAGCCGGCCGTATCTTAATTAATGACTCTGCTGTGCTGAGACTCACGGGCGGGTGGGGGGCCGCTCCCGCCACCGCCCCTCGGCGCTTCTCCCTGCTTCCTCGATGGCTGCCTGGTTTGAGCAATGCCTGCTTGACTCTGCTGAAAACCGTCAAGGCCTCGGCCAGGGTTTGACAATCCTGCACATCTAGACTCTGGAAGGATCCGAGCAGAGGCAAGGTGAAAATCCTGTTAAAAGGTTAAGTTTCTGATTCAGGAGGTCTGGCTGGGACCCGAGCATCTGCATCTCTGATAAGCTCCCACGTGACACCAATACAGCTGCTCCGTGGACCACACTTTGAAGAGCAAGGAGTCAGACAACTGATGACAGCTGAGGTCCTCCCTCTAAGCCTGAAGATAGCAGAAGAGAGTGTAACTTCGAGGGTTGTGATGTATATGTCCCCATGTCCCCCTGTCCCCGCTTCGGCTTTATCAGTCAGAGTTCGGTGAGTGGAAACAAAAAGAATTTCCACAAAGGTGACATACACACACGTACAAATGTGGCACCCTCATCCGGGCAAAGGAAACACATGTGATGTAAAGATTGGCCTTTGCCATGGAGGGAATAGTGAAACTGAGACTTTGTTTTTCCTTTTTCATTGAACTTTGTAAAAAAGTTGCCTAAAAGAGCCAAAAACATTCTATTCTAGAAAAAAATGAAGTGCTTAAAACTAAAATAATAATAAAAATTTAAAAAAAGTATTGAGGCTTGGGTTTCATAAGATTGCTTCTCAGTTCCAATATACCAGACAAATTACAGGAAATGGAAGTAATTTTGTTCCCCCTGACCCTGTTCTTTCAGCCTCTTAAGTAGGATGGGAAACCTGGAGATAAAAAAACAAAGGGGAAAACATAAACTGAGGGCCTCTTCTTTTTGCCAGGTTGACTGTTCTACTTTTAAAGGGGAGGAATTTAGCGTCTCTGGAAAAAATAGATTGAACTTCTACTCGCTGTCTTTAATTTTACACTTAAAAGTAGTAACCACAATGTGCAAAGCTGTATGGCAATAATATACACGTTCGGGTTTTGGTTGACACTCCTAGCAGTGATGACACAGGGATGGAATACGTTTGAAACACATTCTAAATAGGACTTGGGATTTGCGTACTCTCCCATCTAAGGGAAGCTCCATAGATCATACTGATGCTAAGGGTTTTGCCCTTGAATCCTTTGGAAAGAAACACACACGGAAACACATTATAACTAACCTTCATTGCTTTCCATTTCAGCTAATAGTGGGGTGAGGGTCAGAGTGGGAAGGGATTTGATTAAAAACAAAGTCTTAAGTAAAAGCAACAAATCTGTATTAGTGAAAAATCACCTAATTAATTCAGATAAAAACTCTGTCGTTCCATATGCAATAAGAGTACACGGTTAACTGACTTTATTATTTACATTAAAAATTACTTGTTCGTGAAGTTAAAAAAAAAAATCAATTACCCTGAATGAGGTGAATGAAGAAAATATTTCATCAACGTAGCTGGTCTTTTCAACTGGCCGCCTTTTTGGAGTTTCTTACTGATTTATGAAGTGAAAATTCGGTCTTGTCTCTGGTGAGGACTTTCTGTAGCCTTCCTGCATAGTTTTGGTATTTGGGTATGTGCGGGGTTTTGACAGCCTGGAGAGTATCCTGGCCAAGAAGATAGAAAGACATAACTCACTTGCGTTTGGTAAAGTAATAATTAACTCGAACTTCTGGACGTGGAGCATTTTGAGACCTGGAGCTGGGCTCCTTGCATAACCGTGGTCTGCTGTGAAACCCTTTATAGAAGACTCTTCTTGTTCTTGGAACTTTGTGCAGACTTCAGAGCAGGCTGATTTAAGTGTTGAAAGCCTGGTTTGGCAAGAGTCGTGTTTATGCTTTTCTCTCTGAAGGCCATGGATCTGACCCCTCCAAGGAAGCCAAGCTATTTTTAGGGAAAGGCTAGATTGGCATTTTCTGGGGGGAAATCGGTGGCATTTTTCATAGACAACTCTTGGGACAGGGGTTAGGGGTGGGCTGAAGTCTCATTAGGACCCTGCTTTCTTTGGGCCAGGGCTCTGCACCCTCCATTAGGAGGACTCCAGGTCTGCTATGGTGGGAGACAGGCCTATAGGCCTTTCCTGTAAGAAGTACATAGAAACCCCTGTCTAGCAAAGAGAGATTCTTCGGTTACCAGTATTTAATTGGTCTGCAGGGGTGGGGGGACCTGGGAAATCTTCAGTTTTTATAGTTCTCCAAGTAATTCTGGAGTTCAGCCAGTGTTGAGAACCACAGTGGTTCTGCTTGCCTTGGCCCCTTGCATTCTCCAGCTGCTGTACAAGGCTGGAACCCGTTCCATTCAGGCTGTTACATGCGAGCTCTGAAGATAGAGGGATGATGACCTAAGCAGGGTGTCTGCCCTGAGACATCCACAGCCTGTGAAGGAAGGTACTCTGTGGTACCAGATTAACAGTGCTGGGCTCCACGTTGCCCACGTCGTCCTGGCTCTGGTCTTCCTGGCTCCCGTCTGTTGGCTTTGTCTGCCGTTTAGCGCTTGCCTGATCTTCGTTAGCTCTGTCCCCCACCCCCCAACCCCCGCCCCGTATATCTAATTCTGGGCTCTGTTCTCACGCGTATTCCCAAGAACGTGGTGTGAGAGGTACCACAAGAAGGATGGGTTCTCTGGTGAAGGCTGTTGGGGAAGCCCCAAGTAGAACAAAGTTCAACACTTGACTTAGCTGTTTGGGTTCCTCAGAGTAGACTCAGGTGCACATGTGTATGTCTAAGAGGAGGGTATACAATTTTCCCCACTTGTCTGTTCTCATGAACTCTGTATCAGGGACCCCCCATGCGGGGTCGAATACTTTGTGGACCTCCTGGTCCGTAAAATATGTTTTGGCCAGTGCTGTTCTAACCTCTGGGACTTGGGCCAACCTCCACTCCAGATAATGCGGCTGTTTTTATGCTTGGTCTAGACTGCTGACTCATGGGTTCTGTCCCTGAGCTGGCTGGCTCCTATATGTTGCCTCTCCTACCAGCCCTGGCTCTCCGCCACTAGAATCCAAAACCATGTGCCACCTTCCCTTCCAATACTGACAGTGACAAGCCTCAAGTGACAGAAACCTCTCCGTTTCCTTCCTTGCAGAGTCGGCTGTTGGCATCATTTACTCATTCACAGTGAGCAAATCCTTGTATCAGGTACTAGAGAGAAGTTGAATTCAGTTCTGCAAGTATGTATATTGAGTACCAGTTATATGTCAGGCACTGGGCTTGGTGCTAGGGATACAAAGTTGGGTGATGTTCTGACTTTCCTAAAGGAACTAGTGTTCTAAGTGAGAGCATAGTGATCCTGAACCTGTGTCACATGATGTTCTGTGATGTGAGAGGAGGGGTTTGGAGGGAAGAGGCACGGTTGGGGTGGTGGGGCTACAGGAACTCCATCTAAAGGGCAATAACCCAGCCTGAGTGCATCAGGGAAGTCTGCATGGAGGAGGTGACTCCTGAGCTGGGGTTTGGAGGATGAATCAGAGAAGCTAGCAGAAGAAAGGGAGACAGAAAGCTCATTTATTTAGGGTGAAGGATTCAGAAAGGCAAAAATGCCTGGAACACTGTGGCAGGATGAAACAAAACTGAAGGCATGGTACCTGATTTTGAGAAAATGGGATATACAACTGAAAGTCTACCTGACTGTCTGGAAGAAAGTTTATATTCAACTGTAAATTCTTAGTGTCCACCACTTTGCAGAGAATTTTTTTGTGGAAATGTGATAGTGGAACTACTAGTAGAGAAAATCGGGAAATGGAGAAGCAGATAGACCCAGCAGGTCCTGGAGATTTAGAGGTTATTTCCAATTTCCAGATATGGAATCTGAGGCTCAAAGATGTTCAGTTACTTGCCTAGGGCCACCCAACTACTGCTTACTGGAGCTGGAGTTGAACTGAGATCTGCATTTCTATAAGAAGCCTCCATAGAAGAAAGGATTTTTGCCCTGGGATTTGACAGAGGAGAGAAGCCTGCACGTTTTTATCTGGCACTTAACGGAATAGTTTCTTCTCATGCCAAGTATGGTCTCTGAGGTTTCTGATGTCAGTGGTAGGATTCTGGCCTCTTACAGTATGAGGGGCCTGTGAACTTTCTGTACAGATGGGGAACTGAGTCCTAGGGTGGACAGGTGATTTGTCCCAGCTGAGTAATGGAACAGGTGGGATTGGGACACAGCTGGCAATAATACACCAGTGCTCTTTCAATTCTAACATGCCATTATATTGGCAGGAGGTATCGTCCTCATTCATTAAGGTTGCTCCCCCCACCCCCAAATAAGTTGGTTCTTCATAGTGGAACCACCGTAAGATTCAGTGGTTGAAATGATAACAAAACCATTTCACCTTATTCATGAGAAATTCACCCAAATCCCAAAGTTATGAAAACAAAGTTTTTAAAATAAACTTGTGATGGACTAATTTGGAACAAAAGTCTGACCTGAAGTGATGTGAAACTATAATGTTTATTCATCTCACCTTTTCACGTCAGGAAAAATTGTAAAAGACTCTGAAACTGGCAGCACCCAGATTCCTGGGTGTTGTGTCTAGGAAATCCTTCTGCGCTAGCTGTGCCTTTCCTTGTTGTCTTTGAGCTATTTTATAAAACTGTAAGTGGTAGGAAACTTGATATTAATGCAGATCATTCTTTCCCATAGAAATGCAAATGAATTGTGTCCCGTATTATGCAATTGTTCATAGCTCCGTGGATATCAGTTTTGTAAATTCATTTTAGCATTCCTGATTGCCTGCATATGTGTGGTACTTGGACTCCTCCTTTGGACGGGTACAACATCTTAACTAGTTAATTGTTTCAGCTAATATTTCGCATGTGTTCATTTTATGAGTCACGATTGTACATTATTTTTAAAGTTACCTTTTTACAGTATTATTATCCCTCTTTCATTGTAGAAATATGAGCACCTGCTAAGACTGTTAGCTCATATACAGTATATAAAGTATATTGCCTTTCTAAAATCTGAAAAAAACTTTGATATATATGCATGCATGTATATCTGTATGTATACATATGTGTGTATAAATACCAATTATATAGTTATATATGTATATCAATTATATTTATACATAATTATACGTATCTCTCTATATAAAATCTCCAGAAGGAAGTCGGACAGAGATTCTGGACCTGCAGTACATAACTCCTTTTATTATTGTTTTCTTGGTGTCAATTAATTCAGTCACAATTTACTAAATAGTTTGAGAAAACTAAAACATAATTGAAATGAAAAAAAAAATCTTTTTAAAAAAAAATTTTTGTTGGGGTGTAGTTGATTTACAATGTTGTGTTAGTTTCAGGTGTACAGCAAGGTGGATCAGTTATACATATATCCACTCTTTTTTTTTTTTTAAAACAAGCTACTTTTTAAAAAAAATTATTTATTTATTTGTTTATTTATTTATTTATTTATGGCTGTGTTGGGTCTTCGTTTCTGTGCGAGGGCCCTCTATAGTTGCGGCAAGTGGGGGCCACCCTTCATCGCAGTGCGCGGGCCTCTCACTATCGTGGTCTCTCTTGTTGCAGAGCACAGGCTCCAGACACGCAGGCTCAGCAATTGTGGCTCACGGGCCCAGTTGCTCCGCGGCATGTGGGATCCTCCCAGACCAGGGCTCGAACCCGTGTCCCCTGCATTGGCAGGCAGATTCGCAACCACTGTGCCACCAGGGAAGCCCTCCACTCTTTTTTTTAGATTCTTTTCCCATATAGGCCATTACCGAGTATTGAGTTCCCTGTGCTATGCAGTAGGTCCTTACTAGTTATCTATTTTATATATAGTAGTGTGTATATGTCAATCCCAATCTCCCAATTCATCCCTCCCCTTCCCCCCACCCACCCCCTGGTAACCATAAGTTTGTGTTCTCCATCTGTGACTCTACTTCTGCTTTGTAAATAAGTTCATTTGTACCCTTTGGGGAAAAAAATCTTTTAAGTATGAATTTTCAGGACACAAGAGAAGTTAAAAGCTATAAGTAAGAGAACCAATTCAGTTAGAATTCAGTGTTTGGATAGGCTGTTTTTCTTTTGACATTATCAGTCCAACATGCTGATCAGCACATTAAGAATAAGACAGGGGCCAAAACAGGCACCAGAATTGCATAGCAGTCCTCTGTGATAGGGTGCTTTTTTAGCCAGATAATCCACATTTATTTATCTGTCTATTTATGAATAGTTACGTGTGTATAATAATAACTTTTTTTTTTTTTGTAGTTTTAGGGGCAGAGACTAAGGCTCCAGTTAGGGGCATTCCTGATGATTATTGACACGACCACTCTGACCACTCCAGTGACCCGAGGCAGTCAAAATATCCACACACTTTGCCCTTCTCACTTCTTATTTGCCCCACACTTGAGAAAAGGGCTGTATAGTTACATCCTAAAATGTCAGCGCCCAAAGAATTCTTAGCATCTCTGAATTCAGTCCCCTCTCAACTTTTTTTTTTTTAACATCTTTATTGGAGTATAATTGCTTTACAGTGGTGTGTTAGTTTCTGCTTTATAACAAAGTAAATCAGTTATACATATACATATGTTCCCATATCTCTTCCCTCTTGCATCTCCCTCAACTTTTAATTAAACCAAAGAATTACTTACTTACTTTTGAAACATCATTAGGACCTAAACCTGAAATTATAAAATTCTTATGTCTATAGCTTTTCGAGGGTATATCCATTGATCTTGGCTTGAGAAATAAGTACTGGTTTAACGAGTCTGTTACACAAGTTAACTGCAGTTAACGGGTTCTTTTCTGGAAGGTGGCTGGGATGAGGAGGAAGAGGAGTGGCATGTATGGATGTGGAAACCTGGGATGCTTTATTCTCCAAGAGGCATAAAACTGTGAGGTGAATGTTTTCCTTATTAGCTGTGTGCTATAATATAATACAGATTTCATTAGAAATAAACGTATTGGACTAATGCAATGTATATTCTCTCCCTCTTTCCCCTACTCCTCTTCTATATTTGGTACTACTTGTCCTTTTCTAATGATTTTGTAAGCCCATTAAGAATGAGCTTTTAAGAATATAGGTTAAACTGAATGCTTTCAGTGAGTGGGGTTTGGTTTTAATTGAAGTGAAGCTCTCCTGCCAGGCTCAGTCTTAGTTGGGCAGGATATTCACATCTGTTAAGGGACCTTTGGAGCCTGTATTAGTTGGAATCAGAGAGCTGGAGAGACCCATAGAAATGATCTGGTCTAAACTCCTTATTTTAACTACAGATGACGAAACATTACTTTTATTTTTAATTAGCGTGTCTTCCTGTTCATTCTTTAAATTCGGATTTTTCTGGACTTTGGCCATTAATGCTAGCCTGGGGCAGGCTCATTAGGAATAGAGATAGTCCAGAAGAAAGCCCATCCTTAGTCCTTTAAAATGACACCACTACCAACAGCAATCACTAACATCACCACTACCTCACCACACATTTCCTCCGTTCCTTTTGTTAATTCTAAAATCAAAGTCAGACACACAGTTTCTAGGCCTCTCCCAGGTCCTTAAAAGCAACAGGTTTAAATGAAGGGCCCCAAAGCTGAAATTTCAGTAGCGTGTTGACAAATCCACCCCTGCCAGTAATACTTGCGACCTGAACTATTCTTGTCTGAATCACTTCCTTTGCACTTACCCAGACAATGCCTTGTATCAGGAGTTGTTAGTTTTTGTAAAAGCCTCACTCTTTTCCTCAAATAGACTGGAAGCTTATTGTGGGCTGGGTCTATGTCTTAAGCTTTTTGTACTTCCCAGAGTATCTTGGCAAACACATTCCAATTCTGTCAAGTGCTGTGATCCAGTGGCATTGGCTACCTGGGATGCTCTATTGAGGAATCTCAGTCCTGCCTCGTTGAAAGTGTTCCCTAATTGATTACCAGAGTCTGCCACCAGCACAGGTGTGGAAAGTAGTGGATAACTGCCCTGGGTCTGCCAGGCCTGTGCTGGCCACTGGTAAACATTTATTGGCTGGGTCAGTGATTTATATTGCCATTCTCAGATTTATTCCCAAATGTAGATACCATGAAAGCAGGGCTTTTTTGCTCTGCTTTTTCTTGTCTCGTGGATATATCCTAAACTCCTGGAACAGTGTCTCACATAAAGTAGGTGCTCAATTAAAAAAAAAAATCATGAATGAATTACTGTAAAGAATAGGAACTTCTGTACTAAATTTCACTTAAATTTAAATCAGACTTTTAATTAGTGATCTGGCAATACACAGTTAATAAACTAGATTAAGCTTGAACAGTTTAAGAAAGTTCAGGTAAAGACTGAGATGGCGGGAATGTGGGAACTGTAGAGAGTAAATCAATTGGAAATTGCTGCTTTGCTGATTTATTCAACAAATATTTATAATGCATCTATTATATGATAAGCAGCCTGCTCCCTCCCCTTATGGAATTAGAGTCTGGTTGATTCCTTTTTCCCCCATCTTGCGATTAGGACTAAGTTATGAGTCAAGTGTGTAAAGGTCTCTTAAGGCCCATAAGTGCTTAGCCAGTGTATTGACTCTGAAAGACTTCCATTTTGTGTAAGATACTGACAAGGAGCAAGCTCTCAGCTACCAGCATTCTCCCTCTTCACCCTGTTTAGCCTGTTACATAACATTTGGGGTCCCCACAAAGCTATCTTCTGCTTGGCAGGTCTTTTCATGTATGAACTTGTAGCACCCCCATTTCTGAGGAGATGAATTTGCTTTTGCAGTGACACACTGTTGGCGTTGGGGTCTGTTCTTGGAGATGATAAGGGCTGGGCAGTTCTTTCTCAGAGGATAGATCTTTTTCCTTCTGAGGTTCTTTGGAGGGAGGCGGTTAAGGAATGGGATGGCGAGATCCCCTTGAAGCCTGTCCTCATCCTTCAGCCTGAGGCCCCAGTAGGCTGAGGTTCTGGGAAGGCTGGAGAAACCACACACCACTTTTCCGTATTTGCATTCAGACACCAAAGGTTACATCTCTGAGTCACATAACGTCACGCCTATTACGTAAAGCCAAATTATTTCGTGAATTATCACAAACATTGATCTGCCCTTGACAGTACTTTAGAGTTTTGCAGTAAATCTGCAGGCTGATAACATTCGCAGGGTGTCAGTTTTTGTCGCTTGTAAGCTTCCCTCAGTCAACTGCAGTTTGAAAGGAGTCCGGCATGACAAAAGCATTACTATCTCTTAAACTTGGCTTTAACCTTCAAAGAATAATAATTTATTATTCGGTGTTATGCCTCAGTACTTTTGGTGACAATATATCATTTTAAATGTTGGTAGCTTGATTTTTGTAATATGAAGACATAAATAGGAGAAAAAGAAAATGATAGCTAAGTGCTTTTATGGGTAGCGATCTGAGTAGCGTTCTTGTTGCAATTCATCCAACATTTATCTGCGTAAATTATGGTAGTTAAAGAAGAGGAGCAGATGAGATGTACACTTAAGGCCCTTTTTTATAGCAACATAAAATAGAGCAAAAATTACATTCATTAGTTTTTAAAATATAGCAGCTCTTTATTATAGTTTTCATTCATTGAAAGCAAATGTCTGGTTAGCTGATGAAACACTGTTTGATGTTAAGTAGATGTGGTATAATAGTAGAAGCAATATTTGCCTCTTTTTAAAGCCTCGTCAGTAATGTCCCCACTCTGTCACTGGCCACTTGTTCTCAAAATATCAAGGGTATAAATGACTTTTAGGAAGGAAAATGTAGTCTCCTTTCTTAGCAGAAATGAATAACTTGGAATGTGTGTTTACTTTGTAAGTTTTAAAGTGACTTTGAAATGCGCGGGGTCTTTTTTTTTTTTTTTTAAGAAGCCAGCGGGTCCAAAGTAGTATAAAGAGAAGAAAGCTTTAAAATCTTTAGTCGTCACATTCCCCTCCCTTTACCCCAGAGCATATCTATTTTCTTTTATACTTTAAAAGTAAATAGAGAGGATGGATGTGAGCTGCACTTATTGTGGTAATCATTGCACAATATATGTAAGTCAGACCATCATGCTGTATGCCTTAAACTTATATGGCGATGTATGTCAGTTATTTCTCAATAAAACTGGAGAAAAAATAAATAGAAAAGCATTTCTAGCTTTTTCTTTTTCCTTTGCTGCAGAAATTTCCCCTCTAGGTTCTGCAAAGAAATTGTGAGGCATGGAAAAAAGTCCACAGTGTGGCTGTGTGAGAGTGTTGCTGGAGCAAAGAGTGGCTGCTGAGAACCGGCTTTCTCTCTTTCTCCATTCCTTCTTTTCGTCCTGGTTCCAAGGAGGCCTCTGGAGGAAAAGGCAGCCCTTCCTCGAGGTGCTGCTTTCTCCAGTTTGGTACACTCGGATCACTAGGTTAGTTGTTTCTCCTTCCCCCTTGTCTTAGCCTCGGCGTGTTTGATTTGTGAAGAGCTGAACTCAGGCTAAGCCAGAGGGGAGAGGGCAGAGAGATGGTTGAGTAAGGGGGTACAGTAGTCCCTCTTATAGGTGGGTTCAGTTACTTGTGGTCAGTTGCAGTCTGAAAACGTTAAATGGAAAACTGCAGAAATCAACAGTTCATGAGTTTTAAATTGTGTGCTGAGTCGTGTGATGAAATCTCATGCTGTCCTGCTTCGTCCAGCCTGGGACAGGAATCACCCTTTGTCCAGCATATCCTACCCGTTAGTCACTTATTAGCTCTCAGTTATCAGATCGACTGTCACAGTACCAGAGGGCTTGTGTTCAAGTCATCTTTATGTGGCTTAATAATGGCCCTAAAGCACAAGAGTAGTGATGCTGGCAGTCTGGGTATGTGGAAGAGAAACTGCCAAGTGCTTCTTTTAAGTGAAAAGGTGAAATGTCTTGACTTAATAAGGAAAGAAAAAAATTTGTATGCTGAGGTTACTAAGATCTACGATAAGAGCTAATCTTCTATCTGTGAAATTGTGAAAAGGAAAAAGAAGTTTGTGCTAGTTTTCCTGTTGCACCTCGTACTGCAAAACTTATGGCTACAGTGCATGATAAGTGCTTAGTTAAGATGGAAAAGGCATTTACATTTGTACAGTGATGTATTTTGAGAGAGAGGGAGACCACATTCATGTCACTGTTACTACAGTACGGTTGACCCTTGAGCAACACAGGTTTGAACGTGTGGGTCCACTTATACATGGAGTTTTTTAATAGTAAATCCTGTAGTACTTGATGATCTGCAGTTGGTTGAATCCACGGGTGTGGAACCGTGGAAAAGGAGGGCTGACTAAAGTTATAAGTGAATTTTCGCCTGTGTGGTGGGTCTGTGCCCCCAGCCCCTGCATTGTTCAAGGGTCAACTGTATATTGTTAAAATTGTTTTTATTATAACAATTTTAAACTGTGTCTAATTTATAAATTAAACTTTCTCATATGTATGTACTTAATGGGAAAAAACATAATACAGTCATCCATCAGTGTCTGAGGGGGATTGGTTCCAAGACCTGCCACAGCTTTTCCAGTGATGCTCAAGTCCCATGGTCAGCCCTTCGTGTTGGATTTAATAACAGCAAGTTGTGAACATGGTACGTGATCCATTCACAGCAGGTTGAATCCATGGATGCAGAACCCGCGAATATGGAGGGCCAACTGTATATTTATTGAAAAAAATCCATGTTATAGGTGGACCCATGCAGTTCAAATCTGTGTTGTTTAACCCTGTATGTATAGGGTTTGGTACTATCTGTGGTTTCAGGCATCCCCTGGGGGTCTTGGAATGTGTCCCCCATGGATAAGGGGTGACTACTGTACCTCACAGGCCCCAAGGGCAGGAGATGTGGTTGCATCTCCAGTGGCGGTGGAGCACAAGCCAGCAAGTCAGGATGGACATGGAGGTCCTTTGCCTGGAGGGAATTTTGTGACTGTCGCCTTTGCTTCTCTTTGCCCCTCTGCCTTTTCCTCTCTTCCCTGTAGATCCCTGTGTTCCCATTCCTCCTTTACATGAGCTTTCTTCTTCCATAGAGACTATCTGGAGTTGGAACTTCATCCAAAATACTTGGGGGAGCAAATCTCATTGATCCTGCTCAGGCAAGTTGTCTAGCCCTGGTCCTGTTATTGTGGCGGTGATTGTGGCTTAGGAGGTGATGAGGCTCATAGTTTGTAGACCAGAGGCTGCCAGGAATACATTTTCAAAGAAGAAGGAATTGAGGAAATGATTGGCTCTTCAACATTGAAATAAAGTTTAAAATTTGAATTTATCATTAAAATCTTGAAACATTCAACAAGGTAGAGAGAATTGGACGATGAAACCCCACATTCCCACCACTTAGGGATGTTTTGACCCTTCAGCTTGAATGGTTTTACTGTTGGTTGGTGAATGGAAGGGTGGTGTCCAAGTGTGTTAAGATCCTCGGTCATAACTCCACATGTTGTCTCCAGGGATTCTATCACAGCTCCTCTTCCTGAGTTTTCTTTGACACTGTCGATATCCTAGAGCCTTCCTTAAAGAAAACGCTCCTGTCAGAAAACCCAGTCTTCTGTGCGTCTCTTCTCGAATATTCCTAGCTCACTATTCTTTCAGGCGGCACAGTTTTACATGTATTGCTTGTGCAGTAAAGCAGTGATACAGGTTTAAGAAGTAAATCGTTTTTTAAAAGGATTTTCTCTCTACTCAACAGCTGCTCTTTGATTCCTTCTCTAGTTAATTTTTTGTTGTTCACAAGAAAGAACTTGCTGACCTACCCTATTCCTTTACAGCCTTGATAGATCCCTTATTTGATTTCCTTAGGCTACTGTGTTTTACTTAGGCTACTCTGGGACAGAAACCCGGAAGAAACTGGAAAGTATCACACATTTAAGAAACGGATTTCAAATTCATGATTTCTAATTTTACTAGCATAATCTTACAGTAGGTTCTTTTATTTTCTTGTATGGTCATCAGGAAAGAATGTTTTTATACTGAGATGAGTGGCCTATTGAGAGCTCCATGGTTTATCTAGACAAGCCTAGGAGCAGGGGCATCCTGACAAACAGAGGATGATGGCCCCTTTGAGATTTCGTCAGTAAGTGACAGGAACGATTCAAGGTTATCTTCTCTTTGCACTTGTCTGCAAGGCCTTTTCGAAGGCACTGGCTTTCTCTTTCAAGGTACAGTTCCTTTCTGTAGAAACCATTAGCTCCAACCATTGGGGCCTCCTGTCCCCTTCTTCACTATGAAGCTTACATGTATTTTTTCTTTCCACCATTGGCTTCTGATGGTTCCCAGTTCCACTCAGGGGCTGCCTGATAATCCAAACTGTTTGCCTTCTTCGCCTGTAAAGACAGTAATTGCTTTTAAGAGATTAAGTGATGCTATCATATGAACAAGGCAGAAAGTAAGTACGGTCCATTTCATCCTCTGCTTCCTTGCCACTGGAATATGGTGTGGGACCTGACAGAAAGCACGTGCTTCCTTGGTGTCTTCTTTTAAAAAGAGGGTGTGTGTGTGTGCTAGATTGCCAGTTTCATTTAAGGGTGTGTCTTATGGAACCTTTCGAGTGGGTTGTAGGTTGAGGGTAAAATCATTTGGGGGCATCAGTTGCCACCCAGGTCTCCTTATCTGCCTGAAATGTAGATAAAGGGAAATCAGAATATTGCTTAGGCCTGGCTGGATGGTAGCTTACAGACTGTTAGAACCAGAAAAGACTTTACAGGTCACCTGGTTTAATACCTTCATTTTTCAGCTGAGAAAATAGATAATATTTGGCACTGTATGTCGTGACTGTATCATGCAGTAAGTACAAATTGTTGAACAATTAAAGCCCTTGTTCGGTGCCTACGCAGGACTGGGTCTGTTCTGATGCTTATGTTGGAGCTGGGCCCTGCCCTCCGGTGGCCCCTAGTCTCAGGGCCAAACATAGATGTAAACCCATGTATTTTCTAAGGACCCTTTGACTCTCAATTCTGTGTTCAAGAATGATAAATTGCTGAACAGAAATGTGAAGCCAGCTCACAAAAGGATGACAAATTGGGGGTAGAATATTTTTTTCTCTGCACTCTGACCTTTTGTGTCTGGGGATACTACTAGGGGTTAGGACTTCACTTGGACAGATAGTCAATATTCTTTCTTTATTCTCTTTACTCAGCTTTCATACAACCCTTCTTTACAACTTTCCATCCTTTATCTCTCAAACATTCTCCGGCTTCCCATTCATAATATTTTCCCAGTTTCTCTTTTTGTCCTTTCTTAGTGCACTGCCGGACACATAGTAGGAATGTAATCCAAGTTTGAAGTAGCAAACGAAAGGCACTGTTACCTTCTCTGAAGACGATGAAAAGTCTGGGGATTCAGAAAACAAAAGGAGACACTAGTTAAAAATCTTAACTGACTTGTTTTCCAGCTTACTGTCTTTGAGAAAATATATTAAATGAATAACATTTTAATGCTGGAACAAGTTTTTCCTTGGATAAGTATTTAAAAAAAAAATCCCTGCTTGTGTGCACGTGCACGCACAACTACTCGTGTAAGTCTTAAAGAAGCTGTTAACGCCAAGCCGTTTCTTTCATTTGATTAAAGCCATTAGAAAAGATTAGAGGTGTCTTTAGTTCTGGGGAGATAAGTTTAACAGGGAATGGATTTCAGAAACATCTGGGCAACATATACAACACCTTTCTGTTCCCTTATCTTTAAATGCAGCTGTTTGTGTGGGTTGTTTTTTTTTTTTTTTTAATAACAGATAAGAATGATAAGGTGGAAACAGCATGTTTGAAAGCTCCAATTTCTTAAATCTCATGCAAGTTTCCTCTCATGGCTTCCTTCAGATATATAAATATATGGCGAAGCTAGAGTTTCATTTTTCTTTTTTTTTCTTAGAGAATATTATCTCTATCTGAAAACGTGTCATCACCCAGTGATTGAATGTTGCTGTGTGAGCCTTCTGTCTTGAATAAAGTTAACTTTAAAGAGACCCCCTCTCCCCTGCCCCAAATAATTGTCCTTCCCTGTTCACTTAGAAGCACATGCAATGCTGAGGTTACTGCCCAACGGAGGGCCCTTTTATGATAAGCTAGGAGGGAGTCTTGTGGGTCAGGATTTCCTTGACTTCTTGCCTTTGCTTTTATTAACTCTGCAGGGTAGCAGAACTGCTGGGTGTTGGGGGTCTGTGGTCAGAAACCTGTGCATGGGATCTGTAGGGTGGGCGGCGGGAGGGACGACGTGATCGCCGAAGGCTGTCTCTGGCATATGTAAGCTTCATCATGGGTTTTCTCAGGTGACCACGATGATGATGATGACGACAGTGATGACATATTCTTTCTGTAAGGGAAGGACTGGGAAGTCCGTGCAGCAGCGTTTTCCTCTCCGCATAATTGTGAAGAATAAATCAGTGTTGGTTTGGTTGCCAGCCTGTGTATTGATCACAGTTTTCAGTCCTTGAAAATGCCGGTGAGATCTTATGTTCTTCCTGTTAAATTCAGTAGAGTGGATTTCAGAGGGAGCTATGGAATTCAAATAAAGTCTATTATTTATGGGCACGGCTGACACAAGTGAAAGCAAAGCATTTTACTTAGAGCAGATACATACCCGACACTGGAGGTGGCAGTGAGTGAGCAGGATCTCAATTTGTACATTTACTAATTGCTCTTCTCTGTTGGGAAGCACGGCCAGCGGATCCAAAAGAATGTTTTTTTAAAGTCATCTCCTCAAAGAAGCTGAGACCGTGGTCAGTTGCAGTCTATACTAGTGGGGATTCCCGTGTGCAAGTGGGCAGGGTGGGAGAGGGACTTGACCCAAGTATGCCTCTGGAAGAAAATGTTAAACTCTGAAAACAGGTCCTTTGGACTAGGGTGTGTATGCAGCCTTAATGGCTTAGAAGATTTTTACAGAGTTTATTTCACAGAGGCAGCGGGGGATGGTTGTAAGAGGTTGGGTCTTTTCTTCCTGGATTTATCCCAGTTCTGTCACTAAGTACCTGCAATGTTGGACACTTTCTGTCTTCTTCCTGGGTAACCGGGGACCCATTTATGAAATGAGAAGGTTACGCCAGGAAACTGTTATTCAAACTTTAAAAAAACCCGAGGTTTTGGTATTTCCCATGGCATTTTGATCTAGTCCTTTCCATTCCACTCCATTAAAGAAATACGTATCATAACTCATTAAACTGATTTTGATCATGACCTGCAGTTTGAAAAACCACCCGTATCAATTGATTATTGAGGTCCCATTCCAGATCTCTCTCTTTTTTTTTTTTTTGTAGGATAGGCATATCCTTTTCATTTTGTGGAACACCTTTTGGGAGTGTGGGTTATGTTCATAGAGCCCTTTCAAAGTCTAATCTAATCAGCAAGGTTCAATGTTTTTCTTCTCCCCACTACTCCCTGCCACTCTCCACAAAGTAAGGCCCACAGTGGCCCACCAAGATTTCCCTGCTGGGGACTTCCCTGGTGGCGCAGTGGTTAAGAATCCGCCTGCCAGTGCAGGGAACATGGGTTTGAGCCCTGGTCCGGGAAGATCCCACATGCCGCGGAGCAACTAAACCCGTGCGCCACAACTACTGAGCCTGTGCTCGAGAGCCCACGAGCCACAACTGCTGAGCCCGAGCTCCACAACTACTGAAGCCCACGTGCCTAGAGCCCGCGCACTGCAGCGAAGAGCAGCCCTTGCTCGCCGCAACTAGAGAAAGCCCCCGTGCAGCAACGAAGACCCAACGCAGCCAAAAATAAATAAATAAATACATTCATTAAAAGAAAAAATTCCCTGCTGTATTGGAGGGTGATACAGAAATGGAAAGCTTTTCTGATATTCAGTGGTGTAGACTCTTTCAGGCTGGGGAAGGTTTTGGTTGGTGTCGCTCCCAGGTATGATGGGGGCTTTCAAGTCCTTCAAAAACTTGCTCCTGTTCTGGGGAGAGGATCCCAGGATACCTCTTTTGGCTCCAGGCTCAGCTGTATTTTTGGTCAGCACCTGTACCGGTTCCTGGGTCTGGCCCCATCCCGGACACTTGGCTGAGGAACGTGCTTTCTTCTCTGATTCCAGGAAGTCAGTTGCTTAGACTTCCAGACATTCTTCTTAATCTATGGCCAGGACTAACCTGTGTCTAAACAGAAGCTGAATGGGATTGTTGCAGGGCAAATTTCTTATCTTAAAGATAGTTTGGATGACAGTGATCTCTTGACTTCTTCCATGCTGGCATTTTTTGGTTATTGTTATCATCTCCAGTTCCCATCTGAAAATAGAGCCCCTAGAGGACTTCCCTTTTCCTCTGAACTGTTTCTCTCTGTTTGCGCTTGGCCACATCACGTCAGCTCCCTGCAGCAGGCAGACACAAACTCCCTGTCACCTCTCATTTCAAAGGCGACACCTCTTTTGGGGGCTGCCATAGGGGTATCTTTTCTTCTTGGCTCGTGGTGGCATTTGGCTGTGAACGGTCACACCTCTGCTTGATCTGGTTACCGACTCTCTTTTTCACCCTCATTCCCAGTATCTTTTGAATGACTCCTCCCTTAAGTACATTGCCCAAAGGAGTGATTTTCCACACTCCCATCGTTAGAGTTTTGTAATCAAAGAATGGTTTCAAAAATAGGCACCTATTTTAAAAAAAATTTATTATTATTTTTTAATTTTTATTTTATATTGGGGCATAGTTGATTAACAATGTTGTGTTAGTTTCAGGTGTACAGAAAAGTGATTCAGTTATACATATCCATATATCCATTCTTTTTTGAATGCTTTTCCCACTTAGGTTATTACAGACTATTGAGCAGAGCTCCCTGTGCTCTACAGTAGGTCCTTGTTGGTATCCATATCTCCACACCATGGGGGTGGGGGTGGGGGAGTATAGCTCTTCATGTTTTAATTTGCCACCTTTGACCCCACCTTGCTTCTACACTGGCATCTCTTATTCCATAAAGCCCAAGTTGTGAGAGCCTTGAGGTTTTTTCCTGTGGAAACACCAGCTCTGCCCTTACTAATATTTGAATATTTATTGCGTTCAAGCCAGTAATAAAAATATCATGGCATGTTAACTTTTAATTTTCTCAGATTTATGAGGAACACCAAAAAGAGTATGCTATCTCTGGAATGTGTTGGAGAAAAGAAGTGGGTTTGTCACAAAATTTACTTATTTCCATGGGAATAGTGCCAGTGCCCTATGCTTCATGGAATTTGATTTGTTGCAGAACATTTCATTCCTTCCCAAACTGTGTATATTTGTTAATCACTTAATTTATAGGCCAAGAAGAAGCTTAGATATTCTTAGTCTGGACATATCCTAAAAGAGGGACATCATCTGGCTGTCAGAATTCCCATCTGATTTAATTTCCTGACTCTGAAAGAGGGAGTATTTTCATGAATGTTTTTAAAGATGTAGCTGTAGATGTCCTAGGTCAAAAGTCATATGTAGAGATGAATAAAAAAAAAAAAAAAGGCCCTCTGGTTTTTAATGGTTGAGGATTTCTTATTTATTTCATTAAAAAAAAAAGTGGCAGTTCACTGAGTCCACAATGTATATTATCCTCTGCATAGAATAGATTCCTAAAAAATGCATGTAGAAAGGATGGTTGTATGAACTGAGGACAGCAATGCTAGCCTTCTTCTGTATACAAAAAATGATCACTCAAGCCCACAGAGGAAACCCCACTTTCACACTGATTGTTCTTTGTTGTTTTCTGTTTTGCCCTTCTCTGGTATTGGAGAAGCAGCAGAAATATTGGAAAAACAGATACCACATAATGATTAACAGTGTGGATTTTGGCTTAGAGTCTTATATTGAGGCCAGCTACCCACTGAGTTAAAACCTCTTCCTAAACTAATAATTGGACCACCCATCCCTCTTCCCAGAGGGGTGGTTTTGTTGGTAGCATTCAGTTTATATGTGATAAATGTAGCCAAATATGAATATGAATGAAACATAAGGTTATTTTTGCCTCCCATATTTATTTGGGTTTAATTGGATGGCAAAAATTCAGTGTCATGTAACTATGGAAATCCTTGTTGTAAAATGTAGTGTTTGCCCCCCAAAGCCTAAAGTATGTTATAGACATAGACCCACTTAGAAATGGAAGAGAGAGTTCCACACACACATGCACATTCATACATGTATATACACATATGTACACACATGTACACAGACCCGCACATATATAGGGAACCACACATACATGCACATGCACACACACTTGCCCACATATACAAAAACATATACAAATACACACACCATACCTTATTATCCAAGCTAGCACACTTTATTTTAATAATTGTGCCAAGGTAATGGATACAGACTAGGATTCTCCCAGTCAAAGTGGGATGCACGCTCGCCTATTTATATAGTACATTGTCTTCCACTATGACAAGAAGCTCTTCAAAAAGATTGATGACTCCGTACCAGCGATTTTACATGTTCATTCCTATACTGTCATGGTGAGGAGAAGTTGAGTAAAGACTTCACATCCTTTAATAGAATTAGTCACTTTCTACTGAGGTGTTGAAGCTAATTCTGATGATCTCATCTATGGAATTGGCAGCATTAATATCAGATTTGCCTCTATCGGTTTTCTCCAGAAGTCTTCGTTGTTTGCAATTTTTATGGAGGTAATTTGATTTTTATTAATGTAAGTGATAGAGAAGTTTGGCAACTGGGTACTCCACAGACATGCTGTTTCCTCTTCTTCGTTTACTTTTCCCTTGTTAATGTCATCGAAATGTTGACAGCTGCATAACTCTTTTTAAAGCATTCATAACCTGACAGATATTACAGATATTTGTCATTTTACTTCCAGTAAGTGACAGCTGAAATTAGCTTTTTGCAGTATTGGAGAATAGTGCGGGTGTAACGAGTCCAGTCAAATTTGTATCGCATTTCTTTAATGTGTAAGTGATTTTGAGCTTTGTTAAGGGTTGAGGACTGGGAGGATGTGGGGAGAGGATCAGGTAATCCTTTGTTCTTGGGGTACACTGGAAATTAAACTGGCAGGACAGCGGTATCTCACAGAGTTAAGTCTCAGCGATGAAAGAATCCTTGGGGCCACATCCGTAAACCACGCTTCTGATGCTCAAACCCCTGCCATGCCATCCTTAAACAGTGTCTTATTCTGCTGAGTGGAAACCTGCAGAACTGGAGGTTCGGTTCTTTGGAAGCAATCCATCATGGCTGTAGGAAGCACTAAGTGTTTGAAACCTATTTTTCACATTGAGCCGAAAGCTTCCAACTTGTCATTTCTAACCACTGGTTCTAATACTCCTCTATTTTGGCTATAAGTCCTGAATCTAGTTTTTATTCTTTTAAAACAATGACAAAAATAATGACTAATATTTATGGATCAAGTATGTTGTGGTATACTTTGTAGTAAGCACTTTTATGCATTGCCTCATTTAATTCTCACAACCTCAGAGGACAAGCATTATTATTATACGTAAATTGAAGAAATTGAGGCTCAGACAGGTTGGAGTAACTTGCTGCAGGTTCATGCAACTCCTAAGTGTCAGATCCAGAATTCTTGTCCAGTTCTATGAGAGGCTAAACCAGTGCTTTGTGAAATTGCCCCTTTTACCCATCTGTATTCTAGAATTGGTCATGCATCTCTCATAGGGTGACAAGGCAGTGATATATGTGTTTTTTTGGTAAAGCGATGTACGTGTGTGTCATTTCATTATTATTAATGACATCACCCTAAACATCATCAAGATCACAAACTACCATTCTCATGGCATCATCTAGGTCTAAGTTTGCTTTATTTTTTTCACTCTTTTCTCTCCTGTCACCATTTCCCCTCTCCCTGATAATTTAAATTATATCCTTTTTTCAAGGCCCAGGACAGACACTACTTTCTCTATTTATATTTCCTTGTCCACAATAATTTGTTTTTTTGGAGCTCTGTTGCATGTTGTATTGCTTATATATGGGTTTTTTTTTGTTTCCAAATCACAGGGGGAAAAAAAGCCCCTCAAACTGTCTTAAAAAAAAAAGGGTCAGTGTTGGCTCTCATGGTAGAGGTGGTTTTAGGTAAGGTGTGAGTCAGAAACTCATTCACACCAGATCTAGGTGTCCTCTCTCCATTTCTCAGCAACTCTTCCTTAATAAAGACTTTGATCCATTGCAAGGTGTCTGCACATAGTTCTTAAGAGTGTGTATGTCCTGATTTAAATCTAGCAGGAGAGAGAGTTCAGTTCCCTAGGGCTCAAACAAAATTCCCCAAGTTGAGTCTCACTGACCTGATAGGTCCAAGCAATGCACTGAATGTGTGTGTCCTCCCAAAATTCACATGTTGAAATCTTAACCCCCAATGTGGTAGTAGGAGATGGGGCCTTTGAGAGGTAATTAGGTCATCCCTCATGGATGGGATTAGTGTCCTTATTGGTGCCCTTAGGGACCCCAGAGAGCTCTCTCACTCTCTCTCTCTCTACCATGTGAGGATACAGTGAGAAGTCAGCAGTCTGCAATCCAGAAGAAGATCTCATCAGAACCCGGCCATGCTGGCACCCTGATCTTGGACTTCCAGCCTCCAGAACTGTGAGATGTAAATGTTTGTTGTTGAAGCCGCCCAGACCACCCAGTCTGTGGTAACTGGTTATAGCAGACTGAGATAGGGTCATTCTGTCTCTTGAACCAGTTACTGTGGGCAGGGGCGAGCGGACTCTGCTGATAAAATTAAGCTAGTTGAGCCCCATCCTGGCACAGGAAAATGGAGTCAACTGCACACAAACCAAATTTGGGGAAATCTAGGGAAATGTTAGGAAAGAGGGTAAGGAGAGGTGGATAAAGGGGAGGTAAGCCAACAATTGTCGAGTTACTATGACTTGTTTATGTTGCTTATTTTATATGCATATTATTGGCTATATAGTCATTTGTGAGACATAATAGACTGAAAGTTCCTTGAGGACAGGGACCTTGCAGTGCTGTGCCATTTTTTTATTTTTATTTTTCAAAATTTTTATTTATTTATTTTTTGGCTGCATTGGGCCTTCGTTGCTGCTCGTGGGCTTTTCTCTAGTTGCGGCAAGCAGGGGCTACTCTTCGTTGCAGTGCATGGGCTTCTCATTGCGGTGGCTTCTCTAGTTGTGGCGCACGGGCTCAGTTGCCCCGCGGCATGTGGGATCCTCCTGGACCAGGGATCGAACCTGTGTCCCCTGCACTGGCAGGTGGATTCTTAACCACTGCGCCACCAGGGAAGCGCCTGAAGTGCTGTTTTAAAGGCTCCCTTCCCACTTACTCTAGCATACCTCACTCTCATTACATAAGAAAGTTGAATGATTTTTTCTTTGCTAGATAATATTACCTAGAATGAAATAGGCTATAAAGGAAAATATCTAGTAATTCCATAAATTACCATGGAGAAGGGGAAATAGGTGGGACAGGAAGATAATAATAAAAATTAAAGTTTAAAGTAAGTCATCACCATAGAGTACATCCCCCCTTATTCAGGTATAACTTAATCACAGTAAGTCCCCTACATATGAACCTTCAAGTTGTGAACTTTTAAAGACGCGAATGTGCCCCTGTATGCCAGCTGTTGTACTATACTACTGTTCTTTTCAAGGTACTGGACTGTAAGATTAAAAATGTTTTATTTTTTGTGTTTGTTTTCTATTTATTTGTGGGTAAAGTATTATAAACATGTTAGAGTACACTACTCTGTAGAGATTGTGTTAGTTGGGTACCTAGGCTAACTTTGTTGGACCTACAAACAAATTGGACTTACAAATGTGCTCTTATAATGGAACTCGTTCGTATGTAGGGGACTTAACTGTACACGATTGGATATGCCTTGCAATCTTGGGTTTAATGTGCTCATAGGCACTAAGAGAACATTTTGTTGGGAGAAGGTTCCTGTCTTTTTAGCGTGTTAAATGTGTTGTTAATGAAATTGGATATTTCAGACCAGTATAGATTTATCATAGGTGGTGCTGAATGTTGGGAAAGCTTTATTACCCTTTTGTTGATGTGAAGTCATTTTATCTTACACTCAGGAGCCCGATTAACATTATTGATTTGAATCATACTCATCAAGATCAACTTATTTTGTGTTAATTTTCTTCAACACTGAGAGAGCTGAGACAAGCACAGAATTGAGACAGAATGATTGATTTGACCATGAAAAGCATGTTTTGTACCATAATCTCATTGTAATGCTCCAGTAGTTAAGTTGTGCCAGATTGCTTTTGATGAGGCAATCTTTTTCTGGTTGGGATTCTGCTTAGACCTTATATTGGTCAGCCATTTCCACAATAATGCTGCATAGGAAACCATCCCATTTATTTTCTTGCTCACATTCTGCAGGTTGACTGTGGTTTGGCTGATCTAGGCTGGGTGGCTCTGCCCTAGGCAGCAGGGCAGCTGGCCTTGACCCCAGGCTGTGTACTGGCTTCAGTTCTGCTCCGTGTGTGCATTCTGGGGCTCAGGCTTTGCATGATGTGGGCACACTGAGGGTCTCTGCTCTTATCACATCATTAAATTTCACTGGCCTGAGCAAGTCTCATGGCCAAGACCAATACCAATGGGGCAGAGAAGTAAACTCTGCCCACAGTGGGAGGGCATGGGAAAGGCTGTCTGCCAGACAGTAATCCAAATTATTATGGGCCTTCTGGCCTTGTAACTCTTAGGTCAGAATGCTTATGCCATCTACTTGTCCCCTCATCATCTTGATAGCAAACCAGTTTCTTGACCTAAACTAGGAGGCAGGGCTTCTAAATTTCACTGAGGATTCAACTTGTAGAAGGAACCACTACTCTAGATTGTGAACTCCTAGAGGGCAAAAATAACATCCTGTTTTCCTTTGGATCCCAAAGGACCTGGCACATAATAGACCCTCAGTGCCTATTGTATGTGAGAATGAATGAATAGTGAGTGACAATCTTGTTTCCTTTGTAGAAGAGTTAAATAAGACTGGAAATGCATGACAGAAGTTAAACGGGGAAAAGCTGTTAAAGAGTTAAAGTATCAACCTAAAGAGTATGTGTGTGAGATACACACAAATATATGTATACACACATATGTACACATGTATATGTGTATACATACATATGTATGTGCACATATACAGATACTATTTATTACATAGTATATGTACATGTACTAGTTTATTTAATTTATCTGATAACCCTGTGAAGAAGGACGTTAATGATCAGAGAAGCTAGATTTTCCAAAGGCCAAACACCTAGACAGAATTGGAGGCAGGATTCGAGCCTCAGTTGTCTAACTCCAAGCCAAATGTTCCAGACTGGGGCTGCTTCTCGGAACGGGCTAGTGACTTTTTATTTTCTTCCTCACAAGGACTTTCCTTTTACCTTGAGCCCGATGGTTTGACTCAGCGCAGCATCAATTCCCCCAAGACCGGTCTGTTAAAAGTGGACACATGGAACTTAAGAAAAAAGGGAGCGAATGGCTGGAGAAAGAGGGCTGCTTTCCCTTTCCATTTGAGATTAATGTTCACTCTATAAAAAACATAAAGCATATCCATCCCCAGGGACTCGCCTGACATTTTAAAACTTTCATCTGCTTTAATTCACGATGTTCGAGGAGGGAATTTACACGGAGCCGAGCCCCGGTGGCGAGTTGGCTGCCACGTGCATTTCTCTCCTGTCGTGGCGGGTGGCACGTGCTACAGGCCCAAACAAATTATATAGCTTATTTAACTCCCTCTAAAACCAGTAATGGGCCTATTCAGATTTTATCTGTAATTTTACTTTGTTGTTGAGCAGTATTAATAATGCTGTTGTAAAGCAGGCCAGGGCAGCGCTCCCTGAATTTTCTCGGCTTCAGCGATAGGATAAATAGCTGCTCACAGAGCACAAAGGCAAACGTGTGGATGGTCTCAGCGTAAGTTAGACGTGCTCGCCTGGATTGGAGCCATGTTAATATCACATCTTGCAGATTTGGCAAGGGCTTTAAGAATCCTGTATTTCAAGTTGGTTTTTTATAGAAACTTGCTGCAGAACTGGGCAGGATTAATCATGGCTGAGATATATCACATTTAGTACAGTATTAAATTCTAGCAATGGAACGATGCAAAACCAGTTCATAACCTTATAAGAACATTGCCTGCTACAGTAATCGTAGAGAAATACTGTATATCCAAATTAATGGAGAATAAAATGTCCTGCACTCTGTTTTTGATGTTGGGCAAGGTTCCTGGGTGTTGTTCATTTCTTCTCCTTTACCCTGCCTGAAAGCTGGCTGAGGCAGGCCTTGGGTCTTTCTGGAGTTTATTACCACGGTGGACTTGTGCATGTAGAAGGGGTCTGCTCTGGGCATCCTTGGCTTGGCAGTGATACCTAAGAAGACCTTCCTTCATTCTTGAAAGATTGATTACACACCTGCTATGTGCGAGACACAAAACTGAGCGTGGGGGTTACAAAGTGCCTATGACTCAGTCCCTCCCCTCAAGGAGCTGCCTCTAACTGGGTCCATAGCAGGTAGGGAGTTCATTGCCGTTCTGGAACGTGCCCGTCCCCATTTTATAAGTCTTTATGGATCAGATTTTTCCCTGGGGTAGACATGCACATATTTTTAAGGGGATCCTTGACAGATCTTTAGAGATTATTTCTGTCATTGCCTGTGCCCCAGAAATAAGTTTTGCCATTGCAGTTTGTCTGAAATATTTTGTTGGGTAAAGATACATTGAAATATAGATTAGATAGCAGTGTGAGGGTTTATCAGTGTCTCTTCTCCTCCCCAAAATTACCAGCTGGTGAGAGAACTGGTAAAATAGGTTCTCATGAGGGATCATGGAATCTCCTAGAGAAACTTTAAAAATTAGTAGAATCTGTAGTCTGAGTTAGGTGAAAGGATCTCTGTCATGTCCAGGATTCTAGAAACGTGATGGATGGAGTAGTTATGTCTTTTACCTCTGCTCTCCTTTTTCTAGTAACTGGCATCAAAATGAACTTGACCTTCGTGGCCATTTTAGAGGGGGCCCTGCCTTTAACTATAGGTTTTACTATGGGAAAGGACTAGTGGTTAGAAAGTTCTTAGTCCAGTATTCCTAAGTCTTATAAAAATGAGGAAAGCAATACCTTGGGGTCCACTGTGGCCCTCTGACTCAACCTGTTGTCTACAAAGTGGCATTAGGAAGCAGAAGCTTATTGAAGGCTCTCCTCCAGCCTACCACCAATGCGTCTTCAGGCTGGTCCAACTTTGCTTTCAACTTCCTTGCAACATTATCATTTCCACCTCTAATTACAGATAAAGCATTTTCCAAGGACTTCAGAACTTGCCATTTTGAAATGCAAAGGAAAGAATATGCCCAAGAGATATTATTTGGGAGTTAATGGTCCACCGTGCCCTTCCACAAGAAGGATTCATGGCATATCATGGTTTGAACCCAGTGACCTCGGGCTTCCCAGGTCAAGGAGGTTGCTGAAAGCAGCTCAAGAGTCAGAAGAGATGCTTTCTCTGATCCCTCCAAGGAGAACACATTCCCTGTTCTCTCCCAAGTTGTTTCTCATTGCTGTGCAAAGGTGGCTGGGCATCTGTATTTCTTGGCATGCCCTCTACTTATTTACATAATACACTCCTACCAAACAGTTGCAATTATTTCTTCTTCTCTTTTCAGTCTTAAAATTGGATCTTTTCTTCTTCTGGTAGTTAAGTGAGTCACTTAAATTTAATTTTATAGTCTTTTGGAGTTTAGATTAATGCAGACACTGATTTTGCCAGGCATAAAGCTAGTGCAGTCATGCTCTGCTTCTGCAATTGTTACCACGCACGTAACGATACCAATAAATAGAAGGATGCTTTCAGGCATTTTAGCTAGAGGCTTAAAGATCTGCCACACTACGTTTAGAAGTGTTTTGAGAAAAGATACTTCTCCTTGAGGATTCAAATTTGGAGGCATCTCCTGGCTTCTAAAGGACAGCTTTAGTCCCCGAGGTGCTCTGCAAATGGTGGCCAACATGGGCAGTGGCATTTTAGGCCAGAAGTCACTACGTGGCTGGGAGGGTTTCAACCCATTTGCTCAAGTATCAATACTTGGAGGGATACCTCCTTAGAGAAAGAGAATTCCAAGGTGAGTTTTCCAGGCTGCCCCATCCATCTGGCCACCCACTATCCATTCATTCATTTATCCATCTTCCTATATGTTTGTTGAGAGCTTGTTGATTTCCAGACCCTGGGAAAGCAACATAAATAAGATGTAGCCTCTGGCTTGGGGTCCAGGGAGCAAAGAGATACATAAATAATTTCAGTATAATGTGATAAAGGCTATGAGAGTGGTATGTACAATATATTTGCAGCGAGTATATTGGCTAGAGCACGTTTGGATAGCTTTGCAGTAGAAGGGCAATTTGATCTGGCTCTCATATGAGAGAGTGGAATATAGAAAATGAATAAAGTAATAAATGACAGTAATCACAATAACAAAAATAATAATGGTTAACATTTTTTGGATGCTTACTATGTGCCAGGTATAGTTCTCAGTGCTTTTCATTTTTCTTGTAGTTTTAAATTCTTAACCCTGTACCCCTAATTTGCCCCTACCCTCTTCCCTTTCCTCATTGGTAACCACTAGTTTGTTTTCTACTTCTGTGAGTTTGTGATATATTTTGTGTTTTTTTGCTATATAATTCATTTGTTTTGGTTTTTAGATTCCACATGTAAGTGATATCATAGAGTATTTGTCTGACTTATTTCACTAAGCATAATATTCTCTAGGTCGATCCATGTTGGTACAAATTGTAGAATTTCATTCTTTTTTATGGCTGAGTAATATTCGATTGTGTGTGTGTGTGTGTGTGTGTGTGTGTGTGTGTGTGTATCTCACATTTAAAATCAGTTTCTTTAAGTATTTTATTTACAGGTTTTGAAATAGTGAAGAAATAGTGGATGCTGCAGTCAGTCATTTAATCTTTATTCCAAACCTATAGGGTGGGCCCATTATCATCTCTGTCTTATACATGAGGACTTTGAGGCACAGAGAGATGGAGACATTTGTTCCAGGCCACATCTCTGTGAAGTGGTAGAACTGGAATTTGAACCTGAGCAGTCTGGAAAGCTGCAAAAAAACATTCTCAGCTGAAGGAACAGTGGGGCAGCAAAGTGTGAAAGGGACTGGCTTGGGGAAGACAGGAGGCCATTGGGGCTCCAGGGGAGGTGATGTGGGTATACGAGAGGGTGTAGAGATTTATTGATGGAAGTGTGATAATGGGAGTGTAAAGGCAGAGGAGAGCTGGGGTGGTGAGGGCTGTTCCAGGAGGCCTGAGGACTGGAGGGGCCTGGGGTCTTCCTCTTGGACTCTCCGCCTGCCCTTCTATTTAACCTTTAGGTCTGAACTTAAAAGGGACACTTTCTCAGGGAGGCCATCCCCAAACTACGAGCCCCTTATTAATTATTTTTGTTCTTCCTTTGTGGTGCTAGTTTATTTACAAAACTTAACAGTTCTCTTCCCAACCAGACTGTATGCTCCTGAGAGAAGAGGCTTTATGTGCTGTGTCCACCCTGTGTTCTAATGTCTGGTGCCTGGCGCAGAGCAGGTGCTCTAGAAATATCTGTTGGCTGGCTAACCGGAGAGTTTCTACAGCCTTCATTTACTTCTTTCATTAATGGCTCTTCTGTTGTTTCTTTTCATAGTATCCGTATCATACTCTCTACATCTTCCATAAAACCAAGTTCCATAAGCCTTAAGCCATCTTCATATAGGAAGTATCCAAATAGTAGAAAATGTTTTAGCTAAAGGAGTATTTTCCCTCCAGAGAAGCTTAGGCTCAACCCAACATGTCTGTAATATGAAATCACTTCTTATTCTTAGATTTTCCTTCCAGTGAACACATCGGATCGTAACTCATAACAAGGCACAGTAAAAATAATTGCTGGCTCAGCATAACTGGAGAAGCGAAGGGTTTGGGGAATTATGCATAGGTCCTAGTTCATCTTACGTGGATTCTTGAGAGGTGGCCAGCAGGTTCTTTCATGCTGACATAATTCTCGCCAGGCCATCCCTTTCTCAGACCCTTCATAGGGAGCAAGTCCTTGCCGTTGCATCTGCATGCGTGTGAATCATAAATGGATCTATGAAGTACTTGTCCTGCAATTGATGGGGGAGCCAGCCTTTGCCTTCAGTAGATGTGAGTTCTCTCCTTCTGGCAGGAATTCTGGCGTGCCTGGTGTTCAGGTTCTGTGTGAGGAGTGTGTGGGTGGCAGACCTGTGGCCTCTCATTCTGAACTGGGATGCTACCCATAGCACCTGGGCCGGGGACTGTGCTGGGGCCCTTTCTGAAATGAGCCGCTTCATTATCTGCACAAAGACAGGCCTCTTTCCCAAAGTGAGGGGTTTCCCAGTCTGTCATTTTCATCAGAAGTGATGGATGAGCTGCTGCTGGGAGAGCAGGTTTCGGTGCTGGTTCTTTCAAAGCCTCAGCCCCCCAGCTCCAGCCCTTGCAGCCACTCTGCATGTGAACTTGTGATGACAGAGCCAGAGAATCTTCACATTCAGTACTTGGGTTGCACTGGATTGGTTGGCTTTCGGTTTTTAAAATTTTTTTTTGACTGTGACTGACGTTAAGAAATAGACTTCCCATTGCAGCCTGCACGCACATATATATTTCATAACTGAATGAGAAGTATTACAAAACAGTACTTACCCGTACTCTATGCAGTGTACTCTGTTATCTTCTGTTAAAAAATGCTAGAAGCACCCTGGAATTCAGTTCCACGTGCAGCTGCATTTTGAAAAACAGTGGTTAGATGTCCCAGCCTTCATGAGATCTAATTCTGAGATGAACTCCGATATCCTCCTTTTTATGGATGAAGAAGAGATCCTTAGGTGTGATCTCAGCATCATACAACTAGTGAGTGGCAAAGCTGGGGCTGTAACCCAGGTCTCCTGACTTCGATCCAGCATGTTTACATAAATCGCTATTACTCAGAACATCTCTTCCTTTGTATTCTCGGCGTGTGTTTAACTTTTCTTTCTGGTGTGTAGGAGTCGACACCCTATACTTTTCTGCCTGGACTCCACTCACACCCTCTCTCCCTATGCAGAACCCCATCACCTCTTGGCCGGATGACTCAGCCAGTTTTAAAATTGTGTATGTTCCACCCTAGAGGCAGCATGCCTGTCCCACTGCTCCAGACCCACGGTACAAAAGTCACGTGGTTCTTGTCCTCAGATAGCTTACTGTCAAAGTGGGTTGACATGGCAGAGCTTCTTTCTATTAGCAGAAACACAAATGGATGAACAGGATTATTAGAAATGTGTTTTGGAAAAGAGCCTCTACCCCAAGATTTTATTCTCCCTGGTAAAATAAGAATCAGCTTCCGCAGCAAGGAAGCTTGAAGCTGTGGTCACTAGAGGAGAGAGAAGTGCTAGAGATGCTGACCTTTGTTTGCATTAGGAAGGTCCATCCTCCTGGTGTTGCTGCCTTGACCTTTTCCTTTCTCCATGGGCTCCATTGCTTTTTCCTCTGTTGTCCCTGGGACCCTTAGCCCCTTTTGGAGCTGAAATCTGTTTCCTTTTGGCAAGACACCTCTTGCCTGCGAAGTACGGATATGACAACTGCATTTTACAAGCTCACGTTAAAAACACCCAGTCCAAAACTATGGACGAAATGGGGCAAGATATTTAAAATCTGCCCTATTCCACCAAATCTGGAAGACGTGCTGTCTATTCTAGTAGTGTTTCCTCCCTGCCCATCCCTCCGCCACAACCTGTGAGTCCCCTAGGCATAGCTCTCTGAACCCCTGGCTCAGGCATGGTGGAGAGGGGACAGAAGCAGAGGAGCAGCCCTGGGAGGATCCCTTGTGCACCCAGCACAGCTGCACCTTCAGAACTCTGAGCATGGCAGTTGAGGAATTCTTCTATGACGCATTATTTGATGGCTTGGGATCATCCGCTTTGAATCTGGCACCTGGACGACAGTTACCTGCACATTTGAACTTGCGGAGAGCAGAGTAGTCTGCAATGTATTCGCCCTGCCCTACTCAGGAGCGCTGAGCTGCTCCCTCCTTTGAAATGCCGTAGGCAGCTACTCTATAGTTTTTGCCCATGGCCCCTCCTGTTCTCTGCGTGGCACGGAGGGACCCCTTTCTGTACTATAGTGCTTTGGCTGTTGTAATTCTGATTTAGAAAAACAGCTTCGCTTGGAGAGAAACATTAATTAGATGCAAAGAGGGAGTTATTTCATCCTTCGGGTGGGGAAGAGTGGGGAGTGAGGGAGAGGAAAAAAAGTACCACAAATAAATTATCTCCTATTTGGGCAGTGTTTTATGCTTGTCAGCTGTCTGTTGCCAGAGAACCACAAAGTAGCTAAATACTTGTGACACCTTGCCCAATCAAGGTATAGCAAAAGGATGTTACGGGAGCCTCTTTGTGACAACCTGTGCTAGTTTACATTAGCTTAACCAATCGCTTTTTCGTCTGTGCTTGGAGAAATTTGTTAAATTAATTCAGTTGCAATTAGCAGATTTATGGGAAAGTACCCTGTTATCCTTTAATTGGAGAGCATAAAACTACAAACTGAATCCGCTGGTTCTATTTGTGTAATAGGCAATCTATCTACGACAAGATTTGATCGATGGAGTCGTATGATGCCCTTGCCTTGTTTTATATTGGCTGTCAGCGCTTAACTGGGACTGAAGTATCTGGGTAACAAAAATTGATATAATGACTTAATGCGCCTTATTCTCTTTGAGCTACATCAGTTTAGAGCACTTCTGAGAGAAAAATGTCTGGAAAATATCAGGGAGTCATTTATCAACCTGTTTTCATTAGCATACTGCCTAGCTCTGGCAAGGATTTGAATAAAAAAAAGCAGGATGGTACAATTTATTTCAGGCCCCATATTTCTTGGATGAAAGGAGACTTCTAATAAAAGGAAATTCAGAAAGATGCTTTTTCTAGCTGCTTTTTCCCTAACGAAAAACCCTACTCCTAAAGCTTTTTTTTTTTTAAATTTGTTTGGAGTTTTGCTGTTAATAATATGCTGGGGACCATATCCCTGGGAAGGTAGTTAGAAAAGTAATGCAAAATGCATGGTAGTTATGATATGTAGAGAAAAAATGCTCAAACAAACAACCCCCCTGCCAAATTACCTAGGTGTGTCCTGGGTATGTGTCTGTCTGTCTGCCTCTGTTGAGCATGCGTATGTGTTTACGATCCGCAGTTAAACAGTGAACACGGCGAGAAGTTCTCTGCATAAGTGGGTGTTTTGTAGCATGAAAGGATTTCAGAAAGTTAAGATACAGCCTTTTGAGCTTTCTGGAGTGGGAGCCGAGGGGAAATAGAAACAGATCAAAATGTTTGTATAGTGGGCAAAATGCATTTGGTATATGGAGTCATTTGTCCTACCCACCGTGCGGGAGTGAGTCCTTTTTTGCATGAAATTTTTATGCATCAGTCAGCCTGCATACAGTGTGCCTAATGTATAAAATAAATTGGTGCATAAATCAGATTAAGAGCAGCGTGTTGCCAACTTTCGAATTTGCACACAGGGATTCAGTATGGATATGGAGGAATTCCCATTTTTAAAACGTCTCTAATAGGGGACCGGGTATCTCTCAGGTAGGCATGGCACACAGGGACATGTTATTCACTCAGCTCCCCCACTTCTCACCCCAAATAACGACTGGAGCAGTGTCGGAGATGTCAGAGCAGCAGTGCGGAAGTCTGGTGGAACACAGTCGCGTGTGGAGGGTAGTGACACAGTATTGAAGATAATATTGCTACCCTGTCTATAGCTCCTAATTATGGTGAGGAATTGGTGTGCAAATCGATAGTGATTGATGGTGGGGGTGAGTATGTGCACGCTAGTCACATTGATCTGCATGTAGATTCCTTGACATAATAAGAAGTTATTACCAAAAGACAGTCACTGTCTGACTGCTGATTCCTCAGCACATCCTTATATTGGTGAGAGCCACGGTATCTGCACCCAGGGTGTGAGTTTGCCCCACGGTTGCCTGTTGTAAGTCAGGCCTGTGCGTCTGGTACCCAAAGAGCGGCTGTTGCGTAGATGGGAGTCGAGGTCACACTGACTGTCTGTCAAACAGCAGTGCTGCGGTTAACCAACAAGACGGGGGATGTGTCTTGCTTTTGTTTTTAAGGCAAGAAATATGCTACAGGGGTTTGACTCTGGGTTAAAAACATACATCGTAAATAGTTTTCTTAAGTATTATGCCTATTAGTGTTCTTTTCTTAACACCATTTTCCCCAAAAGCCCCAGCTAGCAAATGATCAATTGATGAAAATACAGTTGCTTTTGTTTTATCCCTTTTTCCTCTTATTATGCTTTTTGGAAGTTAGAGATTTTTTAACCATCTAGCGATTTTGCTTCTTAAATCTCATATGTAGTTGTATGCTTCTGTATTTCTGCTGCCTCAGAGCTTTTTTTAAAAAAATTAATCTTTAAGCTTGTATCTCTTTGTTCTTCCTTTTCCCCCTCCCTTCCAACAAAACCTCATCAACTCATTCTTTATAGCTGTCCCTTTCTCCCCCTCTCTTCAGTAGCCTTTGTTAACTGACCTGAAGGATGCAGTTCATATTCAGAGCTCAGGTAGGAGGTGGTATGTCTCCTCTTCACGTGCTTTCTCTGGCCAAAATCTCTGTGCCCTAGCCTACAATACTCCATTACCTATAGCCAGCAGTTTGTTTTTTAAAACATTGTCATGTCCCTCTATGACCTGATTTTTTGGTTTTCCTTAAGAGTCTGCTACATTAGGAAGTTATTCTTGAAACTGAATGCAACTGGAGTGTGATGACGGTGTTCTCACCTTCTTCATTCTTACTGGACATGGTCCTGGCTCTTTGAAGGAGACCCCTTGAAGTTGGTGGAGCAATGGATACATACAGAGAGTTATTAAAAAATGTAAGATTGTTTATTATAGGTACTAGTTACAGTAATAATAGAGGGTAAATAATAACAATTTAAATTTCAGACTGCTTGTTGTATCAGTTAGGTCTGGCTAGGTAATGCCGCAGTAACAAATAACTCCAGAATCTCAAAGGTATAAGACAGTGCAGATGTATTTCTCAGAATGCTTCATGTACATTGTGGGTTGGTAGAGGGGCTCTGATCAGTTTATTCCCACAGGGACTCAAGATAGCACAGCAGTTGACCTCTTAAACGTTGCTGGATGGTGAATGAAAGGGAAAGAAAGTTCTGAAGGATCTTACTTTGGCGAGTAAATGTACCACAGCTCATAGCAGAACTAATCACAAGGCTCTGTTCTTACCTTGTGACCCAGAACAGGTAGAACAGACGGATTTGGTAAACACCTTCCATACTGTTGATTGGTTGTACAAAACAGAAGAAAGTTATTAAAAGCTTTGAAAATAAGAAAAGTGTTGATAGCTTTCACAGCACACAGATTGGTGATGACTGAAGGAGTGCAGAATAGTTGAGCTAAAAAGGTCTAAAAAGATGATCTGGTTCAACTCTCTCACTTTTACAGAGGAAGAAATAGAGGTTCAGAGAGGGGAAATAGCTTTCCCAAGGTCACAGTGTTGGAGAGGAGCAAAACTGGGGTGCAAACCCAAGTTTCTTGACTTGACTCCAATATGGCTTCTCTCTTTGACTCTCTCACCTGTTATCTGGGGAGCCTCGCGTTTCTCGTGTGGACTGCTGCTCAGCCTGTGTGTAGGTAGGGCACATTCTAACTGCCTCTCCACTGACCTCAGGCTTGCATTTGGCAGCTTTTACCTTGTCCAGGTGCTCTGGGTCTGCTTAGCTTCTTGGCTTCCCCCTTCCAGATTCCTTGGCCACCATGATGTTTTCCTGCAGATGGTATTTGGTTATGAAGCTACAGATTCCGTTGATTTTTATTTTAAGTACTAGAATTTGAATGCTTTCATCAAATTCTGTAAACATGACACAGGGTATAAAGGGTGGTATTGAGACGATGGCATGTTGAGCAGAGTCACTAAAAGGAGGTGAAACCAGGAGGAATATCACAGGATGAAGTGTTCACTGATTGATTTCTTCATAATGTATACCTCTTCTGCTTTGAGAAGGTGAGAGAAGTAGTGATTTGGTCTGGACAGTGGTCTGTTGTTGTGTTTTATGGTGACTCAGCAGACGAAGACAAAGACTCAGCAGAAGGCAAAGTTTGGGTTGACATTTCCACTGGCTTTTGAAAAACTAGTTCAAGTTTATGCTTCAGACATTGGGGGCAGGTAGGTAGAATCAAGGTTTTTAGACAGGGATGGAAAAACTTTAATACTTGCAATTGTTAACATGTATGAGGTTGTACTTTCCGTATGATTTTCACTACAGACCCAGGTTGCACCTTCCTGTTAGAAGAATATTAGTTGCTTTCTTATAGCCATGATTATGGACATAAGCATTTATCAGCATGACTTATGTTATAACTCAAAACCTGGGATTTTTGGCATTGGATTCTTTTTTTTTTTTTTATAACTTTAATAGCTGCACAGTATTTTTTTTTTTTAATAGTAATCTTTTATTTATTTATTTATTATATTTATTTTTGGCTGTGTTGGGTCTTCGTTTCTGTGCGAGGGCTTCCTCTAGTTGCGGCAAGTGGGGGCCACTCTTCATCGCGGTGCGCGGGCCTCTTCACTATCGCGGCCTCTCTTGTTGCGGAGCACAGGCTCCAGACGTGCAGGCTCAGTAGTTGTGGCTCACGGGCCTAGTTGCTCCGTGGCATGTGGGATCTTCCCAGACCAGGGCCCGAACCCGTGTCCCCTGCATTAGCAGGCAGACTCTAAACCACTGCGCCATCAGGGAAGCCCGCATTGGATTCTTAAATGGCTAATGTCTTTGGGAGACAAGGCAGAGGGTGGTGTGCCTGTGTGGCATCAGAAAGATGCCTTCTTGCCCATATGGAGGACCCTTGTCAGCATGATGATTTTGTGTGACCCTCATATTCCATTCAAAATTAAAAACAAAAACTCAAGGCAAACTAATCTTCATTAGATCGCCATTATATACCAGGTGCATGTGTGCACACCCCCTTTCTCTATTTATAGTGTGTGTATATATGTGTGTGTGTGTGTGTATGTATATACACATACAATATCTTTCTGTGTATATGTGGCATTTCTCGTTTGCTTCATAGCCTTATGAAATAGGTATTGTTGCATGGCTAACATCTGAGTGCATACTTTTGCTTACTCTGTGCTTATTGCTGTCTTAAGTGCTTTACATGAATTAACTCATTTCATCCTTACCATCATGCTCTGGAATAGATATTATTATCCCCATTTTGAAAATGAGGAAACTGAGGTGTCTAGTCTAATATACCCAAGGTCACATAGCTAGGGTGTGATGGAACCAAGGTTCAAATCCAGGCAGTCAGAACTGGTGCCTGGAACACCTCAGAGCTGGTGTTTGAACCACTCTGCTGGACTGCTTTCCTCACCTTTCCTACCCCATTAATGAAGGGAGGAGTTACAGGGCAGTGGAATGCGATCCAGACACGCAATCAGAAGATTGGATCCAAACTCTGGTTCTGAGGCCTACTCTTTAGGCTGTTGTAGGCAATTCCCTTTGCCTTTCTTTTCCTTTTCCTTCCTCCCTCCCTCCCTCCCTCCCTCCCCCCCTCCCTCCCTCCCTTCCTTATTTTTTTGGAGTATAGTTGTTTTACAATGTTGTGTTAGTTTCTTCTGTACAACAAAGTGAATCAGTTATATATACACATATATCCACTCTTTTTTAGATTTCCCTTAGCCTTTCTTAGCTTCATCTTCCCCATCAGTATAAGAATACTCACCTTTAATCCAGAGGCCATAGTCCTTAGAGTGAAGAGCTTGTGCCCAAGGAATATTTCACAAGAATCATTGGCATGCCAGAAGACAGTGTAATGAGAAAGGAATAAGATGGATCAGTATTTTTTTAATTGAAGTATAGTTCATTTACAATGTTGTGTTAATTTCTGCTATACCGCAGAATTATACACATATAGACAGTTATACACATATAGACATTCTTTTTATATATTCTTTTCCATTATGGTTTATCACAGGATATTGGATATAGTTCCCTGTGCTCTACAGTAGGACTTGTTTATCCATCCTATATATAATAGTTTGCATCTACTAACCCCAAACTCCCACTCTTTCCCTCCCCCACTCCCCTCTCCCTTGGCAACCACAAGTCTGTTCTCTATGTTTGTGAGTCTGTTTCTGTTTTGTAGATAGGTTCATTTGTGCCATATTTTAGATTCCACATATAAGTGATATCGTATGGTATTTGTCTTTCTCTTTCTGACTGACTTCACTTAGTATGATAATCTCTATTTGCATCCGTGTTGCTGCAAATGGCATTATTTCATTCTTTTTTATGGCTGAGTAGTATCCCATTGTATATATGTGCCACATCTTCTTTATCCATTCATCTGTCGATGGACATTTAGGTTGTTTCCATGTCTTGGCTATTGTGAATAGTGCTGCTGTGAACATAGGGGCGCATGTATCTTTTTGAATTATAGTTTTGTTGGATCAGTATTTAATGTTCGGACTGAACTGGCACCCTCACTTGGTACAGGTGATCACCATGTGAGCATGTGTTACACACAGTAGGGGTGCTACCTATGACATCACCTGGGAATTCTCTTTGAAGAGCAGTTCATAGGGACATCCCTTTTTTTGTTTTCAGCATTTTGCAAATCTTATTAGTCTCTGGCTACAGGATGTTAGTGATGTGGTTAACTTTATTTTAAAAAAAATTCTCAAATAAGAGAACCTTTGCATTATATTGATACTTCATTATAAGTTGGGGATTGAATATAAAAATCTTTGGTTCCAGCAGAGATTCCTTGATTTTGTCATGAGAATGAACTTGAGAGTTTAAAAAAAATTATTGTACATAAGAGTTCTCCATTTTTCTTTTACAAAAAATCAAGCCTTCTTAATTTTTTCATTCCTAATGCCTACCAGAGTATAAATCCTAACAGATTATGTTGGACAAAAAAGACACTTGAGAAAATGCTTTCTGAAAGAAGCTCATGCTATGGAGAGAACATTTTGGAAACAGATGTTTGGAAAGGTTTTCATCCTCATTTAAGCTCACTGCTAAAAAGTGTCTAGGTGTATCATCTATAAAAATTCTCATCTTTGCATACTTTAAAATGTTTGGAAAAAAGAAGTTTCTAACCATTTAAAAAGTCTTCCCAAGAAGGAATTTTAGTGGGTTTTGAATTCACTGGTGAAATATATAAAATTGCCACACATTTTGCATAATCGACATTAAGGATTGTGGCAATTTACCCACTGAATTTAAACAACAGTCTGAGCATTACTGGTTAGTGAGATTGAAAAAGTTTCACGATTAAATAAACTCAGCCAGGGACTTCCCTGGTGGTGCAGCAGTTAAGTATCCACCTGCCAATGCAGGGGACACAGGTTCAATCCCTGGTCCAGGAAGATCCCACGTGCTGCAGAGCAACTAAGCCCGTGCACCACAACTACTGAGCCTGTGCTCTACAGCCCATGTGCCACAACTACTGAGCCCGAGCTCTACAGCCCATGCGCCACAACTACTGAGCCCACCTGCCACAGCTACTGAAGCCCACGCGCCTAGAGCCTGTGTTCTGCAACAAGTGAAGCCACCGCAATGAGAAGCCCACGCACCGCAACGAGGAGTGGCCCCCGCTCACTGCAACTAGAGAAAGCGTGCGCGCAGCAATGAAGACCCAACACAGCCAAAAATAAATAAATAATTAATTTTTATTTAAAAAAAAAAAAAGTAAATAAACTCAGCCAGTGATCTATTTCTTCCATGTGTACTGTGGTCCTAAATAATAACCCCCTGAAAGTATCAGGTCCCAATTCCTAGAACCTGTGAATGTTACCTTATATAGAAAAACAGTCTTTGCAGATGTGATTAAAGATTTTGAGATGAGGAGATTATCTAGGTGGGTCCTAATTGAAATCACAGGTGTCTTTATAAGAGAGAGGCAGAGGGAGATTTGACACAGACAGAAGAGGAAAAGGCAGTGGTGACCAGAGAGATGGGAGTGATGTGGTCACAAGCCAAGGAATGCCAGCAACCTTCAGAAGCTTGAAGTTTGAAGAGGTAAGGAACATTCTCTGCCCTACAGCCTTTGGAGAGAGTATGGCTGTACTAATACCTTGATTTCAGCTCAGTGATATTTTTTAGCCCCCAGAACTAACAAAGAATAATTTTTAAAAATTCTACCAAGATGGTGGTAATTTGTTACAGTAGCCACAGGAAACTAAGACATATACTTAAGTAATGTTTAGAACTGTAATTCATTTATTAAAATCAAATGTTACAATAAACTGAAATTAGAACTAGGCTTTTAAGTTTACTTTTTACAAAGTGTTAAGCCAGTATTTTTTTAAAATTTATTTATTTTATTACTTATTTTTGGCTGCATTGGGTCTTCATTGCTGCGCCCAGGCTTTCTCTAGTTGCGTCAAGCGGGGGCTGCTCTTCGTTGTGGTGCGCGGGCTTCTCGTTGCGGCGGCTTTTCTTGTTGCGGAGCACAGGCTCTAGGCGCACGGGTTTCAGTGTGTGTGTAGTTGTGGCACACGGGCTTAGTTGCTCCACAGCATGTGGGATCTTCCTGGACCAGGGCTCGAACCCGTGTCCCCTGCATTGGTAGGCAGATTCTTAACCACTACGCCACCAGGGAAGCCCCTTGGTGAGATTTTATTTTTTAAATTAATTAATTAATTTGTTTATTTTTGCCTGCCTTGGGTCTTTTTTGCTGCGCGTGGACTTTCTCTAGTTGCGGCTAGTGGGGGCTACTCTTCGTTGAGGTGCATGGGTTTCTCATTGTGGTGGCTTCTCTTGTTGCCGAGCGTGGGCTCTAGGCTTGTGGGCTTCAGTAGTTGCAGCATGCGGGCTTCAGTAGTTGTGGCTCGCAGGCTGTAGAGCACAGGCTCAGTAGTTGTGGCGCACGGGCTTAGCTGCTCCGCAGCATGTGGGATCTTCCTGGACCAGGGCTCGAACCCGTGTCCCCTGCGTTGGCCTGTGATGGGGGTGGTGGTAGGAAGGGGGTTTGGAGGCAGTTGTGGTGGGATGAGCCATGGGACTATGCCCAGCTTTCCTGCAGTTCACCCAGTAAGGCAAGTAGCTTTATGCTTTTGCCTGAACGTGAGGGGCTCTGAGACTCTGCCAAAAGTAGAACAGTAGAAAATTCATGAACATCAACTCCTCTTCCCTGTGAGGAATACTGGAAGAGAAGTAAAATTCGTACCCTAAACAGGTTGTTAGATCACCAAGGTGCTAACACCCATGATTGCAGGGAACAGGGATAAATTAAACTTCGACAATCCTCAGACCTAGCTTTGGCCAATTGCTTCACTCTTCTTCCTGACCAAAGATGCAAGAGCAGCTTCTTTTACTCCAAGTGTTAGCAATAAACTACCTGGATTTGGAAGCGCTCTCTCTTCCGGCTCTTCTTTTGCTAGAGCTAATAATGACAAGAAAATAACCAGTGGGGTGGTGGGTGCTGACAAGCGATAATAAGAATTTCAGGCCTGCTGTAATCCCTAGACCAGCTAAACTGCACCTGTGAAAAGGGGCGAAGACCCAACTAGCTGAATCACGAGCCTAGTCAGCTCTGTCTTTAAAATAAGAGTATAGGGGCTTCCCTCACGGCACAGTGGTTAAGAATCCGCCTGCCAATACTGGGGACACGGGTTCAAGCCCTGGTCTGGAAAGACCCCACATGCTGCAGAGCAACTAAGCCCGTGCACCACAACTACACACACACTGAAGCCCGAGCGCCTAGAGCCCGTGCTCCGCAACACGAGAAGCTGCTGCAATGAGAAGCCCGTGCACCACAACGAAGAGGAGCCCCCGCTTGCTGCAACTAGAGAAAGGCCGTGCATAGCAACGAAGACCCAATGCAGCCAAAAATAAAAAAATAAATAAAAATTAAAAAAAAAATGAGTATAGGTCAGTTGTTGAAATGTACTTATTGTGCAGTGGTGGTGATGGAGTGGGGGGTTTCTTTGCCATTGCTTGTAACACTAACACTGACCCCCACTGTCATTGTTCCCACGGCTCTAATAGCCTCCTAGGAGGGGATTCCAGTAGTAACTGTTGCTGATATCTGATCCATTTTCCATACTGCTCCAGGTAATGCCACTCTCAGGTTTAAAATCTTCCAGCGGTCCCCCTTAGGTTCAGAACTCTTGCCATCGTTTGTGGGATTTTCTCCTCTTCCTCCCTAGCCTTCAGCCAAATCGTGTGCTGCTCTATTTGTTCTCTGCAGAGGACTTTCTTGTCTCAGGGCCTTTGCACACGCCTTTCCCATTGCCTTGACTCACCCCCGCCAATTTCACCTAGCTAACACCTTTGCATCCCTCAAGTCTCAGATTAAATGTCACTTCCTAAGGAAGGCTTGTCTTGAATCCTGTTGACTAGTTTGGCTTCCCTTGCTGTATGTTCCCATAGCATCCTGAATGTCACCATTAGGGTAGTTACTTCACATGTAGTTATGTATGCAGTGTCTCCGGGCCCTGTAAGACCGTCACCTCTGAGAGGTCGCTGCATGGTACCAGGCACATGATCCGTGTTCCGTCCCTATTTACTAGATGAATGAAGCTTTTCAGGAGAGAAAGTGCTGAGTTATTTCCTACCCCCACAGCTAGCGTAGTGCCTGGCGCTCAGTAAATGTTGGTTGAACGGAGCGCAGCAGAGAGGCAGCAGGCCAGGGCTTTAGGGGCTGTGACCTTGATGTACGATACCAGGCCTCAGCCCCTCATTTCCCTTTATTCCATCCCAATGAGGCCCAGGTCTGAGTACCTTTAGAGGCAAATGGGGAAGGGTGATGGTGGTGGTCACGGGGTAGATCTGACATTAATTGGCTTTTTGGAAAGAAAAAAAAAAAATACAGATATACAGATTCATTAGTGACAAATACTTCTAGAAACAACGACCTTAGAACATTTTATTGCCGTACTTCATTGCTGTGCTTCTGAGATGAAAAAGAGAAACTGAAAGGCAGAGGAGACAGTTATCATGGCTACCTTTGCATTCTGTTAGCTGCCTTTGGTTTCTTAAAAGATTCCCATATGAGTCGTGGTTATAGTTTTCAAGTGTATGTCTTGTTTTTGACCTGGGAGTGAGAAGAATCACTTTTGGGCCATGAAAATAAATACCGATTAAGTGCAGAAATGGGTCTCAGATATCAGCCCCACCATCTGAAATGTAAATATCTCCTGAAATTCCTGCTTAAGGACAGATTTCACCTGCAAGTAGACCGTTATATCTTACTGAAAAATATATACACCCTAGTGAGGGAATAAACACATCATTACACTTTCATGACAGATAAGCTCGGCTCTGTTCGGGTGTAAACTCATTTTTCTTGGGTTGACCTTTAAATAGTATTGTGCTATTGTATGGGATTTAAATCAATAATTTTGTCAAAGCAAAATATACTGCAGGTTTTTTTTTTTTTTCTTTATCATTTAAACAGTTCTGTAAACTCTCAAGGAGTAATGGATCTCAACATGCTGTCCCCAGGAAGGAATAGGGGAGGAGGGGGCGCGGGGGCAGTGGAGGGCGGCAAACCACATATAAAAACTCACTTAGCAGCAATGAAGCAGAAGCCGGGGATGGCTGCAGATCTGAGAGAGTTGCGTTTTCTCTTCCAGGCAGCTGAGATGGAGGTGCCAGTGTGGGCTGTAATTAGTGGTGTAATACCTTTTCTGCATTCCTGTTGTAAAGCAACAAAGTGTCCCAGGTGTGAGGAGGTTAAAATGAGAAGTACCCAGTAGTTATGAAGCAGCAATAATGAGTTTCCTTCTACTTACCATGGATTTGTGTGATATACAGCTTGCAATTAAGCATGGCTTGGTGATTCAGTGATTAATGTATATACAGCTCCTAAAGGAGGGAAGCTGCCCTCCCTTCCCATCCTTCATGATGTTTACAGCTGGGTACCTATTAACAGGAAGATGGAAAGGGCCATTTACAATTCAGTAACCTTTATGACAGTGAACTCTTTAATCAGCATTTTATTTCCTTTGTAACACTTTAGTCATCTACAAATGTCAGAATAAAATAGGGCCATGAAATATTTAGGATCAGCATGTGGAAATTGACTTCCCTTGATTTAAGCTGCTGTGTCTTTTCATTTTGTTGTTTTGGGAGCTTTTACTTTTATTGAAAGACAATTTATAACTAAATGCTCCCAGCAGTGACTGGCATTAGGGTAGGAGGAATTTCAGAGCCAAGTTCTGGTTCTATAAAATGTGTTGACGCTTGCTATATTGGGTAATAAGTTATTCAAATAAAAACACGAGCAAAGGGTTTGCATTTCAGACCAGTATTTAGTAGAGGTACAGCAGACTCTGCAGAGTTTATGACAAAATACCCCGACATATTTCAGAAAGGTAATTAAGTATGAAGTACATCCATAATAATTTAAGTCAGTTATAGTGTGTACCTGAAATATGCGTTATTGTCTCATGTTACTTTCTTAGTGGGATTCTGGGACTTTTTCACTTCAACAAGAACCACCTTTCAGCTTTCTTGTATTGTTGCCAATGTATGTGATATGTATTAGCAGAATTGCCATGTTTATGTTAAAAGACCTTTAAACAGTGATATTGTATTAAATGATTGCATTATTATTTTTTACTTGCATCTTTGGTAAATGTTAACCCATTTTAAGCCAGGGAACCCAAATGTGTCTCAAGTGATGTGTTTTAAAAATGAGTCTTGGACAGTGGCATCCTTTAAGGATTGGGCATGGTGCAGTGCTGCCCTGCCCCACTCCCCTGAAGGTTCCCGGTGACCATTTGTTGACCTGGGGATGAGCCTCAATTTAGGGAGCTAGTACTTCTTCAGGGGTAGTGAGAGAGTCTTGGTCTCATATGGACCATATAGGACCTCCTTTGATCCTTTTCCACGACATACTGGGAAGGCGGTACCTTTTTTTGTGCTCTGTGGAAACTGGTCATATAAATCAGCATGGTGCAGTGCAAAGACCAGCAACCTGCCTGCCAGCCCCAGCCCTGACAGGAGCTCTGTGTCATGGACAAGTTCCTTACTTTTCTGGGCTCCAGTTTTCTCATCTGTAAACTGGACTGGTTTATCAGACTAGGTGTGCCTTCAAGGGAGCAGGGAGACAGGCGAGGGGAAGGGGGATACTTGGAGAATCAATTACGATCTTAACTTCAAACTGCTGCGAGTACAGGGTTTCTGTACCTACACTGCATAGACAGGAATCCTGGAGAGAATACCTTTACCTGGATGATGGAAGGAGAACTGCTGGAGTTGGGGAAACTCTCATCATCTCATGAATTCGTTGCTGTTGTTGTTGCTACTGAATGAGTTAAAGTATCCCTTGAAGCACTTCACACAGAACAAGGCATCCAGTGTTATTTTTCCTTTTCTTTGTTTTCATAAAAGGACAGGTACTCAACTGTCTTCTTTTTTTAAAAATAAATTTATTTATTTTATTTATTCATTTTTGGCTGCATTGGGTCTTCGTTGCTGGATGCAGGCTTTCTCTAGTTGTGGCGAGCGGCGGCTACTCTTCGTTGCGGTGCGCGGGCTTCTCATTGCGGTGGCTTCTCTTGCTGTGGAGCACAGGCTCTAGGTGTGCGGGCTTCAGTATTTGTGGTATGCAGGCTTCAGTATTTGTGGCGTGCGGGCTTCAGTATTTGTGGTATGCGGGCTTCAGTATTTGTGGTATGCAGGCTTCAGTATTTGTGGTATGCGGGCTTCAGTATTTGTGGCACACGGGCTCAGTAGTTGTGGTTCGTGGGCTCTAGAGTGCAGGCTCAGTAGTTGTAGCGCACGGGCTTAGTTGCTCCGCGGCATGTGGGATCTTCCCGGACCGGGGCTCGAACCCGTGTCCCCTGCATTGGCAGGTGGATTCTTAACCACTGCACCACCAGGGAAGCCCTCAACTGTCGTCTTTTAATGAAATGTCAACCTACAGAGTGTCAGCAAGTTATTTGAGTTGGCATGTTAATGGAGAGAGTTGAGGTATTAATTTCCAACTTGAGAGTTTCCCCCACTGAATTCAGGGAATGAGATACAGAAGAAAGAGACCCAGGGATTAGAAGTCTGACGCTGGGCAAGGAAACAGGCTCAGGGCTTAGGGTAATTACGGGACACCTTTTTCTCTGTTTTTCCATCTCACTTCCTTGCCTGATGTTCAGCTGTCCTCAACAGCTCGCTTTTGAAATGGTTCTTTGGAACTTAAATGGGCGTTGGCAAGCAAGATGTTCTAAGGGGCTGCAGGAGGGGCTCCAAACCCTCAGGCTTTGAGGACTGGAGTTTCCTTATTAGAAGCGAGTTCCCTGGGAACACTGGGGGAGGGGCTGAGTGACGTCAGCAGCAGGGCTGGCCATGCTTGCATGGGTGCTGGTGAAGAGGTGGCTGTAGGGGTAGCTGGTGGCATGTTGGGGGGTTGCTGGGAAAGGACGGTTGGGGGGGTGGTCCAGGAGAGCATTTCAAAGTGACTTTTATTGAATCTTTTGCCCACCACCTCAAAGGAGATGCCCACGGTGGTGTCTTGGATGACAGGAGGCGTTGGGAGCTTGAAAAATCTTGGTGGCTGTAGTTTTGCTCCCAGTTTTCTGATTTTTCAATTCATTTAAATTCTTTACTTAAAAATTTTAAAAAGCCTTAAAAAAAATTACAACAGTGTTGTGAAGCATAATCAGAGAAAGTTTGAAAAAAATGAATAAAAACAGTTGTCTATAGCTCTACCACTTTAGCTAATAATGTACACGATTATTTGTGTATATTCTCTGTCTTTTCCCAAAGGCATTATGCTGCTTGGTTAAAATGAGAGCCAAGGATTCATTTCGTGTCCTGCCTTTTTCATGTTGCATTAGTTCTAAGGCGTTTTGCACTGTGGCTTCATTGTCTTCGTAATCGTCGTTTTTTGAAGACTGCATACTGTTCCATCAAACAAGCATTCCATATTTTTAAAAAATAATTTTGAACATATTTGAAACTCCACTGTGGGCTAGTTTGCTCCCTTATTTGTTTGCTGTAATAACAATATAATGTATGTCTTCATGCACATGGATTTCCCTTATTTTGGTTTATTTCCTTAGGAATAGAGTTCCAGGTATAGAATTTTTAGGCTCAGGAGACTCTGTTGTATTGCCTACCCACATATAGCTCAAAATCTCTTAAAAGCTTCAGCTGAGTTCCTTCCAAGTTCTGGCCTATGTATTTTCTCCAGGCTAAAATGATTTTCATAAGAAGCTTGTGTTTCTGTAGAGAATTTTGGATAGTTTGAAGCATCATGAGGATCTTAAATTATGTGGATGATACCATTCATTTAAAATTCTGCTTTAGTAGAGGATAGAAAATTGGGGAAAAAACAAACTGGAATGGGGACTGGATCTGTTGGCCATCCTGACTACGTTAGGAACTGCCAAGCACATGATTGCATTTAATCTCAAAAAATCCACTGGCCTGGGAATCAGTAGCTGAGGACGATGAAACTCAGTGAGGTTGTCCACGTTCTGTGGAGGCAGGGTTTGGACTCAGGTTCACCTGACCAGAGTAGATGCTTTCTCTACTCTGCCATGCACCCTTTGTCTAAAATGTGGGGAGGTGAAGCCGTAGTGGGGACCCTTGGCCATTTCCCCTTTGTAATATCAGAAACTCTTATTTTAGCCACTGGGACTTAGGCCTTTGTAGTGATTCCTGTGCCCTTTTCTGGATCCATCTTTTATGCGGTTCTCTCAAATTACAAAACAGAGTTTTGCTTTAATGCCTAGGCGTGGTGGGGATTGATAGTGGGCTGGTTGAAAGGCAGCTGGCCGGATATTCAAGGGTTGTTAGGATGGGGGTGAGTGAGGAAGTTGGGATCTAAACCCTTTTGGCCCTGTCAGATTTACTGCTTTCTTGAAGGCAGGGGAGGAGCTGGAGATGTGTCAGACGGGGAAAAGAGATGGCTTTGCTTGGAAAGCCAATTTGGGAACCATTGTAAGTGTAGAGCCCACCCAGATAGAGGGATGATCTGTAAGAACGGTTCAGGGTTCTTAGAGAAACTCTCTACCTGACCAGTTAGGAACAATAGGAAAACGGGGATGCTCAAGGTTAAGGGACACGTTCAAGGTCATAACGCCCATGGATGCCAGGCAGATTTAGAAGCAGGGGTCTCTTATCATCCCTACATTGAAGAGTCACTGAGAGAATGTAAATGAGAGGAGGTAACTAGGATGCCAAGTGTGGGGAGACAGGGGAATGGCTCTGTGACTCAGCTTTTCCTGTGCCTGGGCCGTGGCTGGCACTGTCTCCTTTCCTTTGACTCTGCACAGAGCTGGAATTACTCTGGGGGCAGGGGTGGTTTCCCGCCACTTGCTTGGATCTTAAATAAGGTGGGAGGTGGACAGTGTGGGGAGGGGTTGGGGGCGGTGGCCACTGGTGTTAGGGTCCCAGCATCTCTGTGACCCTGCCCTCTGCTTCCTAGTACCACCTTTAAACCGAAACCTGGTATTTCTCCCAGTTAGGGGTGGGGACAGGAGATCGGTTTCTGGATTTTTTTTTTTTTTCCGTCCCCTGATGATGATTAGGACGTGTTAACCCGCATTCATTCAGATGCTTTACCCCCTCTTGGTCAGGATTATTTAAATGTTTATCCTTCCCTCTTTCTTGACCTTTCTTGTTCAGTCTTAGTTCCCCGGTCCCGCTTGCTTTGTGTTTCATGAGCTTAGCAAAGCGTGGCCTCCAATTCCCTAGTTCTAGTGTTTTCACTTAAGATGAGGAGTGATGAGCCAAAGGTTTCAGGCTCAATCCTTGAGCAAAGGGCCGCTCTGACAGGGATTATTATTTATTTGTCATCTTGGATGTAATAAGCTGTAGGTACAGCTTCGAGAGCCCTTGATTTATTGCGCTGTCTACTGCCACTAGCGGGACGTCTGCTGCACTGGGCAGGATGAATACCACACTGTCAGCTCCGTCGATCTGTCTCCACCACTGCTCTCTCTCATAACACGTTCCCATTTCATGCCAGAATACATAAACAATCTTTCATTATTTTGATGCCTTTTTCATATTTGTTCTTTACAGAACATAAAGTTTGAATTTATGGGTTTCCTTTACATTATTTCAACACACTCCACCATTTTCCGGGTTTGTGGTTTAACTCTCAGAAATTGGCTGCCAGGTGATTTAGTTATTTTGGCTTTCTAGTTTTATAGTTATTTAATATCGCGATGCCAGATACTGAGAAAATGGAGTGCACGGGCAGCGAGGGGTTTGCAGTTGAGGCTGTTGTCATCAAGGCAGCGTGATCAGAGGGGATGATGTGTGGGGCTTAAAAACACCGCACGGGAGATGGGAGATCATTTGCTTATTACTTTTTTTTTTTTAAATGCCATCTCAAAAGCATCATTTCTTTGATTGGCCGGCCCAAGTCCTTGATGGAGCTTGAGAAGAAAAAAGGAGCATCCCACCACTGTTTGGAATTAGCCAGGTTTTCTAAACTGGTAGTCAAACACCCCACCCAGTTTTTTCTGCTTTTCACACAGCTCTCAGCATTCTTTATTTTCACCTATGCTTTCTCCTCTCTCTCTTTTCTGCGTTCATTCTCCACCACCCCCTGCCCACCCCCCGCCTCCATTTTTGTTTTTGTGTTTCAGAGGCTTGGCCATATGGCCTAATATTTAAGAATTTTCCTGTTTTTACATTCAGTTGCCCTAACGGGCAAAAGAGCTTGTAGTTGAAGGCATTTGCTTAAGAATAGGAAGTTGCTGCCTCTTTTTCCCTGGTAGAAGGACAAGCTTAGGAAATGGATCATATATCTGCTTATGTATTCACCTATTTGCATTGTCTTGTTTGCATGGATTCCACCCACCCCTCCTACCCTGTGCTTTGAGTATTTCATCTCAAATTTCATCATCTTATTTTTAACCGAACTTAACAATTATATGCATTCTCTAAATCGGACACCTTATTTTTTTTGTTAAAAAATAAAGTTTGCCCCAGTTATTTTCCTTGAAATTAAAATTTCATAGAGATAGCAGTAGAAGACATTCATAGGGTAGATTGAATTGATAATGTCAGTACTGGTGATGAGGAGATGTGTGCATGAGAATATGAGAGGTGTGTGTGTGTGTGCGTGTGCGTTTGTGTGTGTCTGTCTGCTCATAGGATATGGGTCGGTCCATGGAGGAGCCTGGTGAATTTCACTTTTCTTGGTGCTTCCTGACAAATATAAGCCATTGACTGGTGAGGTAGTATTCTGGTCAAGGTCAGTTAATTGTGCAGAAGTCATGACGTTTGGGAAGTTAGTCCTTTTCAGTGACAGTGCTAATTCAGGTTCTGGGGCTGAAATTCTGGCTCCTTTCGAGAAAGGTCTCTTGCTCACATGCTTAATTGCGTGTGTGTGTCCTTGCCCCTCCACGCGGCCCTTTAAGAGGAAGGGGCTCAAGGTGAGAGAGGCTCAGCAGTTGGGAAGTTGTTTTGAACCCTGCCTCCTCTCTGAAAGACATTAATGAACGTGGATTTGAATGCCATAAATGCAAGGTAATTTTGTCACTCCTCGCTTCCCTTGGCCACCTTCATTAGAGAAGCAGGGAATTTGCTTAGCCCAGATCGCGTTGTACAGGCCTGTTGTGGCTGGAAGGGAACCCTAGTTAATTAATATGAGGAATCTGTTTTGTGCCCCTGTTAAAAAAAAAAAAAAAAAAATACAGTGCAGGTTGGTGTTGTCAGCAGAAGCTGCTTGTCACTTTGACCTGTTCTGTTAAGTGTTTGATGTGTTTTCTCAGAGTAATCTGTGAATAACATTATAGCCCAGCCAGAAGAGAAACCAAGGGAACGATAGCAGAATTAATATCTGGGAGCGTTGATAATTATATATCAGAATCTAATTTTTAGCACAGAAAATGTGTTAATGACAGAGAAGAAAACAAAAACCACTAGCTTCTCCCAGCAGGCCCCAAAGTGTCATTTATTATTTCTCAGCTGGATATCTATCAAGTTTATGGGTTAATTTTTCTGTAGACTATTATTTATGGGTTTTTGTTTGTTTTCAGCCATCATTACTAACAATACGGTTAATAGCAATCATTTGTTATCCAGCACTAGGCGTGATGACTCAGATGAGAGCACTGAACTGAGAATACTCATTTGGTAGCTGAATAAGGCCCTGACAGGGCCCATTTATAACAAGCTCATTCTATAATGTCCATCCTATTAATAAAATTTTGTTGCTGTCTAATTAGAGATGTCTGATGTGTATAGTAGCACCGCAGAGGAGACTTTCTGCTGCTGCCTTTTTTTTTCCTTCCCCTGGTCTCTTCTGTCACAGCCAAAGCCCATCTGGGCATGTGGGTTTGAGAAACAAAAGGAATGAAGGAGCTGTGGGTGAAGTTTCTAGATTAGATGTGTGGTGACGGTGCAGAGTGAGATGGAAACGCAGGGAGGTCTTGCAGCCTCGCCGGTGCTCCTCTTTTCTCTTCATTGCTGTGGTTTTACCTGCCCCGGGTAGTAATTTGCGGTTCGCCTCCCAAATCCTCAGTGATACCAGGTGTGACCACAGGGTACTGTGATTGATTTCCTAACAAACGCAACAAAACTTGAACATCCAAGTGGGTACTTGGCTCTTCAAAGTCATTGCCTTGCAAAGCAGCACATTTATTCCTAAGTCACTGTCGTTTCTCGGCACCGTCTGGAAACTTCTCTCGGTTTGTTTGCAGAGGCAGCCTGTTTCATTCAATAAAAAAGTGAAGAGTCTCCCTAAGTAAGAATTTGGGATGATATATTAGAATGTCAATCTCAGTATTTTGTGGTTGCACTTTGGTTACAGAAACTGATTCAGTTTAGTCGCCTTAATCCCAGGGGATCTTTCAGGCTTTTTTTTTTTTCTTTAATTAGAAGGAAGCTTTGGGGCTAGGTGCCATGATGTGCCCAGCTGCTGCACAAAGAGTTGGAATTCCAATAGCTACTTGTAAGTTCTGATGCCCTTTCTTAGCAGTGGTAGGATTTGGGGAAAGTTATTGAATTGCTGGGCCTCACCTTTCTCAGTTCCAAAAAGGCAGGTACTAGTCCCTGGAGAATGGATTGTTGCAAGGATTAAATAATACGCCTTGTAGGTAGCAAGACCTCCCAAATGCCAGTTATGACTACCACCAGTTAGAATTCACTGTTTAGAACCCTATATAGAAAAACCTACTCCACTGCGGTCCTTTATTGTAAAGTCATTTTAAGCATAGTTGAATAAAATAGTTTTACTAACTAATTTTTACTGCTCATATTTCAAGTGAAATTTTGTTTCCCACTCCGAGGAATATTTAAAGAAATGTGTAGCATTAAAAAGTTTTTTTTTTTGTTTTTTTTTTTTTAATCATCATCCCGATTATGGCTGATTGTGAAGTTTGCTCTGTTTAGGGGGAAAAACAACGAATTTAGAATCCAGGGAAGAAATATTTTACTAATTTGGCAGGTGCTCAGAATTATACACCTTTGAATTAAGAGCACACAATCAGGCAATACACTGAAGAATGTTTTAAAATAGTTTTGTTGCTGGGTAACTATTTTCCTCTTTAGTAAGCCACTCCCCCCCACCACCCATGAAATGTTTTGCAAATGATCTTTTGAATAAAAATGATCATCTAATATTTTTTCCCAGCCTATCTGTTTGATTGTGAAGGTAAGACCATTTTAAAAACAACAGAGTGCTGTAAGATTCCCATCCTAAGCTGGCGATGAAACCGCTGTGCAGAGTGGTGACTGCACAGGCCTGGGTCTCTGCGGGTTTTTTTGCCCCTAAACTGCACCTGACTACAGCTTATCAGCCCTTAATTAGTGCTACATTTTCTCCCTGTGATTTCTATTGATGTACGGTACAGGAAGCTGGATTGAGCCTCCACCTGACTGGTGTGCAAATTGTTCTAGAAAATTCAGCAAACATCTCTCTCCATTATCCACCGCCCCCCACCCCCATCACCCCATCTCTTTCCTCCCCACCGTTTCTCTCTCCTTGTGTCTTCCTCGCTTCCATTTCCCTCAATAGAAAAGGTGAAAAGCAGGACGATAGGGATCAGGTTGAGTATTAGTGTTTTTGCTGGCCTGGCAATAGAAAACGACAGGCCGCCGCTGGGGCCCTCCGTCAGCAGATCAGGAAGCGGGGAGGCGGCAGGCGGGGGCTCCCCCGCGGCCTCGGGATGGCTGCGCCGCGATGGCGAGCGAGCGCCGATGAAGTCAGCACTGACAAAGTGAGGGGATTGATGGATGGACAAAGCGGGGAACTGGATGTGAGAATGGATGAGGGCAGAGGGGGAATTTAACACAGACAAACAGAATGAAAGACAGAGAGGAATTGCTTGCTGAAGGATGCCCGCCCTCAGCTCCCACAGCAATTTACTTACTGCTAACTGAACACCCAAGGATTGTTTGCATCTTTGCAGATTTTCCTACCAGCCTGGGCAGAGGGAAGCTTGTAGATTCCAGCTCGTGTGTGCCAGGCTTTCTCTTTCAACCTCCCTGTATTCCTGTCCCCCCGCCCAACTGCGTTCACTCACACTCATTTAATTCAAACTGAGCGACTGATTATTTCCAATAAGTTCACACAGTGTTCCTGCAGAATAAATTTTCTTCTCCTGCCATTATTTTAATGTTTCCACTAAATTTACCTTAATCAGTTATTGTTGCCTTAGTGTAGTAAATAATAATATTTGAAAATGATGTTTTCTTTTTGAAATGATGCTCCTTTTGAAAATGATGTTTCTCGAAGGAGATCTATTGTTGTTTGGTGAAGGTGTGTGGTAGCGATGATAATGTATGTCTCCTTTGTGCAGGAAAAACTTAGTGGCTTTCTATAATACCTTTATCCAGTCTGTATTTATTAATGAGGGACTCAATATTTCATGCTTGTCACATTTTACTTTAGGGTAGCAAATATGCTCTAAGTCAAACCCCAAATATGTTAGGCAAAAAAAGAATTTATTAAGAGGGTAAATCTCATGTGATGTGTTTTTACCACAATAAAATCAAATTAAAAAAAAAAAAACAAGAAAAAAATTGGGAGAGAAAAGAAATGCATCTTTTTTCCCCTCTAAGAAAAGTGTATAGTGCTGCATGTGTTACAATAGGTTTACTATTTATAAATCGCCATTTCAAAAAGTAAGAGTCTGTGAGCAAAAAACTATTTGAGGTTTTTAAAAAAATAATGCAATCGATGATTGTATGAAGCCATAGAAGGTAAATCAAATTACTATAATTGAATACCATACTCAAATGTATGTTCAGGACGTTGTTTCCTTGTATGAATAAAGAAAATGATTTTCAGAGACCAGTTGACTTAGGAGTCTTGGATAAGAATTACTGATAGTAAAATTCCAAAAGAGAAACCTACACAAGACACACACGAATTGTTGGGAAAGTGAAAAAAGGTGACTTATCCCAAACTTAATAGAGTCCAGCCTCTAGTGTGGAGTTAACAAAATGAGCCACTATATTTCTGGTACATTCAAGGAAGCTCGGACTTTATGGGAAGCCTCTTTCTCATTTTGGAATACATTGAAGGAAACTTTGTATTTCAGAATTGATGCTGATAGGTGCCATAGTTCCCTTATCCACTTTCCATCCAAAAGGAAAAAGTTTGTTTTCTCCTTCTCCCCCACCTCCATTCCTCTCTCCCTCTCCCCTCAAAGAAATGGCCTGGAAAGAAACCTTTGCATTTTTTTTTTTTTTTTGGCTGTATATTTCAACAATTTTTTTTTCCCCTTACGGGTGCTGATTTACATGTCCACACACCTGGTTTTGAGGCAGATCTCTTTCTTGTAACATACCTCTGGAGTGCATGTATTCCTCTCTTCAGATTCCACAAAGACTAAACGTATGAAGCAGCAGCAGAGTTCTGAGAACCTTTGGCCCTTGCAGGACTCCAGAATGCCGTATCAGCTGCCTTCAAAATTAAAGCAAGGTCTTGGGAGAAGGCTGTTGACTTGCTAGAAATGATGAAGAGGAGTTTTGAAAAGATGAAGTTAATAAGTTGTCTATTGCACAGAGGTCCATGAGGCATGTTTTCAGGTGTGGCATAGCTTATCTATCAGTCCAGTGTTCAAAAGTAGATTTGTCCTTGTGTTCATTCCCTGTACAGACTAAAGGCTATGGTCGCCTAGAAGCCACACCATCCTCAGGTACACATCCAGCATCATTTTGGAATAATAGGAGCGCAGAGCTGGCTCACCGCTTGGAGATTATATCACATATTAATCCTGGTGTTGAGTAATTTTTCAAAGGTTGAAAAATGTGACAGGTGATAAAATTAAGTTTACTAAAGGTGGCTCACACGTGGCCCAGAGATACACATGGCTTAAGGGAACAGGTCACACAGGGTTCTGATTCTTTTTGTAATATAATAAAAACCTGGGGTCTCTGAGGCAACGCTGAGAAATTTTTGGAGAAAGGATGGTGACTCTTTTTTTTTTTTTATGTGGATCCCTGATTGGTGAAGGCAGACTAAGGGGAATTGGTTTCTTTTTGCCATTATTGGGCGTTTTGTAGCTTCCACGATTTTCACATCCTATTTACCAGCACGTGTTATAAGAATCACTACACCTGTGGTTCCTAGAAGCAGGATATAGGTGCCTGAGCCCCCTCTGAGAGATTCTGATAGAGTAGGATGGGGTGAGATCTGTGCCGAGAATTCTGCCAGGTGGTCCAGAGACATTATACCTTTCCCCTCTGTGTCCCTTTGCAGTCCATTTGGATATTTCTGATGCATCCCTCCAAATGTCCTGGACTTTTGAACCTTTAAGTTGGATGAGTAATAAACAAAAGAAGGTTCACTCACTTTTGTCTTGTACCTCTCAATTTATTGCATACAATATACGTTGACTGTAGGGAGTTTGAAAAAATAAGAATTTGGAAGAAAAAAATTATCTGTAATTCCACCACCCAGAAGTTAACCATTGTTAATATTTTGTTGTACCTGTTGCAACCTTTTTAGAAAAAACCATACAAATTACATTTTAGAAAACTAGGATCATTTCATAATTTTTGCAACTTTTGTATGTATCAATATGTATTTTGAGCATATTCTCATGTTATTAATAATTCTGAAACATTCTGGTTATTGGAGGCACAGGGTGTTTGGTCAAGTTTTCTTTGCAAGTCTCTTATAGTTGGGCATGTAGGCTGCTTTTCCCCCTATAACTGTGATGAACTTTGACCTAATTTGCGATTGATGACAATTTGATTATTATTTTTTAAAGTTAAATTGCCTTTTCTTCCTCCTTCTCATCTATGCATCCATCTATCCATCCACTCCTGGTTTATGAACACTTGATTTATTATGGTTTCAGAAGACCAGTGTCTGCCCTATATGAATGGCTTTTTCCTAGAGCCTGAGAGAGTATAAATTGTTCATTAAGCCACTGCAGTATTTCAATGTTAGTAGTACTGTTAATATCATGATCATCTACTTTAGAACGGTCATATCTCAATGCTAGAAGAGACATCTCCAAATATTAAGCCACCTAATAGTGAGGGTACCATTGCTGGGGATAAGCAAGAGGTTCGGAGGGTAAGGATCTCAGCAGTACCTACTACAATCAGAGTCGCTCCACTTTTAAGGTTTTGCATCAGCTTTTTTTTTTTTTTTTTTTTTTAAAGCAAGATAGTTGAACTAGTCTAACTCTATTCCTCTCATAAACGAGGACACCAAGGCTCAGAAATGTCAAGTGACTGACATCTTTCACAGTTCTCTGTCCCCTGGCATTTTTTATTTCCCCTTTACTGGCAGCCCCACTATCAAGCTCAGTTCTATCAGTGAGCTCAGACCCCTGGGAGAAGAAGGATGAGGAGGCTTGATCTTGTTCAGCTGAGCTTTATTCAACTTTCCGGGGTGTGACAGAGTGATCTGTTTGTGCTTATTAGCAGAGAGTTGCATATTCATTTGCCACTCATTTTCCCCAAATGCCCAGTCATGTAGCAAGTGTCAGAAATTGCCCATTGGAGAATGTTCTGCTATGAACTTCTTAGTACTGGTGAATTACCAAATAGGGACTGTCTATACTAGTACATGTTCTACTGCTCCATTACTGGGGAGGTCAAAACAATTCTGGAACTTGGCTTCTTCAATTATAATAAAAACAAAAGAGTGTTGATTGAGTCAAGACCTAAGAGTACTTAGAACTCTAGTTTGGGTTCAGGGAAAACACAGTGGAAAAGAGTAACCTGAATTTGGCAAATTGAAATTACTACTGTTAGGAGATCATGTGAGGTTTGGATCATCAGATCAGGCTTCATGAGAGAAGTGGAATTTGAGCTGACCCTTGAAGACGGGATTTAAATGAACAGAGGAAAAGTGGGGAGAGCAGTCCAGGAGGGTGATAGCATGAGCAAAAAGATGGGGGCAGGGAAATAGAGAAGAGTAAGGGCGTACATTTCGCTGGCATGGCAAACAGAGTAGAGAAGTAAGACTAATGTGGGACGTACCAATGAATTCCATTTTTTTATTCATTCCACAAATACCTGAGTGTCTATTATGTGCCTCAAGGAGCTTATATTTTAGAGGGGAAAGGCAGATGGTAAAGAAATACATGTATACACACATATGGCGCGGCTAAGAGCTATGTAGAAAACTGGAGAGTAGAGAATGATGAGATGGAGTGGGCAGAGAAGGTCTCTTGCATAACTTAACATTTGAGCAGAGACCTCAGTGATGTGAGGAAGGAAGCCATGAAGATAGTGGGAAAAGTAGAGGGAATAGTCAGTATAAAATCCTGTAGTAGAAATGGAATCTATTCTGGGGCAGACAAATTGGTCGCCTCCCCAGTAACCACCTTAGTCCTCCTTTGTACTTGTTCTCAGAGCCCTGTTCATGTAGTTAAATAACCCTTCATGTCATTGAAGGAACTTCTTGACCTTTCTGTCATGGAAAGTACTTCGTCCCCAGTCTCAGAGTGAACCCTGATTGATTTAAGCCAGTCATAGCAACTCTTTTCCCTTTTTCTGTGATTGGTTTGGGCATGGGCATGTGATCCTATTATGGCCAGTGGTAAAGGGAGATTGTGATTGTGTCTACATGTGATGCCTGGAACTGCAGCAGCCATCTTTTGCCCATGAGGGGAGGTTTTGCATTGATGGTGGCAGAGCAAAAAGATGGGAAGCACTTGGGTCCTTCGTGATACCATGAACTGATGAATTAACCTTGGAAAGCATCTTACTTTCTTTTGATGTTATATAATAAATCCTTATGTTTAAGTTATTTTTTTAGTTTCATATTCTGTTACTTGCAACCTAAAGTGTCCTAAAAGGTATGATAAAGATCTTGAAACAGTTCTTTGTCCAATGCACTTCATTTAAGATCTGTTCAAAAAATGTTACCTTGTCTGAAAGACCTTCTCCAACTCTCCGTGTAAAATGGGACAAAGGTGGAGCTTCAACTCTGACATGGGTTAAGAGTCTTGCATACGCTTAGGTTTGAGCTAGTGGGTGGCCTCCCTCTGTTTTCCGTGCATGGGAAAGGAGAGCACGGGTGCTCTGTGGTGCTGTTTGGACTGAGGTCCGCATCCCCTGCCGTCTGTCTGGTCATGTGACTGCTGCTCAGGTCCATCTTCATAAATGGTGATTTCACGAGCTCATTGGCTCCACATCAAAGGTGAGTGACTCCGCTTATAATAAATCTCCGTGTGGCGTGCGTACTCTCATTCCCTTCATTTGACCTTGGTGGGACAGGCTGATGGGCCAGTGAAAAGTACGATATGAAAAATGAGTGAGCAGAGCACAGTGAGTGGTGAATCCATCTTGTGTGTGATTAGCTGTGAAAAATCTCACCAACTTGACTCCGAAGGCACTTCTTCTCTCTCCCCTTCCTCAGCCCCTCTTCCTTCTCCCATAGTATATTGTCAGCCACCCCACAGGTGAGCTTTCCCACACATGACTGCCTCGTCCCCACCAGCAGTCATTGGATCCTTACAGGGCTTCCTGGATCGAGAGCTGCGGGGTAGGGAAAGTGGACTCAGAGGAGGAGAATCTTTTTTGGGGTGGGCTTGGGGGAGCAGCTGATGGAGCTCAGCTGAAGCCTTAGGTAGTCCCCTCCAGGGGCGCGTTGAGAGGACACGAGCGTGACAGAATAACTCGGTAGGCAGTGTAAATCTGCAGTTACACCCGAGGACTCGGTGACTCGAGGTTGAGGTTCTCCATCAGTTCCCTTTGCAGAGTCAAGCCCTATAAAAACAAGGCGACGGGATGGTAAGTCAAGCTTCCTGGGGAATCGTGGGATCCTGCCGCAGAAGGCCTGAGCACGTAAAATGGAAACTTGCCTTTAATGGCAGTGGCTCTTACTGCCATGCTGAGAGGCCACCTTGGTGACACATCAAGGTGCTTTTGCAATAGAATTCCCTGCTGCAGTTGGCCTCTTGTGTGGATGCCCTGCTTTCATGTCCTCTTTTCGTGATGTCTATGGGCCAGGAGGCAAGGGGGGTGATGAGTGGCTGGAGGTGTCTCATCATGTTAATCCGGCCAGACAACTTCAGTTCACTGTTTGGTCTCCCTGCAGAACCTGCAGAGGTTGCCATCCTGCCCTTCCAAGCAGAGAACATATGTTCATCCTAAGGACCAGCAGAGGGAAGAGTGTTGATGGAAATGGGCACCTGCTAGCAATTCCTCTGATGGGGATGATGGAAGTGTCCTTCCCACGTGTGTGTTCTGACCTCTGAGTGAAACGTCCGTAGTTCACGTATGTGGGGTCAAGGTTCATTCTGCTTATTGGACAAAAATTAATTTTTAGATTTTTGAATATTTTATTGTTTCAAAATGCAGTCCTCAGCTAGTGAAGGAGAGATTCTTAGAGGATGTGTTAAATGAACTTCAAAGAATACATTGTAATTAAAATGTTTTCCTGTGTGAACGGACAGTTTTGCTCAAGGTGGTCAGACCTGACCCTGCAACCACGTCTACACCATTTATTGCATATCAGCTGTTGGTACGACAATGCTGCTCTTGACAGATCATCCAACAGCTAGCGGCATTCAGCGATGAGCAGTTATTACCGTACCCCAAGGTTCCAGATGCGCTGGGCAAGCTCTGCGTCCTGTTACAGGTCTGCACACTGGTTGGGCTGCTCTCCTCCATGTGTCTGTTCTGTCTGGAACCAGTGGACTTTCTCTGATTTCAGACATTAGAGGCTCACAGAGGAAATAAGGGATGCCGTAAGGCTTAGACTCAGAACTGGCCCAGTGTCAGTCACTTCAGTCACCTCGTGAAGTCTTGTGTGGCAGCATCACACGGCAGAGGGCACAGGTACAGCGAGGGTGAAAAGTTGAGAACAGTCTTGCAGTGCACCATTATGTGCTCATTTAGTCTCCATGTAATTTGCTAAGCACCTGTCATAAGCCTCGTTTGGTTCTCCATCAAACATAGGACAAAATTCCACGCCAGTCTTTTCCAAAACTTCCAACGTCTTAGGTAACTTAATAAGGTTTTGGGGTAAAAGTAGAGTAGGTATTTAGTAAAAGTATACACAAAGTTAGAAGTGGAATTTAGAAACATGAGAATGATCAATGCTGAGAATCATTTCCATCTTTGTGTGGTCTTTGTTACTGTGGCCATATCAACAGTCATGTTGATGATTGCTGGTTGCAGACAAAAAGGATAAATGTTTCAGAGAGGACAGATATCTCCGTCAGTAACCATTTGCTCCCATCCTGGGTCTTGGTTGTTAATTTTGGTGATGTGACTGACTTGAGCTTGTGGAATAAAGTGAAGCAGGTTAACAAATCATCAGAAAGAGCACTAAGAGAATAAAAAGAGAAATAGATGAGGATAAATTTTCATTTGGCATTCATTTCCCCAAAGATGTGGTCATACAATAAACATTACAAGATTGACAATTGGGTAATAGATGCATAACATGTCCAAACAGTTAAGCTGTTCTTCAATTACCACCCAGCCCTGTAATGTCGTCTGGTCCGCCGGGTTTAAGAAGGATGTAGGAAATTTGGCTAAAGTCCAGAGAAACTGTAGAGATAACAATAATTTGTGACATGATGTATCTGAAGAGCTTTATGGGGTTGGCATTATCTACCTAAATAAGAGCAGCTTGAAGGATATTCTTCTGGTGTACAGGGGTGGTTTTATCTGAGAAGGTAACCAGCTTCTCTCCATTTTAACCAGGAAGTGAAAAAAAGGAAAAGGTTGGCATTTCAGCATGTTCAAATTAAGCCAGACCTGCAGGAGAACTCCGTTCACTTGTTAGGTTTTGTAGTGGTGACTCAGTATTGTTTCCATGTTGTGGAGTATTTCTTCAGAAGGGATTTACTTCTTAACTTTTAAATGGACAAAAAGCTCGTTCTCTTGCCGGAGGTCATGTATTATTCTCCCTGGAGGCAAGGAGTCTGAACCTTTATGAGAATCTGTTTCTGGATGTTGAAGGGAAAAAGTGGGCTTGTGCACAGTGTTTTTGGATTGCCGGATGAGGTAATGAAGGTGATACCCTTTATTCTGATTCCATCACCTCGTTATCCTGGGAAGGCCGTAATCCACTCAGTCTGAGTGGGTAGCCTGTGGGTTCTATATGTAAAGAGTCTTTTAGAACTTAAATTTCCTTGGGAAATGGAAGGTGCACTTTCCCAATTAATTTATAAGCTGGATACGGTAGGAGATCATTTAAGCGTTATGCGGGGGGCGGGGGGGGGCCTTTTCTCTGTATATTTTGAAGCAGGGGGGTTTATATAAAGGCCTCTTATATTAGAGCTGAAGCTCAAAACTCCTCTGTGCATCTCAAATACACGTTTACAATGTCTTTCTTCCCTATTTAAAATAAAATTCAAAATTTAACAAGGAAAGTGGCAAATTCCTTGTGTTGTTTTCTACTTAACCCTCAATTACCGTATATCATACTCCAAGATTGTTTTCTTAAATTTGCAGTAATATAGATTATTGAGTTTATGTCTCATCATATAATGCGAAGTTTGAGAAGTCTGCAACAGTACATGAAACCTTAGTAAAATATGATTTTTTACACATGGGAAGGAAGGAAAAATAAACAGTGAATAAGAGGGCACAAAAAGGAAGCATTTGCTGTAGTGGAGAGGGTGCGACTGCAGGAAACCTAGGGTTTAGTTTCTCCACCAGTAGTTGTGTGACCTTCCGTGAGTCACTTAACAACATGTCTTGGTTTTTCCATCTGTGAAATAAAAGACTTGGATTAGGTCTTATGATACTTCTCAATTCTGAAAAGACCTTTGATCGATGGTTAAACCTTTCTTGGAGAAGATGACTTTGTTTTCTTGAAAATCCTCTCAAAGGATGAGTTTTTATTCAGCTTAACTGAATGGTCCTCATGTTAGTTAAGGATAGTGTGTTGACTTCTGAATCCAGAGTCACTAGTTAATGAGCATTTGGACCATCTCTCCCACTCCTGTGCTCTCAGACCATGTGGCTAATTAATCATGGCGTCTTTTCCTCTTGCGCCCAAACTCTGCCTCAGAATCCTTCTCATCACAGCCTGCCACTACCAGGGGAGTAGAGTCGGCTCCTGAGATGAAACCTCTTTACTTTCCCTGGCCCATTGTGTGTAGACCTCTGAAGTTGTGGGGGTGGGGACAGTGGGGTCTAAGAGAAATAGACACCCGTCTGAAAGACCTTGCGGTCCAGAGAGACTGTCCCGGAAGCGTGAGAAACCGTGGGGTAGTCATTGTGGGCAGGAGTTAGTCTGGATTTTCATCAAGACGTTTTCAGTCACTATAATGGCCCTGTTTTAACTATGCTGTTTCATATTGTGGGTATAGAGAATGCTGTGGAAGACAGGTTGAAGTGATTTAAGGCATTTGACTTTTCAACAAATACATATTTGAAAGTCCATAGTCTTTGGCATAGTCATTTTGTGTTGGCTCCGATCTGAGGCTATTTGTAATTTACAGCATGTGACATTAGCCTTTTGAACCTAATAGTTTCAAAGCCGTCCAAGCTTTGGGAATTGGCATTTAGTGCCCTGGATCGCTCTCTGCTCTGAACATCTTTGAGGACTAGGCTGGGAGTGGGTGGAGATGGGGGTAATTCTGTATTTGGTGATGCAGAGAAGGAAGTAGTTTTTATCTGTGTATATACATATTATAAGCATAATGTATGTGTAATTCCTGTGTATTTTAGAAGGCATATATTACTCTACATGTACCCTATTTGAAATTTATGGTAAGAATATGGCAAAGGAGAAAAATGTATTGACATCTGGTGTTTGATTGTATTCATAAAAGGCTGTTGTCAAATCCCTTGACTTTTTACAATGAAAGAAGATGTCCCTAGTGATGGAGTATCAGGGTTTCTGGTTGAATCTTTAGAATGCGAGCAGAACTGGGCTCATCTCTGTTCCCCAGCTCAGTTATTCACAAAGGTCCTTTTCTAGGTGACATATCATGTTGTATTCCAAAGTACACTTGCTTTTAATTTACAACTTAATTTTCAACCTAATTCAGAAGATTGATACTATAATGCTATTTGCAGAAGTATTGAAATGTCAGTAAGTTTTATTGTAGTAATAAAGAGTATTCCATATATCACACACTCTATAGGGATCCTTGATTTTTTGCATAGATCTTCACAGCAACAACCAGTGGCTAAATGCTGGCAATCATTAATTTTTAAAGAAGACATGGTTATGATGAGTTGAGGAATTAAGGCTGGTGGTGAAGAATGAACTTTAATTTTTTTGACAGTTTTTTTTTTGTGGTTGCATACTGAGGTGAGGCGACAGCAAGATTATAAAAAATGGCCCAAATCCCAGGTTCCTAATACTTAAAATGCTGTCTGCTCATAAAAAGATTTCAGTTAGGGAGAGGCTATCTTTGAGCTCCCTGTAACAAATGGGTATCAGTGGCCCATGAAATAATCAATGCCACTAATCCATCCTAGGGCCTGCCAATATGTTAATGGCCCTGGTGCATCGTTATTGCTACAAGACCATAAATCATTCTGGTACCAGAATGCATCGCTGTCGAGGCCTCAAACCCCTCGCCTGGAATAAAATGCTGCCTCCTAACAATTAATGTCCAAACATTTTGCAGCTTTGTGCCTTGATTGTTTTCAGATGCTAAAAAAGTAAGTAGGACGGATTGTAAATCAATAAAACTATAAGACAAAGTGTTTTAATAATAGGAAGGTTCAGAGTAAATCATAGTTCTGTGTTTATTATTGCATTTGGGGTTATAAATAAAGAGTTACTTTCTACTACCCAGCAAGGCTGCTGAGTTAGCATGGGGGACCAAGGCCAGGGCTAACCTCTCTGAATGGGGTTCCCTTTCCTTACACCAACCTGAGAAGCCAAACCAGGCCAACCGGAACCACAAACTCTACTTTGTATTGGAAGGCAGTGTTGAGTATACAGTGGATCTGTTTTGGAGATAGTTCTCTGAGAGTGTTCCCTGTTAGAAATAGCGAAAATAGCTCAGCATAAAATGGTTTCTTTGGCAGCATCAGGCTTCAAATAGCCAGGTTGGTGGTTATTTCTTACCCTATGGTAACATAGGTGATGGAATCACTTTTACAATGGCAGCCAAGTTAGTTTGGGGTGCCTAGGAGCTTTTACTCATGTTTCTTTCCATTCAAGTATCCAACCCGAGAGGTCGACTTTGGCCATATAGAAATACATTGCTGAACTGTAGGCAAACCTGAGAAGATCTTATTCAGGAAACAGAGTTGCATCCAGTTGATCTGCTTCCCTTTGGCCAGTGTCAATTTAGTCCCCTCTTGAAGGTGTGGAGAAGCACGATGGAAAGTCATTAACTCCACCTTGTAGAGACAAAGTTTATTTGTGCCCATTATGGTATTCCTTGTTCTACAGCTGTATTTTCGGCATGAGCCCCTGTGCATTCATGAAGGGTAGCTAGCCAGCGTGGAAAGGTGGGCTTGTCACTTGCTTGGGAGCCACAAACCAAAGCGCAGCAGCTTTTGGTGTTGACCACGAGCTGGCTGGTGGGCTGTGTCGACTCAGTCTGGATTCTGACTCTAAATGGAACTGAGACGTTGAACCCTGGCTGAGCCCGTTTCCTGTACCAGGTTGAGTGTGGTAAGTAACCAAGAGCGTAAACAACCAAATGGAAACAGTAGAATGTGGGGCTTGGGGGTACCTTTAGCGTTCAGTTAGGGCTATGATGTTGAAAAGACACCGTGTGCCCACACAAACACCATGAAGTGTGGTGTTCCCAAACACACGTTCAGCCACTGTCATGTAGCAGGACACCCCTTTCGGGCACTTGTATGTCCCTAGCGCCCAGCTCTGATGGGTGTTCGTAGTTTATTTCGGTGCTCAGGAAATAACACAGGAAAAGGCCAGAAAAACAATGGCTCCGTATAGACAGAAAGACAATTAAAACTGATATGACTCTTAACAGAAGTGGCAAGAGCAGGCAGGATGGAAGTAATTTATTCAACGAATTGTCCAAATACATAAAATTGCACTGATGTATGGTGTAGCGGTGGGACAGTGGAAAATTTGATAGTTGTTTCCGTTGTATGAATTACTCAGACAGGATGCCTTTGTGAAGTATGGGGGTTTGTTTAATGTTCTGACAACAATTTAGATCCTGTTATGGTTATTGCAGTGTAATGCCATAGTAAAAATTGAACATGACACACCAGCAATTTATTATTTGTGTGTTTTTTAACCTTGAGTATCGGATTGTTTGTCCAAGCATATCCTTTGATTTGCTATGAAATTTATTGTTGATAAAAACAATCAGATTTCCATTAGAAGCAAAAAAATTATTTTTTTTTGCCATGAACCATAGATTTAGGGAAAAAAAATTCAAACTAGGCTACAGGACTTATGACAGGTAGACTCATGACATTATATGGTAATTCAGCATGAAAGAATAATTGTGACACTCTACTTGGTTGTGGAGTATAATCGTGCTGTGAGGTTCAATTCACTGAAAGGCCAAATTATCTTCAACTACATTAGTCTGACAACCTATAATGCTTTGCAGAGGCAATTTGTAGATGTTTCACAGAGTGCCAGCAAACAGGGCTCCCCATTATGCCACCCATTAACAAATTTGTGTAGGGAAAAAAGTAACTTTTCCATTTTCTTGACTGTTTTCAAGCTTTGCAGCATAATAAATATCTAATCGTAGTATTTGCATTGCCATTTACTCTCTTAGTTTTAAAATTTATCTGAGGCATGGGAGGCAGCTGAGCAGCCTGAGAAATATTGATAGTTTCTTTGACTTAAACAGCAGCACGATGCAGTGGAGAGACCATGGCATTTGGGGCCAGGAGGCCTGGATCGTGGTCGGAATCCATCCCGAGACCTTTGTCTTGAAAGTTTTTGTGACCTTATTCACTTTGGACCTCAGTTACCCCATCTCTAAGTTGGGGATTATAAGCCTCTTATCTAAGAATCTCTGTATGAGGGTTAAGGTAAGAGGTTCTAAGTATTGTTCCTAGCCACTGGGTAGACAATTTGGAGCCGTTTTGGAGTAGGGGACTCTCTCCCCTTTTGTACGGCTGATTTTAGGGAATGGAGCCACCGGATGGACAAGTGTGAGGCTCTCTCAGCCCTGTGATTGGGGTAGTATTTCCTCCTGAATGTGTGTTGCTTGATTGTACCCGTCTGTAGATGCTTGTCTCCAGAAGAGAACCCAGGGCCATGCCTGGGTTATCTGATTGTTATACTTTTATCATCATCTCAAAAACAGAATAAGCACATTTGCTTTTTTTTTTTTTTAAAAGACTGAAAAAGCTACTTCTGTGCTGTAGATATTTACGGACACAGTATATTTGATGAACTTTAAGAAAAAACATTCTTCATAAATCACATTGGATGAGTCCCCCCCAAAAATGTTGGTTACGTATGCAGGTGTTTCTGCACGTGGGGACGTACAGAGCTGTATGGCCCAGTGTCCTAAATATTTAATAGGGTTTTACATTTTCGCCTGGATTTTGGGAACTGGAAGAATCCAGGCTCCTTTCTCGTAAAGGCCAGTGCCACTTGTATCTTAGTTCCTTAAATTTCTCCCTGTGATCCACTGCCTATTTCCTGAGGGTGGGCACTGCTGGATTAAAATGAGTGATAGGCTTGCAGAGAAAGGCTAGGACAGCAGAAATGGCCCAAGGGGTCCTCCTCTTCTTTGTCCCCTCCAGCTCAAGGGGTTCTGTAAAAGGGTCTCACATCTTGGGAATGAATGGGACTGAGGATAAATCAATCTTTCCATCTTCAGAAATTGATTTATAATTTATGATTTTAAGAATCATCAAATTTTCTACACCGTTTTTGAGGAGGGGGTTGTGTGACTCACTCTGTATCACCCAGTGGTGTTCGTCCCCACATCAGAGACTGACCCTTCATTTTGACAGGTCATTAGGCCTCATACGTGCTGCTTTCAGAGGAGGTAATGGTTTGTCTAAAAGGTAGATTTGGATTCAGTCCTTCCTGTTAGAATCTGAGAGATGCACTGTCCTTTTGGTTGTTTCACTTGGTCTAAATTCTCAACCATTAAAAAAAAAGGAAGAAGAAATAGGATATTAATCTTAGTAGTCATTTCCAAGGACTCTACCCTTCTTGTCTGATTGGGTGGGAGGGTTTTTACTTGATCATTAAAGCTCTTTTTATTTTAGCAAAACTTAGGGAACATTTCTGTCCTCGTGGAATAGAGATGTTGAATCAGTGGTCCTAGGTTGACTATTTTCTCTTTGTAAGTTGAAGAAAATATGTGTGTAGGTATCCCCTGCCCTCTGGCCCTATACGCTAGGGAGCTGGATTTCCAGTGTGTGGCTAATATCTCCAGAGGGGCTGTAAAGGAAGTGTAAGAAATTTAGTGCAATCAGTCAGCGTTACTGGAAACCTCACCTTGAAGTTTATGTACTATGGAGGGTGACTTAGTTATCCTCACTTTGGTACAAAGGATGGCCCGTGGGTAACATGCATGGGTGAACGCGGGCAGGGCCACGTGAACAGGGGAGACACTTAACAGTAAGCATGAGTGCAGTTACGGTGGGAAAATTCACATGGAGAAGGAAGAAGTCGCAGGGAGGTTGGTGAGTGGGGGTAATGGATTGTTTCCAAGGTCTGGAATCCCAGGGGTATCGTTAAGGACGAGCTGAGCATTCATGTTTACGCATAACGCTCTCCAACCTAATTTCGGCTGAACTGTTGCTGACTTCCTTAGTGTTCGTCGGTCACCCACCTGCAGAAAGGGCATGGAGGGGGATGATTGTTGACTTTATGGTTATGGAACCCAGCTAATCGGTGCACCCGCTGGGCTGTAACTTGTTATGCCTGAGCAGTTCTTACACCAGGTCTTCAGATTTCTTACTAGCAAAAGGGAAAAACACTCATTTCTCATGACCCAAGGCCCCTACTGGGAGGGAAGCTCTCGTCTCACGTGGAGGGAAAACACAGTGACACCTCCTGATACAGACCAGTAGAGCTCCTTAGCCCTGCTTTGGAAGACCACAGGGTTTCACAGAATGAACGCTCATGTAGCCCAGTACGATAAGCCTGCCACGGAATAGGAACAGGAGGCGTATTGCTTGCCGTGTTCTAGGATTTTTGAGTCAACATTGGTAGTTCCTCACGCCCACAAGCTGGGGAGCCAGTTTTGGATACGATGATCCACTTATAGTCGTTCTTCATTTAGCGCTGCAGTTACTTTCAGATGTGGAGGATATTTTTGTTCTGCTGGTTTTCTCCGGGCTGGATCACACAGGGTTCTGGTCCACATAGAGGCTGGTGCATGGCACCTGGTAAGTACTACCTTACAAATTGCTTTGACCTTTGACGTTCCCGGTAAAGGTCCCGGGTTAATTTTGCACTGTGCACTGCCTGCTGCACTAGCTCTGCGCTACCTTTCCATCCTTGAACAAATCTGTGAACAATGTCCCTTGCGTTCAGGTTCTAGCTTGCTTCTCTGGTATTTATCTTTGCCGTCCTTTACTCGATTTCTCTCTGTGCTGACTCTGTGTGCATGTTTCTGTGGGATGGAATCTCAGTCAGTTAAAAAAGCGTAGGAGATAGGAAAGGTCAGCACGACAAATCTGTCCTCTGAGCGTCTGCATGTGTGTTTGGGTAGCTGAGCTCAGCTGACCACGGAAGACAAATAGGAAATGTGAAGGTGCTACCTCACCAGCCTTAAAGTTGAAAATAAAATATCTACTGAGAGAAATAGGAGTGTTAGGACATCATATTAGAAATTCAGGAGAAGAGATACATTTCTTTTCTTCATTTGGAAAGGTCACAGGCTTTATTTGCAATAAGACATGCATATGGTTATAGCTTGCTTTTATTTTCTCTTTTAAAATGTGCATTATACGCCCACACCATGTTTATGTTACGATTGCTTATTTTAACCAGCAAGCAGTCTTTAATGTGACAGTGCAAAAAAAAATCTTCAAATGTGGTTTTAGCGAGTTATTTTACATAACAAGAGACGATGATTATCTGTGGGTGTTTCTGTTTCTCTCCGTTAATTCCTTTTCTATTTTTATTTTGTGGAATTGAAAAAGGACATTTCTAGTGATGGTATAAAGCTCTTCTAATTTAATTTTATTGTTGTATACCTGTCTCCACGAAAAATGCAAATGTCTGTTAGAAGCTGGGTCTTTCACTTCATTCTGCTTCATAGACGGGTTTGTTTCCCCGAGTTACCTGTTTTTTTGGGGGGGGGGGAAACATTTGACTCAAATTTGCAGTTAAGGCCACCTTTGATTTTTTTCCCTTAATAAGAGGGAAAAGGGAAAGATAACATATTTTTTTGAATGTCTGCTATAAGCCAGATAATAACTTGTACATTATTTCATTAAACTTTCATAATAACCCTCTGAGGATGTTGTGATCCCAGTTTCACAGATGAGGAAACTGAGGTTTAGCGAGGTGAAATGACTGGCCAGAAGACACACATCCAGCAGTCAGTGAAACTTGGAGGGAGATGTTGGTCTGACTCCAAAGCCTGTGCTTTTATTCCATGACACCAAACTACACAATCTTCCTCCTAAACACACACCTTCTCTTGCTACCATAATAAGAGACCCTAAATGACAATAACCCATCATTCCAAAAAAGTGGTAGGGACTCTACATACAACCTTTCATAAGAAATTACCACTGTCCTTAAAAAATGCTTGAATGTCTTTGAACATGTATTAGTATTATGTGCCTAGTTCTTTCTGTACTTGGAGCAGTAGTGTGTGTGTGTGTGTGTGTGTGTGTGTGTGTGTGTGTGTGTGTGTGTTTAGGATGCTGATACAGAGAGAGTGAAAACTTGAAAATAGGGTCCACGTCCTCAAGAAGGGCAGAGGAGACGAATCTGAAACTTGAACGGTGAACGTCAGTTGATGAAGAAGCCTAAGTTAAGGGTTGGGTCAGGATGCAGGTGCTGGAATAGCTCAGAAGAGAGCGAGCCCTGGGGAGCGGTAATGTGGTAGCAACCCGGAGACTTGACCAGAGCCTTAGAAAAGAGTGTCATGTGTTACAGCCTGCAAGTGGAGTGGCTCTGTTTCTGGGGCTGGGATGCTTTAAGCCTATGTGGACAAAGGGATGTAGTGAGATAGTGGCTACTGGGGGTGAAGTGTGTATTTTGGGGTAGTTGGAGAAGTAGTTCTGTGTATGTGTGAGGCCAGGGTGGTGGTGGTCTCCCCCACTCCCCCCATCCTTGGTACACCAGCCATGCTGAGCACCTCTCAGTTTGTCTAAGTGCCCCCTACCTTCTCACCTCTGAGCCTCTGTACCTATTGCTTTCTCTAGCTGACTGATACTTATCGCCCTGCAGGTCTAAGTTGAATGAGTTAATGAATGAGTGAATATGTTTACATTTTATTAGTCAGCTACTGAAAGCCAGGTTGTTCCATGTGTCCATTGAAGTCAGAAGGAAGATTCATTTGTTGTTGCTGTGGCAGAGTAGGGCGTAGTCCCCAAATGAGAGATTTGTCATCAGGTCCCCAGGTTTATCCTTCAGTGTCCTCTCAGGAGTTTTATCCAGGTCCTGGAATGGGAGCTCCTGGTGTGAGCTAGTGGATTCTAGAATTGCTCAAGCACCCTCAGCAATTTGATTGTGGCCACAGAGACCAAAAGTGTTTTGTTTGGTTGGGGTGGGAGGGGCAGGCAGAAAAACCAAGTCATTAAAAACCAGGGTGGGAGGGGGTTTATGTGCATGGGTAGTATTAACTTCTGTGGGCCCTCTGACGTCTCTGGTAATGTGTCATGACTGAACAAGGACAGAACACTGTAGATTGGCCCATGCCAAATAAAGTGATGGGAGGAACCCTCAATCTCGTGTGTCTGGCTGCTTTTAACCCAGCCCAGTGCTATCCTAACTTTCTCATAACACACCGCTAAAAATGTCCTTTCATATTCTGCCTGAAAGCCGCCATGACCCCAGCATCATTGGTAGTGACTGAATTTAATGACATAGACATTTTCCTTTTTGAGGTGATATGGACTCAAGTTGTTCCTTAGAGCACTGTCTTTCTCTTATTCACACTAAGATTGATCTTGTTCTAGGAGCTTTCTATAGTCTGTCTTGTAGACTCTTAGACCTCTGTTTATGCCTCTCTATTTAGTGTCTGCAAGGACAATTGTGTGCTGCTTCCTCCACCATTGGCCCATTAACAGATGCGCAGTGGCCGTGGCCCCGTCACTCACGCCTTTTGGCCGGCGACGACTTGTCCCTCCCCACCCCACGTGGTACAGACATTGGACATCCCATTCTGGGTGGGCTGCTCTAGCCCCCTGAGGACTACTAAGGTGAGTCTTTCCAGCTCATTGTAAATGCATCCTGTTGGGACCAGAGAGTCAGTCCCGCTGCAGTCCAGGTGGATTGCCATCTATTGCTTCTCTCTTATCTCCTCAGCCTGTCACTCCATCATAGAAGGAAATTAAATTGGCTTGGCGTGGGTTGCTCTTCCAGAACTTGCTAGTTGTTCCCCATACCTTGGGCTTCTCTAGGTGATTGCAAATTGATTGCCTTATGATTTATACACCAGAGCTGCAAACTTTCCTTTTGAGACTTGAGTTTCTTACACAGGTCTTGAGCCTGGAACCTTTTTTTAGAAGAAAGAAAATGAATTCATTTCTTCTTTCTATATAAAATTAAATATATGGGAGACTTGTTGGGAAGGGGACAATGGAAAAAAAAAAAGTCCAAGCCTACCTCTGCTCATACTAATCTATACTTTTTAGCAGTTATTTTTGAGAGAGTGATTTATTTACACTGACAGCTTGTTACTTATGGTAGCTGCTGCCAGCTTCTGAAGTAATCTGATAACATCAAAATGCGAAGGGAAGCTCTAGGCTTTGCCTTGACTGATTTGCTATAAATCATGTACATTGCTGGTGTCTATATAAGGATGCTTGGGTTGATACTGATGGAAATACAAATCAAATACAACACATAGTAACCCAATTCAGCGCTAGAGATTTTGGATTAAGCCTATTGGATTCATATTTTTAAGTGAAACAGAGCAGACATATACCGGGTTGTGTATTGAAACTTCAAAACTGTCTACTCTGTTAACTTCAAGGACAACAGCTGCCTTTGAAATGGAAGTACAAAGAGGTGGGCACTTGCATATTTTTGTTTCTTTATTCATTCAACAACCACTTGTTGAGCACCTACTACAGTGTATTATCAGTCAAGCGGAAGACATGTCACTACTTTATCTTTTTTCCTGTAAATATTTTGGCTTATGTAAGCTTCATGAGGGTAGAGCTTTGTCTTGGTCATCACCCAGTTCTTAAAATAGTGTTTGGCTCACAGTAAGTTTTCAATAAATATTTGTTGAATGAGAATTAGGAAGCTCAGAGTCTGAATATTAGTGCTGTCAAAATGTGGAAGTTACTCCCCAGGAACAAAGAGTCATTCCCATTTTTGGACTCTCTATGGAGTCCTCTCTAGTCCTTCCTATAGATTTCTGGTAAAGCATCTTTCATACTGTAATGTAATTATTGGTTTATATGTTGGTCTCTTCAACTACAGCAGAAACTCTGTATAATAAGGCAGAAACCATGTCTCATTAACTTGGACTTCCAAGTGCCTGGCACATGGATGGTACCAAATAATTGCTATAGGCAACGTATGCTACAATTCTTTTTTTTTTTTTTTTAACAACTTTATTGGAGTATAATTGCTTTACAATGGTGTTTTAGTTCCTGCTTTATAACAAAATGAATCAGCTATACATATACATATATCCCCATAGCTCCTCCCTCTTGCATCTCTCTCCCACCCCTCTAAGTGGTCACAAAGCACCGAGCTGATCTCCCTGTGCTATGTGGCTGCTTCCCACTAGCTATCTGTTTTACATTCGGTAGTATATATAAGTCCATGCCACTCTCTCACTTTGTCCCAGCTTCCCCTTCCCTGTGTCCTCAAGTCCATTCTCTACGTCTGCATCTTTATGCCTGTCCTGCCCCTAGGTTTTTCAGAACCTTTTTTTTTTTTTTTTAAGATTCCATATGTATGTGTTAGTATACTGTATTTATTTTTCTCTTTTTGACTTACTTCACTCTGTATGACACACTCTATGTCCAACCACCTCACTACAAATAACTCAATTTTGTCTCTTTTTATGGCTGAGTAATATTCCGTTATATATATGTGCCACATCTTCTTTATCCATTCATCTGTTGATGGACACTTAGGTTGCTTCCATGTCCTGGCTATTGTAAATAGAGCTGCAGTGAACATTGTGGTCCATGATTCCGTTTGAATTATGGTTTTCTCAGGGTATATGCCCAGTAGTGGGATTGCTGGGTCGTATGGTAGTGCTATTTTTAGTTTTTTAAGGAATCTCCACACTGTTCTCCATAGTGGCTGTATCAACAGTGCAAGAGGGTTCCCTTTTCCCCACACCCTCTCCAGCATTTAATATTTGTAGATTTTTTGATGATGGCCATTCTGACCGGTGTGAGGTGATACCTCATGGTAGTTTTGATTTGCATTTCTCTAATGATTAGTGATGTTGAGCATCCTTTCATGTGTTTATTGGCAATCTGTATATCTTCTTTGGAGAAATGTCTGTTTAGGTCTTCTGCCCATTTTTGGATTGGGTTGTTTGTTTTTGGTTATTGAGCTGCATAAGCTGCTTGTGAATTCTGGCGATTAATGCTTTGTCAGTTGCTTCATTTGCAAATGTTTTCTCCCATTCTGAGGGTTATCTTTTCGTCTTGTTTATGGTTTCCTTTGCTGTGCAAAAGCTTTTAAGTTTCATTAGGTCCCATTTGTTTATTTGTGTTTTTATTTCCATTTTTCTAGGAGGTGGGTCAGAAAGGATATTGCTCTGATTTATGTCATAGAGTGTTCTGCCTATGTTTTCCTCTAAGAGTTTGATAGTGTCTGGCCTTACATTTAGGTCTTTAATCCATTTTGAGTTTCTTTTTGTGTATGGTGTTAGGGAGTGTTCTAATTTCATTCTTCTACCTGTAGCTGTCCAGTTTTCCCAGCACCACTTATTGAAGAGGCTGTCTTTTCTCCATTGTATATTCTTGCCTCCTTTATCAAAAATAAGGTGGCCATATGTGCCTGGGTTTATCTCTGGGCTTTCTGTCCTGTTCCATTAATCTATATTTCTGTTTTTCTGCCAGTACCATACTGTCTTGATTACTATAGCTTTGTAGTATAGTCTGAAGTCCAGGAGCCTGATTCCTCCAGCTCCGTTTTTCTCTCTCACGATTGCTTTTGCTATTTGGGATCTTTTGTGTTTCCATACAAATTGTGAAATTTTTTGTTCTAGTTCTGTGAAAAATACCATTGGTAGTTTGATAGGGATTGTACTGAATCTGTAGATTGCTTTGGGTAGTATAGTCATTTTCACAATGTTGATTCTTCCAATCCAAGAACATGATATATCTCTCCATCTGTTTGTATCATCTTTAATTTCTTTCATCAGTGTCTTACAGTTCTCTGCATGCAGGTGTTTTGTCTCCTTAGGTAGGTTTATTCCTAGGTATTTTATTCTTTTTGTTGCAATGGTAAATGGGAGTGTTTCTTTAATTTCTCTTTCAGATTTCTCATCATTAGTATATAGGAATACAAGAGACTTCTGTGCATTAATTCTGTATCCTGCTACTTTACCAAATTCATTGATTAGCTCTAGTAGTTTTCTGGTAGCATCTTTAGGATTCTCTATGTATAGTATTATGTCATCTGCAAACAGTGACAGCTTAACTTCTTCTTTTCCCATTTGGGATTCCCTTGTATGTTATTTGTTGTTTTTCCCTTGCTGCTTTTAATATTTTTTTCTTTGTATTTAATTTTTGATAGTTTGATTAATATGTGTCTTGGCGTGTTTCTCCTTGGATTTATCCTGTATGGGACTCTCTGTGCTTCCTGGACTTGGGTGGCTATTTCCTTTCCCATATTAGGGAAGTTTTCAACTATAATCTCTTCAAATATTTTCTCAGTCCCTTTCTTTTTCTCTTCTTCTTCTGGGACCCCTATAATTCGAATGTTGGTGCGTTTAATGTTGTCCCAGAGGTCTCTGAGACTGTCCTCAATTCTTTTCATTCTTTTTTCTTTATTCTGCTCTGCAGTAGTTATTTCCACTATTTCATCTTCCAGGTCACTTATCCGTTCTTCTGCCTCAGCTATTCTGCTATTGATTCCTTCTAGAGGATTTTTAATTTCATTTATGTGTTGTTCATCATTGTTTGTTTGCTCTTTAGTTCTTCTAGTTCCTTGTTAAACGTTTCTTGTATTTTCTCCATGCTATTTCCAAGATTTTGGATCATCTTTATTGTCATTACTCTGAATTCTTTTTCAGGTAGACTGCCTATTTCCTCTTCATTTATTTGGTCTGGTGGATTTTTACCTTGCTCCTTGATCTGCTGTGTGTTTCTCTGTCTTCTCATTTTGCTTAACTTACTGTGTTTGGGGTCTCCTTTTTGCAGGCTGCAGGTTAATAGTTCCCGTTGTTTTTGGTGTCTGCCCCCAGTGGCTAAGGTTGGTTCAGTGGGTTGTGTAGGCTTCCTGGTGGAGGGGACTGGTGCCTGTGTTCTGGTGGATGAGGCTGGATCTTGTCTTTCTGGTGGGCAGGACCACGTCCGGTGGTGTGTTTCGGGGTGTCTGTGACCTTAGTGTGATTTTAGGCAGCCTCTGTGCTAATGGGTGGGGTTGTGTTCCTGTCTTGCTAGTTGTTTGGCATAGGGTGTCCAGCACTGTAGCTTGCTGGTCGTTGAGTGGAGCTGGGTCTTAGCGTTGAGATGGAGATCTCTGGGAGAGCTTTCGCTGTTTGACATTATGTGGAGCCGGGAGGTCTCTGGTGGACCAATGTCCTGAACTCAGCTCTCCCACCTCAGAGGCACAGGCCTGACACCTGGCCGGAACACCAATACCCTGTCAGCCACATGGCTTTCTTTTGTGTGTCATAGTCCAGGGGAAGATGGTGTGACAGTAGATGTCATTATGGTGTTCCAATTCCCCTCTGCTGAGCCAAGGGCTGTGAGAAAGGGGAAATCCGTAGCATCCATGGTGTTGCCGGCAAAGCCCACTGGGGTGTCCGGGAAAAATACGATGGAATCTAGGTGATACGGTCTACCTTCTTTGGTGCTTAGTCTCATTTCACTTGTCTGTAGAAGCCGCGTGCAGAAGTCTTGCCCCTAACATGTTGGATTAGCATTCCCAGCATAGAAATGCTGTGCTGGATACTTTGGTGGCTGTGTGTCTGTGCTACAACTCTTATGAAATTAACTACCTATATCTCTGTATTTTCACATGTACATAATGACATTGAAAAAAAATCTAAAGTATATACACTGCTAAAAGCCAACAGTGCTCATCTTACCAAGTTCTAGAAGAGATGAATTTTATACCGTTCCTTTTGTTTACTGCTTTTTATAATTTTTCTAGATTAAGTATTACCTGTGAACTCAACTAATAGTAAAGGGGAAATCATTTAGGTTTTTTCTCTAACCCCTTTCCATATGAAGGGATGAATTTCTGAGATTGTGTGTGTGTGTGTAATAAATTTTTATCAGTTGTTTCAACCCAGTGCATCATGGGAGTTTGCTGAATAATGGAGTCCTTTAGTAAATGGAGCACCTACTCTCAAATGTTTCTTTCTTAGAAATCTGGACACTTAACTATTGGGTTTGCTTAAAGGGAGGCATACCTGTGTTGAACAGGAAGCATGCATTAATGTGGAGTGTTAAACCACGGGGAGAAGCACTGGGAATGGTCAGATTTATTCCTAACATTTACAGATTCTTGGGTGAGAGTACAAATGGAAGCCCACATACCATGTGTCTAAATACTTATGAATCAAACTAAAAATGCTAAATAAAATGTTCCATCTTCTTGTTATGAAAAATATACTTTCATTAATGAGTTGAAATTCCAGATTTCAATTTAGAATTTTTCCCCTCCTTGGGGTTTTAAGCTGGAACATGGCAGCATGGGCATAGCCTGCCCTGGGAACAGCGCCCATGCCCCTTCTTTCTGTATCCCTGGCTCTGTCTTGTTCTGTAAGGAGCCTCTTGCACCTATGTCTGGATACACGTGCATGCCCACACTGCGTATCCATCTTCAGCTCATCATAAACAACCATTTCTCAGGTTAAGGTTGGACAGTGGTTTACTTTAGTAGAATGGATCAAGGATGTGCAGTCCGTAGAAGTGTGCTCTGGGTCATCTGGGCAGAGAGTTTCAGAGTTCTGGGTGCCCAAAATGCATCTTAGAAGGTAGAAGGTGTAGTCTGGCATGTTCCTAGGCTTTGTAGTCTGGCATGTTCCTAGGCTTTGTGAGGGGGTGGGCACAGCCTAAAGGAGGCTGAAGCTGGCTCAAGGAAGGGGTCTCCTCCAGCTCAGGCCTAGGAGTGGTGCTGCCAGTGATAAAGACATGCACTGGAAAACTACTGCTTCATGGCTCCCAGTCTAAGGACAAACCCATGCTTCCTGAATCACAGGCACAAAGATCACCTTCGATTTGGACCAGTGTTAATAACCCAGTGGTCTCAAATTTCAACATGTGTAAGAACCTCTCGGGAATGGATTAAAATGAACACTTGGTCTATGCTTTGATGAACTGCCGATGCCCCACAAATAATTATGACAGCCATGCACAGGCCACTACCAAATACCCAACTTTGAAGAGAACATGCATGGAAGGTACTTAGCACAATGGTAAGCTCTTAATAATTGGTAGCTGGCATTATTGTTATTATTCTTACAATGATTATGAATTGATTCCCATGTCTTACCATCCAAGAAAGGCCAGCTAGGTTGTGTAATTTTCTCTTGTTGAGTGAGAACTGAGAAGGAGTTTGTGTGTTTCACATTTGTCACTGTCATACTTGTGCTTATCTGTCGTCATCAGGTAAACTGTTCCCAACCTATAGACATGTTATTCATCTGCTTGCTCTAACTTCATAAGCAAGCTCTCTTAGCCTTTCTGTTTTAGTGCTACAGTTTGACTTGGTTTTCTCATACAGAGTGAACAAAAATTAGTGGCACTTTATTTAGATGCCTGTGTTTGGGGCAGAATGAGGGGGGATGTGTTAGTTTCTTACCTTGAAGTTTAGTTATTCTTGCCTTGCTTTTGCTAGAAAGAAAAAAAAAGTGGAAGGAAAGTTCTTTCCTCAGGAGTTATTAAAGAGAAGGGAAACATTTTTCCCTCAGAAACAGACTCACCTTTTAATGTCCCATATCTTTAAGGAAGGTTGGGATGGGTGGGGGAGGATAGGATGATGGAGATAACCAGAGCTCTCTATATACCACTGGATTTGTCATTCCAAAGTAGCTGATGGCTCATGAGGCCTAAGGGAGGTGCAGAAATGGACTTTCGTTGTTCATATTGTACTTGGAAATAGGAATTTTCAAGAAGGAAACTTCTCAGACAGTTCCCCTTCAGGATTCTTACCTTTGCCTGGGGCTGACTCTGCCCTGTGTAGTGTCCAAGCGACACAAAGGAGAGGGTTTCTGGATTTACATGTTTGTTGAGGAGCCCAAGATAGGCAGCTCATTCTTCTTCTGACTGTCTAGGCCTGGTGTATTTTGTTGTCTTCTACTTTCCCACTTGTGTCAAATGTTATATTTGGTTTGCCTAGATGGTATGAATCTGGAGGAATAAGAAAAAATTTGAAAATAATAGGGCTGAGCCCTAAGTGGAAAATATCCAATGGTTATTGAGAAAACAAGATCGTACACATGGGGATAGAGAGAGCAACCACCCCGGCCACGTTGGAGGGATAAAGAAGAATTGCCAACCTCCGAGATCCCCTGCCATGTTGTTTGGTCTCTGGTGAAGAGTGAGAAGTCATATGATGAGTACTGAGAAGAGTTAGACTATGGTCCTAAATATACCATTTCTGCTCTAGGTCTCAGTTTCCTCTTTGTTGAGACTAGGGGATCTTTCATTTCCTTTCAGCTCTAAGAATGTTATTCTTTTTTTTTTTAAATTAATTTATTTAATTTATTTATTTTTGGCTGCATTGTGTCTTTGTTGCTGCACGCAGGCTTTCTCTAGTTGCGGTGAGTGGGGGCTACTCTTCGTTGTGGTGCACAGGCTTCTCATTGCGGTGGCTTCTCTTGTTGAGGAGCATGGGCTCTAGAAGCGTGGGCTTCAGTAGTTGTGGCATGCGGGCTCAGTAGTTGTGGCTCACGGGCTCTAGAGCACAGACTCAGTAGTTGTGGCACACGGGCTTAGTTGCTCCGTGGCATGTGGGATCTTCCCGGACCAGGGCTTGAACCCGTGTCCCCTGCATTGGCAGGCGGATTCTTAACCACTGCGCCACCAGGGAAGTCCCAAGACTCTTATTCTTATAAATATATTTTATATGAAACTCATGGTAACCAGGAAGATGTTTTGTGTAGCAGATACACAAAAGATTGACAAAGGAATTAAAGCATACTGCCACAGAAAGTCATCAAATCACAAGGGAAGGTAGCAAGAGAGGAAGCAAGGGACAAAGGAACTACTTCTGAATAGTCAGAAAACAATGAACAAAATGACAATTACTCATCTATCAGTAATTACTTTAAATGTAAAGGGATTAACTTGTCCAATCAGAAGCCTTAGAATGGCTAAATGGATAGAAAAAGAAGATCCAGTGATATGCTGCTCACAAGAGACTTGCTTTAGCCTTAGGTATAATGGACTGAGAGTAAAGGGATGGAGAAGGTTATTTCAAGCAAATGGTAACCAGAAGAAAGCAGGGTTAGTTATACATATATCAGACAAAATAGACTTTAAGCTAAAAATGGTCAAAAGAGGCAAAAAAGGTAATTATATAATAAAGAGGTTAATTCATCAGGAAGATATAACAATTGTAAATACTTACACAGCCAACATTGGAGCACCTAAATATGTAAAGCAATCACTAACAGAACTAAAAGGAGAAATAAACAGCAATAAAATAATAGTTGTGGACTTTAATACCCCCCTTTTAAGAGTGGATAGATAATCCAGACAGAGAACCAATAAGGGAACAGCAGATTTGAACAATACTATAAATCAAATGACTTAATAGGCATACTTAGAACATTCCATCCAACTCGAGCAGAATACACATTCTTAAGTGCACATGGAACATTTTCTAGGATAGGTGATGTATTAGATCATAAAGCAAGTCTCAACAAATTCAGAAAGGTAGAAATTATATCAAGTGTGTATTCTGACCACAGTAGTATGAAACTTGAAATCAGTAGCAGGGGGAAAGCTGGAAAATTCACAAATACATGGGAATTAACAGACTTCTGAATAACCAGTGGATCAAAAAAGAAATCAAAAGGGGAATACAGAATATCTTGAGACAAATGAAAATGGGAATACAACATACCAAAATTTATGGGATGCATCAAAAACAGTTCTAAGAGGAAATTTGCTAGCAGTAAATTTATAGATCAAGAAAAATGAAAGAACTCAGACAACCTAACTTTACACCTCATGGACCAAATAAAGAACAAGCTAAGCTCAACGTTAGCAGAGGGAAGGAAATAATAGATGAAAGCAGAAATAGATGAAATAGAGAATAGGAAAACAGTAGAAAAGATTAATGAGACTAAGAGTTCTTTCAAAAGATTAAACAAAAGACAATCCTTTAACCAAGAAAAAAAGAGGACCCAAATCAATGACATTATAAATGAAAAAGGAGAGGTACAATGGATGCCACAGAAATACGAAGGATCATAAGAGACTACTGTGAATATTTATACACAAACAGATTGCATGACCTAGAAGAAATGGATAAATTCCTAGAAACATAGAACCTACCAAGACTGAATCATGAAAAATAGTAAATTTGAACAGACCAAAACCAAGTAAGGAGATTGAATCAGTAATCAAAAAGCTCTCAACATAAAGAAGCCCATGACTAGATAGTATCATGGTGAGTTATACCAAACCTTTAAAGAAGAATTAATGCTAATCCTCCTCAAACTTTACCCAAAAATTGAAAAGAAAGGAACACTCCCAAACTCAATTTGCAAGGCCAGCATTACCCTGATAACAAAGTCAAATAAGAACCCAACAAGAAAAGAATACTACAGGCCAATATCTCTGATTAATATTGATGCAAAAATTGTCAACAAAATACTAGCAAACCAAATTCAACAACACATTAAAAGGATCATACATCATGGTCAAGTGGGATTCATCCCTCCTGGAATGCAAGTTTAGTTCAGTATATGCATTTCAATATACACAATGTCATATGCCACATTAATAGAATGAAAGATAAAATCATTATCATTTCAATCAATGCAGGAAGCGCATTTGACAAAATTCAACATCCATTCATGATAAAAACTCTGAGCAAATTGGGTGTAGAAGGAATGTACCTCAACTTAATAAAGGCTGATATGACAAGCCCACAGGTAACACCGTACTCAGTGGTGAAAGGTTGAATGTTTTTCCTCTAAGATCAGTAACAAGACAAGGGTGCCTACTTTCACCAGTCCTATTCAAATAGTAATGAAAGTCCCAGCCAGAGTAATCAGGTAAGAAAAAGAAATAAAAGACATCTAAATCAGAAAGGGAGAAACAAAATTTTCTGTTTACAGATGACATCATCATATATAGAAAATCCTAAAGATTCCACCAAAAAACTATTAGAATCCAGTTGAAGTTACAGAATATGAAATCAACATACAAAAATCAGTTGTATTTCTGTACACTAAGAACAAACTATTTGAAAAAGAATGAAAGACAATAAACCTATTTATAATAGCATCAAAAACTGTAAAACACTTAGGAACAAACTTAACCAAGGAGGTAAAGGATCTGTACACTGACAACTATAAGACACTGATGAAAGAAATTGAAGAATAAATAATTGAAAATATATCATGGGTTCACAGATTGGAAGAATTAATATTATTAAAATATCCATACTACTCATAGACTCAGTACAATCCCTATCAAGGTTCCAATGGCATTTTTAAACAAAGTAGAATAAACAATCCTAAAATTTGTATGGAACCTCAGAAGACTTTGAATAGCCAAAGCAATCCTGAGAAAGACCAACAAAGCTGGCAGCATCATACTTTCTGATAAAATAATGATAATCAGAACCCTATGGTATTGGCATAAAAACAGACACACAGACCAAGGGAGCAGAATCACAAGCCCAGAAAAAACCCCATGCATATATAGTCAACTAATATTTGACAAGGGGTTCAAGAATACTTAATGGGGAAAAGATAGTCTCTTCAATAAATGGTGTTGGAAAAACTGGATATTCCCATACAAAAAAAAAAATGAAACTGAACCCTTATTTTACACAACTCACAAAAAGTTAGCTCAAAATTGATTAAAGACTTAAACATAAAACCTGAAGCCACAAAACTCCTAGAAGGAAACATAAGGAGAAAGTTCCTTGATATTGATCTTGACAGTGATTTCATGAATATGACACCAAAAGCACAGGCAACAAAAGCAAAAATCAGTAAATGGGACAATATCAAACTAAAAAGCTTTTTTCTTCTTTTGAACAACAAAAGAAATCAACAAAATGAAAAGGCAACCTATGGAATGGGAGAAAATATTTGCAAACCACATATCTGATAAGCGGTTAATATCCCAAATATATGAGGAACTCTTAGACCTCAATAGCAAAAAAGCAAATAATGCAATTGAAAAATGGGCAAAGGACCTGAATAGACATTTTTCCAAAGAAGATATTCAAATGGCCAACAGGTACCATACCTTGGGGGGTGTGGACAAGGGAACTCGCCAATACCTCATCCCTCCATTGAGTGCCTTTCTACTGCAAGTCCCCGACAGTGCCGGGCTGCCCAAGACCTGCTGAGCCCACACCCTTCCAGCCGCCAGGTGAAGTCCCAGAGAAGGCTGAGCTGTGCGTGGCTGCTCTCCCGCAGCCTCCCCGCTAAGAAGTCCCTCCTCCCTGAGATGGAACAAGCTGGGGACAGTGACAGTACGGCAGCGTCCTCCTAATAGAAGTCCTGCAGGGAACTGGGAGGAGAGGTGAGGAAGTGTTGGCCCCTTCCCGTACCGCACACGAGGGGAACGGAGCTGAGCTGAGGAGACAGGACACCCTGAACTTCCATCAGGGTAGCAGTAATCACTTTTCACCCTTCTGTGACACTGGCATTGAGCCAGCCACAGCAAAGCCCCTGACATACTCTCTCTCAAGCAATCTCCAGGAGGCACACAGCGTCATCCTGGTCAAAGCTGAAGGAAGGGAGGCTCTCAGAGGCTTCAGCATCAGTTCAGGTGGAACTGGAGCTTGAACCCAGGTCCCCCCGCAAAGCTGTAATTCTGTCATTCTCCAGTCCGGCTTCTGGGGTTTTCCAGAAGAAACCTTTCCATCAGGCACTGATTTCATTCGGAAGATCCTGAGTCTGCTCGCAACCTGGTTGATCAGCCTGGCAAGAAGGCAAACACCCGGCTGCCTTGAATCCTGAAACATGAACCTTCTGTTGCGAGGGCCTGTCTCTCACTGCCTGGGGAGCTATAAAATATTAAAGATAAAGAACTCCCTTTGCCATGAAGGTTGGGGACTTTCCTACTTCCTGTTTCCTTTTCCTGTAAAGCCCAGGAGACTTCGGAGAGGTGCTCAACATCAGTAATTGTCAGGGAAATGCAAATCAAAACCACACAAATGGCTGTTACCAAAATGATGAGATAAGTGCTAGTGAGGTAGGAATGTAAATTGGTTCAGCCACTATGGAAAACAGTATGGAGCTTCCTCAGAAAATTAAAATTGAACTAACATATATGACCCAGCAACTGCACCTCTGCATATATACCTAAAGGAAATGAAATCATTACCTTGAAGAGATATTGGCATCCTTGTGTTCAATGTGGCATTATCTACAATTGCCAAGATGTGGAAACCTAGGTGTCCATTGATGGATGAATGGATAAAGGAAATGTAAGAATATATGTGTATATATATGTAAATATATATACATATATATTTATATATGTGTAATGTAAACATATATGTATATAAATATTATTCAGCCATAAAAATAAGGAAATCCTGTCATTTATGACAACATGGATGAACCTTGCGGGCATTATGCTAAGTGAAATAAATCAGACAAAGACAAATACTGTATGATCTCACTTGTATATAGAATCTAAAAAAGCTGGAGCCATAGAAACAGTATACACTGGTTGTTGGTGGGAGTGGGGTGGTGGGGGAAATGGGTGAAGGTGGTTAAAAGGTATAAACTTACAATTATAAGCTGAATAAGTTCTGGGGTTGCAATGTACAGCATGGTGACTATAGTTAACAATACTATATTGTATATTTGAAAGTTGGTAAGAAAGTAGATCTTAAAAGTTCTCAACACACACACACACACACACACACACACACACACACAAATTGAATGATGTGAGGTGGTCAATGTGTTAACTAACCTTACTGTGTTAATTTCGCAATACATGTATCAAATCATGTTGTGCACATTAAACTTATAAAATGTTATATGTCAATTGTATCTCCATGAAGCTGGGGGAAAAGAATTTATTCATAAAGTGTTAATTATACCAATATTTAGGGAATTACTTGGGGTTCTGAAAGTACATAAACAAGTTACTGTCAAGTCACTTATGTGTTCATTTACTCAGTGAATGTTTGTTGAGTACCTGCTCTTTGCTAGGCACAGTGCTTATTGTTGGGGACACTTAGGTGATCAGGAGAGACATGGATTTTGCTCTCATGGCAACTACTGTCCTGAAGGGATGCCTGTCCACTCAGGGTATGCTAACCAGTGGATCATGGTATCAGAAAATACGATGAAGGGAGTGCCTGGAATTAGGAGAAGCAATGTGAGAGATTTAAGACACTTACTAAGCATTTTTCCTTCTAAGTCTTGGCTCAAATAATCATCTTCTCATAGAAGCCCCCACCCCACCCCTGCCACTTGATTTAATACTACAACCTCCCCTCTTTGGAACTCCTGATCCTCTTATGCTGCTTTTTCTTCTTCCTTTACTCCTGCCTGTTAACACTTATCACCTTCCAACATATGATATAATTTACTTACTTATTGGGATTATTAAGGGCGATTTGTGTACTTCATGCTCGAAGATGTACTCCATTAAGGCTGAAATCTTTGCCCTCCTTGTTCAGCAATGTATCCCAAGTGCCTGGAAGCATAGTGGGCGCTCAGTAGATATTTGTTGAATGGGTTAATGGGTGACTGTATGACTGAGGCATAGAGTATTATTACGATGTTGGAGAAAACTTGGTATATTATTAAGTAAGTCATTAATCTTGAGAACTTGATGGCATTAACCTACTAGTGTAGTGAAAGTCTTTTTTTTTGGGGGGGGGGCGTTGGTATATAGTGGCAGAACAAGAAGTATTTTCATTGGTAAAGTGTGGCTGACCCCAGGGTAATCAGCATCTAGCCTTTGCTCGTGGAAGGCCCTCAGATGTTGACTTGGTTAAGTTGAGTTCAGCTGTCGGAAATGTCTTTTCTCCATATAAATTTTAGGATTATTTGTTCTAGTTCTGTGAAAAATGTCGTGGGTAATTTGATAGGGATCGCTTTAAATACGTAGATTGCTTTGGGTGGTATGGCCATTTTAACTATATTAATTCTTCCAATCTAAGAGCATGGGATATCTTTCCATTTCTTTGAATCATCGTCAATTTCCATCATTAGTGTTTTGTAGGTCTCAGAGTATAAGTCTTTCACCTCCTTGGTGAGGTTTATCCCTAAGTTTTTTTTTTTTTTTTTTTTTGATGCGATTTTAAAGGGGATTGTTTGTTTACATTCCGTTTCTGATATTTCATTGTTAGTGTAAAGAAATGCAACCAATTGCTCTATGTTAATGTTGTATCCTGCTACCTTGCTGAATTCGTTGATCAGTTCTAGTAGTTTTTGTGTCGAATCTTTAGGGTTTTCTATATGTAGTATCATGTCATCTGCATATAATGACAATTTTACCTCTTCCCTTTCAATTTCAATACGTTTTCTCTTTGCTCCTTTGTAAAACAAACAAATAATCAGCACCAGCAGCACAACATCCAGCCCAAACTCTTAGATTAGTACTGATTTTTGATGCGCATTGCTGTGGTGTGCTGTGTGTTGCCTCTGGACTAGCCACCCTGGGAGCCCCATGCTCTTGCATGATGCTATGATTTGAGCTCTAGGCTCCATTTTTCTTGGTCAAAAACTTTATATTAACCCAAAGTATACTTTTCATTTTATTGAAACAAAGTTTCTCCTCCTCCCTTGGTCTTGTATGACATTTTTATACTTGTCACCAGGCAACAGAAGGTGCTGTAAACTACCCTCTCAGCGGAGATTCCCTAGTCTTCCCCTGCGTCCACTTGGAAGCATCATGTCCTAACTTCATGAACCTATTCATGTATTTGTGAGATGCAGAAAGCCTGATACACACCGCTGCTGAGAAAAATTTCTTAGCTCTGACCACTGTGAATTGCTTTACACATTAATTATAAAACTCTGTGTGTGTGTGTGTGTGTGTGTGTGTGTGTCGGAGGATGGGTGGGCAGATGGGTGGCCATGACTGGAGGGAGGGTGGCCAAGAGTAACTCTAAAGGACCAAATACATCAGCTTCTTCCCCAGACTCTCCTCCTTGTTTAGTAAATGAAGGCACGTGAAAGCAGAACATTTGGTGCTTTGCACCAATATTATGGTGTAAAATTATAGTTAGGAATATTGTGTAAAAACCGTAATAGTTTGCAGTTATAGCTATGGTGAGAACAGCAGGAAAGACTATCAGCTTTAATTTATGCTGTGCTTTGGACATTTTTCAGAAACTATTTACCCATTACCTCTTAGGTCAGTGGCCTAATAATGCAACAAAGCACTTTTTGAAATTGCAGATAATTTTCAGTGCTCAGATCTCTGTGTAGTACTGATGGGGAGGGTGGTTGATTAGGACCTTGGGAATTGTGCTTGATGGGAACAATCTGGAAGGAGTGAAAAATTATTAAACACACACAGCGGGAGATGGAGGATTTACCATTGTCACGCGGTGCTATTAATTCTCATTGCTCGGTACAGCGGCTTGATTGCATACTGTGAATACTGTTTATTGGAGAATGGGTACAATTTTGCTGCAGTTGTTGTAATGCAATACTAAATGCTAATTAGGCTTCTAACAATAATTAGAACCTCTTGCCAGACTTAGAAACACTCAATTGAATTTACAGAAACAAAGACCTTTAAGCTATGCTAGTAGCAGCGTCGACTTCAAGAAGTTTTTTACGTTTTTAGTTACAGAATTGCCAACACATATATTTTTTTTATGGTGTGCATAATGAGTTCATTTATGTTCTCAATAGGATTATTTTCAAAAAGAGATAAAGCAAACCTCCTCCTCCCCATCTGATGAAGAAAACCGACAAGCACAGGTATAAACTGAACTGCCTTTGTTACTATGCAGATGGCAAGTGCCATGCCCTTAGGTACCAGGGGGAAGGCGGGATGGGGCTGGGAGCTTGGCTCATGGGGGTTTTGGAGCCACTGTGAATACTTAAGTTTTCCTTGAACCCATGTTGTCTCCCTTCTTGCGCGCACACGTGCACACGCACACACACACACACACACACACACACCTCAAATATCACCTGATTGCCAGAGTTGATTCATTGGATTAACTCCCTAACTTGCCTTCCCCAAGTGTCATCATTAGTCAGAAGCAAACCAAACCCATAGCATCCTGGGAGGATAAGCTCTTCTTTGCTGCTTTGCTTTGTCAAACCTTTTAGATCTATCGGGATGGCAGTACTCTCAAAGTAGAGAGTGTGTCAAATAGGTTGAGCTGTGAGAAATAATTAGCTGAGAATTTCCCTGGCATTCCCTGGGCCTTGTGGTTTTCACCCCATCACCGCTGGGCCCAAGGCTTGGTGGCTCCCAGGGATGTGGTCATGGACATGTCAAGGAAGTCAGCAGGACCTGGACGTGTTTCTTGGCCCTGGACGCTGTTGCAGCACGTGACCTGGGTTTGTTTGGCAGCACTTGACCAAGGCCTTTGTTGTTGGGGTCTCAAGGCTATATTGAATTCCCTCATCTAGTTTTGTTTTGTCTTTAAACCCAGAGGTTTACAAAGACTTAAGCAAACCTCATTGACCCGCCCTTCGCAAATACACCACATGAGACAGTGGAGAATGCCTCCCCTCCTTTTAATTTTAACCGAGCTGAAGTTGACTAGCTGGTCTTCGGTGTGAATACGTAGCTGCTTGACATGATGTATCGTGTTACCCCTTTGTCTGGAGCCATCAAGGTAATAGAAGTAGAATCCTGAAGCCCTATACTGAAACAGTATTACAACAACCTACGCTCTGCTGCTGCACCGGGTGCCAAATTTCTGGTTAAAGTGAGTTCTCACAGGTTTCGCAGGTTACAGGGAAACAGGTTTTATGATGGAAACACTGGAAGCCCAGTTTTGCTCCAGCCTGCAGCGAGAGGCATGGCTACTTTAAGCAGAGAGACAATTACTTGATGATTCTCTGGTTTTGGTTAGAGTTGCCATTTACAGAAGCTGTTAAAAAAGTAAAAAAAGAACATTCATAGAAACTTCCATTTTTGTGTCTTTATTAATATTTTATCAAACCCAACCCCTTCCCCAGTCAAGGGAATCAATCAATCCCCTCCCTCCCCCTCCAACCCCGGTAAATTTTTGTGGTTTTTTTGGTGACTTGGAGTTCTTTCATTTTTGTTTTTGACCTTCTCAGCTTGTCTCCTCCTTACCAAAATGCTCCCCCTACTGGTGGGGCCTTTGCCTTTTGGGGTGAGGGGGTGCCCCAAATCAGAGCTGCTTTCTCAGGTTACCCAAGCCAGGTTCTCCTCTCAGAAATACTTGGTCCATGTTCTCTCTCTGCTTCTCATTGGGTTGAGAGAGGCTTCTCTTTCCTTGTGTCACTTTTGGATTCCCCTTGTCCTTTATGAATTTGGTGACGTGACCAGATTCTCTCCTCTGATTCTTACACAGCAATGGTGGGGTCTCATTATTTAACTGGGAGAAGATGCGATGGTTTATAGTGATCTCCTAATTTCACACTGCATCTTCATATTCGGGGCAGAAGAAGACATCGGTCAATAATCAGTGACCCCAAATCCCTGACTGCGGTGGCCGATTTCCTCCGTGCCCAGGAGTGCTAGGTGAGGCGCGTTTCACATTCGGTCCTAACGGGGTTAAATCCAGCTCTGTGACCGGAGGTGGGCCGTGCACATTTGTCTATCTGGCAGTTTCTATGAAGTATGCCAATGAAATTTCTAAGGAGGTACTGTGGGAGCATTTTAGTTGGCATTTTAGCAAATACCCTCAACTGCCAGAGGTGCTCACGGTGTGGTTTTTCCCTTTCTGAGGAGACAGTTTTGCTCGTGCTGGGCTGCGGAGAGTCTGTGAAAGATGAGGCCTGAGTGAGTCCCGTGCTCGCTTTCTATTTTCTGGCTACATTTTTCTTGTTCACAAGTCAGTGACACCTGCAAATGGAAGGCTTGCTGAGGTAGCACCTGGCTGATTAGCAACTTGTGCTTGGTCCCCCTCGCACACTGACCGTTAAATTACCTCCTATCCTGCCTGGGCCCTGTGGCCGCTGCCGAGGGGCCAGCAGAGGTCACTTCAATATGGCGGCCATGGCCTGTGTTTTCCCACAGCCTGTCACGTGTAACCAGCGCGGCGACTTTGATAAAGTACCGCAGGGTGACCTGGTAGTCTCGGGTCAGAGTGAGAGAAATTGGTGTTGTACTAAGATGTATGTTAATACATATATTATTTATATGGGCATTAGCGAATGCTATTGTTGCCTCAGCACAAACCCAGGCCCAGGGATTGGCCTTGGGGTTTTTGCGAGCTCACTTTCTCATGTTTCTCCCCACCCCCTCCTCGCTCATGAATAATTAAAAACTTAAATTACTTGCCATGTACAAAATTCATATGCTGGGGAAAATAGCTACATGAAAATTAATTTTCTGTTCTGTGAGACTGACGGGAAATCAATTAATCTTGATGTATTATTTTATGCAGAACAGGGTGCAAGAACCTGCAGAGAGAATGGCTACAGCTGTTCTTGTTGGTCGGGCCATATATTATCGTTGGCGGGTTTGACAGCTTCTGAAGGAAATGGCTGAGGGGTATCAGGCAGGTGAATCAACTGTAAAAATTTATTGGAGGATACAAACTGTTTCCAGGGGACTGATATAAAACTCACACTTGAGAACTGAAGTATTGAATGTTTTTGTGGCTGAAGCAGCTTGTTGTCAATATTTATAGCTTTTCTCTTTGTTACATGTCCTATTTGTTTGATTAACTAGTCAGATGTTAGTGTCTGTCTGTAATTTATCTGTTGTGCCTTCTGTAGCATTTTTGATACATAAAGATTTACCACTAGATAAATAAGGCAGCTCACACAATGCAATATGCTAAATAAAATGACAGAGCTGTTTACAGCATGTTACAAGTTTTATAACTCACGAGGTAGATCAGTAACTTTTGTTTACCGGTGTCACTGTTAGTTGAAACATGTCTCAATGTATTAACTACTATGGGGGTAAACAAGGCTCTCTTAAATAAGCAGAGATTATAATCAACACATACCTCATGGTAAATCATTTAAGAGGCTCTATAAAAACGTTTATGTACAGCCATACATAATGCATACATTTCTGAAATAAAATAAATGCGTGCTTTTAGAATAGGCTGTAGTTACATTCCTTTGCCACGCCATCGACATCAATTTCCCCCGTGGATGATGGAGGTGCGATGTTCAACAGATGCTGACGCGGACAAACGGGAGCCGGCAGCCGAGGGGCGGTGGCCTGGCAGGTGACTTCAAGAAAGGCTGCTGGGAAAGCACGTGTGTGCCGGTGGCGTCATCTGTCAGCATGGAGGCTGGTGGGGCTGAGTGGTTGCTCATCATCCTGCCCCGGTCCTAGGGTGGGTGGTTGAGGCTGACTTCACGTGGCCCTTCAGGGAGCCCCGCATGACGTGTGGATCTAGGGAGACCCCAGGAGCGCGGATGTACAGAACGCTTCGCTAAGAGCCCCTCTGTGACTACCTGCTTCTTGCCTGTCACCAGGCAAGGCGGGGACTAAGAAGCAGGAGGACTGTTGGCGTCCTCGGAAATTGGCATGAGCACTCAGGTGCCCTTATCTGTACCTAGAGAGAAGTGGAATAGTTTGCCTTGTGCTGGGTTGTGTACTCTCCAGATATCAGGCTCAGGGAGTTTCAGCTAAGAATTCCAACTCCTGTTGGTCAGTGACAGACTGTGCTCAGTAAATAGCCTTGGAGACAGATGATGTGATTTGTTATTCAGTTTCGAATGATTCATAACTGACTTTTGTTAACAGAACTTACTGTGGAGGCCATTACGACATTTTGCCACCTTTCTCAAGAGAAGAATGGAATGCAGTTATGGACTGTGACAGGCATAATGAGAGCTCCTTGCCTTGGTCTAGTGTTCTTCTTCTTTCAGAAGCCTCTCACTTGTGTATGTGGCGTGTATATATTTGTCAGGAGAAACGTATATTAAGGTATGTTTGATAACTTATAAGAGGGACTTTTCTCGTCTGACTAGTTAGAGGGCGGAGGTTGGGGATTGCTCTGTAACAAAGTACCACAAACTTAATGGCTTGAAATGTATTTGTTTGATACATTTATTATCTGTAAGTTGGGCAGGCTTGCCTAGGTTCTCTGCTTAGGGTCTTTAAGGCTGAAATTGAGATGCCCGTCAAGATGCATCTTCATTTGGAGGGTCTGGGAAGAATCGGCTTCTGTGCTCATTCAGGGTGTTGGCAGAATTCAGCTCCTTACCTTTGTAGGACCGAGGTCCTCGTTTTCTTGATGGCTGTTCGGTAGGTTCACTCTGAGCTTCTAGAGGACACTCTCAGACTCTTTCCTCAGGGCCCCCTCCTTCTTCAAGCAAGCGATGGGGTGTCTGTCTCCTATTGATGCCTCCTTACGCTTCAAGTCACTGATTTCCCCAGAGAAAAATCTCTGCTTTAAAAAAAAAAAAAAGAAAAGAAAAAAAAGATTGGATTAGGCTCAGTTAATTCTCTGTATCTTAAAGCCAGTTGATGAGTAACTTAACTGTAGCTGCAAAATCCCCTTTTGCCACGTGACATAACATAACTGTGGAAGTACCACCGCAGGGCAAAGGTTATGGTGGTCATCTTCGAATTCTGTCTGTCACAGGAGTATTTGGTGTGATGTTTACGGCTTGGATTTTTAGAGCAGTGCTATTCTTAGAGTCTTTACTTTTCTTTTGTGATCCTACAGCCTGGCCTGGAAAGAAAAGGGCCAGCTCTGTGTGGGTTCTATCAACAAATACGTGCGGACTGCCTGCTGTGCATCCAGTCATTTTTTTAAAATTATTTTTTGTTTATTTTATTTTCTGGCTGCGTTGGGTCTTCATTGCTGCGCGCAGGCTTTCTCTAGTTGCGGCGAGCAGGGGCTACTCTTTGTTGTGGTGCCCAGGCTTCTCATTGTGGTGGCTTCTCTTGTCATGGAGCAAGGGCTCTAGGCATGCGGGCTTCAGTAGTTGTGGCATGCGGACTCAGTAGTTGTGGCGCGCGGGCTTCAATAGTTGTGGCACGCGGACTCAGTAGTTGTGGCGCACGGGCTTAGTTGCTCTGCAGCACGTGGGATCTTCCTGGACCAGGGCTCGAACCCGTGTCCCCTGCACCGGCAGGCGGATTCTTAACCACTGCGCCACCAGGCAAGTCCCATCCAGTCCCGTAATATGGGCAGGAGGTGAAAATCTCTGTAAGATACACATTCCTTACTCTCTCCTCAACAAAGCTTTTCATACACATACTCTCACACCTTGATCGTTAACCAATCAAGGCACTTGAGGACAGGTGCGAAGTAAAGTGGCCTGGAGTGGGAGGGTAAACCCTGGCGAGGTGAAGTGGACAGGAGAAGGCTTCAAGAGAGGAAATGGTCAGCAGGCCTTGAACCAGGCACACAGTTGGACCAGATGGAGAGGAAGGGGCTAGGGCACAAAAATGGCAAAGAGCCTACTGTGTTGGGGAAACAGTGGGAAGTCAAGTGGAGGTGGAGTAGGGGGTCCTTCCCCACTTGTGGTTAGACCTGTTCCGCCTTGTGGAGGTGAGTGGAAGGTGCATTGCTGATGATGTTAAGCCACATGAGGGCAAAGGCTGAGAAATCGCATGAAGTTCCTTATTCTTAGAGAAGCATCTTGAAGGATCCGCATCCTCCGTCCTTGCTGACAACAAGCCTTTGGTGAGGGCACGCTGTTCTTGGGGTACAGGGAACTCAGTGCGATAACTCAGTGCGTACCAAAGGTTTGCACCCTCGGGTGCACTATACAATCACCTGGGGAGCTTTAAAAAAGATATCAGTGCTCAGGCAGTACCCCAGCCCAACTCAATCAGAATTGCTAAGGATGGGGCAGAAGATTGGTATTTTATTGAAAAGTTCTCTGGGAGATTTTAATACCACTCAGGCAGGGTGAGAACCACTTTACTGTCTTACAGGTATGCACAAAGTCCTGTGGGATCCCTGCTGTTGATTCTGTGTAGGAGGTGACATTTGAAGTGGGGTCTTGAAAATTGAGAAGGACTTCACCAAGTAGACAATGGGGATGGAGCATTTCAGGCAAAGGGGGCGGGAACGTAAGGATGGGGAAGTTTACAGTCTGCATGGAGACTAGCGAGCAGCCCACTGGTTCATGCACAAGGGAACTGGGAGGAGGCTGCTGAGAGATGAAGCCCGAAGGATGGATTCGGGTGAACCTTGAAATGAGTACACTTGCATTTTGCAAAAAAAAAACCCCTTTACTCTCAAGGCTTTGTTCTGATCCAACTTGACCTTGCCTCCAGTTAATCCAAATTACTGAGGTTTGACTCCATGTTCAGTTTCTCTAGGATTGGCTTTGATTTCTCTCAGAAGTGGAGCCGGTGTTTATTCTCCTAGAGGCTCTGTGTATACGCTCTGCCCTTGGAGCTGCCTTGGGCTGAGCCGTGGCCCCTCTGAGAACTGCTTCCTGTTTGGTCTGGTACCTCCTAAGCCTGCCTTTCTCTCCCTCAGTCTGCAGTTGTAGAAATATGCAGTATTTGAAGTTTGGAGGAGACCAATTTTTCATCCTTTCCTTAGTGGGGTAAAGAATATTTCAAACACCACTGGAGACCAAAGAGCTCGGAGAAGTTTTGAAATAGCTTGGGAAATAGGCCACATGCTTCACACTTCATTTTCTCCCACTCTCTCTTTACATTGTTTTACTTACTTAAAGTATTGAAATGCAAGAAGGAGAGATGAAGCAAATATTTAGAGAAAGGAAAGGAAGTGGGTTCATTTTTAAAGTGACTCGAAGCAGGCATGGCGCTCATCGTTTGAAATAATTCTGAGCATTTAGTAAGGTAAACCCCGAAATGCTCTTCCTGCCTGTGAGGTGATAAAGAAAAACTGTGAGCTGGAGCCGGATTGTTCATGAAAACCCTCGCCAGCGTGGCCCCCCCCCATCTCACCCTCCCAAACCAATGGAAAAATTGGAACATTTTTGGGGCCAAGTTTCACAGATGTTAAGCATTTTGCGATATTACTTAGGGGGTTTCCTGAGCTACATTAAAGTTGAACCACTAGGGTGTTGAAACAGTTGGGCTCATAATAAATAAAATATACATGAAAAGGAATTGTGAGACATTGGCTGTTATGTGCTGGTGACAATTAGGTTACTGCTTTAAAAAATACATCTCCGGGACACATCTACAGGAGCTTTTTAGGGAATTTTGAGTAGAAGCAGAGTAAAGGCGGTTGGTAATTTCTCTGGTTGCCTCTGGCAGGTGGACATAATTTAACAATACCCGTCAGATATGACAAATTGTTTGTGAGTTACATTAGGGCCTTAATAAGATCACATCTGTTCATATATCCTCCTTAACCACAGAGCCTGATTTAGAGAGTTTTCATACTGGTACAGTATTGTTGTTTAAATATTTAGAGGGGTCTAGACATGTATCATAAAAGAATAGACTCTTGTGTATAAAAACACAGTCCTTTTATTCTCAGTGTTTTTGCTTTCACGGACCTGCATCATTCTCTCAACTCGAGTGAACCACATGTTGCTTCCGAGAGCCAGGAAATATATTTCATCACGCACTGGAGTTCGCATTTTAGAGCTGGAAGAGGCCTTAGAGACAGTCCTCCACCTCCCCTCCTTTTCGGGGTGGGGGGGGGGAATCTGAGATGGAGGCAGAGTAAGGGACTTGTTTAGGGATTCTTAGCCCATTAGTGGCAGAGCCAGCGTGAGGACTTAAATTTGTACTTCAGCGATCTTTTCATTGTGATAGAACTTCGCTCTGGGCTAGAAAATGAGGCGTCGATGCAGTCGGACTAGGTCATGTGTGTCACTAGTGGCTGCAGGTTTTTGTTTTTGTTTTTTTTTTTCCCCCAGAGGGCATTCCTGGTCACTGGGAGGCCAGGCTCTGTGTCATGGATTAAAATTCAGGGCCTGCTCAAAGTCCTTCTGTGACCAATGTACTTTCTGTCACTTGCCTGCCTGCAGGCACAGATAGATTTCTCCCATCCCTGACCCCATCATGCACGTTCCCACCTTCACTCACACCGTCCCCTTCTTCTGCAGTGTGTCCTTCTTGCTGTTTCCAGTTCCTTTCGTATCCAGCCGGGATAAGTTCCATTTCGTCATGAGGCCTTCCCGACCCACAGCTATTTATTAGGTTGAGTCATATGAAAGTGCTGGTTTGTAGGTTGAAAAAGGTCAAATAATGGCAATTTCATAAGATTGAATGTGAACATAGTGTTTTAAAACCCCTGTACCACTTATTGACATCTTATATTCAACTTCTCTCCCTCTCTCTTTATTTGTGTGTGTGTGTATGCATATATGTTAATTGGGGTGAAACTCACATAACATAATTGACTTCTTTTTATAATAAACTTTGTTTGGAATAATTATAGTTTTACAGAAAAGTTTCAAAGTTGGTACACAGAGTTCCTGTAAACCTCTAACCCAGTTTCCCCTAATGTTATCATTTCACATCACCAAAGTACATTTGTCAAATTTAAGAAAACAACTTGGAAGATAATTAACTAAAACTCCAGGCTTTATTTGGATTCCGTCAGTTTTTCCATGAATGCCCTTTTCTGTTCTTGCAGCTGATTCCGGCTCCCAGGTACCACCTTGTATTTAGTTGTGTTCCTTAGTCTCCTCTGGTCTTTGGCAATTCAGCTTTTCCTTGTTTTCCATGATCTTGACAGTTTTGAGAAGTACATTTTGTAGAATGTCTCTCAAGTTGGGTTTTTCTGGTCTGTTTTCTCATGATTAGACTGGGTTATGGGTATTGGGGGAAAATACCACCTTAGGTGGTGTTATCCCATTATCTCAAGGGGTCATGATCTCAACTTGGCTTTCATTGGTGGTGTTAACGTCATCACTTGGTTAAGACATTTCTTCAGTTGTTGGCCAAGTTCCTCCTTTGTAGACATACTATATTTGGGCTCTTTTCATTTTAACATCTCCAGCTAGACTAACAAATCTTCCTTTGGGAGCAGAAGCGTGTTTAATTCTTTTTGTATCTTTCATTATACCTAATGCCGTGCCATGTTTCATACAGTGTATGTGCTCCACAAAACTTAGCTGAGAGGTCATTAAATACATGTTTTAATTTCAGTCTGGTGGAGGTGTTTGGTTTAAACAAACCGAAACGGCAAAATCCCAACGCACTGCATTCTCCCTGCAACTAATTTGGTGGTCTTTGTTCCCCACACTTAAGGGGTAAATCGTAACATGACTTAAAATATTTTTCATCCAAACTACTATAAAGAAGGGATTACTGGCTGTCTTTGCTAAGATCAGAGCTTTGAGTTCAGGACTCAGGAAAATCCAAGTGTAAATTAGAGAGGCACACACACACATTTTGTAGCTTCTGCTGACTTGTGGCAAGGGTTGTCCCAATTTGCAGAAACTCTTAAAATATTTGTCAGAAGTTTTGATGTTTCTAGAATGTATTGCTCACTGGATTCCTAATGGCCCAAAGAATTGCCACTGTGAATGCATTTTATCAATCATTTTCAAAATATTTGTCTGTAAAGGTGTTTTGCAGGGTATGCGTGCCATACTTTCGGGGGACTTATATTTGATAATGGCCCTTGTGGAGGATAGAAGCATTTAGGACAAACTAAAGGAAAACAAGAATATTAAATTAGAGTTGAAAACTAAATGCTATGAAAGTGAAATAAAATGGGAGAGGGAGTAGTTCTTTTACAAATCCCTTGGACAGAGATCTTACCCGCAAGTCTTGTAGGGTTGGTTGTTCTTTCTACTGTGATTGAAAAATTGGCATTCCATTCTGATGATTTAACCTTGGTTTGAAAGTTACATACAGGAATTAGTATAGCCTGATTTATTACTCCAATTTTAAAGAGGTTTCTTCTTTTTATTTAATGTTTTTTTGTTTTTTTTTTTAATACGGGTGAAAAAAATCCTAGCTTTTCAACAGTGTAAATTAGTTCATGCTAGTTTTTCAATCATTATAGCTACACTTGCTTCATGCTTTATTATGTAATTTAATTTTTCATATCTTTCTTTTATTAGCTGTGAAGTAGGTTTAGAAAAGAAAATTAGATTATGAGGTTAAACCACAGTTAAGATAAAAATGACAGTTCAATGAAAAAAATGTTCAATGTAATTCCTATCTTCTAAAATAAAATACAGCCACTAAGAGATTTAATTATGGTTTTATTCAAGTAAATTTTGCTTCTACATTGAAAACACTCAAGAAGGAAACTCCAAGAAAGGCACTTGGTTAACATGAAAAGAGTAATATGATACATAAAATTATAATTTATGAAATAGGATGGGCCAGCCTTGAGAAGGAATAACGCAGCTGAGTGGCTTGGCTTCCACTGAAGGGGATACACCTTGTTTGGGTTGCTCTCGTGGTGAGAGTCCTAGGCTTGATCTGACTTTTCATGTGCTAAATTGAGAGTTCTGACCATTTGGGTAATCTTGGAAAGCAGTGTCCTTTCATTAAAACGATCTGAAAATCACTACCAGCTATTTCATGGTCATAGAGTCCTAAAATATTAGACACAGAGGACACTTCAGATTCTAATCCTTGTTTTACCTTAGAGGAAAGTGAAGCCCCAAGAAGTCAAGTAGCTTTCCTGGACTCACTGTGTAGATGACAGATCTTCAGAGCCTCAGTCTAGTGTTTTCTGCACTACATTGAATTGCTATTAAGATTGAAAATTTTAATTAAATAATTTTTCCCAAAGTAAAACGTGAATGTGATTTAAAGAGTCAAATAATACTGTTATGCTTTAAGACTTATGATCAACCTGAGTTCCACTCCACATCCTACTCTTCTTTAGCTCTGAATCCTTTCCCCAAAAGAAACCACCTTGAATTTTTCCAACTGCCTTCTGCTATTTATCTTCATACTTAAATATTTAAATAGAGGCTCTTACTGTTATTTAGCAATTTAAGAAAAAAAATTAGACATCCATTAAAGTAGTTTTTCCTTGTATTTCCTTTTCACAACTAAACTCATACATTCTTTTGCAAGATAGTTACTCTGCAGTCCAATTATAGAAATTCTATGTATTTAGCAGACATTTAGGGCCAAGCCCTGTGCTTCTCATTGCTCTGCACCTTGAGGAGGTGGCATGAAATGCCAGCCATCATCTAGCTCCAGGTGACTGTGTCATTTTCCTGATTATGATCAGAGCTCCTTTAATTCAGTATTTTTCAAGCTGAGAGTTGCAACCCTTTAGTGACTTGTAAAATCAATTTAGTGGGTTGTAACCAACATTATAAAAAATAGAGCAGAACAGAGAATATCAGAGTTCAATTTTTAAAATGTTCAGTATAACTTTCATCTTTAAAAATAAAATACAGCCACTAAGAGATTTAATTATGGCACATAATTAGGATAAATATTGGTTTATGCAACTTTTGTACTAGATATATACATTTATATGTGTATACACACACTCATATATACTCACACACAGTTATATACATATCAGGATGTTTATGTTCTGTATGTATGTATATACATGTATACCTATGTATATATTTTGTATGTTGGATCCCGGTGTAAAATGTATTAGGTTGAACATATGAAATTGCTCTTTCTGTAGGTAAAAGACAGCCAAATACTGGAAATTTCATGTGGCTTAACCTACTGTGTCTTATTGTGGGTCATGGACAAAAACGTTTGGGAAAAATTTAATCTCAGTTGTCTTGTGGCAAATAATGAACATTCTGTTTTCTTGGCTAAGTTTGAGTTTCTTCATCTGTAAAATAAGAATTGTAATTGTACCTACCTCAAAAAACAAAAATGGGACACAAGGAAACTTTGGGAGGTGATGGATATGTTTATTACCTTGATTGTGGTGATGGTATCATGGGATATGGATATGTCCGAACTCATCAAATTGTGTACATTAAATGTGCAGTTTTTTATGTGTGTATTAATTGTACGTTAATAAAGCTGTCAAAAAAATAATTTACCTACTTAAAAGAAAAGATATGAAGATGAAATTACTTATGACCCCTTGCCTGTAGTAAGCACCGAATAAATGTTATTACCATGGTCATTATCACCATCATCCACTCACCCACTCCCCTACAATGACCTTTGTTTCTCATTTACTCTTAAGAAATCCTCTTTAAGCCTTATCAGCGTTATTACATCCATTGCTTCTCTTATCAGATGGGTCACTCCACTGATCTTTAGTCATAGAGTGGTAGAACATTAGTGGAGGCCTTCAAGATTGTCTGCTGAAACCAGTACTTTCCAAAGTGGGATATGCATCTACAGGTGTGCAAGATGGTTTGAGATGGCACACGGGCAGAGCATGGGCCGGCACACACAATGAAGAGTGTTAATCCCTTCTCAGTTCTCTTGCAATCCTTTGGATTTCATGTAGGAAAAAGCACCAGTTTGGTGCTGGTCTCTCTTTAATACCTTCCTAACGCTTGATAAGTTATTTTTTTTAAAAACAGAGATCAGGTCTTAGGCTCAGAGCCTTCAGTACTCAACAGAGAGCATTAGCTAGAGTTTAATAATAGGATTTTTTTTCATGTTACATATGTAGGTGTATATATACCTTTCGGGTCATTGGCTAATGATATTGGCTTTCATTTTGGAGACGATACAAAATTTCTTCTAAAAATAAATTCGATGTCAAAATATTCCATAAATAGTATATGTGGTATACCTGAGTATAGCCAAATACAGTGTACACTAATGACGCAAGTCTAGCCCAGGCTGATGTTATCCTAAATGAGGCCCAAGGAGGTTAAGCAACTAACCAGGGCGAGTGAGAAGCAGAGCTAGGACGAGAACCCTTATCTTGGGTGAGTTCTCTCTCTGTAATCATTGTGTTAGGGCTGGCACTCCAGGATGGAGTTAGAGAAAGCCTGTGTTAAAATGTGCTATCGTGTTTAAGAGGTTGTTGCTCATGGGGTTTGCCTTGGATCCACTCACGCCTGCAATTCCGAGACCCATTCCAGTCTGAGTTGTACCGTGGGTCGTCACTTTCAGCTACCATTTATCTGCACGCACTTTACCTCTGTGGTTCTCCTAACTGTACAGTATTCTCCATCCCCCAGTTTTGTGTCGTTCTTTGCTTGTTAGGTGTGGTTTGAGATTGTATAATCAGATTCACACCCCGTGCCTTTGGCGGTAGGAAAATGGCATAGATGGCGTAGGGTAAGAGTGCCATGCTGTGTGTGAACAGTGACTGAAGAGGGGTTGATTTTTCCCCGTGGCTCTGTTCTTTCGTATGTAAAATGGGTGGGGTCGTGAGTTGGAGACCTGTTCATCTTTATCACCCTTTCATCTCATGTATCCATTCATTCTGCACACAATTATTGAACACCTTCTACTTGCCAGGCGCTTGTTGGAGTAGTTGAGAGTGCGGGGCAGGCACCAGTGGACGCGGCTGCTGGAGGAGTTACACTTGGAGACCTTACGTTCTAGTTGGGGAAGACGATGATAAATAAAAATTTTTTTTTAAATGAGACAGTTTCCTGTGGTCCTAATAAAACAGGGAGGTAGACTAGAGAGGGCCTTGGAGGAAGAGGTCTGATTTTGACAAACGGGCCAGGAAGGTGCTCTTCAGAAAGGCGACTCTTGAGTAGAGACACAGGAGAGTTGGATCAGGCAGAAGCAACAGCAGAAGCAAAGATCCCAGGCAAGTTCAAGGGAGAGAAAGGAGACCAGTAGTGCCGACTGGGAATGTGGGAGAAGAAGGCTGAAGGAGGGGGGTGCTGTAGCCAGTTGCGGAGATGGTTGAACCTAGTAAGGAGTTTGGATTTGATTCTACATGTTAAGGGAAAGCTATGAAGCCAGTGACAGGTTTTAAGTAGTCGGATGATGGAATCTGGATTGGTGTTTTTCAAAACCACGCTGGCTGCTGGTTGGAAATCCGGCAGGCAAGAAGAGCAGCCGGGGTCCACTTAGAAGGTCTTGGTGGTAGCCTCTGAGATAGATGTGGTGGTGTGAACTAGGGAGTGGGCAGTAAAGAGGCGAGGAAGTGGAGACACTCGGGCTGTGTTTTTAACATCACCTCAGTGCTTGCGAGTGGATTGACGGCAGGGATGAAGGAAAGAGAGGAATCAAAGATCTGTCCTTGGATGGTGATGACATTTACGGCTATGGGAAGGCATAGCTCCTTTTGCCCTTGATGACCTCCTTGTGCTGTCATTTGCCTGGTCTGCTTATTCACACTGCTGCGTCCAGCCTCTCCCAGGGAACAAGAGTCCTCCTGTGCCTCTGGTTGGCCCAAAGGCTCTCAAGGTCTTCTTTATCTGACCTGCATTCCTCATGCTGGACGTTAGGCCCAGGTTATACCCTCTGAGGAGGTGGTTATATAGGGGTCCTAGTGGACAGGGCAGATGGCGCTATTAATTCGTGCCTCTGTTATGAGAATTGATGGCCAGTAGCCAGGATGCCATGTTGATATTTATGACTGATTTCTATGAAGAGTTTTGCTCTCAAAAAACGCATTGTATTCTGTTTTCCAAGGAAAAGTGGAAGACGGGCTATTTTTTTCCCCCTTTTCATTTTCCCCACGTATAATACAAGTTGCATTACAATAGATTCAGTCAGTTCAGATGTTTTTCATCTGAAAAATTGAATACATTCTTTTTTTCCCACCTAACTGCAAGGGGTGAACTTTTATATTTTTATGGGCTTTGTTGTTTTTACTTGTCACAGTTGCTGGTATTAGTTCACTAGTAAGTAATGACTTTTCTGTATTGAGATAGACAGATGACTTATTAGATGTCAGAGGCCATCTGAAACGTTTTCAACTCAGCATTTTTAATAGCTTTTCTTTCTTTGATTTGTTTTCCTTTTTTCTCTTTCTTCTCCTGTTTCCCCTCCTGCAGTTAGCATGCACTTTTTTGTCCTCCACCCCCCTTCTCCTTCTCTCTCTCAGTCACCAGCACTTCTGTGTATCTTCCTTGTGTTTTGGCTACATCCTATCCACCCAGAGCCCGTGGGAGCCATAGATTCCCAGTTGTACTTCCTGGATTTCCTGCGGAGGACATCTGTGGGTATGAATCTATCCTTTAAAAAAAAAAAAAAAAAAAAATATATATATATATATATGTATGTATACTAGATTGTGTCTGGGGTCAGCATGGGCATTTTTTTTTAATCCTCTGGCTGCTATTCGCTTTGGGGGTCTTAGGATGACATGAAAACAGTCTCTCCACCCTCCCTTCAACAACTGTTAATACGGATTTAGAATGTCACTCTGCTGGGCTCCTTGAACATCATTTTGTTGTGCTCAGAGTCTCAGAAAAGTCTATTCATTAAATGAACATCGTTCAAGTAGAAATGTCAATGTTAGTACAGTCGGCTTATGTAGTAAAAAAAAAAAGGGCGTTGGTTGGGGCAGTATCATGTCACCATGTCGTTGTGCCTGGCACATAGCAGGTGTTCGGTAAATATTTGTTCTATGAATGAATGTCCACTTAGATGATAATTAGGAGTTGCAGTGGGTGGGGTTGGGGGAGTTTTGGAAACAGTGAATAAGTTGGACATTCCTCTAATGGGAACTTGCATTCTAATAAGGAAAGAGGCATGCAGACAAGATGGATGTCAGAGAGTGATGAGTGCTAGGCTGAGGTTAAGGTAGGGTGATGTGCTGTTTGTTAGGTAGGGTGTGACTGGGGGGTCAGGGAAAGCGCTGATAAGATGGTATCAGAAGCTGAGATCTGAGTGACAGGGAGGAGCTGGTCAAGGGAAGATCCTGGAGAGGCGAGATTCAGGTCGAGAGGACAGACAGTGCTGAGGCTCTAGGCAGGTGCAAGCTGGAGTGTTCACAGTGTGACCACAGCAGAGCAAAATCCAGTCTGGCTTTGTTGTGGGGAGCACCCCGGCCATGGCATGCCGTGGGGTTGGAGAGGTGCACAGAGCTGGACCAGGTGGGACCTTCTGCCACAAATAAATCCATACTCCTTAATTTGATTTGCAATGGGAAGCCTTTGGAGGGTTTTAAGTGGGGGCATGGCTTACATTTTTAACATATCACTCTAACTGTTGTGTGGAGAATGGATTGTAGAGAGGCAAGAGTAGAAATTACAGTGGTATGTACTGGGTATTTGCTTTTTAAAGGAGTTGTTTTTCTTTTTAAAGTTGACCAGAGCTTTGGATGGGGATTGTAGCTTGCTTGCTTTCACTGATTGTTGTGCTGGGGAAGTGACTTCTGGTTGCTTCCCATATTGATTCTCTCCACCCTTTTACTGACAGTATCCTTGGTTTTTAACTGTGTGTATGGCCACTCCCTTCTCCCTTGCAGCTACGATCTGTGTGTGGCCATGTGGCTAAATGAAAATATATTATAGGGGACTTCCAGAAAGTTGTTTTTTAATTAATTAACATCTTTATTGACAGAAAGTTGTTTTAAATGGGATAGGGTGTTTCTTTTTTGTTTTCTGCCATTCTGCTGCATGGAGCTGGTTGTGATGGCTGGAATGCCAGCATTTATGTTGGATCGTGAGGACTAGGGCCACATGCTAGGGGTGGCAGAGCATAGAATTGGAAGGAACGTGTGTGTCCCTGCTGACTTCTTGGAGCTCCCATGCCAGCCCTGGACTGCGTACCTTTGGACTTCTTTTGTGTACCAGAGAGACAAACTTGTATCTTGTTTAGGCCATTGACAGTTTACTGTTTTGTTTTGTTTTTGTTCTTTGTAGCTGAACATAATCCTAACTGATACAGGTGTTCATTTTGTAAAAGACTTAATTAACAGAATAATGAGGATAGTAGTATTCAGTGCTTTCTATGTGCTCATCATTGTTCAAGTCCTTTACATAAACGTTTTCCCTTAATTCTCACTAGAATTATATCTACGACTTATATCTAGGAGTCCATGGCACAGAAGTGTTCAGTAACTTGCCCAAGGTCACAGAGTTAGTAAATTGCAGGACCTGGATTCCAGCTCTGGTTCAACTGATTCTAGACTCTTTTCTGCATTACTTTGCTAGACTGCCACATTCTTGGCAATGACTCTGAAACCTCTTTTTCAGTCATTTAGAGGATAAGGGCAGAGGGTTGATTCAGGAGGCAGACTGGTGTCATGTATCAGTCAGAGCAGGCTAACTGCTATAACCAAATTTCCAGGGCTTAACACGGTAGAAATTTAGTTCTCACTCACATAAAATCCACCTGGCATTTGGGATGGAGGGAAGCTGTGCTCCACACAGTGACTCAGGGACCCAGACTCTTTCTACTCCATTCCCCTATTCTTCCAACTCCCTCCTCCCCATTACTGGGGCCTCAGAATTCTCTGCTGGAGGCATTTCACCCAGCACTCAGGGTAAGAGGGAGAACATGGTGGGGACTCTTTGGGAGGTTTCGATGGGCCAGGCTTGGAGAGTGGCATATGTCACTTTCCACCTTCCATTGGCTAGAACTCAGTCATATGGTCCCGCTGCAGGGAGGCTGGGAAATGTAGCTCAGCTTCATGCCCAGGAGGTAGAGGAAATGAATTTAGATGAGCACACAGTTATCTCTGCCACATGTGACTGTTAGGATTGGGGGTTCTGGCATCAGTCCACTTGCATTTATATCCCCGCCTTGCTGCTTATTAGCTATGTGACCTTGGACAAGCCACTTAACCTCTTTTACTTCTGTTTTTTATGTGTACAATGGAGGTGAGAGTAGAGCTGTTCTGGGGATTAAATGAGTTAATGTGGGGTGTACAGTCCTTAGAGCAGTGCCTGAGACATGGGAAGTGCTCTGTACTTGTGAGCTGTTTTTATTTAAAGCAGGGCACTTTACTCAGACCTAAGTTGGTGGATCTCTTTTTGAAGAGGATTTTGTTATTGAGCCCTGGTGTACCACAGAAGGTGCTCTGGGGACCACACATCCCATTTTAAGAGAAAATGGTGTTGAGCGTGTCAGCAGTCCTGGGGCTCGCTCTTCCCTCCCGCATGTGAACACTACCAGCCTCTCTGGAAGGGCCGGTTAGGGCTGCCTCTTGGTGCTTGATCTGTTGGTGGAGTTGGAAACTAAGTTCTCATGTCCAGTCTCCTGCCTGCTATGAGGAAGCTGGCCCATCCAATTCCTCCCACTTGGAATCCCTTCTAAGACAACCAAAATCTCGTCTGTTCTGGAAGCCCCAGATCAGTGTCATCTCATCCCTCAAGCGCTGGTTGGAGCTTGGTCAGCCTCCCTCCCTCCCTTCACTCTGTTATCCTTCTAGTGCAGCAATGACCGCCCTTTGTCTCATGAGGATGCGTCAACTCTCAGACTGTGTCCACCAAACAGAAGCTTCTTGAGGGCATTGTGTCCAGTTTCATCTGCCCCACGTACCTCATTTCCCTTGCATATGGGGGAAAGTGCTCCATAAATGCTTGCTGAGTTCAAGTATTCCTTTTACTCTCTACATACCCGTGGAGTTTTGTGAATGTGGTCTTTACACTGAATCCGTGCCAGATAAATTGGTAGGTAGTTGGGAATAAAAACGAGTGGATTCTTTTTTATTTACACTGTTTAATATTCGTGTGGGGATTTTTGCCTTCTTTTAGCTCAGCAGTTGTAAAATTATGTTTTAATTTCTGCCATTATCATAAATAGCATCCTCTGGTTATTATCTGGGTAGAGGATGCTGCATCCTAGGACTCTGTTGAATTAAGATGAAACAAATGACCAGGGGAAGTTGTAGAACCATTGTCCTTGTTGCTTTGCCATTACTTTCCTTAGCTAGGAAGGCCACTCGGTGATTGGAGTTGGTACATTTCACCGCTGGGTTTAGGGTACCATCTATACACATCTATCTGTTTTTGGTAACTCACAGGAAAGCTGTCACCTTTCTGTCTGAGTATTTGTATATACACACATCTATAAAAGTAAAATTACCTGCAAAATCACCGAAGATAAAGGTTAGCAAATCCTGTACGTGGAAACTGCAATATATAGTTTAAACAGGCAATGGAGCTTAGTTACTAAGCTCGCATAGATTCCTTGATATAGTGAATATTTCTTGCAGTTCTATTATTTGTATTCTCAAATATTTTAAGAAGATAAGCTTCTAAATTCACTTTGGGGCTCCGTGTCATCAAATCTCATCACCAGTCACTTAGATCCCTAATTAACTTATACTCTGTAGACCCATTTCTTTGCTTCTATTTCTCTCCACTCTCTCTAATGTTCTGTGAGTTACACTGGAAGGAACAATAAGATTTAAGAGAAGAATTAATTTAGAAATTTAGGAATAGAAGAGATAAGGGAAAATGAGAAAAAGCAGCTTAGTATTTTGTCTTGTAAATGGCTTTCCTCTCCTAGGCAAAGAAGCCCATTTATCCAAGGAGAGGAGGAATGTTAATGAAATAGATCATGAACATAGCTATTACAGTAATGAATTTTAACACTCACTTTGTTATGTGATATTTTATTTATGAGCTCCTTGATCATTCAGATAAAGACAAGAAGTTTATGGCACTAGATTATGTCTTGTTTTCATAAACATATTCAGTAGTTTAATAAACATAATTTATTTTTTTCTCCTTAAAAATCAGCAAAATTTATGAGAGATTATCTTAGGGTTAATGAAGTCTAACATTAAGGAAATATTACCCTATAATACTGGAGCCTTCAGAGCTGGAGTTGTAATTGCTTAATGCTTTTTTCTACAGGCTATTTTTATAAAGTACATGCTTTGTACCATTAATCCAGTTTTTACAAGTTGCACTTAGACCAATTCATTGGGAATTATGTATTCATGTTTATATTTTTCAGTCACTGCTTTCATTAAAAGATGTAGTAAAGAGTTGAAAATTTAATGTAGAAAAAGGGGGGAAAGACAATTATGTGTATTTGCTTGTGGGAAGGTGCAGTGCATATATTATCACTGCTTTCCGTCTTTGAAACCAATTCCCTCTTGTGGCTGTCTTCATCACAGGTGAGAATTTAGTGATTGGTGGGCCCCAGGAGGATAGAAATGTAAATTCCTATTGAAAGCCATCAATAGTTAAAATTTGGAGCCCCATTAATATAGTTCAAGTCAGAATGCACTTAAGTAATGAAAAGCCCAGACGGTGGCCTGGAGTTTCCCCTTCCTCAGTCAGGCCTGCCAATTAGCCGAGAGTAATGGACGCCTGGACCCCCAAGATGGGACTGAGAGTGGCTGGAAAGGGCAGCTGGGGAAGCGCACTATGGATTTTGGTCGTGTGTATTTGACTGTGTCAGCTCATTCTTTTTTGAAATTGAATTTAATGTGTTGAAAATACCCTCTTGATGAATTAATGAACTAAAAGAGGTATTGATATTCGAATAGTGGCGGAAGCAAAGCTTTCCATCACCACCACCACCCTCCCTTGGCCCCGTCCCCATATTTTATAATGGCTCAGCAAGGGCAAAGTTGAAAGGAGTCTTTTCTGGTTTCTCACTCCTCACTACTGATGGGGTGGATATAGAAGGATGAGGGTAGTGGATAAAGACCTCAGATCCATCCGTGAATCTTTACAGATAATGCTTTACTGAGTTTTTCCCACCCGGTTTGATGTTTGCCTTTGGAATATTTTGATGTTCTTTGGCATCAAGGTATACATGTGCCTGGGTGTGTATTTGTGATACAGAAAAATCAGGGAGTGGGAAAGTTGTGTAGACTTGAGTTGTACTATAGGCTCCGTGGGGAAGTACGGGCTATCCCGCCCCTCAACGGACAGTGGTGATAGTTGAGAACAATGCGAACACATTCAATGCCATTGAACTGTACTTTAAAAAATGGTTACAGTAGTAGATTTTATGGTATGTATATTTTATTACAATAAAAATGGAGGAATATCTGAGAAGAAAGTATGTTAGGAAAATGTAGTCTAAAAAAAAAAAGAATTCCCTGAGGTTTTGGCATACCTTTTTGAAGGATATCAAGGTTTTGTCTCCCAAACAAAGAGCAGTAGGTGAGCAGGGCATAGTAATGGCACTAGGGCTTCGGTGTTCTTTTTTTGTCACTGGGTGAGTTTCAGAGTCATGTCGTATTTTTCCTGTAAATGAGGATGTGCAGTGCCTGGGTACTCGATCAGGGTGTTAACACAGAGGCCCGGGTCACGTCCACCTTGTAAAATGTTACTGGTTTTGGAGCTGGATCACCTGGGTTTGAATCTTGGCTCTCCCACTTACCAGCTGCAATGCTTGGACAAAGTACGAACTTCCCTGAGCCACAGTTTCCTTATCTGCAAAATGGGTTTAGTAAGAGTATCTGTCTTACAGGATTGTTGGGGATAGTACATGATGCAGCAGAGATAGAGTTATTAGTATACCCAGTACATAGTAAGCCCTCCGTAAACGTTATGTATTATTATTATCTTATGGATAACTGAATATAATCTCAACCATAATCAGATTTATCAGAAACTCCAATATAATCTGTTTGTCCACTTTCTACCACTGTCTTTGCCAGGGAGACACCATTTTATGGGCAATGTTAGTTTGACCAGAAGGAAGGGAAGCTTCATTGCTTCCTACCAGCAAAGAAACTGACTCCCTGAAGGAATTGCGATCTATTTTACTTTAATCAACCAGTGGGTGTGCATACATTATCCCATTCTTGTTTCAATTTTCAAATTTTTCAGAATGCTCAGGAAACAGGGTGTCTTGGATAATTTAATTTTCTGACTGACCGATGCCTACAAGACACCACATTTTCACTTCAAGTTTTATTTGTGAAAAGTCTTTCTAAAATCCAGTAATGTTCTTTGTTTCCTTAGGAAGTATAGTGGATAGTAAAATTTAATCTTTCCTTGACAATGAAAGATTTCAGAGCCATTTCAGAAAATCTGTTCATGTTGGCCAGAAATATAAATGTAGGTGTAGAAGATTGGGCTGCCTGTATACTGAGCCAGGACTATCCAAAGACAGATTTTTAATAATGCCCTTTAAAAAAACAAACCCAGTCCTTGTAACTTTCCCTTAAAATTAGAGTATGGGCAAGAAATGATGATTGATAGTTTGGGTTCTTTGGGTTTTAGTTTTCTTCTTAAGAATATATTTCGGGACGATCTCTCTCATCACAAGCCTTCAAGCAGTCACACACGTGGGGTGTCGCCTTGAAAAGAATAACTGCTTTATTATCAGAATCAAGGATGAGAGTGAGGAAAACGTTTACTGCTTGGGTAAACAAGAGGCACCCAGTCTAGCATTGTTGCAGCTCAGAAATCTTTCTTATTTCCCCATGCAGCAAGTTCTATCCAATTTCAAGTCATTATAAATGTTTATTTTTGGGTGGGGAGGGGGTAGGCTGAGTTGGAGGGAAACTAAGCCTGGTTGGGAGGTAGTGTGTTGTATTGGATCGAGCCTTGGAATTGGTGAGCTTGGATTCCAACCTTAGTCCCACCTTGCTTAGCTGTATGACCTTGGACAGGCCAGGGGTGCCCTCTGAACCTCAGCTCTCTCTAGCCAAAGATGCAGGGGTGCCGACCTGATGCTTTCCAAAGTGCCTTCTGTTTGAACATGTAGACTGAGAGTTCCTTCGAGGTGTCAAAGGTGCTGTCTACCTTTACTCTTTCGTGGTAATTTGGAGCCTTCCGGAACCGATTGTCTGTGAGTCTGGTTGCATCAGCCTTGCTTTCCCTTCTCTTCTTCAGTTTCTCTCCTGCCTGGCTTAGCCTCTCACTTTCTCCCTCTCTCTTTCTCCTGTCTGCTTGCTCCTTCCTGCTCCAGGCTCCTCCTCCCCCCATCTCGATTATTGATTAGAAATCACCAAATAGTTTCTGTAACCGTGTCATCAGCGGCTGCCCAGGCGCTTGTCATTATTCCAGCCACACAGAGTAAATGACTGGGGGAAAAGGGCATTTTCCAGCTCAGGTGCAAAGCATTCTAAAGTGTGGCTTGCCTGGTGCTTTTCACTTAAACCCCTTCTGAAAGTCCTTATGCAGAAGCAGCCGATTCCAGCGAGTGAGTTATTTCCCAGAGCCCCCAGTTTAGATTCTCTTAATTTTCCATATTTCTCGAGCTTGCCCTTGCTGCCTTCCTGCCCGATGCACACTAGAGAGGAAGTACACAAAGGAACTGTGCAAAGTTTGGAAGCGACTGGCAGGTGGGTTTGCATTTTTCCAGGTTAATTCACTTGATGAAAAGCTGCTGTGGGTGATGTGTCATATATCAAAGGCAGGGCATCCGTAATCTTTGCTCAAGGGCACGGCTAACAGACAGATAGACGGGAGAATGAGATGGAAAAAAGCAACTCATCCTTTTCTGCTAACACCACGAAGGAGATAAAGGAAGATTTATGAGTCATCTCGGACCACATACCAGCAAGCAGCATACCGTATTTTTCACATGTTCCCAAAATTGGTGGTGGAAGGCAGTGTGCTTGGCAGTGTCCATCCGGTCTTTTTGGAAACAATGGGATCCTTGAAGGCTCTGGCTGTGGAGTCAGCTCTTTGCCCTCCCTGCAAAGAGGTGTTAGGGCCGTGTGTGTGTGTGTTTTCAAAGCATCTCTGCCCTCTTTAAGCACATGATCTGTAGTTTAATAACGTGACCTCTATAGAAAAAAAAAAAAAGATTCCCTGAAACAGTCGTGACTGTTGAGTCGCAGGCGCTTAGATGGTGATGTGGTAAAGACTTTTTCAGCTGCCTCTCACCTGCTGAATTTTACTTTGCTAGTAGGCAGCCTCATATAGTGACTGCTTTGGGGTAAAAGGAAGGGGAGGAGGAGTTGATTCTGTGAGTTGTTTTTCTTTTCCTTTCCTACCTCTCAGATGAGTCAACCGCTGCCAGATGCAAACGGAGATTTGCAGCCCAGGTTAATTTGAATGGGCTGTTGTGTGTAGAGTTAACCAGAACGCTTGTTCCTGGGACTGCTCAGAGCTTCTTTATTCAGGCAGCCCGGCAGCCGACTCGGGAAGTGTTGTGTGGAACAATTGATGGGAGTGGGAAGAGGTTTCTTAATATTCCTCTCCCTAGCCTTGAAAAAGGCACCTGGATTGCAGCTGGATCACGCCTGGGTTGGTGACTATTTACTTCACATGGCAATTTAAAAAGCATGGTAAATTCCAAAAGAAAATGGTTTAGAATTTCTTCTAAGGCCTCTGCAGTAAGCTCCAATTTTTTTGAGAGGCACGCAATTAACATTCTGTGCAGAAGGGCATGATTGATTCTGCACTGTGGTGGCTATATGAGCAAACCTCATTTAGACAGCTGAGTGAAATATACAGGGCAGAGGAATTTATGGGACCCGGAGAAGCTCATGTGCAGAATGAAAAGGAGCCGCCTTCCCTTCTCCTCTTCGGCCCCTGCATCCCCATTCTTCACGTGCTCAGAATTGCTCCCCCTCCAGCCACTGGGGTGCCCACCCTGTGTGGCGAAGCTGCTGAGCCTGACATGACCCGGCAGAGAAGATGGAATGCCACTTCATCATGCAGCCCTCCTGTGGGAAGCATGGAGTATGTAATCAGAGAGGCAGGAGGAGCTCTCAGAATCCGTTATGTGAGGTTGACAGGGTGAGGAGGAAGAGGTGCTACACTGTATCCTAAAACACGTCCCCTCGAGGATGAGGCTTGTCCAAGTGCTGTGGCCTTCTGCACTGACCTTCACAGGATAGGTCATTGGGAGGGTTGAGTGTCTACCTCAGAGGATACAAGCCGCTTAGAAATATCACCAACTTTCTTTTGCAAAGGGAGTTCAGGACAGGAATAGGTTTTGTCATGTGCACCAAAGTATCTGCCACGTAGTAGGTCCTCTGTAAACAGTTGCTGCATTGAATTGACTTAATTCTCATGGGGATGCGGCTCTCACAAGAGGAAGAACTTTTATCCGTTCGATTGATTGCTCTGTTCCCAGTACTGTGGGCAGTGCCCTGTACATAGTATATGCTCGATAAACATTTGTTGACAGGAATGAACTTGCAGACTGATGTTTGGTAGAGAGGGTTTCTCATTTCCCTTGTGGCTTGTACACAGGATGGCTCTCAGCTTAGGTAGAAAACTAGAGGAAAGTTTGTCTGCTTCTTTGTTTGAGCCCCTCCCTGGGGTTCAGATGCTTTTCTACTGCCTTATACATGGCTTTCACGCACCTGCTAGGGTCCTCTGCCAGGCGCACCTTTCTGTTTTTATTTCTTAAACCAAATTCATGTCTATTTAATGACTCGATCTTACTGCTTCCAGGAAGACTGATATCATTCATTCAGACCCCAGTGTAAATTAGGCAAAAACCTTACTGTGATTTCTACTTAAGGGGTAATTTGAATTTTTCTACTTAAGTTGTTTGATTAGCTTCTTTTCCTGATCTGTTTGTACTTTGTGTTTTGGGTACCTGTGGTAGGCCTTAAAATGCCCTCCCCCACGATGTGAGGTCCTAGTCCTGGGAAGCTGTAAATGTTACCTTATATGACATTAAGTTCAGGTCCTTGAAGTGGGGAAATTATCCTGGGTTATCTGAGTAGATCCTAAATTTAATCACATATATACTTATGGGGGGGGCAGAGGGATATTTGACCCACACAGAGGAGAAGGTGATGTGAAGGCAGAACAGATATGAAGATGCTGGCCTTGGAGATTAGAGTGAGGTGGCCCTTAAGCTGAGGAGTGCTGGCAGGTGTCAGGAGCTGGAAGGGGCAAGGAACAGATTCGCTCCTAGAGCTTCTGGAGGGAGTGTGGCCCAGGTGAAATCTTGATTTTGACCCAGTAGCACCAATTTCAGACTTTTGGCCTCCAGCACTGTGGGAGAATACATTTCTGTTGCTGGAACTAACCAAGTTTGTGTTAGTTTGTTACCGCAGCGATGGGAATCTCATACAGCACCTCATGGCCTAGAAGCTGAATTGATATCAGTATTGGGCAGCTCATTTCCCCCCACTGTTATACTCTATAGGTGGGACCACTAAAGGACAGAAGAGGGGCAGATTATTGTACAAATATCCTTAGTAATTTCTCTGCTGTGTATTATCGTTATTTTATTCCCTTAAGAAGCTTGTGCATTGGATGGATAATAATCACTCCATTATATAGGTAAGGGAACTATCAGGGTGAAATGTACTTAAGGTTCAGCTGGTAAACACTGAAGTTTGGATTTGATTGTAAATATCCCAGATCTTTGTCCAGTTTGCTACTCCTGACATCATGCTATTATTTTCCCTTTCTGTTCACATCCCATTTTCAGAGTCTTGAGGTAAAAGTCAGACACATAGGTATTTCTGTTTTGTCCCTGTTCTCTGATTGTGGTCCCTCAGTCTCAGCTTCTGTTACATTAAATTAACCTCACTGAACCTAGAAAAGTCTACCCTTATGTCAGAGTGTCAACTCTGATAGCCAGGTGGCTCTTTGGGGTTCTTTAGTTTAAAGAGCAGCTGTGTTATAGTAAAATGTGATGTTGTGTGTGTGTAGTGAGGGGAGTGTGGAGAGGGAGGGAGCTTTGGAACAAATACGGTAGGGATCGTTGTGAGTTGCAAACTAAAAATGATTTAGGGTTTTTTTTTTTTTGAATTACTACACATAACTGGTCTCCTAGACAGCCTCTCTTTCAGACATCTCGCCTTTCTTGAATCAGCCAGTGCTTGCAATTCAGAACTGAGATATCAGTGTTGAAAGAACACTTACTCCAAGGAGAAGTCAGACTTCATGGAAGCTGGAACCCATCAGGGACGGGCCAAGTGTGCATGTCCTATGAAACATGTGGGATTTGAGGGAGTGTTTGGATTGCAGAAATTGCAGTCAGAGGTTTGCTTCAGCCTTCATGCTGTCAGATGGGGGAAATTTAACTTTGAGTACAGCTACTAGAGACACGCAAAATCACCATCCTCATATGTGGCAGTCTTCGCCACTTCCAGCAAGTTATAAAATTATATCAAGGGAGCTGAGTATGATACCACTACTTGGATGGTTACTTACAAGAAAAACCTTCCAAATCTGAGAATTATTAAGAAGTGAGAAAATCCCTTAATTGCAACAAGTTCCCCACTGCACAAAAAGCCTCTGTGGCAGAGAAAATTGGCAGTGTTCTGATGATCAGATTGAACAGCTGGAAGATTCCTATTCAAACTACTTTTCTAGTAATAAAGCTAATAATTTTTTTTCACAAACTGCTGGGATAGCCATAATTCTGTTTTGTTAAGATGGGTGTTCTCTGTACTTGAGTGAAAACGCACATACTTAACTTTGGTCCATCATTATTATAAGTAATGTGTGTGTAGGGAACCGTAGGCTTTCAAATTTTTTGTATTCCTTTTCTCCCTTTATTTTTATTTTTAGGAAGTGTCTGTCACCCTGTATTTTAAAGTTATTAATACATCAAAAATGGCTAAGCGACATTAATATTTGTTTTCAGTGGCTCATGCCAGGCATAGCACCCTCATTCCTGTCCTTCCCTTTGCCTGGCGTAGCTACTTGATCAAGAACTGCACTATAAACATTTAATTAAAAAATCTTAATGGAAAGTGTTGTATCCATGGTGGTGGTAGTTGAACTCTACACTTACAGATGGTTGAGATGGAAAATTTTGTTAGGTATATCTCACCATTATTTGAAAAATAGTTGTATATACACACAATGAAAAATGCAAATAGCATCAAAAGGTATCAACAAAAAACATCCCTTCTCCCCCGCAGCCCTCCCTTCCCCAGAAGCCACCATCACCAACAACTCTCGTGTAGCCTTCCAGAAACTTCGTGTTTCTCTTCAAGCATAGGACTGTGTTTTGATAGAATTGTGTAATGGGAAAATAAAACCAGATTGACCCTGTGGAGGCTGGGGGAGTGGGGGGGAAGGGAATGATAGATGAGAGAGGGTGATGGGTGGGGGAGGTGAGGCTGGTGTTGACCGGGTTCTAATTCAGAACATTTGCGTAAACCCTTCCCGCATGGTCTCATGCCACGCTCTTTCATCCAGGGGGGCATGGCGTGGAGCTGGGAAGTTGTGGGAAGCCAGGAAGAGAATGTGAGTTGCAGAGTTGTTGTTTGCTGTAATCCAGAGGGGGGAGAGCTGTGAGTAATGGGGCGAAGTTAAGCAGAGAGGAATTTAGGCTGGGAAAATCAGGACAAATTTCACAATGGGGAGAGTGTGTGGCCATATCCCTGGGGAGGTAAGGGAAGCCTTGCCATTGGAAGGGCTGGAAGCAAGACTTGACACAAAGATGAGAAAATGGATGACAGGGAACCATCCCTGGGGATTGGTCCAGTGACCTTAATCAGGCTCTTTCCTGCCTAGCTCTGGATTCACTGATTCAATCTCAAATGATCCAAGGGAGAGAAACAATTGCTTGGAAAATGGCCTTAGGGAATAATGGCTATTGACAGTAGATATTGAAAGACTCTCCCACACAAATTAACTCCATCCATCCATCCATCCATCCATCCATCCATCCATCCATCCATTTATTCATCCGTTCAACCATCTATCCAGTGTTCATCCATTTAACAAAGTACCTGTATTGAGAGTACTTTAAATAGGCTGGTGAGAAAAGTCACCTCAAGAGGAAACATCTATACTGATACTTTTGAATCAGAATGGAAAGCACTGGGGAAGAACATTCCAGACAGATGGGTCAGCATATGCAAATGCCACAAGGTATGAAAAGATTTGGCAAGTTTGAGGACCGGAGATAACCAGGTGAAGAGGTTGAAAGAGGTTTAATATGAAGAGGCAAGCAGGGGCCAGATTACTCAGGGTGTGATGGGCTGTGGCTGGGAGTTGGAACTTTATTCTAAGAGCAACGGGATTTGAGTATGGATCTTGGAGGGCCTTTTGCTTCTGCTTTCAGACTTTCTTTATACCTGCTGCTTTCCACTTTTTGGAAGTTAGCCGTGGTTGTCAGACAGAGGTGGGGAAGGCTGTTGGACACTTCCATGAAGTATCACCAGGCCTAGGAAGGGCACGTGTAGCAACGAGGTGGGACTTGGCAGAGGGACATAGCCTGTCTTGTAGTTCTGCTTTTGCTTCAGATGTGCAGGATCTTCTGGAGGAGGCCCACGGTACGAAGATAACTAGTACTGGAGAAGGATCACCCAACTTAAATGGAAAGCAAAATGTAATAGCAAATATGGGGGAAATTTTGGGATTCAATCTTGAAAGCTGAAACTCAAAATTATGTATATATTTTGTATGAAAAACGTTTTCAGTTGTGATTGCAACTATGGTCCAATTCTTTAGAACAAAAAAAAAGTTCAACAATTAAATTCTTTCCCATAATTTTTCTTACAGAATTACGTACCGGCACCGTATATCTTTTGCTTCACGTTTGTTTTTATTGTACAGTTACGAGAGTTTATTTTTGTAAAGTTAGGACTTCAACTTTTTAAGAGCCTTTATTTGATATTTAAGTCAGTCGAATAAAACTCCTGTTGGGTTGTCCTCTTAATTTTCTCTTTTTTAGTTGGTCTGAGGATGCAGAATCAATGGTTTTGAGTATAATTTGAGCATTTTTCCGACAGCACTTCAGTTGAGTTCGTGAAACCCCGCATCCTTTGCAGAAGTTTCCGCTACATTTTGCAGTTGGTTTGTCCTGGGGCCTTATATAACTTTTGACCATCAGAGAGGATTAAACTGTTGATCCAGACTTCAAGGATGGATACTACTTGGAAGGGATGTTTGAGTGGGAACCAGTTTTATAAATGGTCAGTTCATAAGTGAATCTTTTCAAGATATGATGACCTTTGTTTCCCTATGCAAACTCAAAACTGAAAGGACTCAAGTGGCAAATACTTGGATAATGTGTTTCCTCCCTGTTAAAATTAAGTACGTGAAGTGTGTCTAGTTTTGGAAGGACACAAAGGATACAAAATACATTGGTTTTCAGTATCCTCTCGTATCTAGTTGGGTGTAGGTCTGAGTGTATGATCTGCTTGAGTGGAGGACAAATTTCATAGCCGGAGTACCCCATCTCCTCCATGTACTCCTCTTATGGGGTAGGAACAAGTGGGGTAGATCCATCAGGGCTGCGTGGATCAGGCAACTTTGCTGGAGAAAGCGCCTTGGAAGTTGGGCTGAGCCTCCTGGAGATTGATGGGTCAGGGTCAAGTTTAAGAAAAAGTGTGCCATCATGTAAAATAGATTCGTTCAGAAAATATTGTGAATGTGAATATTCATTGCATCACAGCCTCACCACTATTGATACTTCGGGCTGAAAATTCTTTGTTGTGGGTGGCTGCTGTGTGCATTGTAGGAAGCTTAGCCGCATCCCTGGTCTCTACCCACTAGGTACTAGGAGCCCACGCTCCTCTCCTTTGTGACGAAACAGAAACGTCTCCTGATACTGCCAGGTGTCCATCAGGGGGCAAAGTCACCACTGATCTTGGGGTAGCGCAGAGGGTACAGTGGAAAGGTGGTTGGTTATGTGCTAAGTAGATGAAGGGAGTGGCCCCTTCCAGTTCCGGCTGATTTGATGAGCTTCTAAAATGAGCTCAGTCCAGGGAGCCAGGGGAAGGGAGTTCCTGACTCATACAATAATGAACCCCGTGGGGTCCCCCCTGTTGGGGTTTGTGAAGCAAGCCTAGTGAGAACGGGACCCTGGGAACTTAGAATTCCAAGTCAGGTGGGACTCTGAGAAGCAGGGTGAGAAGCAGTTGGGAAGGAGGAGTCAGATGGATGCTTTCCACGTCCTTGAGCGGAGGGTAACCTGAGGTCCAGGCCTTTGTTCGGGTCACTCCTTTCAGTTCATCCTTCCCCCATATTTGCTCAGCCTTTAGGCCGTTATTGAACCTGCCTCTCCTACTGTGAATACCATCAGGACTTCTTTATATCTTTCTAAATATGACTGTGTCTTCGGGATCCAGCTACAATTCTAGCTCTTAAGTGGAGCAACCTCAGCTCCTCTGGCTGGCATTGAGTTCTTCCTGCTCTCACCTTGTATATGACCTACTTCCTAGAACTTTCATGTGAGTATTTAATTAAAGTTTTTTTTTTTCATTATTTTAAGATTTTGTGCACCTCTCTTGCCTCCACAGTAAGTTTTGTAAGCTCCTCTAAGACTTAGTCTGTATGTTTTATTTTATCCTTCATGCTACATAGTATATAATATGAACACAGTAGGTGCTCAGTCAATTTTAAGAGACTCGAAGTAAATTGCAGTCAGCCAGCTTGTTCCTCGGCTCAGCGCTGTTTGTATCCTGCAGATCCTCTCCACACACTTGAGCCGTAGCTCTTCAAATAGTTTAAGAAGACAGCACATTGTTTGACAGTCCCACAAACGTAAAAAATAATTTAGCTCACACTTAATTTTTATCGGAAGGTTAGCTTAATATTTTCAAGCATTACAATTTTATTTTTAAGTTCTTACATTCTTTCTGTTTCTCTTAATGTCATTCTGGCTTCAAAGGGTATAATTTTGAAATGATGAGTACTGTTGGACTTGTTAGTATTTCTTCTTTTGTGTATATAATGTTTCAAGAACTGTTGATGGCTAAATGTCATTTTTATACTTTTTAGATTCATAACAGTTCAATTCCGTTCAAAAACAATTAATAATATTATGTATCTTAGAACTAGCTGTCATGTATCTTCTGGTGCATATGACATATTGTTAGATATTTTAAGTTGAAAGTTCTGTATCCAGGCCAAGTTTAGAAAGATGAGGAGCCGACTGTTTTACAGACAAGCAGAAGGATACAGTAAATTTATGACAGAGCGTATTACCGTAACGTAACCATGCTTGGAAAACCGTGAGGCTTCTCAACTCAAAAAATAAACCAGTGATCAGTAGCCTATCTCAAACACTTTTTTTTTTTTTTTTTTGCTTTATTTATATCTGGTTTCATTCTGAAAACAGCAAGACAATCTGACAAGTCAAAGGAGAAGATATTACCACTAAATACAAACCACTCCAGGCAGTTTTCCCAGATTCTTGAGGGAAGCTTTCTCCAGCTCAGACATATTGGCTCTTTGATTTTTCAGAACTTAAGCTGGGATGAAAGCTCTCCATAAAGGGTCATTGTTTTCAGAATGGAGCTCTCTGGGCTGGAAGGAAGCAGGGCTCTCAAGAATGATGTCAGGGGTGGTGGGAGGGGTGGGGGAGGGCCTGTGGCCCAGCCCCACTCAGGAAGTGTGGTTTACCTACCTTCATCAGGCTCCGCCCTTGTCCACTGGGACTAGCTGAACATCAAACCCTCTTCACAGAAGTGAGCCGCTTTGTGATTTGATCTTTGTCTTTGGAGATTTTGTGGGACACCCCCCCTCCCCGCCCCCCGACACTGAGAGGGGCCTAGCGATGAGAATAGGTCTGTCCAGTCGAGGATTCTCCATATTATTTTCAGAGAGGTCAGATTCAGCCTTTGCCATTCTTTTGGTCTGTCCCAAACGGGCAGTAGATATTTTCCTCTCGTTACACACCTTAAGAGCTTTGGTCTGCGAAGGTATAAGTGATGACTCTATGCTTATTCTAACAGTGTTCTATCCTCAGGTATCACAAGATGCCCCAGTGGGTAACATGAGTCATGGTATCCCTTGTGGGGCCTTAAGCACAGCCAGTATGCACCGGCCCACCATCGATGAGTTGTACGAATGAGGTGATAAGCAGCCCTTGTCCATGGCGAAACCTCCCAAATTCCAGTGGGTGGGGCTGGGGGGGTCTCTGCTGGAGGGCTCCAGAGCCATCTCTTGGTGACTCCACAGAAAGTCCTCTTGTTCCTACTTCAGTTCTTCTGGCCTTACTCAAGGCAGACAGAGTTCCTGCCTCTCTTTGAAGGGACTGACTTTTCAGGAGCTCCAGAAACCCCTGGCAGTCTCCAGCATAGGGTAGAAATGGAAACATGAGCGAACGGACCTTGGGGAGCTGGCATAAGATTCCATGGCAGAGGAACCACGTGGAAACACTTCGCTCCCGCCCACCTCAGACCTGTCTGGGAACCGGACGCTGAGCCGGCTGTGGGTGCCCAGCCGAGGAGTTCAGTTTCTAGACCAGAGGCTTATAATTTGTTGTAATGTTCCCTCTTTCCCTTTGCTATTGATATAGTTAGCCCTGCCCAAAACTCAAGGAGAAGCGGAGAAGAAGCTATTTAAAACTACCTTTATTATTCATTGACTCAGGACCACATCTGTTCAGCGTTATTTAGATTCTGAGCAGTGAGGAAAACATTGTGGACCAAAGGTGAAACAAATGTTTTAGCCCCTCTTTATTTATTTATTTTTCTTCTTGAAAATCAAGTAATTTTGGTCCTGGAAAGAACTCACAGAGATGATTCAGTTCAGTGGTTCTCAAAGTTCTAGAAATGTTTTGGAGGTCTAATGGGGCAAGAGGGAGGCTGGTCCTTCCTCAAGACATTCTTGAGTTTTCCTGTTCTGTCTATTGGCCTAGTATTGGAGAAAAGCTTCTGCATGTCAACATAAGCCTGAAATGCAACCTCCTTATTTTACAAAGGGGGAAACTGAGGTCCATGGGCCGGAAGGAACTTAAGATGGCAAGTTTTGGATTGTTTCCCATTTCCTCTTTGGCAATGTACCTGTAATATTTTCAGTGCTATTTTTGGATTCATATTCTTATCAGTTGCCAGAGATTATTTCCCTGGAGTAAATTATTTGGACACTATTAGCAAGGGAATAGCGCATGCTGAACATTACACTCTGTCTTAAAGAGAAGAAAAGTTCCTATCTCCTGTTTGCATATCTGCACCTGTTTAAACCTTTCTATAGAAATGTCTGAAAGGTAAACAGTTGGTTTCGGAGCAGCTATAACATGGTATTGTTTAACATGGCAGCTCATTGATGGTCGTCTTTAATTATGGCCGTGCTGTCAAGCCCTGAAGTCCCTGATCTTTGTTGTCGATCCGATATGATGTTTGAGGTTTTCAAAGCTGCAGAGATGAAAGAAGCAACCATCAAATAGTGCTCGTTCCAATGTGCTTAAGGAGGGAGGAGGGGACATTGCCCACGAGGGCTGCAGAGCCTGGGAGAGAACACCATTGCCTTCTGATTTTGATGACAATGTCGAGTGCAAAGCTCTGGTTTATTCTCTGTTTATGGTGGAGCAAACTGAACTGATTTAGTCAGTAATGGTAAACAAGCGTGGGTTGTGGGTCGCGGGTTGCTGAGCTTCGTGCGGCTGGTGGGAACGCTGGCTGTCTCCTGCCACTAGCAGTTTGTACGTCAGAGATGTGAAGCTCAAGCGGACCCGTCAAGGCTTTCTGGAAGCTCTCCCCACCCCCTTCCACATCCTTTGTCTTCAGTATGCTAGAGCTGCGTGTACCTGGGCCCTAATCATGGGTTAGTCCCATTTCAGACCAAACACATTCATTTAGGGGGTAGCCTCTATCTGGCTCCTGTTACTGTTAAGGTGGGTGTCACCATCCCTCTCCTATGTAGGCCTGTCCCTTTATATTTGTGGCTGCCAGATCAGTTCCCTGCTCCTGCAACTAGCTTCTTTTGTTGAAGGGCTGTCTCTTTAGAATCTATTCAATTTGAAAGCCCCTCTGCCAGGTACTTTCTTGGCTGGAGGCTCACTTTTCTACCCTCCCTTTCCCCCACTTGAGAGGCAGTGTAGCCTAGTGCCTGAGTGTGTGGACTCTGGGGCCGGGCTGCTGGAATCTGACTCCAGGCCTTGTGACTTGTGACTAGTTCTGCGATTTGGGACCAGTCAACCACTCTGGGTTTCAGTGTCTTCACTGTAAGACAGTGATAACAGTAGCATCTATGTTGTGGAGTTGTGAAGACTAAATGAGTTAAAGTATAGGTAATAAGACACTTAGCACAGTGCCCAGTACCAGGTAAGTGCTATAAGTATGTATTGCAAATTTATATGTAACACATACATACTATATAACTTATGCCATACCATAGATAGCATATAATTTATTATGATGCCTTTGTACAAGAGTAAGCTTTGCTGACCCAGCTGGGAAGGGGGTGATAAACAGACCATTATTTGGTTCATTGATGGAGGGATGCACCAAATCCCCAGAGTGGAGATGAAGCCTGCATTTTTTTTTTTTTTTTTGCTCCATTTCTTAAATGTTTCAAGTACCGCTCCCCTCCCTCTGCTCTCTGCGTGTACCAGCTGACTTTAATACTGGCCCGCTAATTTGAGAACATCGGTGTTGTGGGAAGCCAGATCCTGTCTTAGTCACGGGAACTTTGCATCCTCTGTTTTCTCTGTAGTTGGTCAGTGACTGTGTGGTCAGTTCGGCACTGTGCTGATGGCCGTGCAGTTTACAGAAGTAGCATAAGACATAGTCCTGCATTCAGAGAGCTTTCCTTCTAATTGGAGGATCAAAATGAATGCTCGTGAAGTATTTAAGAGCAAAACTTAGCTGGTTAAAACGATTAGTCAGGGGCTTCCCTGGTGGCGCAGTGGTTGAGAATCTGCCTGCCAATGCAGGGGACACAGGTTCGAGCCCTGGTCTGGGAGGATCCCACATGCCACGGAGCGACTAGGCCCCGTGAGCCACAATTGCTGAGCCTGCGCGTCTGGAGCCTGTGCTCCCAACAAGAGAGGCCGCGATAGTGAGAGGCCCGCGCACCGTGATGAAGAGTGGCCCCCGCTTGCCACAACTAGAGAAAGCCCTCGCTCAGAAACAAAGACCCAACACAGCCAAAGATAAATAAATTAATTAATTAATTTAAAAAAAAATGATTAGTCAGTCTATCTACTGTCTTGTAAGCCATCTCCAAGGAATCGACTAGTAGTACCTAAAAGGATAAACAAGAGAAAGGGAGAAGATGCTTGGGGGTCATTGAGACCAGTGCTGCAGACCATGGTTTCATGTCATCTTAGCTTTCATCTTGCCCCGGAAGGGAAGGAGATCCCAATGGGAATAAGTTGGCCTGTCCACAGAAACAAAGGAAGTTCACCTTTACCCAGTAAGTAGCTCCTATGATCATATCACTCAGCTGAACATGTATCTAGTGTCATTTAATCCTCATAGCCACCTGTAGAAAAGGTGGTGTTTATCCTCTTTTCCTAAAAGGTAAGAGAAATAGGGCTCTGTGATAAAAGGTGACATTCAAAGCATTGTAGCTGTTGAGTTTATGGAACTCAAAAATCGGGGAATTTTAACCCAAGTCAGTATGACTTGAAAACCTGGTGTTCTTTTTAGTTCTTTAAGAAAGGGGTACTAGCTACGGTTTTCCTTGGTTCACTTTTGGATGAATGTAGCTGGAAAACATTCACATTTGACCCTTTTCTCTCTCTTCCCTGTCCCAATAAAAGCAAGAGCTAATTCACACTAGCCACTACATTGTCCTCTGAGACCAGTAGAGAAAACAGCGATGTTATCAGCAAAGCCTCATGACACTCCCCAGGGAAAACAAGAAACCTCGCAAACAGTCATATCCAGGCCAAGCAAAGCTCTGGGAGAAATTCCTGGGACACTCAGAAAGAGCCACCTAAAAGGGCTTTTGAGCAAAAGTTGAACCCAAATGAAAACACTGCCTGTCAGCCCTGGGCTCGTAAACAGTGTTTGGATTGCAGGATGAGGGCACGAGGCTTGAAGCAGTGGCCAAGCCAGGCTGGGCTCTGCTGCTGTAACAAATCAAGCCTGAAGTCTCAGTGGCTTTAACCCTGCGAAGTTTTGTTCTGTGCTCGCCGTGTGTGCCCAGTGAGGGTTGGTGTGAGGGGAGCTCTGCTGGGCACGGTCCCTCAGGGATCTGGCTCTGACGTCTGGTGACTGCATCACCTGGATCGTGACGCTTCCAAGGTTGCATGGGAAGTGGAGTGGGTTGAATATTGACCCCCCCAATTTCATGTCTACCTGGAACCTCAGAATGTGAGCGTATTTGGAAATAAGATCTTTGCAAGACAGAGAGGATTCTTTACTTAAGGATCTTGAGGGGATCCTAAATCGTACTGGATTTAGAGTGAGATTTAAACCCCTAAACCAGTGCCTATATAAGAGAAAGGAGAGGGAAAATTGGACACAGACATAAAGAGGGATGAAGGCCATGCGAAGACAGAGGCCGAGTTTGGAGTGATGCTGCCACAAGCCAAGGAACGCTGAGAGTTGTCAGAGCTGGAAGAGGCAAGGAGGGATTCTCCCCTAGAGCCTTTGGAGGGAAGGTGACCCTGCTGACACCTTGATTTTGGACTTCTGGTGTCCATCAAGGTGAGAGAATAAATTCCCATTGTTTTAAGCCACTAAGTTTGTAGTGATTATTATAGAAAACTAGGAAACAAATAGAGAAAATCTGCACTGAGATGTTTTTAACCCGTTTAAAACTTATATCCCGTCTTTCTTGTATTTACCAGAACCCAAGCTAACTGTAACGGAGGTTATGAATCGTTGTCTGTGTGCCCAGCAAGAGGAGAATGAAACAAGATTTGGTGAACACCTAACATTGTCCTTGCCTCACTTGTACTGGGGGTACATACAGGGAGCAAGGGGCAGAGGCTTGGAATAGAGACCTCTCCCCACTTTTAGAGATGGTTGCGGGAGCTGTTGGGCGGTCCACAGGATCTCTGCAGGTCAAAGCAGGCTAGCTGAGGGAGGCAAGGCGGGAAGCTGGAGGACAGAGCTCTCAGCCCACAAACGGGTGATCGATAGCTGCGCCAGAGGCCATAGGTACGCAACAGTAGGGTCAAGCAGGAAAGCAGGCACCCACACCAGCGAACTGGGTCTGAAGGGCAGGTTCAGAGGCTAAACATGAAGCTACAGGTGCTGCTCAGGGCGGCAGCTACTCATAGTGCATGAAAGCAAGTAAGTCTACCTAGCTCCCCTCCCAGAGGGAGTGTTGGAACACTCTTTCTCATTGCTGTGTCTCCAGTTTCTAGCACAGAGTGGAAACTGCAAGCACAGCAAATGTTCATGCATCCAGACTTCCATCGGGGTGATGTTGCTAAACCGTGGGCCATATCACAGCAGTTTCAAGCTGAAACCTCCCCATCACCTCAAGGAGTAAGTCTTAAATCTACAGGATGTCTTTTTTTCCCCCCTTATTTATTTATTTATCTTTTTAAATGATACATTTTATCATTTTATTTGTGTTTATCATTTTATTTGTGTTTATTTTCTAATGTAAGGATGGTTTTCCATCACAAAACTTATTAATGTAATTCACATTAATGAAATCCATAGAATAAATATCATTAGATGCAAAGAAAGTACTCAGTAAAACTCAATAGCTATTCATGAGAAGAGTTTTTGGAAGATGATAAAACGTATACAAAAACTACAGCAAATATCATATTTTATGATGAAACATTGAAAGCGTTAACTTCCCTTGTCCCTGCCGGAGCATGTGATCTCTCTTAGGCCTTTGTGCCTCTGCACCTAGCATTCTTTCCCCCGAATGACCTTTTTCTTCCTTTCCACCTGGTGAGGACCCGCTCACCCTTGAAGACCCAGATCTAATATCGCTGTAGTGAAACCTTCCCCGAATCCCCCAGGTTTTCACACCCTCCCTTGTTGGCATTCTCAGTATCCTCTGTACTTAGCTCAGATGATGCAGCAACATGGAGATCATTTCTTTATTTGTCTGTTTGTTCCACCTGGCTGAATTTTGCTTTTTTCATTCACTTCCTCGCCCCAGTGCCTAGTTCATCATAACCTCCAGAAAGTTTTTGTTATGGAAGAAACATGAGGTTTCTAGTACTTCTGGTACTTCTTCAAGACAGCTGCAGAAGCAACTACTAATAGTTCTAAGGAATAAAGATGATATTATGATTGTTGATAAATTTACTGTTTATTGATTTATTATTCACCATGAGAAATATAGATGGGAGAAATAAATAAGCAAAAAGATCGAAATGGAGAACAACAGTAACAACTGCAAATGTTTCTCTACAGGTTTAAAACTTACAGTGCTTTCTCATTAACATGATCTTATTCTCACTGTAACACAGTGAGGGAAGTGGGCTATTAGGATTGCTCTCCTTTAAAGTGGAGGAAATTGAGATTCAACATGTAACTTATCCAAAGCTTGCGCAGTTGCATGGGTAGTAATGGTCTATACCCGGAGTCACAGCTTAGCCTGGTAACAGTACATCTTAATGTTTTCTCCCATACCCCTTCTGGACTACTTTCTCATACAAACAAGTGAGCCAAAATGAGAAGAGGAGAAGAAAGGAGGGGAAAAGCAGTATAAATAAGGGAAAGTTGCTTTATTTAACACAATTTTTAATATCCACAAATAACTGTGCAAGGTAGACATTACCGTCTCCATTCTGCAGATAGGATAACACAGGGCTGGGGAGGGAATGGTAACTTGCTCCAGGCCTCGCAGCCAATAAGTAGCACAGGTTGGATTCAAACCCAGGTTTTCTCTCTCTTTGAAAACCTTTCCTATACTCTGCTGCCTGGGTCACTTGTTGGGCCTTAGGGCGACAGGGGAAAAGGTTCTGTCTGTGTCTCATCTGTGCCCCACCTTGCCTCCTGTGGCAATTGGTCAGAGGTTCAGAGCTCCAGGGTTTTTGCTGTTGGTTTTTTGTTTGTTTTTTTGATGCCCTGTCCCTCGTGAAGCACGTGAGACCCACACTTTGCATCTCGGCAAGATTTAAAAGGAATCACTGATGACCTGCTGAGGTATTTTCGTTTTGTTCCTGGAAATGATTAATCTTGAGGCTTTGTGATGGCTCTTGTCACAAATAGCCTTCCTTAAGCCATAATTTCCCCATTTCCCTTTAAGGTAATAGTTAGCATTTAAGCAATAAAAATAAGCAAAATAATCCTGCTGTGAGGATATGTTTACATTTTATATATATATGGTACTGACCAAGGTAGAACTCTACCTGAAATGAATTAGAAAATTGTGTTGTTTTTTTTTTAAAAGCTCAATTTCTGTCTCTTACTGTCACTCTGTTTCTGTCAATCCCTACCTCTTTCTTGTATTTTTTTTCTTCTTCTTTCTCCCTAGCAGATAGGATAAAATATTTCTGTTTTGTTTTTTGTAGGTGATGTTTCAGATGCTTCTTTCATTTTGTAGTCACTTAAATTCCCGTGAGACCAGTAATTTTAGCTTGAGGTCTCCAGGGATCACGTGATTTGGGACAGAGAGGGAGAGGATTTTTTTTCCTAGGGCTGGGAACTACACACTCCCAGACTCCTTTTCACTTTTAGTCTTTGCTGCCTGTGCAGTTCCAAGTAGGGTCAAGGTAACGCAAGGGCACTCTTAAGAAGAGAACTGGGGCGCAGCTACGAACAGATGTTCTTTGATAACTGCTGAGGAAAGAGGATCTGGCTGAGAGACCCGTAGCTTTCAGTCGCTGAGAACCTTTAGCCAGTGCCCACGCGCGTGTGTTTCAGTTTTATTCATTTCTCCCCCAGAGCCACGGCGTACCTGCTGTTGCTCTCAAGCCTCTTGCCAACAGTGGCATCTGCTCAGTGTAGCCATCAAGAATTTGAATGTCAATATCTTTGCCTTGAAATGAATGGAAAAGTATTTGTCACTCAGCGGCAATCATTCTTCAAATAAAAGGTTAGCCAGACAGGGCCCTTAATCAAAGAGTCGGTCTTTTCTGTCAGCAGTGCCTTTTAAATAGCAATGATGAAGGCTGGCTGTCAGGGTAGGACTTGATGGGCGAGATGATTGATCTGCATAAATCATTTTCTTTTAACATTGTCAGTGAAGAGTAAATTGGTGGGACATTTTGGGTATTAGCTGTGTTGAAATGAATATGCAGTATCCTAGGTGTGTCCTCATTCACGTAGCCTTCGTGAAAGACGGTAGAAATTAAAAAGAGGCTTTTCGGCGTGCATTGTTCTAACAAGAAAGTTGCGCCATTCTTACTGCTGTGGTCATCATCTTGCATGCTAAATTCGGAAGTTGAGTGTGTAGCACATTTTACAAGCTCCGAAAGGAATCTGGTTAATTTGGGAATTAGCTAGAGTCAGTAGCATTTAACAACCAGTAAATCTGTAAAGACTCACAGCTCAGAGGGAAAAAAAAAAAAAAAAAATCTAAGAATCGTTTCTGGTTTTAAAGGATAGAGCCTCTCCTACCCAGCACGCTGTCGCAGAAATAGCCTCGGCTTCAGATCAGGTTTTGGCTTGAATCTGCATGCCATCATTCCTTGGTGAGTCTCCTTGACCAGAGTACTTAACCTTTCTGAGTTTGTTTCTTCGTCTTTAAAAATGAGCTTGCTTTCATTACGGTTGGTAGGTTTGCTTTTGTATTAAGGACAGTGATGCAGGTGAAAGGACTGAGCGTACGACCTGGCACCTGGTGAAGAAGTGCTCGGTAACGTTAGTCTCTTCCCTTTTCTCTAGTCAAGCAAAACTCCCCAAATCTAGAACCCTGGCTGAGATGTCGATGTGAAGCGCTGCCCACTTGGTCAAAATAAACAATAAGTTGCTCGTTTTGGGTCATTTCTGTGCTTGCTGGGATTTCTTATGACCATTTTAACATAAAAAGCATGTTTCAAGGGGACAAAAGAAATACTTAATTGCGGAATACTGGGAGTAGGGAGTGAGGTGGAAGGCATGGGGGAGAAATGTGGCCAAGAACACTTAGAGGGTTTTTTCCTTACCATTACCCTCTGGGTTATATGTCGGGGTTCGTATTATTCACCTTTGGAATGAGCAAGTAAAGCCTATGCAGTATAGTGTTGGATTAAAAGCAGGGCTGATGGAGCCAAATTGTTGGGTCTAGATCCCACGTCTTCCACTTAATTGCTATTATGTGACTGCAGGCAAGATAATTAATTGCCCTCCTAAGCATCAGTTTCCTCACCTCTGAAATGGGCATAGTAATAGTACCTATTTTACAGCATGTTAATATACAAAAAAATCATGTAAAAGAGTACTTGATATGTACATGTTAACTATGGTTACTATGAATGAATGAATGATTGGTCAGTTAAGGAAGGTAGATATTGTTAAAATTCAAGTGGGCCAAAAGTATCGAAGGAAGAAACATATTTCAATATACAAGTCCAAGATAAAGGTATGCTGGAGTGAAATATTTGCTTTATTTTGGAGAAAATTCCCTATTGGAGGAATTTAGAGCCAGGATGATTCTAAACATGCCGTGTTGTAGCTGGGCAGTAAGTGTTGTTAGAATGACCCACTGGCAGCCCTGTTCTGTTCTCCCTTTTCCCAATGTAGGAGCGAAATCGGATTGAGATGGTCTTATGGTCAAAACTAACATGGGAGAGGATGTTTTGCTGGTTTAATTTTTTTTTTAGATGATATTGATTAAATATGTAACTTGTTGAGACATGGGTTTTATAGGCTCTTCTGGGAATTAGTCTGCTTGCTGTCTTGAGTGGGAGGCTAAGGGAACACTGTCTGCTTACCCAGGTTCCCCATGTGCCTCCTACGATGGTGAAACACATGTCAATTCTGCCAGTGGGCACGTGGCATGGACTTGTAGGAGCCTCTGTAACACACGTGTGCTGTGCACCTCTGTAAATTAACAGGTGTTGCCAGAAGAGTACCTTTTTCACTTGGACATTTGAGCTATCTCCATTCTTCGAGATTTGCAATTTTTTCTCAGGCCTGTTTTTAGCTGACATGATTAGTTGTATTTGGGCCTTGTGTCTTTTTATTTACCGTCTTTTCAGTTTATTTCATTTTGAGCTTTAGGTTTCTTCCTGCATAGTGAGAGAAGTTGCTACAAGATGATCCCAGAGAAATTTTCACCAACACTGATGATTCGGTGGAAGTCCTCAGATGGGTCTGGAGGTAGCAAAGGTCTCCCCGTTCCTGGGTGGGGCAGGGATGCAGATCTGAGATCTCTCCAGTCTCAGCTCTTGGATAATGCTACATTAAGCACTCAGTATGGGTCACCGTGTTGCTTTTTGGAGGACATTGTGAAACCGTTGTTTACCTCCTCCAGGGGCATGATGGCTATGTTGAGAATTTCTAGAAAACCTTCTCTGCTGCTTTGGCCTGCCGTGCTTGTGGGTTGCAGAAGTGATGAAGTTGTTCCTTAGACTCCTTCCTGATTCGGTCTGTATTAGACAAAGCGCAGCCTATGTTACCTAACTGGCTAGTTCATGGAGTCCAGCCATATTGGGTGTGATATTCTGCTCAAGATTAATTTCCTGTAATGAAGACCTGAAACACGGTGTTGAAGAGCCCCTCTAATGTTTCTTTTCTAGCAATCTATCAAAACGATAGATATTTAGCCTTCTTTATTGGATATGAAACATTAACTTAAAGCCCGTGCTGCTTTCTGTTTTAAATACCAATATCCATCTCGTGTTTCTCGCTGTAAGCATCTCTTACCCTTGCCCTCCATTCATCAAGCACCGTGAAAAGTCTGCCACCATCTCCCAGGTGACACATGTCATAGACTTAGCCTTAGGTCATGATTATCTGACACCTTGGACACCTGACCAAGCCTGGCCCTGACCCTGCTTGGATCTTTGTTGAATCCACTTCGCTGAGTTTGTGAAATGCTGGAAGACAGATATCTTAGCCCAGGGGGCAGCCTCATTACTTCCCAGTTGATTATTACCTTTTTTTTTCAGTTATGAGCTGATGAGTCTTAGAAAAGCCTGAGCTGCTTTTCCTCCTAACACCTTCCCGTTTTTGATAGCATGAAAAACGTGGATTTTCATAATTTCCAACGAGTAAGAGGAATCCATTGCTTAGCCTCTGGGGGCTCCCTGTTGTCCAGGTGCACTTAGTTTGGTGTTTGAGGCCATAGAACAAGTGCCCAGGCACCTAATTGGTACGTATTTAATGTTTGTCAAATTTATGAATGAAAAGAATGGACATTTTTCATTTTCCTTCTTTGTCATTATTACCCATGAATGCAGTATTATTCTGTCCTCTTCCCCAGTTGTTTTCTTTTGACTACTTTTATTATTCACTGGAAACGTATGTTGAACACTCATTGTTTGCCATTTTCCCTTATGGAATACATTTTTTCTAAATTTTTTTTTTTTTTCTGGCTCAAATGATGTCTATCCTTCAGAGCCTGGCTGAAGACCCATATCATATGTGTATTCTCTCTGTGATTTTTCCATTGCTCTTTTTTCTTTTCTGAAGTCTTAACCATTACAAATTCACTGTACATTCACTGTACATCCAAAGCTGGAACGTCAGATGGAGTTTCTGTAGATATTTTTATCTACTCACAGCTTGTCCTTCTTTTAGATTGCAGTATCTTTAAAACAGGAACCTAAGCTTAGCCCCTCTTTCATGGCACACACCCTCCTCTTGGGCACCAAGGGTGTAGGTAGAGCTAGTGGCTTGACGTGGCCGACAGCCATGCATTCTCAGTGGACTTTGCAGTTACTCTGTGTAAGACAAGGCAGAAGAATCACACAATGATTGACTTTGCACTGTGTCTCTCACACTGTAATCCTTGTGACCACCTAGGGAGTGTGACCATGGAGACCCCATTAGATTGTGCTATCGCCAAGGACTTTACTAACCACGACATTGCTGCGTGCAGCCCTCCCTGACAGTAACTTCGAGCCCAGAGACTCAAGTGGTTCCCCATTTTCTTGCTCCATCTGATGCTTGGTGGTTCAGTACTCTGTGTTCTGCTTCCTTGTTAACGTTTCCTCAACTGGGATACCTTCATTGTGGAGCCCTGCTGTTTGAGCCGGGAGGTGGAGTCTTGCTGCTTCCCCTCGCCGTGGGGAGGGAAAGCAGCAAGGTACCTACCTATCCCAGGCTTCATGGGAGCTTTCCTGGATTGGAGACATCAGCCTCCAACGCTCCTGTGCTTTCCCCATCGCCTGTTGTGTGTCTCACCCAAGGCTTATCTCAAGAGGCCTTTGAATCTTAGTTGGCCAGAAATCTTTCTGGCAGTTTGTAAACTTTGTTGGATTTCAGTCTATCCCTTTTATTTTCAGGACATGCCCACATTGCTGATTTGTGTGCCAGGCCTGTGATTTCCCCTGGTCTCCTTTTTCCACCCGGCTGTGATCCATGGGTACTGTTGCAAGAATTGACAGCTTGAAACACTTATTAAGGGCCCAACCACTAGACTCTTGAAAAAAATTTTTTTTGGTCTTGTTTTGTTTGCAAATAATACTGAAATATTTTCATTATAAAAGGTACATGTAATAGAAATGTGAAAGCAAAGTCTGAAGATCTCTGTATTAGTTAGGCAGCATGTAACAGAAAACCAAAACCAACAGTGGTTTTAAAATAGGAGTTTCACTTTTTTTTTTCCTGTGAGAAAAGCACAGAGGTAGGCAGGCCAAGGCTCTTACTTTTTAGCTTCATGAGGTCAGGAGAGACAAGGCTTCTCCTTTGTTTCTGTACCTTCTTTCTGCACCACCCTCGATTTCTAAGTTGCTTCATGGCTCAGAGTACCTGCTGGAGTTCCAGTCGTATCTGACTTACAAGCAGGATGGAGAAAGAATGGAAGAGGAAAAGAAAAAGCACGTGCTGGCCCTCTGTCCCACTTGTAAGGAAGGACAAATAGCCAGTCATGTGCTGGAGCTGGTTCATCCTTGGTTGTGAGAATTGATACATTCTCAGGAGCTTTTGTGAGCCAGTTGACCTCAACTTGGTGGCTTGAAGTTGGCCATAGTGGGAAAATTTACACCACAGAAATTAGTGTAAGAAAGGTTGTTAGACACGTATCAGTACATACCTATCCCTGGCTGAAGGGCAGACTGGGAATGCAGTCTTAGTTGGGTGCACCGCCACCCTGAATAAAATCAGGGTTTTGTTACTAAGGAAGAAGGGGGAATGTATAATGGGCAAGCAAAGGCCTCTTTGCCACCTTCCCCCGACTTTGTATGGAATTCCCCGGTTCCATAGCATGGGTCTGCTTTCCTATTGAGGTTGTTTAGGTTGTTTACTCTTTTCTCCTTTATAAATTATGCAGTAGTAAACATTTTTTGGCACATATATGTGTGTGTGTGTATGTATGTTTTTCTGCATGTGGTCTAGCGGTGTAGGTGATAGTTCCTTTGAGGAGGATTTGCTGGGTCACAGGATGTGCACACTGCTTATTACCTCTTTACAGAGTGTGCTGTTTCCTCCTGTGACAGTGTAGGGTGAAGAACATGACTTTGGAACCAGACACACAGGGTGTGAACACTCATTCTGACCCTTCCTAGCTGTGTGACTCTGGCCAATTGACTTAACCTCTCTAGGCCTCCATTTTTCTCCCGTAAAATGGGGGGATAGAATCTGCTTCCGTAGGGGTTCTTTGACATTGAAATGAGATCATGACTACAAAACACTTAGAGCAGAGCCTGGCAGGTGGTAAACCCACAATAAATGGTAACTAGGGGCCTTTGCACGTGGAGAGATGTGCTCATACCGATGTAAAACATAGAGAAGAATGAAAACATGAGACCAGGTCTTGAACGTTAAAGCTGAGATCATTATGAGTTGCAGGGGTCAGCATCAGATGGGGAAGAAGTGGATTTTTAATACACAGATTGGAAAATTATTTCCCTGACTTAAGGGGCGGCAATAGGTTTAATTGATGGTTGGAAAAACCTCAGAGGAAATCAACCATGTCTCCAATTCATAAGTGCACATCATAAATATATTTAAAATCATCTTTATGACTGCTTAGCTTTAAATTTCTTTGGCACATCAGATGCTCGAGTTGTGGAACTTGACAAAAATCAACATAAATGTTCTTTTTCTCCCCCAACCATATTGAACGTCGCACAGATGTGTATTTAAGAATTTATTATGAACATGCAAATATTGATGTCCCCAAGGCCCATTCTTTGATTTTCAAACTGCTGTTGCTATGTTTGGAATGGTTGATTAATACAGGTCTTTGCTCTGACACAAGCATGTGTGACTTCAGGGCCACTGAGAGCAGCATCGAGAAGAAAGGGGAAGCCACGGCTTGATGTTCATAGGGTTGGACACTACTTGAGGATGGGAGTTGCTTTGGGAAAATGGCAGCAGGCAACCCAATCTATGAGGTGGGTAAGGGTGTGCCTCGCACAGAGCTTTGCCCATGGTAGGTTCTCAGTAAGTCTTTGCTAACTTAAAGAGACAGAATATATGGAGAATAAACAGTCCTGATGAGAAAAAATTATTTCACACTGGTCTAGAATCTTGGCACTGTGAACGTTTTGAGCTGGACAGTTCTTGTTGTGGCGACTGTTCTGTGCACTGTACAGTATCTGCAGCATCTCTGGCCTCTCCCCACTAGGTGACAGGAGCATAGCCCTCCCCAAGTTGTGATCACAAAAAAGGTCTCCAGACATTGCTAAGTGTCTCCAGGCGGGGGTGGGGAGTGGAGGGCAAAATCGCCCCCAGTTGAGAACCACTGGGCCAGAAGAAAGGATTAAACAACTATTATAGTTATTATTAAATTATTAAACAGTAGGTGTGTGACAGATGTTTAACTCATTTACTACTTGCAGGTGTCGCTGAAATAATTTTTGCAGGAGGGAGAGGTGGGAAGAGGTTAAGAACATGGCCCAAGGCTGGGCAGAGGGGGTCTGATTCCAAATGGGATGTTCTTTTGCTTGTACCCTCCTCCCTCCAAATAGAGTCTGACTTACACATCAAGTACCACAAGAACTCCTACTGTTCTTCTTCTTGGTGCTAAAGGCTCAGACCTCACTTCCTGATGAAAACACTGCCAAATGCACTGTTTGCAAAGAATCCTGGACTGCTTATGCGGGGGTCATTGATTTGGTTTGGTTTTTGTTTTGCAGAGAATGTGAACTGGGCTGTTCCCCAGTGAAGGACCAATGATTAACAAAGGGATGTGTAGTCTTCTTAGCTTTTCAAGGGCTGCGAGTCTCCAGAGAGAACTCTAACGGGGTCCAAAGGGGAGTTTCCTTTGGAAGGGAATTAACCAAGAACCACGATATCTTCTGTGGGGAAGGTGCCTTTTGCTGTGATGGTTCTTGGGGATATTTAGTAAACCAGATGGGGTTTTCTTCTGAAGAATACTAAGGCTAGCTATTTGCCTGTATGATCTTCTTGTGATTAATTTACTTGATTGTAAACTCTGGTCCAAGCAGAAGGGGCTTTGTTTTGAGCCATAGGTACTGATTCTTTGAGATGCATTGTGGGAGAAGAGCCTTACACCTTCTACCATTTGGTGAGACACTGGGCCATAGAGGAGAATTTTGGGGTGTGCAGCTAATTATTAGAAATATCAGTAAAAATGATAACCTCTTATAGCCACATGGGAATAGTGCACTAGATTGCTTTCTTAATAGAGTTGGGGCAGGTTGGGGGGAGTCGGGAAGTGAAGGAATAAAACTATTGTGAATTTCTCCCCCCTTTTCCCCTCTTTTTATACCATCAAGAGAATATAAACCAATAAAAGAACTAAATGTTGGCAATCCATAAAATTCTATAGTGGTAATAAAGAAAAACTGAAACTATATTGATATACAACCAAATAAGATAATTATCATTATTTTTTAATAAAGCCATTTATCATCAATAAATACCAAGGGGGATAGGAAAAATTACAAGCACAACAATGCCATCTTCCGTAATTATAGCTATTAACAATTTAAAGCATAGTTATGTGAGGAAGGAAGAACTTTTAGGAAGGCTTTGTGCTGTTCTCTGCGCAGAGAAGTCAAATTCTCACATTTCCGAATAGTCAGGATTCTGTAAACATTCCTGAATGGATAGATGCTTGTCCCAACTTAGAGTAGCACATTTTCTAATGGTCTGTAATTTGGACCCTTCCTTTCTCTCCATTTCTAAGTTGGTCAGCAGCCCTGGAGGAAAGGCTGGGATCCAGGAAAAGGTATGTATGGTAATTATCTATCCACTTCCTAAATGTCACTAGTCAAGAGAACCTTATTTAGCAGAAAGGTTGCTCTTGAGGAATCCAGGGTCTCCTTTATCTCATCTGAGCAAACCCTGATTTAAGCAGCTACTCTTGCCTAAATATCTATGATCCAGGCCCTGGGGGTACAGGAAGGAATAAGATGCTTTTCTTTTCTTTTTTTTTTTTTTTTTGCTGCTGAGCCCCTTACATTCTCAAAGGAAGATGGACCTGTCTGCTCTCAGGGTTGAGATGCAGGGTAGTGGAGTGGTTAAGAGTGTGCCTTGAAGCCACCAGCCGTATCCCAGCTCTCCCATTCACCACCTGTGGGACCTTGTACAAATTAAGTCATGTCCCTATGCCTCATGGTCCTTATCTATAAAATAGAGATGATACTAGCACCTATCTATGGGTGGTTTTGAAGACTAAATGAATTGATATATGAAGGCTGGCACCTGGTGAGTATTATGTAAGTCAGGTGTCATCGAACTCGATGGGGTAAGTTAACTACTGTGATTAAATACCTTGGGTCTGGTGCTGGAGCGGCTGTTTGGTAGTTTGGATCTGATGCAAGAGTAGTCAAGTTCTCTCTGACTGATGGTCACAAAAAGCTCTGGACAAGATAACGACTGTGCTGAGTCTTAAAGGGTGCGAATAGTAGGAGAGGGTATTCCACACAGTGGAAACCACAGGAGCTAAAGAATGGATGGAATCCCGAAACGGTATGATATGCCTAGGTAATTATAAGCCGTGTTCCAGCATGACAAAAAATGGAACCCGTGGCAGAAAGGGATGAGGCTGCCGGGTGTCAGAGGTTTGGCAGAGTCTGGGTTACAGAGTCTTGACTTTTTCTTGAGGACTATAACCCCTGTTGAAGCATCTTAAATGTGAAGGTGATGGTTTGTCAGATTTCCCATCTAGATCCATCATGAGGGCAGAAAGCAGTGCTGGGTTGCTCTAAACAGTGAGATGGGAGCCAGAGGGAAGGGTCAGAGGCAACTTTTGGAATTTCCAGGATTAGGACTTCCACCCAGTAGGACAATATTTCAGCAGAGTTACGCGTGCTTTTTTTGGAAATCAACACCTGGACTGATTGATTCTCAGGTTAATTGTGGTAGTCTTTAGTGCTGTTTGGGAAATACGCCCGTCCTTCTCCAGCTCCGGGCACATGTATAAACAAATGGTAGGATTGCATTTTCTGGTCCTCTTGTGCGAGAGGAGTCGTGGGAAGAGTTCTGGCCCAGGAGTTGTAAGGAAAAGTGATGGGTTACTTTGGAGCCAGATCATTTAATTGCTGGTATAAGATCCTTCAGAGCCTGCTTATTTCCCTTGCCACAGTGACTAGCGTCATCCCAGACGGTGTGTTCTTTCAGCCTGGTCCCGCAATGAGGATGACATGGAGAACTCCCAGCTGACTCCTGATTAAACATGGGGCATGAGTGAGGAATAAACCTTTATGGTTTTAAGCCAGGAGTCAAAAAGCAAACTTTGTAAAGAGCCAGATAGAAAATATATGAGGCTTTCAGATGGCAGGCAATCTTTTGTCCATTTTAAAATTGGGTTATATGTCTTTATTATTGTTATAAGTGTTCTTTATGTATTGTAGATACAATTCCTGTACCCGGTATATAATTTTCTCAGATGTTGTTTCCCAGTCTTGAGTCTTGTCTTCTAAATTTTCGTAATGCTATGTTTTGAGGCACGAAAGTTTTTAATATGGATAAAGTACAATAGGTCAATTTTTTGCTCTTACGGATGATGCTTTCGGTGTTGTATATAAGGAAACTTTGCCTAACTCAAGGTTGTGAATATTTTCTCCTGGGTTTATAAATTTTATTAATATTTTAAAAGAGCCAGGTCTTGGCTTTGTTAATTTTATCTGTTGTTAGTCGTTTTTATTTCACCGATTCCCGCTCTTTTTACATGTTTTGGTGTTTTTTCTAGCTTATTAATGTGGAAACGTTAGATCATGGTTTTAAACTACTTTTCTAATGTAAGTGTTTAAAACTATAAATAATCTTCTTGGGCATTCCTTTAGCGGCATCCATTAGATTATGATATATTGTATTTTATTAATATGTGACTGAAAATATTTTCATGTTTTCCTTGTATTTTCTTCTTTAATCCATGATTTTTTGCCATCTAGATCCATGATGAGTTGAGTGAGGTGAGTTGTTTAGTTTTCAATTATTTTAGATTTTCTAGATATCTTAACTTTTATTGAGTTCTAGCATCTGTTGTTCTCAGAGAATCTACTCTTTAAGATTTCACTATTTGGAAATCTATTGAGACATTTTATGGCTCAGCACATGGTCTGTCTTCATAAATATACCTTGCATACTTGCAAACAATGTGTATTCTGCAGCTCTTGGATATTGTGTTCTATAAATATCAATTAGAACAAGTTGTTCAGTAGTGTGTTCAAATCTATATCTTTACTGGATTCTGTATTGTCATGTGGTTCTATCAGTTGCTGAGAGGGGGGTTATTAATTTTCCAACCATGATTGTGGATTTCCCCATTTAGATCTGTCTAGTTTTTTCATCATCTGTTTTGAAGCTTTGTATTTAAGTGCACACACATTTAGGATTTGTATGCTTCCTGATAATCTGACCCTTTAATCATTATGAAACATTCCTTTTAAAATCTCTAGTAGTGCTCTTTGTCTTGAGGTTTACTTTGTCTGATATTAGTGTAGCCATGGCAGCTTTTTAATACTTGTATTTTCCAGAGTATATATTTTTCCATCCTTTTACTTTCAACATTTTTGTGTATTTATATTATCATCGCATCCCTGTAGATAGCATTCAGTTGAGCCTTGATGTTTTATTGAGTTCAGTGATCTTTTCCTTTTAATTGTAGTGTTTAACCATTTGCATCTCGTCTAATTATTGATGAGTTTAGGCTTAAGTTTACCATTTTGTAAGGTATTTTCTATTTGTCCCATCTGTTTTTACATTTTTGTTTTTTTTTGCCTTCTTTTAGGTAAGTGGAATACTTTTTAGTATTATATTTTAATTCTTCTTGTAGCTTTTAAACTATTTTCTTTTCAGTCTTTCTTCTAGAGATGAGATTTTGCATCCTCAGTTTTGCCTACTTCTCCACAGCCTACTCAGAGTTAAAACTGTACAATCTCGTATAAATGTAACGACTTCACAGTAGTTTAATTCCATTCTGTTTACCTCCCTCTGATTTTTTGGTGCTGTTTTGTCCTCCGTTTTGCATCTATATGAAAAACCCCATGATACGTTTTTATAATTTTTGTATTAAACTGTCAGTTTGCTTTTAAAGAGATGAAGAAACAAGATAACTTGCATATAAATATTTACCATTTCATATACTCTTCATTCTTCCTATAGATATGGTTCCATCTGCTAACAATTCTGTTAAGTGTTAATAGAAGCATAATTTAGTGCAGTGAAGGTCAGCTGGTAATGAATTCTCTCAGTATTCATTTATCTGTAAAAATCTTTATTTTGTTTTCATTGTTGAAGGATATTTTTGTTGCATATAGAATTCTGGATTGATGGTTTATTTTTTCTCTCAGTGTTTTAAAGATTTTTTGATTGACTTCTGACATTTGCTGTTTCTAGTAACAAGTCAGCTATCAATTGTTTTGTTGTCTTCTGAATTAAATGTCTTTGTCCTTTAGACACTTTTAAGACTTTCTTTTTATCTTTTATTTTTATTTTTTATTTATTTATTTTTTAAAATTTTTTAATTAATTAATTTATTTTATTTTTGGCTGTGTTGGGTCTTCGTTTCTGTGCAAGGGCTTTCTCTAGTTGCGGCAAGCGGGGGCCACTCTTCATCGCGGTGCGTGGGCCTCTCACTATCGCGGCCTCTCTTGTTGCGGAGCACAGGCTCCAGACGCACAGGCTCAGTAGTTGTGGCTCACGGGCCCAGTTGCTCCGCAGCATGTGGGATCCTCCCATACCAGGGCTCGAACCCGTGTCCCCTGCATTGGCAGGCAGATTCTCAACCACTGCGCCACCAGGGAAGCCCCTATCTTTTATTATTAGAACCTTGGTGTAGTTTTCTTTGTATTCATTCAGCTTTGAGTTTATGAAGGCTTTTTGATCAGTCTGTTGTTTTCTCACAGATTTGGGGAATTTTTGCCCATTATTTGTTCAAATACTGTTTTTGCCTCATTCTCTCTTCTCAGCTTTTGGGACTCCAATTACACATATATTAGACCACTTGTTATTGTTCCATATTTGACTGAGGCTCAGATCACTTGTTTTAACCTTTCTTCTGTTTTTCAGATTGGATAAATATTATTGATCTTCAAATACTATTGGTCTTTATTCAAGTTGAATGGTCCTTTTCCCCCCATAACATTTCCACCTGCTGTTAAGACCATTGAGTAATTTTTCTTTTTTTAGGTACTTTACTTCTGTAATAGAATTTAATTTGGTTATTTCTTTGTAGTTTAAAACTTTATGTTGAAATTCCCCCATTTGTTTACTGATTTTGACCCTCTTTGAATTCTTTGAAAATATTTATAAAGCTTTTTTAAAGTCCTTGTTTGTTTATTCAAACATTTGGAGTATCTCAGGGTCTGTTTTTCTTGCCTGATTTTTCTTTTGACTGTGAGCCACATTTTTACCTGTGTGTAGTAGTTTTGTTTTTTGTTTGTTTGTTTTTTATTGTATACAAGACACTGTGTTAATGTGTTAATGTATTACAAAGATTCTGGATTCTTTTATCTTCCTATGAAAAGTGTTGGTTTTGTTCTAGATTGATTTTTTCACTTACATTGCTGGCTGATAACCTTAAACTTGGGAAGGCTTTTTATATCTTCTTAGGGCATTCTGTTTCAATTTTGCTATTGCTCTTAGTGCAAAATCATAATCCTGGGGCATAGTCTGTACTTCTAAGTGTTTCCCTTCAAGGTTTTTGTTATAAAGCCCAAGATATTGACCAAGTCCCTTTGCCTTGTCAGAATTACAACACTGAACTCTGACTCCCTTGTGGTGGACAGCTTATGAAATATCTAGGAACTTTTTCAGCCTTTCACCTGTTAGTTTCTGCCAGGCTACTTGGACTTCCCCTGTGAACCCCCAGTTCAGGAATAAGCTAGGGATTTGTGAGGACGTGTATGCAGGTTTCCTACCTCTGTAACTCCTCTGTTCTGGGGTTTCCCTTTATAATTTCCAACCACTTGGACAACCCTGATCTCTGGCTTTTTAAGCCAGTGAGTTTACAGATTTCTTCTTGAGTTCTGGCTGCTTTGCAGACTGCAAAATGGCTTCAAGGGAAAGGCCATTTAAACATAGATATCACCCGATACGGTTCACTTCTTTAATAAAGGTCATTGAATTTATCCATTTTCTGCCTGCTCTGGGGGCTCTCCAGTGCCTTCAATTAATTTTTGCTTATGTTTTCCACAGAGTTTATAATTTTTATCTGTGGGAGACTTTGTCTAACACAATTTACTTCATTATTACCAGAACAGGAACTCCTACAAATAGCCTTCTTATATTCTTCTATAAGGCTAACAGTAAGAATGAGCTTTGGGGTTCTTTTCAACTCTTCTTTTTTTTGTGATTTGGGATATTTCGATTATGCAAACCCCTTCCAGTGAGCATGGTTCTTCAGCTGGAAACCTGCCTCACCTCCCCTCTATTTTTCGTGGTGAATGTCTTCTGATAAGAATGACCTCCTTGCTTATTGGGGGAAGTCTCCAGCCATGCTTTCTGAAGATGCATGGAATTAAGTGGTCCAACCTTTGACTGCTTTTATCACTGATTTTTAATTTTAGTTTTTTCTTGGACATCTGGATGCATTCATTCATCAGATGGTCACTCATTATGGATTGAGAGCCTATCGTGTATGAAGCACAGTTCTAGGTGCCATAGTTCAGCGTTGATTAAAACAAAGTCACCATTTTCTGAAGCTTCCTTTATAGTTGGAAGAAGCAGACAGTAAACAAATAGTAAACAACTGTCAGCTTGTGATCAGTGTTATGAAGACAGTGGAGTCCAGTCAAGAGCTAGTGAGCGTATCTGTGGGCGTGCTTTACTTAAGACAGCATGTAAGAACTCTCTGGTGTGGGAAATACTTGCACTGAGATTGGAAGAATGAGACAAAGCCTCCCATGGGAAGATTTAAGGGAAGAGCACTCCAGGAAGAGGGAACAGCAAATACGAAGCCCTGAGCAGGAGTGTGATCAATGACCTAGTAGAGCAGCCAGCAGACCTGTGGGCTGGAGTGAAGTTGACATTTGGGGTCCTTAGAAGCCATAGTGAGTACTTTGGTATTTGCTCGGGGTGAGGTAGGAAATATTGGATGGTTTTGTATAGAGAAATAATGTAATTAGCTTTTGTCTTACACTCTAGGGGGGTAAGAGGAGAAGCAGGGAGACCAGCTAGAGAGCTACTGTGACTGGTGACAGATGTTGAGGATTGATTTGGGTCAAACAAAATTGTTTGTTAAGAGCTTCCTGTGTGCTCTGTGTGATGCTACCCACCTAATCAGTTGTGTTCCACATCTCCTTCTTGCCCTGGCAGGGATCAAATCTTGTAGAACCTCCCTCTACATAGAAAACTACACATGATAAGGAAGGAAACTTGACGAGGGAAGGCAGCCCTAGCATGAAGCTTTGGGCGTGGTGAAGTATTTGATTATCTGTGCATATAGCCACATACCTCGCTGAGTAAGTCATTGCAAATGTCATCTGGCTAATGTCCACTAACGATTAGTTAATTATAAGGCTGCCATTTCTGTCCTTGGTCTGACAGCTGGTTTACTTTACTGAAGGCAATGTCTTTGGTAGAGTTTCTTTATCACATTTTTTTTTTAAAGTGATAGCTTCAAGAACAAAGAAGATTAAGTACACTCTATCAAATAAGAGAACTAAGTCCAGAACCTGGCACTTAGTAAATGTTTAATAAATGTTACTTGAAATTAGATTTACTGCTTTGTTTGATTAAAAAAAAAACAACAAACCCCACCAATTTAATATAGTAAGAGCCCCTAAAGAGAGAACCAATAATCAGTTAAATAAATAGTATATTAGATTGAAACTAGAAGTAGCAACTCACGTGCATTTCTTAATTTGGTAATTACTTAAGTTACTGGCGCTCCTGTCTAGATGTGTGCATTTATGTGTGTATTTTCCCAGCTCCTTTACTTCTGCCTTCTGGTTCTCCCCTTCTCCTTCCTTCCCCTGCACATCCCCCCTTCCCCTCCCCCTATCATTTATGGAGCACTACCAAGCATACTGGTCACTGTTCCTGGCACTTGGTGCACAGAGACTTCCTGCAGCCTTTGGTTTCATGCAGTCGTTGAGAGCATAGCTAGAGAGTCAGACCCATTGGGTTCTAACGTAGCCTGTGAGCTGTGCGATCAGAGGTGTTTTATGAAACCTCTCCAAGACTCAGTTTACTTGTCTGTAAAATGGAGACAGTGCTGTTTTCAGGGTATGAATGAGAGGCTGTAAGGTCACTTAGCTTAGTACCTTGTAACATACTCCCCAGGTCTCATGATCATGCCCAACCCCCCCCACCCCGCATCCCCACCCCATGTATGAGGAAACAGAGACCCTGGGAAATCCCATGACTTGCCCAGGGACACACAGCACCATTCAGGGCCACCTATCACCTGCTCTTTTAAAAGGGAACAGGCAGGTATAGCTGGGTGCCGCTAGGCCAGCATGAGGGGCAGCATAGCGTGGTGTGTAAGAGCACAGCTTCAGTGGGTGCAGATTCCAGCTCTGCTGCTTACTAGCTGTGTGCCCTCGGGCTAGATTATGTAACCTCTCTATGCCTCATTTTCCTCACCTTTGAAATGGGGCTAAGGATGCCACCTTGCCTAGAGCTGCATGGAGGATTAAATGAGATCCTATGTGCAGAGTACTTGGAGCAGCATAGAAGCATTGCCTGTTAATAGTGGCGTTGATTGTGAAACGTAACTGAGCGTTGCTAAGAGGTTGTCTTTCCAGCAGCACCCAGTCCAAGTGCCCACTTCCTCTGTGATTGGCTCAGGCGCCCCCAGCCCTGCACGCGGTCTCATTTTTGTTTGATCAGGGCACACCTCTTTCCCCGGCGGCCCCGTCACCACCTTCCTCCCGGCTCGTGCTGCCTCGCCCTCTGTTCTGGTCTGCCAGATATCTGCTGACCCATTTGCCGCTCCCGTCAGGTCAGAGCTAGCAAGGCCTTCGCGGGGTGCCCAGGCAGCATGTCATGTCCCAGCGCTGTTGTACATCTTGTTTCATAGATATTTTGCTGTAATGTTCTGTGACCTTTTCCATTGAGTGAGGTAGTTGGAGAGGCACTCAGTAAGGGAAAATTGAGCCGTTTTATCCCTCCCCACGGAGGCTCCTGTTTCCTTTCCACCATTCATTTGAAAGCTATCATTTTCTTGATTTTATGGCTCAAAAACACCATTGATTCAGTGGGTGTTAGATGCTAAGAGTTCTCCTATTGACATGCCTATTGACAGTTTTCAGTATATTCTGTGTCTAATTATCACTCTCAGTTAAATGATACACCTTGTGGACTTGAGCGATGGAGTCGATAGCTCTCACCACATTGTTCCAGCCGCACCTATTGAGCCTGGTGTCACGGCGATGTGATTTATGTGATCAGAAAGAAGATTTCTGTTGGTGTGCTGCATAATTAAAACAAGTGCGGAGTGACTGGTGGCAAAAAAATCAGGTCTGCCGATGTCACCCCCAAATGAGGAGAGATTTCTGTGGTAAGCAGCTGCGACAGTGAGGAATCTCTCTTGGCATCTTGTGCCAAGTTTTCAAGGGTTCGATTTTCCTCCCAGCCCCAGCTGAGGGTTCCTCCTCTCCGCCTTCCCGTCTCCTCGCGTTCAAAGCCCCAGGATGTGTGTGCGCTCTTGTTCCTCAGGCCTGGGGCCCTGGGGCTTTGCTCTGGGAGGGGCTTACTGTTGGGGGGGTGTGTGTTTTGGGGCGTGGCTGTTCATGGAGTTGAGGCAGGCAGAAGCCCACTTTCAGGAGTAGGGAGGGCGGCTGGTTTAAAAAAAATCTCGTCCTTTGTGTCAGCCAGTTTGAGTTTCTTAGGTTCAGAGTAAAGGTTGAGAATGCCATTTTCTCTGTGCGTGAGCCAGGTGGTCCCTGCGTGTGAATAGCGTGTTCTGAGGGGTGCTGATGGGGGGGTCTTGCCAGCCCCAGGCAGGGAAGCTGGGGAAGTGTGGGAGGCTGACAGGAGGTGAAGCTGGCCTGTGGTAAGGAAAAAACTCTGGTGTGAAACAAAGTCCCCTCCTCTTGCCCTACATTTTTAGTGGTGTTCTTCATAAATGCCCTTCATGGGGTCTCACTAGACAAGAACTTAACTTCTCCAGTGCTGGTTTTGGTATGTTTTCTATGAGACCAAGTGTCTAGTTATTTAGCCCCTGTGGACCTCAGTTTCCTCATCTGTAAAATGAACCAGGGGTCCCTTTTAGCGCTGAAGTACTGAGGCTTAGTGAGTTAGGGGCTTGAAGTAAGGGTTGGAGAATTGACAGTTGTTAATCTGAGTCATTCCTGGAGGAATTCACTGGCGAGGTCGCCGTTGGCCAGAAATAAGATGTACGCGGTTTACCTAAGATGCATGGCCCCTATTTCATACGGGACTCAAGGACGCTTTAAGATGAAAATGTATCATAGTGAGACATGTAAGGTTGAGTGTGAATGGAACATCTGAGTCAAGAGGGAGGGTAGATGTTTCCAGGCACCTGAGTCGGCAGTAAATTTGGCCTGGTGGCCGGCAAAAGTCGCGAGTAGAATTGGACTTGGGTGTTGGTGGGCGGTCGGGGCCCTGCAGAGGGGTCGGGAATCGGGTATCGGGTAGCTGAGCCCGCGACGAGAAGGACTTGTGAGGTCACTGATTCAAGACAGGTTACTTTCCTGGAAGCCAGAGAGGCCTTGTGTGACTTCTATTACCATCAATTCTTACTTAATGAACCTCTGTATGTGGCGCTTTTGCAATTCAGATTTTTAGAATGAGAGTGAGAGAAAGGGAAAGAGGGAAGGAGGGAGAGACGGAGATTAATATTACATCAAGGGCACAAATAATTTGCTTTGAGAAAGCTGACTCATGCACAAGACCAGAGATGATGTGATTTAAGTCCATATTTTCATAATTGGAATTTTTTAATACAGAAGTTTTAGGACTACTCAGTTATCTTTGAGGATTCACTGATGTTTTATGATTGGGGGAGGAGGGGGTCAGAGTACTTTGTCCTGAACATGAGGTAAACCATGAAACTTAGCAGGGTTCTTGAAAACTCAAGAAATCTCATAGACATTATTTCTTGTTAATTGTTCGTATTTATTTAGACCTGTTGATGGTCCTGGAGAAGGGGCAACATTCCTCTGTAAATATGGAAAGGATCTTTGAACGTTCTGGTAGGATTATGGATTTCCCCCCAGTTTGTCTGTAATAATGACTAAACACTTTTCTATGAAGACATTAACATATTAATGTATTGTTACTGCAACACAGGACTGCCAGAAGATTCTGGGTGGCCGATCAGTGTAAAGTCGATCTCATTCCTGTTGAGGTCCTTTTTTTCCCATCCTTGACTTGACAAGTGGTACACCTTACGGACTCCCCCGTGTAGATCACAGGCTACGGTGATCACCTGTGGTTTTGGGATAGGATGATTCCTTTGTGTGGTAGGGTCCCCGTATCCTAACCACAGTTGGTTTATTTAGACAGTGGAAATTAGTGGAAAGAATGTACCTTGGGATTCTTTGATGCACAGTTCTTCCTTTTCTATGTCTCAGGCTTCGGAAGTGCCTCTCCTTCCTGTGTCCTGCCTTTCCCTCCCGTGCAACACACCTCCTGCTGGCAGAGGTGTCACTTGGTGGATTTTAGGACAGTACAAGAATTGCTCTGTGAGGCTGACGTATACCTTGAGTTTCCTTGGGCTGCTTCCGGCCTCTCCCTGTTTGCGCTCTGGGATCCCTGTGGGGGGTGAGTGTGCAGAACATGTCCTCACCTCTCAATTCATTGTGACTTTAGCTGGAGGTCCATCCTCTGGCTGTCGCTGCTCTAAACCCCGGCGAGTGGAGGGAGCGCGGAAGAGGGAGCGAACAGTAAGCCCGTGGCTGGGGTCTGTGTGTGGAGGGACGTGCCGTGCAGGGAAGGGGAGCTGCATTTCCCCTCTGCGATTGCCAGGAGAGGTGGAGCCTTCCCAGGAGATGATGCAAAGGCACAGCAAATCCGGCAGGGCCTGTGCCTGGGCAGCCCCGGGCTCGTCTGCTGAGGGATGGGGCGGAGTGGCCTGCAGGGCCCCACCATCAACAGAGGGTCCGGAATTCAGGGCTTCCCTCAAGCAGCCCAGCTCCTTAAAATGGCAAATTATTATTTTTGCTCTTTTCTGTCTCTGGGATTGTTTATGCATCTCCAGTGAGCTGTAAAGGGAATTTCGTGTGTTCGACAAACTTTTGCCTTAAAGGAGGCAGGTTGGAGGTGGGCGAGCCGTCCCATTAAATGCCGGCTATTGTGCTTTTCATTCAGCTTGAGGAACAGTGGCCAAAGATCGCAGGGGATTAAATTAATGTAATGGCAAGAATTCATATAGGAGTCTGTGGGAATGGGGCAGAATAAAGCCAAGGCTTCTCAGTATTGTGCTGTTTTTTGATTGGCCTTAGAGGGAAAACATAATATACCTGTATTTATGTTGATTCTAAATAGGGAGTGTGTAAACAGAGGCATGTCATTTTTTCCTACCGTCTTGGAGTTGAAGTTAAATAGCTATCCATTTTGAGCAAGGGACATACTTCTGAGTAATGAGTTAAGTTCAGTTTTCGAGCATTCGGATCTTGCTGTACATCGCAATAAGGGTGTTTTTGTTGCTCAGTTGGGTTCTTGTTATGGAGGCCTGCCATACATGGGCATTTGTGAATTATTTATTTGTTAAAGGGCATTCCTTTTATTTTTAGAAAAATTCACCTTTGTCTCCGTGAATTTAAGCAGTATCAACCCCAAGTAAACACCTTTTTCAGTATCAGTCTTTGATGCCAGGAGCTGCAGACAAGATGGTCCTGCCTTCTGGAGAAATACATATGTGTCTTTCATCTGGGAAATGTCTTTCTGGGGTAGTACCAGCTGGAAGATGTCAGGGGGGATGACCAAACACTTGATCGATGGACGAGGGGTGCGGCAAAGGTGGCTGAGAGCCATTCATATGCAGTATGTTTGAAAGCACTTTGAAAAGTATAGTGTGCTTAGCGTGCATGTGTATATAATATGAAAGCATATTTTTATTAGGCACATTTTAACATATGGTTCCAAAGAAGAGGAAGGTGTTCTACTCTGATCAAAGTTTACTTTTTTTCTCCCCTTACACAGTTAGGAAAGCATCAGTTAGGCATTGATTTCAGTAATGATGTTTAAACTTTTTAAGGCTTCCTGAGGAATTACCCTAATTTCTTAAAACACTGCTTTCGTTGCCTCCATGCTTACTTCGGGAATATGTGAACTCCCTAGCCTGGCTTCAAGGCTTTACACGGTTTTGACTGACTCTTCCCTGCAGTACAGCCTCTGTGCCAGAATGTCCTGGCCACCATCAGTTCTCATTTCCAGCCTCACAGTTCTACGTTTGTTTATGTTACTCCTTCTATTTGAGGGGCACCCTCCCCTGACGTCTGCCCAGTAGATGCAGCCCATCGTCTGGGGCACTGCTGACTCAGCTCCTCCTCGGCGGGGTCCCTGCAGCCTCCCCTTCGTCTCTCCTAACAGTAAACGTGTTCTCTCCGAAGCCCCCGGTGGGAATTATCCATGGCCCTGTTGTGCAGTGTCCTTATCTACCCTGCTGCTTTCTTAGCTTTAACGGTACAAGGTAGTAACAGCAGTGATACTAGAAATAATAAAAACACTTATTCAGAGTATTGTACTTTTTTTGAAGATCCAAGTTCTACTGATTGCTTGTTGTATGCGAGGTGGTTGATCACAAAGCAGACATGGGTCCTGGATTCATGGAGCTTATGTTCGGCCCTGTTGTGCAGTGTCCTTATCTACCCTGCTGCTTTCTTAGCTTTAACAGTACGAGGTAGTAACAACAGTGATACTGGAAATAATAAAAACACTTATTCAGAGTATTGTACTTTTTTTGAAGATCCAAGTTCTACTGATTGCTCGTTGTATGCGAGGTGGTTGATCACAAAGCAGACATGGGTCCCGGATTCATGGAGCTTATGTTCAAGTGGGGAAGATAAACCATCGCACAGTCACTCAGATTATTGTGAAAATGTTGATGGTGACAGGTGGCACAAAGGGGTGGGTGCAGGACACCATGAAGAATTGGGAAGGGGCGTTTGAACTATTCAGGGAGGTCAGTGAAGGCTCCCCGGAGGGCAGGCCTGGCCTTGGGATTTGTATAGCCCAGTGCAAGATGAAAACGCAGTGGCTCACGTTCCACAATTACTAAGAATTTCAAGATGGCGACAGCATTGCATCAAATCAAGCACGCGGTCCTGTGCAACTGAGCAGGTTGTACTCGCATGGAAGGGTCCCACCTGAGGAAAGGATGTTTGTGTTGAGGCGTGAGGGCAGGGCAGGACAGGAAGAAGGTTCCAGGAAGAGGAAACGGTATGAACAGAGTCTCAGGCGCATTCAGAAACGGGATGAAGGTCACTGTGGCTGGAATGCAGACGGCAGGTGGGAGACAGACGTATTGAGGCCAGGGAGGTAGAGAAGATGACGCGTAAGGCCAAGCACAGCCCTGACGGTCTCTGACCTTGATTCTCTGAGCCACATACGGCTACTGAAGTGCGTTCAGGAGGGAGCTAACACATCTGGCTTGGACGTTTGGAGTCACGCTGGCTGCAGCATACGGGATCGACGTGGGTGGGTGCTAGGTGTGAAAGTAGAAGGATCGTTTGGAGGCGGCCCATCCAGGGGAGATGGTGGGACTTTGGATCAGGGTGGTGGTGGTGGAGATAGAAGTGGGAAGTTGTGTTGTGGAGACTGAGTTGGCAAGGCTTGGCAGAGTGGCATTGGAGGAGTAAATGATGCTGAAGATGACACCTAGATTTCCGGCTTTGAACCTTGGGTTGAACCTCATGAAACTGCCAACATTCTGCCATTTTTGATCTGCAGAAACATCAGTTTCATACGACGCAGCCTAATGGGTGAGTGGTTGGTAGGACGTGCACTTAGACGGGGAACAGGTAGGTTTTGATGGTGCAAGAGAGAATTGCAAACTGGGTTGTGATACACTGACTTTGAAGTGCCTTTGAAACCTCTAAGTGAGGATAGAGAGGGGGCAGTTGCCTGTGTAGGTCTGGAGCCTAGAGGAGTAGCCTGAACAGAGAGAGAATGTTGCTAAAACAGGTGCTGTGTGAACACTTTACAAGGGTTGCCTCTTTTATAATGTGCAGAAATCCTATGAGGAGTTTATTCTTGTACTCTTTTTGCAGATTCAAATATTGTGGCTCAGAGAGGTTAATTAACCCGTCCAAGGTAACACAACTAGCAAGTGGAGGAGCTGGGTTTTGAAGCCTGGTCATTTCAGCCCAGGGCCCAAGCTTTTAACCACTATGCATACTGCCTTCCTGACGGCTTCCTCACACCAGTGTGCACAGCTCTTTGCACTGAGTGGGTCCTTAGGAATTCCTTACTGAATAAATAAATCTAAAACATTTGATGAAAATAGCAGCATATTCCCTTCTGAATAGGAGATTTTTGGAGGAGGTCCCAAGGCCCCAAAGTGTGAGCAAACATAGATGGAATTTTAATGATTGGCTTCCTGGTTATTTTCATGGCACTTTTCTCCTTTACTGATAAGCACCATCGCCCTCCCCTGCTGAGGTCTGAACTTTGTAGAGAGCCTTGGTTGACGAGACAGCAGTTTCTCTTGGATGGATCAATCCGTAATGTATTAGGTGTCCTCTACAATGTTCTTGGGGTGAATTTTATAGAATTTTGACATTTTAGGGCTAAGAGCTGGCTCGGCTGCTGCCATGAGCCTTCTGGCACCCCCGGAGCACGTTGCTAAATCGCCAGGACACTCTTTCCTGCTCTGCCTGGATGCTGATTCAGAATCCTTCTCAACACAGTACCCCTCTCCTTTCAGGACTCAGGAAACTGAGATCCAGAGAAATGTTACTCCAGCAATCAGAGTTAGCACGCAGGAGTACATGTGTGTGCTCTCGCTGGTCTGAGAGGAATCGAAGAGACTAGATTCAGTCTCTTCCTAGGTAAGAAAGGTGAGGGCCTGGGTTGGGGGGCAGTGCCCTGCTCATTGCTGGCAGAAATGAGCTCACATCCTCATCCTCATCCCTACTTCCCCAGTTAGTCAGTGGTCCCTCCTCGGGTCTGGAAGAACGAAAACCCGAAGCAGATCCACTTCCTGTACTGGCTCATTCAGCAAGACTGAGCATATCTGGCTGTGTGCATGCATTTTTCATCAGCTGTCCCCCTGGAAATTCCCTCATCGTGAATGTGGACAGTGAATTGAGGGGTGTGAATTATGCTTTATTAGGGCTGCCTTTTGATACAACACGTATTTCTATAAGGCTTCTTGGTACTCTCTGCGGTGCTCACCCTGGAAATACAGTATTTTATCCTCTTTGCCCTTGGTGTCGAAATGAAGCATATTGTTTCCCTTTAGGACGCCATTAAAAGTTGATGATGACCTTTACAATGGCTAGTAGTTTTCATGGGGCTTTAATTGTGACTTTTTTTTTGACAGAGCAGCATCTGTCCACTTCATAAGTCTTTTGTATCAGGGAATCAATAAAAACTGCCGCCTTTTGTTGATGCTATAGGAGATTTTATGCCGATGACAAGGGATTTGATTTAATATTCTCTTTAAATAAGATCAGCACTGCTGCAGTTATAAACTCTTCGAAAAACTGTCAAGTCCATCAAGGTAGCATGAAACAAAAAGGTAGCAACCTGGTGTAAATTAGTACGTGCAGTGCGTCTTTGGGAAGGGTGGTAGATATTTATGATTGTGTGCTTAAAAAAAATATATATATATACACACACCTAGAGATTTCTTTCTGCTCTTTCGACCGTAAGTAGGAAATGCAGAGGAGAGCATTTCATTACCAGCATCTTCCAAACTGCAAACTTTCTTTGCCAGTTAATGATTTTCTGGGGGCAATTCCGAATGTGGTGACATGATATAAACAGGTATTTATGGTCTGTGATACAATCCTTAGTGAGTATGGATTTATAGTTAAATGGTGAAGTGGGAATCCAGCCAGAGATTATTGACAGAGCTTCTAGAATCTATATTTTGTTTGTTTCCATTATTCACACACACTTTCTTTTGGGGCCTGATTATCTCTGTAAGTCTGTGTTAGCTAGTTTGGTTGGGAGGTGAGGATGAGACCTTGAAATTCAGCGCCATAGGCTCTGTGTGTTTGGCAGCAAGTGGGACACCTTGTCCCCATAACTGTTCCCCCATACCTTGCCATTTTCATTAGACTATAATTTTGTTATATGATTATTCCATCTCTCTGGCTCTGTTTCAGGTGAACAGGGAACCCAGGTAGGAGCAGAGCCGATTGACAAGAAATAATTGGGGCGAGCACATGTCCACAGGTTATGTCAGTGTCAGAGACCTGGGGAGAATCCAGCGTGTCCTAGATGAGAGCCACTATGGCCCCAGGAACAAGAGCAGGCTTCCCCAGAACAGCTTCCTACAGGTGAGGATGTCACACGTGTTATAGACAGCCTGGGTGACGTGGATCACGTTAGCAGAACAGGAATAGGCAAGAGGCTGAGGCCCAGGCAAATCTGAGGTCAGGTGATGATCCAAGGTGAGTAGGGTGTGTAGCACACTAGGAAGACTGCAGTAGAGCCGCTGACGGCACCCAGCACAATGCTGGGGGGGCCTCTCTTTTCATGAGCTTCTCTTTTAAAGGAGGTCCGCTCCGAGTTGCCTGCAGCGCCTGACCCAGGGGGTGAAACCATCAGACCAGAGTTGTTGAAGGGTAGTCCACAGACTGCTTACATCTCTGTTACCTGGGACTTTAATGAGAGTCTCTTGTGAGGAAGCTGAGAGTCCGTGTTTTGAAAAGCTCTCCAGATGAGTTCCACGCATACTGGTAAATCTTTAGAACCCACTGCTCCAGATGTCAGGAGACTTGCCAGGTTAGAACAAGCTTAGATCTCCTTTTTGCTTCTTCCAGAGGAGTTGGGGATTTGTATTTGGGGAGAGAGAGTGATATTCTTTGGATGGATCTAGAATAGAGATGCTTCACTCAACAGGTCTATCTGAGAAACTGACGTTCTTAAGAAAAATACACAATAACATTTGACCCGTGAACAGCATGGGTTTAACTGCAAGGGTCCACTCCTAGGCGGATTTTCTTCAGTAGTAAATACTCCAGTACTACATGATCCATGGTTGGGTCGAATCTGTGGATGTGGAACCGAGGATACGGGGGAACTGTGTATACGGATGGCCGACTATAAGTTACACACGGTTTTTCAACTGTGCGGAGCATCTGCACCCCTAACCTTTGCGTTGTTCAAGGGGCAACTGTATATGTTTCCTTTACGTTGTGTTTGATGTCTCATGGATACAAATTTGCATGCAATTTCAGGTGTCCCAACTACCCCCATCATGAAATCCTGTGTTGAAAACTCTTGATTGGAAGACAGGGTTGTGTACTCGTTGCTGCCTTTCACTGATCACAGTATGCTTGTTCCAACAGTTGTGTTGAAGGCATGATCAAAATATCGCCTCTGTGTCTTGTCCTAGAGAAAGCTCTGCTTGGCGGAAATGCCGGTTTTCATCTTCATGAACACCTTGGTGAACGTTGTAACCTGTGACCCCCAATATAGACAGTTAATCCATTTGTCACCATTGGGAAGCATTGGTATTCTTGAATTTGTGTTTCTGTTTTCCTTTGATTGTTTGGTATCCTTCCTGTAGCCTTAGTCCTACATGTGTGAACCATTTGGGAGCATCACTTGTGCAGGGGAAAAAGTGAAGAGCTGCCTTCTCCTGGGCTCAGAGCCCTTGAACTTGGAAGGTCCTGCTTTTCTGTCTGGTAGATGGGACTTTAACATGGAGTGACTCATAGGAACATGGATTAATGTTGTTTTTTTGAGAGTCCTTCATAGGTATGAGTCACTCACCAGACCACACATCAGCCGTCATCTGCCCAATGTTTTTGTCATTTTGGAGGAGAGGAGTGTAAACTGAGAACATCTCCGCTTGTCTTCCTGGGTGATACTTAAGCTGCCTGAGTGTTCCTTTTTGGGATTTATTAGTTAATGATTTTTCTTTTCAATAAACATTTGTAGCATATTTAGTGAGCTTTTCTAAGGGGGGGGGTAATTTGGCAGTCTTTTCAGTTATTGGACTTTTTTTTTTTTTTAATCTTAGGACACCCTTTTCCCACTCAGCCATTCAGGGATGCCTTCCTTTCCCTTGCCTTGGCCCCATCGCCTGAAATGTTCATGTGTTTTTCTAAGAATACCAGCCTAGTGCAGGCGCCCAATTGACACAGCCAGATCAAAACGCTTTGAATTTGGAAAATGATCCCCTTCTTGGTATTGAGCCCAGTGATAAAAGCAAAGCAGTTGTCATCTTGAAATCAGAGCTGTATACATGGCAGAGCCTTTCCAATTAGCACACTTAAGATGCGTGTTAGAAGTGGTGGGAAGTGGGATGTTTCGGAGTGAAATGCGGGTAATAGGGCTTTAAATTTCCATGTTTCAGTTGATTTTTTTTTTTTTCTATTGCAGTTTCAAGAAAATTGTTGCACATTATTGGAGCTCCTAAGTGCATCTTAACACTGCTCTTTCGGTTTACAATAATATCTTCCAAAACAACAGAAATATTGGTCACAAAGAAAGCTTGTGTCCATTGGTTTTCCAAGTAGAGAGAAAGTAATCTATTATTCAAAAATTACTACTAAATAACAAGTCAGTTTAGACCATTCTCCAGCTACTTTTCTGCCTTCTGCCAAGCAACTGATTTGACGGAATCCTTGAACTAAACAACCTGGCGTTTTTTATATTCGCCAGACTCAGCATCAAAAATGAGTTCTCTCCACACACACGTGCAGAGAAATGAAAGCCAAATGTCCAGCATAAAGCAATGGGTTTGTTACATAAAAGTATCATATCAGAATTATTTAAGTATGTGATATACTCCCTAGAATGTGGATGTCTAGCATAGTGTCTGGTAGAGAGTAATAATAATGCATGGTTGTGGTCAGTGTTATTGGTGCTCACCATTTTCCATTTCTAGTTCTCCTCTCCTTCTGTGTACACAGGAGAGTTACACCTCCCTTCCCTCTTGAAATTAGGTCTGCCTTGCTTCGGTCAATTCAGTGGGAGCAGAAGTGATTTGTGTCACTTTTAGGTAGAAGCGTTTAAGACCCAGTAAACAGTGCACGTTTCTTTTTTTAAAAAAATATTTATTTATTTATTTATTTAGGCTGCGCCGTGTCTTAGTTGCAGCTGCGGGATCTTCGTTGAGGCATGTGAGATCTGTCTTAGTTGCAGCATGCGGACTTAGTTGCAGTCTGCGTGTGGGATCTACTTCCCTGACCAGGGATCGAACCCGGGCCACCTGCAATGGGAGCGCGAGTCTTACCCACTGGACCACCAGGGAAGTCCCCAGTGCACGTTTCTTGTGCTATGGTAAACCCTAAAGCCTTTTATTGAGACACCAGCATTATAAGATGCTGAAGACTCTGTAAGCTTGGTTCCCTAAGTGGCTGCAGTGACCAGAGCCCCCTCCCCACTAGCCAACCCACACTGGACATGTAGAATGAGAGAGAAACCACCCCTTGTTGTTTTAAGCTACTGAGATTTAAGATTGGTTTGTTATTTAGGAATAATCTAGCCTACCTTGGCTGATACACTAATTAACATTTATTCAGTGCTATGTGCCAGGAACTTAAAGTGCTCTCTATATGTATTAACTCATTTAATCATAACCTATGAAATTTACTCCTGTTATCTCCATTTTTTCATGAGAGGTAACATAGGTGCTGAGACGTTAAATCACTCGCTTAAGACTGCATTGCTGGTAAGGAGCAGAAGTGAGATGGAACCCAGCAGTCTGGAGAATACTCAGTAAATGGTGAATGATTGATGCAAGATCAGAGAGGGTTTTATTGATTTGGTAGAACATACAGTCTTTCATGTGGTATTATTGGTGCGGGTACCAGTTGGCATTATCTACCCCAGATATCTCCAGCTGCCTGTCGTTTTGCCAGTATGGTTACTTATTTTTAGGACTTGAAATTTGGGGGCCTTTTAGTTGAATAGTGCTATGGTGGACAACACCCTATAAAGGTTTTATAAGGTGAGGTGCTCAAAAAAAGCCCATGAGAAAAGAAGTCAGGGACTCCAGGGCAAGTAAGAAGGAACCAAAGACTAGAGATGCTGTTTGGCTGAAGGTTGCCCTCATTAAGATTAGTGTCTGCTGTGTTGTGCTGTGAGCTCAGAGATGGTGAAACTCTCCTGGGAGATCCCACCTATGGGGTTGATCCAGGGTCTTGGAGGGGAAGTTGGGGATGGGATGATTGCACGTTTGCTCAACTGTTGATTGCTTTAGAAAGATACGGGTCAATTTTCTTATATGGGCAGAAAGAGGAGTTGTGGTGTAGCAGGGGAGCTCCAAGGGATGTGACTTTGCACAATCATTCTAATATGTTTTGGTCAAGGGTAGTAGTTAATCCATTCCATTCCTTTGCCTGCAGCTGGTTTGTCTCAGAAACGACTTTCATAAACACTCACACATACTTTCACACTGAGTTAGCTAAAGAGCCTTGGCCCAGGTTCTTCTAGTTGTAAGTGACAGAAACCCACTCAGAAACCCACTCAATCTTTTTGAAGTAAAAAACAGGAATTGGTATGAAGATGTGAGATAAAGAGTCATCTTATGGAACCCCAGCACTAAATGTGTGGCCATGGGGGACTGGAACAAGAATCTAGAAAGCTCTCCAGAGCTACACCTCCTTCAACTCACAGGAATTATACAGAGCTCCTCTCCGTTCTCCCAGTACATTTGCTTTCTCTCCCTCCACCCCATACCCCTGTTAGCTTTCTCTGCTGTCATATGTTCATTGACAAAGAATATAGTTCCTGAGCTTATGGACCGTCAGTTCGCATACCCATTAGAAACTAATAAGCAGCCTTAACTCTCAATTCTACAAACTGGAAAGAGAAAATTTGATCCATGTTGAGTCATGGTCTCTTCCTGGCCCTGTAGGCAATGGTGATGGGATCGAATCAATCATGTATTCAGCAATATATGTGCCTAGGATGTGACAGTCACAGTGTTAAATGCTGGGGACACAAATATGAATAAGGTAGTGCTTCTGTCCTTGAGATAGTTCTGCTCTGGAAGGGGATGGGAGTCCAGAACTCAACCCAGAATATCCAAGGGGACCCACACCTAGCTGTTACAAGGAGTCACATTTTGTTTTCATATAAGAAAGGTTCTAATAGTGTAATGAACTGCTCTTGTAAAATGGCAAACTCCCTATGTTGAAATTATTTAATATGAGGTAGGCTAATCATCTCTACCATAGGATGTTATCTGAGGAAGTTCTCTCCTCACCCAACAGGTTAGACTAGATGACCCTTCTTCTCTGATTCTATGATTTTTATGATAAACCATGTGATTGATACACAACCTTTGAGAGCTATAGAAATGAATGGGGAAGAAATGGTATGTCCTAGACGTGGTCAGAAAAGTCATTTTAGAGTAATCAGGACTTGAATTTGGCTCTAAAGAAAGGGGAGCAGGCAAGCAGACAAGGCAGGAAGAATATATCGCAAGTTGCCATAGTGAAATGTGTAAAGACCCAAAGACGATGAGTGTGGTGTGTATGAGAGCCAAAAGACACATCTATTTGACTTCTGTCAGGAAGGTGAGCAAAGGCAAGACAAGTTAAATTTTAGGAAGGTGTTAGAATGTTGAGATTAGGTAGTTGAATTTACACTCATAGTACTGTAGAACCAGAAGGCATTTGTTGTGGGTAGAATACTCTTTATTATGACATAAGACTCAAGAAAAAGTGGCTTAAGCACGGAGGACATCTTATATGTCACATAAGAGAAAAGCTAAGTGAAGCAGTTACGGGCTTGGTCCAGTGATTGACATCAAGGACCAAGACTCCTTCCATCTTTTTCTTGGCCGATTTAGCATATTGGCTTGGTGCTTAAGCTTGTTTCCTCATAGCCGCAACCTGAGTGTGACGATTCCATGAATCACAGACAGACACAGTAATGTCATGCTGAAGAGGCGGGAGGGTTGTTTCCTTCTGTGCGTCCTTTTTAATTTGAGGTATCCTTTTTAAAACGTCTCCCAGAAAACATCCTTTCGTGCCCTATTGGCCACAATTCACCACATGCCCACACCATAGCTTTAGGGGAGAATGAGATAGAGGAAGGCCAGCTGTGCCAGCAGAGATGGAGATGCTGCCTAAGGGTTGTGGGGTCGGCTGCCAGTGGTGTCTCCCCAGCCAGCTCGTGTGGGCCACCTTGTATCGTTGCTGAATTGCACAGATAATGATATGTAATAACTGTCCTACACCCAGTATCTGTTACATGTTGGGCACTCTGCAGCGTTGTGTTTTCACCCTTTTGCAACAACCCTTCCAGGTAGGTGGAATCATTCTCACTCACTGTTGAGGAAACTGATTGTGTGTGGGTGACTCGGTTAGTTAGTGTCTAGAGGGGATAAGATCTTTTTAAATCACAGAGTCACAGTCTTGGGTTTGAGACTGGCTTTAGGCCAGCCTCCTCCCTTCCTCCAAAGGTGCCCACCTCCACTTCCCACGTCCCTGCCAAGTGGCAGTGGAGCCAACTCTTGAATACTTGTAGAGACGGAAGTTGCCTGACTACTGGCCCAGTGTTCTTTCCAAACCACATCACTGGCAGAGTACAGACCTGTCATGGGATTGAGGAGAACTCCTGGTTTTCTTCCGTTGCTCCCCCGCCTCCCCCCAGGAGGCACCTTTTGTAGATGCTGGCTGCTAGTACTAGTGATGTCATGGCAGCTGGCATTGTGGGGCATGCTGAAATCCATTAACTGGTGTTCAGGTCCCCTCACGAGTGAAGTGGGCGCCATGTGAAAAGTTAGTTTGGCCTCCCCAACTTCCTTAAGCCCCGAGACCCTGTGCCAGGTATTGCTATTTTCTGTTTGCTAAACATTAGTTGAAACAAAGGGCTGTTTTGTTGGGATTGTGTTTCCCTGTGGAAAAGATTACTTTAGGCACATTTTAGAAAATGCTTTTAAAAAGAATCTTGTGTAGGTTGAAAACATAGGGAAAGAAAGCAAATGTCTTGATGACTTTTTATTACAATAAAAATTGTAGTGAGAGCTCTCTCAACTTCCTCCCTCCTTCTATCCCACTAAACAAACCTTTGTCTGTGGGAGGACGATTAGGTTTAAACAACAGGAGCAGAGCTGGGGAAGTGGCATCATTTGGGGGCCTACCATTGAGAAGGTCACCACCAGTGACATTTCCTGAATATTTGTCAAAATTGAAGAGGGGCTTTAAGAGTAAGAGTTTGCTATTGGTGGTAGTGGGAACAGGTTACCCATAGGAAAACATTTTAAGTCTGTCACATGAGATTTTGAGGAATAGAAGGAGGATAGAGGAAGCAAAATTCAAGCAGCGAAAATATTTTTGTTGTTGTTATTGCTTTTGGGAAAATGCTTTCAGTATTCAGTTGCTCTCCTCAAATGCCTTTAAATTTGCCTTATCTTTTTTGACTGACAAAAAAGGCCTCTTGTAGAAATGTGCCAATTACGGGAAATCTTCTCTCTAAACGTCCTCTGAAGTTTGGTGATTGGCGAGCGGGTCACTGTGTTGCTGGCTGCAGCTCTGCTGTGTCCTAGATTGGTCAGTGACCTGGGACCCATCTAGGGAGGAAATGATGCACGTGGCCCTCTAGTGGTCAGGAGGACCCTGACTGTTCTTCCTTATGGCACCTGGAACAGGCAAGGAAATGTTGGTCTAGACCTTCACTGTCAAATATGGTAGCTGCTAGTCACATATGCCTGTTGAACAGTTGAAATGTGGCACATTGAGGTGTGCCGTAAGTGTAAAACACATTGAAGATTCAGTGGAAAAAGAAAGCAAACTATCTCATCATGGCCCTTTTATTTTGATTACATGTTGAAATGATAATACTGTAGATATGTTTGATTAAATAAAATATATAATTAAAGCGTTTTTGCCTGTGTCTCCTTACCTTTGTAATGTGACCACTAGAAAATTTTAAAATATCTTTGCATTTCTATTGGACAGCACTGGTCTAGATGAGGGTTCAGCAAACCATGGTCTGTTTTTGTAAATAAAGTTTTACGAGCACACGGCCATGACCACTGTCAATGTGTTGTCTGTGGCTATTTTCATGCTACAGTGGTTCACAGAGCCTAAAATATTTGTTATCTGGGCCTTTACAGAGAAAGGTCACTAAACTGTGGTCTCAAGGATTCCGGAGGACATGGCAGGACCTAAAAGCAGTCTGGGAAGCCCTGATTCTTACCCCTGTGAGTCACTACCTTAGGAAAGGAGAGAGAACCAAGGATGCCCCTGATGTCTCAGAGGTGCTTTAGGCATGTGCTTCCCTCTCTCCCCAGCCTGTTCTCTCTAAACAATTTGTGAACCTCAAGCCCCTCCACTACTGGAAGTTTGAGAAGAGAGATTGCAGAGCCAGAAAGTTAACTCTGGATGGAAGGCAGAGTTGGAACCCTTTACCGTCCAGTGGAGGAGTGTGGAAACATTGCTCCTGATTCCCGCATCTCTAAAGGTTTTCCGTTAGAGACACAGAGTTATCGCTGATGAGCAGGGTAACGACATGGAGTGACTGGAGACCCACTTGCCTCAATGAGCTGCCATAGTACATTTCAATAATTTGGGGTCCTAAAGGTGTTTTACACCTAAGAGCTCCCATCAGCGAGAAGCTATTTCAAGGAGGTGTGCGATCTTAACACCTTAGTTATCACCTGACACCTTGGGAAATGGGTTTTTACCTGGCTAAGTGGAAGCTTTGGAGAAGGGTAAAGACTGGAGAGGGGAGATGGAAAGGACACAAGGACAGATAGCACAAGAGGCCGGAGCTGGCCCTACCTAGACCGGAGCCTTCTCCTGAGGCCGACCTGTGCGCGGGCAAGGGCCTCGGCAGGGTAACAGAGTCTTTGTTCCAAAGTGCACATTGGCATGGCCCTTCCTTAAAAATTCCTTCCCACTTTCTTCCCCCCAGTTAAATGCATTTCCTAGGGCAAGACGCTGCATCAGAATCAAATTCACTGCAAGCTTTGGGTGGTATTATTGCCTGCCAGCACAGGGCAAAGCCTGTTACAGTGAATGGAGTCACAGTATTCAGAATGAATTGCAGGACGTTCGGCACGTGATTTACCATCTCTAGTAAACAGGGCTTCACACATGGTGTATTTCTGCTGCATTGGTTAGTTATTAACTGCAAAAAAGGGGAAATTCATTTAGAAGACGTGCCCATTTTTTATGAGGTAAGGCCGCCTGGAGATGCATGGCATTTTAAAGCAAACAAATTCCTGGGGGAGCCTGAGCTTACCACCCAGAAATGTGGCAAGGAATAAAAACATTTACACCAGTTTAATATGAATGGTTGAAAAAAGTATCTATTGCACATTGAACGTGATATATGAAACCATAACCTACTCTCGTGTAGTAAGCAAAAGAACCATTCACCTAACAGATGACTATTCGAGTTGACATTATTCTGCATCTTTTCGATCTTCTCTTGCCAAGTGCCAGAGACTGTCAGAGAAAGCCCGCCAGATACATAGGCTCTGTTGGCCTGGGGGTTGAGAGCTCGTAAGACTCTTAAAGGCAGAGGTTACCCAGTGACCCTCGTGCTGCAAACTATAGTGGAAATCAAAGGATGACAGCCAACATAAACAGTGGCTGCATGTGGAACGTCAAAGTGAAGACAAATAGAGGTGGGACTTTCTCTGTCTCCTGCTCCCTTTCTAGTCTATAAAATGGAGCTTATTTCCTATCTTCCGGTAGAAGAAAAAGTGCCATGTGGCTTTCGGGGGCCTCAGAAGTGATTCTTGGTTCATTCTTATAACAAAAGTGGAATTTGACCTCCTCGAAAATTATTAAGGGGTGACTCCTGCTTAATCCTACCGTGATTTATCTACTACGCATTAGCAGTTAAAGCTAGAAGGAGTCCTGGGAGACGTTTTTGTATAACTTTCTTCTTTCACAGACCAAGAAATCGAGGCCTCAGAAAGGCTCATGAATTGCCTAAAGTTAAGTGCTAGCCGAGTGCAGGCCTCGTTCTCAGAACCCAGTATCTCAACCCCAGGCTCAGAGCTCTTTCCATTCGACCTTCTGTGTTTATTCACACACACAGTTACATGGGATCGCTGAATTTGAAAAGTAGGGAAATTAAAAATGACCCCTGATCTCTCTGTCATTTGATTTGCAAATGGCCCAGGTCATTGTCTGTGTTAGGGTACCTCACTGGGCTGGCTCAGGTTCCTAACGTTTCACAACTCCGGGCCTGTGGAGCTCTTTCTTTTAATTATTGTCTTGGAAGTTTTAGCGTTCAATTCACTCATATCTTCTGGGGGTGATAGTAACAATTTCATATTTGGGAAGATTAACACAATTTGGGAATTTTAGAGAATTAACTTTACTGTCCAGTACATTGGCGGCATGCTGAAATAAACCGGAAGGGCCATTCCTTGCAAAAGCAAAAGCGGTTCTTTGTAGTGTGAAATTTATGGGCTTTGACGTTTCTGTAATTTTTAAACTCAAAAATCTTATTCTGATGGTTCGTCTGACATCCCCAAAGTCTTTAATTTAAGATCGCTGCAGAACTCTTGGTTTGTATTCATTTCATTTCATTTGTGTATTTTATGTGTTTAGTGGTCATATTTGAAAAACATCTCTTGTGAGTGCTCTGTATAATTTTGGCAGAAAATTACTTTTTTTGTGTTTCTGCGATGATCCCCTGAGATCATTTTTGCATAAATCCAGCCTTCTATTTTCAGATACAAATCTGTTGTACAGATGATTCTTCTTAGAAGAAAAGATGCATTTGTAGCTGAAAAATGTAAATTACTTTTCATGGAAAATACCTCTCTGGGCCCCCATTTCCAAAATGTGATGATTGCACATTGCATTTTTTTGTGCGTGCTCAGGAGACTGTTTTCCTTACAATTAGAAAAATCTTGATTGTGTGGCAGGTAGGATGCTGTGATGTGGCTGCTTCTGCCACATAGGCAAGTCGGGGGTAGGGGATGGGCCGAGGAAAAAACGAAAGACCCAGTATGGATGTGGCACTTAGTTAAGGGGAAGGGGTTTTGGTTTTAAAGTGGAGGGGAGGGGGTGGAGGGTGTCATGAGCATTCTTTACCGGAAAGGTGTGTTAGCAAAGGACATTTAGAACTGGGGTCATTTGAATGTAATTAGAAACCCCCTTTGGCAGTTCATCCTTGCTTTTGCTTTTTCATTCAGGATTCACAGTTTTATTGGGTGTCTTATTGAAAGGCTTTTGGGACAACTACCACTCCCCATCTCAAGTATTGTAAAATGGGGGAGGCCAGCAGACACATCTTCCTAGAAAGTCTTCTCTTCACTCCAAGGGTTACTAGTTGAGGCACTTTGGGGCACTGCTGTAAAGCAAAGTGTAAAATCAACGTATTCAGATTTGTGCCAAAGAAAGACTCAAGTTTGAGAACATTTACATCTGTTTTCAATAATTCCTCACATATGCTGCAGAATGTACGTTATCCATCTTGTTATCCAGGAAATAACATTTGTTGCAAACAGTTTGCCAATTCGTAATTTTATTGAATTTGTTTATCATGCTGTGGCTTCATATGAGGTCTGAAAGATGGTGATCTTTGGTGTTCCAGCTGTCGTAACATTCTGCAGTGGGGCCTTAATTCCGGGCTCGGCTGGGATTCTTTGGAGGGTTTGGACTTTCTTAGAACTGCAGACTAAGAGCTGGCGTTGTTGATGGGCAATTATTTTGGGGGAACACAGTTAACTTTGCTCACACACTCCTCAAACGCATTTTCATTTCTGACTTTTAACTACCATCTTGGGACTGATGTGTTGAATAGAGCACCTTGTGTGCCCTATACCGTCTCCTTTGAAATCTGCCCAAACTTTCCAACTGTTGTCATGTTTGGTTGAGAGAACACTACTCCTTGAGGGGTGTGTGTGTGTGGGGTGTCTGATTCTTTAGAACTGTCCCAAACTATCTCAAACCTGAAAATTTTCTTCCACAGAGAAGCTATGAAATATCTTTTTGCCGCGTAAGTGTCATTTTCTTAAGAAGTTGTTGGTAGATGAAAAGCAAGTTCAACTAGGTCTCATTTTATCATTTCCCTGTTTTCTTTAGCAGGCGTTTTCTTCACTGAGGTCTGTATTATTTTTGCCAAAACTGAGAAGAAAAAAATGATAGTAACCTCGAAAGCTCTTTCGATCTGAATTATTCCTTAATGTTTTTAATGGTTTATTACAACCCCACAGATGTCATCTTGGGGCCATTTGTAGGTTATTGAGTTTCCTTGGAGATGAGACTTGGCATTTTCCAAACCAGAGTTTGCTTTTGTGGCCTGGAAGTTGCGAGACGCGTGTATTTGGAGGGCTAAAGATTATTCCCCACCAAGAAGTTTGGTCAACCTGACCTTCTCCACTCTTCCGACGCTGCACACACAGTAGTAATCTCTGCAGAGGAGAGCAAATAAAGTGAAGAAATATAGCAGTACGTGTTATTTTTACATCCTAAAGTAAATTCTCCAGCGTGAAGGCTGACTGGGAATTTTCATCTCAGAGTTCTCGTGAACGCTGCTCCATTTCGCTGTTGTCCCCTTGAATCTCTCTTTATTATAGGTCTTCGAGGGAGGTGTTTCTTGTCGTAATTTACTCAGCCAGACAGATAAGTGAGATGTGGAGCTGTGGAAACATGGGGCTGGCAGAAGCCTTTGGGGGTCAGCTGGTCCTGCCATTCAGTCTGCAGGCGTAGTGCTACGGCCAGCCAAGGTGAAGGACTTGTTGAGTTATATTTAGAGGACTTGTGTCACCTAGAGTTCCTGTGACAAGATGACCTCTAGCACTAGATTCCGAAGTGAGTCCTGGCAAAATGAACATTCTTTGAATGTTGTTTGAGCCAAATGACTTTAGAAGGCCTGCTGAGCCCTTTCCGTGAGGTGATGGTCGAAGAGTCATAGTGTCTAAGGTAGGACTTAGAAGGTTATCCTTTCTAGCTCCCAAAGAAGGAACCCATCTAATGCTACCCCTGACAGTTTATCCTCTCTTGTCGGAACCCTCAGCGCTTCAAGAGGCAGCTGGGCCATTGATGAAAAGCTGTCATGAGAACTTTCTTCTTTGTTTTGATGGCATGTCTGTGGCCCTTCAACTTTTCTCCATTGGTGTCAATTCTGAGAGACACTGTTCTTAAAAATCACTCTTCAAAGAGAAAAAAATGAAAAATTCTAGGATATTAAAAACAAGCGAACAAAGTCAGTTTGTTTTGACTCAACCTTCAAGGTCAGTTGTATCATTTTTAAAAATAAATTTATTATTTTATTTATTTACTTTTGGCTGCTTTGGTTCTTTGTTGCTGGGCGAGGGCTTTCTCTAGTTGCTGCGAGCGGGCGCCACTCTTCGTTGCAGTGCGCGGGCTGCTCATTGCAGTGGCTTCTCTTGTTGTGGAACATGGGCTCTAGGCATGTGGGCTTCAGTATTTGTGGTGCACGGGCTCAGTAGCTGTGGCTTGTGGGCTCTAGAGCACAGACTCAGTAGTTGTGGCACATGGGCTTAGTTGCTCCGCGGCATGTGGGATCTTCCTGGACCAGGGCTTAAACCTGTGTCCCCTGCATTGGCAGGCGGATTCCTAACCACTGTGCCACCAGGAAGCTCAGTTGTATCATTTTAAAATAAGAAAATAGATATATTTATTTTTCTTTTTTAGAATATGTTAGTAACTTTTGAGGATTCATTCACCATCTTAGGTTTTCTGGAAGGAAGATTCAGATAAATTAATTAAATCGATCAGTTCTTCCCTAAGTTCTTTTTTCTTTCTTAAGTTCTTTTGGGTGTTAAATTATGGTTGGTAACTAATTTAGCACTTGGCCTATAAAATAAATGCTTGTTGAATGAATGTTGAATACATAATTCGTACATTTTTTAAAAAATTTTATTTATTTATTTTTGGCTGTGTTGGGTCTTTGTTTCTGTGCGAGGGCTTTCTCTAGCCGCGGCAAACGGGGGCCACTCTTCATCGCGGTGCGCGGGCCTCTCACTGTCGCGGCCTCTCTTGTTGGGAGCACAGGCTCCAGATGCGCAGGCTCAGTAGTTGTGGCTCATGGGCCTAGTCGCTCCGCGGCATGTGGGATCCTCCAAGACCAGGGCTCGAACCCGTGCCCCCTGCATTGGCAGGCAGACTCCCAACCACTGCGCCACCAGGGAAGCCCGATTCGTAAATTTTTGAATAAACCAAACCTTCTGCTGCTGAGAGATGTCAGCTGACTCCTTGTATCTCAACTTTATTTGGTTATTTACCATGAAAATAATTTTACTTGCGATTGCCTTCAGAAGTGTCTATTCAGCCTGTGTCCAATCAAAAGGCTTTTCTCCTTCCAACTTTTCTCATCACAGATCTTCTCTGATCACTTATCACTGGATCAGTTATTTGGCAACATGGTAGAGTGGGAAGTGTTTTGAGGTTCCAGCCCAGCCACTTACCTGTTTGTGAAGATTACCAGGGAAAACGTGTCTACCCCTTTAAACATCCATTTCAGTACCTTCCCTTGAGGGGCTCTTGTGAGCAAAATGGTCAGTGTGATGCTCCAGGAACCTAGCAGATACTCAGGAGGTAACGATAACCATCATATTGGTGTAGTCTACTGCACTTGATCCTGTGTCTCTTACTGATCTTTGTGCATATCAAGGATTTGAGTCTTGTCTCCAGATGCCTGCATTTTTTGTGAACTTTGATTCTGAGATCCCAAATACATCACCACATTCTCTCTAGCTTCCTGGATAAATAAGGCGAGCACATATCACAGAATTTCTGTGGAAGTCTCATTTTAAAATACTTTGTCCTTTTGTCCCCTAAACTATTGAAATGTCTAGAAAATCTGAGTATTTTGATACCTAGTTTTGGAATCTCCCAGCCAATCCCTTGCATCAAATATAGCACAGAAAATGTTGTCTAATGCTTTCTAATTTAAATCAGAAAATACAATTATCCTATTTCTGACATGTCATGGAATACCTGACTGGCACAAGACAAAGAAACGTTTATCAGGAGTAGTGTAGCCAGATATTAAGGCATGAAAGGCACCCTGGAGAACATCCCATGTTTCAAGGTGTGTGCTGACTAGGATGGTATAGCAAGAAGATAAAGGTGGTTCCTCCCTACTTCCAAGGGCTGTGATCTCTCCATAAGTAAGATCACTTGTGGTGGAGGCCTCTTCCTCTTCCTCCTTCTCCTCCGATTGCCTCTTCTCTCCCTGCTTCATTAGTGTCCTACTTCTGCTATTACAAATTACCACACACTTAGTAGGACAAAACAACACAAATATAGTATGTCTTTGTCTCCCAAAGAATTACACCAACTGCACATAAAAAGCTTATTAACCTCATCCCAGGGTCTCCCAAAGTCTCAGCTATTACAGCTGCAAGTCCAAAAATACCATCTAAGTCTCATCAGCTCAAAAGTACCAAATTTCATGACCTCAGTCATCTATATTAGCTGTGGATGAGGCTCTGAGTGGAATCCATTCTGGGGAAAAATTACTCCATCCGTGGACCTGTGAAACTAGAAGTAAGTTATCTTCTCCCAAAATACAGTGGTGAGATAGGTGAAGGATACCAGTTTAAAACATTCCATTTAAAAATGGAGAAAGTGAAAGGAAAAAGGAGTAATTCACCAGCCACAAGCAATTTTTAAATCTAGCAGAGCAAGCTCCATTAAGTTTTCAAGTCTGGGAATAATTTGAGGCTCTGCCTTCCGGGTCTGTGGCTCTACCCTCTGGATCATCCTTTTTTAGTGAAAGGTAGCATGTGTTTACAGCTGAGCAGTTTTATCAGCGTGTCTCTTGTCTGTAGAATTTTGGTTACCAGACAGAGTTCTTTCAGTTCATGTTCTTTTTCCTTTCAGTTTAAGTGGTGGTATTTCTGCTGATAGAACGTTCTCAAAAACCTAGTGGTCTCCAGTGTATGTTATGGAATTCATTCTATGAGACATGAGGATCCTCCACAGATCTTTTCTGGATAATCCTATCTCAGTTTCTGACTTCTACTGAGATGGTTGAGGGGATTCATGAGTCACATGCCTAATCTCTTCAAAGAGCCCCCTTTGTGATTAAATACTCTGATCTTTTGATCCTTCTGAGGCACTAGCCAAAGGTTTTCTAGTTACACCCTTGACTTTCTCTCTAGAGCATCCTTTCTTGACAGTATATCTTTAAATTTTAGCATCTTTTGCAAAATGAATAGGCTGAGAATTTCCCAAATCATCAAGCTTTGGTTATTTTTTGCTTAACAATTCTTTCTTCAATTTATGTTTTTCTTCTTGTATTTCACTGTAAACATCAAGAGGACACCAGGCTTCATCTTCAACATTTTGCTGGGAAATATCCTCAGCTAAATAGGAACTTCATTACTTACAAGTTATGTTTTCCATCTAACTGTAGACTAATTCAGCTAATATTTCTGCCACTATGTAACCAGGATTCCCTTTCTTCAGGTGTCCAATAATATGTTCTTTGTTTCCTTCTGAGCTCTCACTAGCAGCACCTTTAACATTCATACTTCTATCAACAGTCTGTTTATTACGATTTAAGGATTCTCTTAGAGAATATTGGTTTTCTCTACCACACTCCTCACTTCCTTCCGAGTCCTCACTAATGGACTCATGAATGCTAATATTTCACTAACCGTCGGCTTAAGGCAATCTAGCTCTTCTATTACGTTCTTCAGAATTTCTCCAGCTTCTATCCATTATCAAAATCCAAAGCCACCTCCATGTTTTTAGATATTTGTCACAGCAGTACCCTGTTTCTAGGTACCAAAATCTGCATTAGTTTCCTATTGCCACTGCAACAAATTACCGCAGACTTAGTGGCATAACACAAATTAATTCTCTCATAGTTTAGGAGGTTAGAAGTTTAAAATGAGTTTTACAGGGCTAAAAGTAAGGTGGCAGTAGGACTGGTTATTTTGGGAGGCTCTGAGGGGAGAATCCATTTGCTTGCCTTTTCCAGCTTCTAGTGACAGCCTGTATTCCTTGGCTTGTGGTCCTTTCCTCCATCTTTAAAGAATATCACTCCATCTTTGTTTTCCTCATCACCCCACCTCTCCTCTCACTTCAGCACCTCCTGTGTCCCTCTTTGAAGGATCTTTGTGAATACATTGGGCCCACCTAGATAATCCAGGATAATCCCTCCATCTCAAGGTCCTTAATTTAATCACATCTGCAATATCCTTTTTTCTATGTAGGGTAATATTTGCAGGTTCTGGGGATTAAGATGTTGACATATTGGGTGCTATTCCGCCTACCACACTGCTGTCCTTTCAGTTCTCCCAACTTTTAGGTTGATAAACAACATGTAGTAGTGGAAGAAACTAATCTAGCTGTCAGGAGACCTACATTTCATTCTCACTTGCCCAACTAAAAAGTGGTATGACTTAGAAGAAGCCGTTTTGCTGCCTTGGACCTCAATTTTTGTCAACTGTAAAATGAGGGGATTAAACTCAGTGATTGCCAAGGCCCTTTAGGACTGTCCGCTGTTACGGTTCTTTGGTTCTGGACTTTCATTGCAGTCACATGCTTGTTGAGAAAGAAGTGATGATGAGTTCCAGTTGTCAAAGAGTTAGGAGTGAGTGAGCCAAAGTGGCACTGCAGTGTGGTGGTGAGTTTCAGTTGAGGTGACTTCAGTTTTCTTTGGTTGTTCTTGCCGGATTGTGGACCTGTTACACTCAGCACCCATCACCTCGGAGCAAAAGCATTCTCAAGCGTAGTTTCTCTTAGAAGGTGCTTGGATGGAATAACGAGAAAGAATCATCACTGTCTAATGGGCAGGGGGGTCAGGATGGCTTAAATGGTAGAAACTGAGGTCTGAGTAAAGCGTTTCTTATGCTCTTCACGGTGGAAAGTGTGGCTGAGCAAGGGTGAAGGTAATCCAAAGGTCTCTGTCTTCAACAGGAGACAGAGACCTTTGGAGCAAATGTGCGTTGGCTTTTGCTGGCTTCCTGCAGCTGCAGAGTGGGCTGCAGCAGCCAACACAGGTTATAGAGCTCCAGAGAGTTGGAGGTGGTGTCAGGCGCGAAGCCCTCCACAAGCAAAACAGGGAAGTTAACTCGAGCCGAGGCCTCAAAGAAATCAGGTCATGAAGTTTAAGCACTGAATCTAGGAGAATTCAGAAGAGGAAATTTATTTTTCTCCTTGTCCACTGGGACTCTGTGCCGCTGGGAACTCACAGGCACCATTTCTCTTGTTTCTAAAGGACAAGAAGTATGATGATGAGAATTTGAAAGCGGTCCCTTCGGTAAGGCCATAGGATTTTCTAAACTCTTCTGTAAGCCTGGGTTAAATCTTGTGTTTTTAAAAAGAGGAGTTTTCTCTTCTCCTTTCAGAGGATGACCTCACCTTTGAGGCTTCATAATTTTTCTTGTGTTACTTCCTCTGCCTGGAAATTTGTGCCCATATCTTCACATGCTGACAATCTTCCCTGTCCTTCAAGGATTGGCTCAGATGCTATGCTTGTAGATGGAGCCTCTTATTTCTTCTCTCTCCACATGATCCTTTTTTCCTTTTTTTTTTTTTTTTTCTTAAACTCCTATAGTATTTCCAGTCGTTAATTTTTGAATGGCATTGGTCACAGTAGGTATTAAACATATGTTTTTCTCTCAGGCACATTATAGTATCAAAGATGAATTCATTTGTCTTTGTATCTCTCATAGTATCTCAAGCAGGAGAAGGGGCTTAATTAACGTGTGTTGAAAGAATGAATAGAATAAAGATCTACCTCACACTTAGGCATAAACTTATTGAATATGTAAGATACAATAAATGGGTATCTATATTGATATATACTGATATTGATATCAATATTGATATGGAGATAACTTAGGGTTCCGAGAGTGCTGAGTATAGATAAAATGGGAGATATAAGAGAAGTCTAACATGGGATCCCAGGTCTTAGTAAGATCCTATCATCATTGCAGAGAAGACATAGCAAAATGTCAGTGAGCAGGAGTGCTGGGTGGGGTTGAATTGTGTGGCACAGATGGCCACTCTGCCTGTGTTTGAGAAGAGGATGGTGCCCGTGGGCTTGGGTAGTTAGGGAGATCTTTGTGGAGGAGGTTGAATTTGAGTGGATCCTTGAAGGATATTTGCAGCCGACACTTGCAGGTTTGAAGGTCTTTTTAAAATGTCAGACATTTTCATTCCTGTTTGCCTACGTGACAGTAGTTATATCTTTAAGTTGGTTGTTTATAAAACGAAATAGAGTGGACAAAAAGCAGTATAATTGAAGATTAATTTACACCTGTTTTTAATGTATGTTTTTTATTCTGTCTCCAACCAAGTTTGTGGCAAGTATGGATTTGAGGGCTCAGGAATTCCAAGGCTCCATGGTGGACTGTGGTCCTCGGGGAACCTGTGGAGTAGGACCTTATAAATACTTGTGTAATGTTGATGGATTCTGGTTAAGAGTTCTTGATTTATGCTTTTAACAGTTCTTCACTGTGTCTGCTAAGATTTAGCTTCTTTGTTGTTGAGTAGATATGTCCTAAAAGCTATTTTTTAAAAAAATTTAATTATTTTTATTTATTTATTTTTGGCTGCGTTGGGTCTTTGTTGTTGCGCGCGAGCTTTCTCTAGTTGCGGCGAGCGGGGGCTACTCCTCGTTGCAGTGCTCTGGCTTCTCATTGGGGTGGCTTCTCTTGTTGCGGAGCATGGGCCCTAGGTGCACGGGCTTCAGTAGTTGTGGCACACGGGCTCAGTAGCTGTGGCTCGCGGACTCTAGAGCGCAGACTCAGTAGTTGTGGCGCACGGGCTTAGTTGCTCCGCGGCATGTGGGATCTTCCCGGACCAGGGCTTGAACCCGTGTCCCCTGCATTGGCAGGCAGATTCTTAACCACTTGTGCCACCAGGGAAGTCCCCTGATCTCAGAAGATTTTTCTCCCAACTAGATGGAACTGTATTAACAATTCAGTTAATGAAGTATATAAAAAACCACAGTCACTAATGGGGCATGTTAAAGAAGGTTAAGAGAAGGAGAAGCAACAAAATTTGATGACTGAAACATTTTCCTTTTCAAATGTTTATAACATTATCAGGAGAGGGAAAAACCAGAAATCACTGTGGTTAAAACTGGTGATACTGGGCTTCCCTGGTGGCGCAGTGGTTAAGAATCTGCCTGCCAATGCAGGGGATGTGGGTTCGAGCCCCGGTCTGGGAAGATACCACATGTCGCGGAGCAACTAAGCCCACGAGCCACAACTACTGAGCCCATAAGCCACAACCACTGAAGCCCACCAACCTAGAGCCCATGCTCCACAACAAGAGAACCCCATGCACCACAACGAAGAGTAGCCCCTGCTCCCTGCAACTGGAGAAGGCCCGCGTGCAGCAACGAAGACCCAACGTAGCCAAAAATAAGAATACATAAATTTACATAAAAAATAACTGGCGGTAGGACAGTGCGGCTTTATGGAATATGTAATATGATTATTTCATTTGTAAAGTGTTGGTGCAGTGCAGGCTGAGTCAGATGCAATACAAATACTAATACAGCATTCAGCATTGCAAATACAGAGAAAAATGTATTGTCTTCTCAGTTTAAATGGAATTTAAACTGATTTCCAGTGATTCTGAATATTTAATACAGAGGAAATCTTTCTCCTTTTTTGTTTTTGTTTTTGCTTTTCATGCTTCTGATTAAATGATAGGAATAAAAACAATCACTTGAAAATAAATTCTGAAAGATTACTCCGTGACATATTATAATACCTTTGTTATTTTGGACTCTTGGATTTAGCCAGCTTGGCCTGATTTCTGTGGCTCATTCAAATGATGAGTTCAGGTTTTTCTGGGATGAAAAAGTTTGAGTCTCTCGGTTTAGCTGAAGTCTCTGAGTTTGTGATAACCTAAACATCACCTTGTTTATCAAAACTAAGCAAGCATCTTGGCTCTCTTCTGGAGAACTGGAGAGAAATACTATTGCTCAATTTAACGAGTATTTGTTTCCTACATGCTGATCTAATACGTTTTAAACATTCTTGGTAACACAAAGAGCAGTTCCTAATTTCTTGACAACTTATTGGTTGAAAGTCTTGCCCAGCGAAGAGTGAAGGCACGTATTTAAATACCATGCTGTGTGATAGAGATTCCAAGAGTGGTAGGTGATTAGAGAAAGGAGAGGAAATCCATTGCTAAGACAGGATTCTGTAGGTGGGCCACAGCCAATGGTACTCGACACCGAAGATTCTAGGCAAGGTCTCCCAGCATGCCCTCTTCAGGGCCACGGCTGGTGAGTGTAGAAATACAACGGGTGGTGTGCTGAAATTTCCGGCGGAGTCAAAGGGGAAGGGGGAAGAAATCCTCCAGGCCTATCCTTCATTTGGCTTTTTATTTTTAACAAATGAAAAATACGCAGAGTAGTTGTCATTTGTTAAAGTGTAGCAGAGAGAGCGAAACAGGCCAGTGGAGGCTTCATCAAGAACGCTCATTCAGAATGATGAATGTGGCTAAACACACATTTGTTCGTAAAACTTGCAGAGTGGCTGAGCATCATTAAGCATGAGGAATAGGTGCAGCATGCTGAGAAGAGAGTGGAGCAAACAGATGTTGTGAATTTTCACAGGCATCCTTCATCCACCAGTCTATCATTAATATCATTGAAGGTGATCCTTTCTTTTTATTTAATAAGCACAAACAAAGTGCATGTGCTATGATTCTGCTGAACACCCTTTTTTTTCTATGGCAGTATGGGCGTGTGAGGATGGGGAGGGTATCTAGACACATCAAATCTGTGTGCCCGTAATGTGATACCAGCTTTGGGGCTATAGCCGGAGTGGAGGACCTCTCTTACTTTTCCCTTTCACTCATCCTGCAGAAACCCTGTCTGCCCCATCACCCGGCCCTGCTACCTAGAAGATTGTCCAGATCTGCTGGAGAGTGAAAAGCTTTATGGCTTTTGACTTTGATATTTGCCAGTTATACTTCCTTCAGATGTATCCAACTTTTGCAGTGATGAATTACAATTTGTTTCCTGAAGTCAGTTGGACAGAACCATTTTGTTGTTTGTTGTTGTGGCCAGATTTTTTCAACTCTACCTGTATCATCCAATTCCGCTTCTTCCCCTTCCTTTTCTTCCCTTTTACTTTCCAGGCCTTTGAGAGCATAGATCTTGGCCCACATGTGCTTACAGGTCTTCCTCTACCTCTGTGCATTGTCGAGGCTGTTGACCTTAATCCCTCAGCCCCTCTACCACCAAATAGTAGGGAGCCCTTTCTTTTTGTAACCTCATTTTCCCATTCTATTAAATGAAGAGAGTAATGCCTTCTTTCTGGGGTTGGTCCAAGTAAAAGCATTTTGTGAATTCTAAAAAGCACTGTATGATAATTATTAATGCTGTTTTATGATTAACTGACCAGTGAGTTCTCCTTGTAGAGTTTTCACTAGGAGTTGTCTTTATATACTTAAATTCTTGTGGCATATTGGCTTCAAGCTTCACGTTTAGTGCCAGCGATATTGGGCCCATGAAGCTATGTCTGTTGTCTCTGTGTATGTGTATGGTGTGTGTGTGTGTGTGTGTCTGTGTCTGTATTTATTTTCAGACCAGACTAGATAGGGTAAAAAAACAAACAAAAGCAATACAGAGCAATGAAAGTCTAACACAGAGCTAGGGACAAGATACCGCTTTATTTTGCTACTAATGAACTATGAAGAATAAAATAACTTACAACTTTACAGTGGCTCCATTCTTTGTACAAACCATTTAATGTTAAGATCTTGAATACCTTCAGGCAGGAGTGAGGAACTCTGTAGTAAGTCATTTTAGAGTAGAAAATATCTACTGGGAACCTCATACGTGTTCAACTTGGTACGTTTACTTGTTGATCATTGTTGGTGGTCTGCATATGCGTTGATTTGGTGTGGTGAGTTTAAGTGTGTTTATTTGTGTGTACTTTTGTTAAAGACCTATATCTCTACTATCAGAGGGACCCGTTTATGTTGTAAATGCTAACATTGCCAGGGCTTTGTGACGATGCTCACATACTCTGTAGCTCTGGGTACCATGTTCAGTAGAGTTCATAGACCACAGTGCTGGAGATGGAGTTTGAAGTCGAGAAGCGTTATTTTAGCTAACATTGAGTCCACATTCTTTCTAGAGGTAACACTCTTGGTTCTTAAAGCTTACCAACATGACAAAAGAACACATTCACATGGCGGGTGTATTTTAATCATCTTCTTCCTTGGGCTCCCTAACTCTTCAGTGTAGCACATGTGTCCTTGGAAACTTTGAGTAGCCCTGGGTTTCCTACAGTTTATTATTGAACATAAATATAACCTGAAGTTTGGAATGCTGTGTTTTGTCTGTGTGAACAGTTGCCCTCAGGAAGAACATACGTACAACATAGACTCAAGCCAATCTTGGGAGGCTGGGTCATGGGCTGTGTTTGCCATATGCTGCTGCCCAAACATTGAGAACCCCGCTGTCCCCTCTGGCTGTGTGGGCACTTGGCCAAGTGCACCGGAAGACAGGGAGTGTACTTGGAGACTTGAGATAGAGCGATTTGTTCCACTTAATTCCCTTTACGACCCAAAGACTTACCTGCGAATGAGGTTCAGTGGCCACTTAAGTTCCAGCCCAAGTGATTACTGTTCAGGGACTTGGAGATGCAAGCACCCTGCAGGTTATCAGTGTTATGGCCAAGAGGCAGGTAGGGTTGGCCTTGGCACTTTTTGGTAACCTGCATGGTGTAAGAGAAAATGAGTTTATTAGAATGCATGGTAATCTCTGCTGGTGCCTGTGGAGGAGTGAGGGTTTGTTGTTCCAGAACTAATCTCATTCGCCACCCCTTGGTCATCTCAGCCAAACCCTCTCCCAGCTTAGATGGGTGGATTGGCCTTGGCCTTGGAAGGTTTTAGGCGAAGTCCCGTTACACCTCTGCCTGAGTTTCTTCCTTGATAAGATAGAGATAATGGGTCCAAACTCATAGTTTGTTGGGAGGGTTAAATTGGAAAGTTTCTCAGTTATTTAGATACTCACATTTCTCTGGCTTTCTCTCAAGCACCAGTTGAAGATATTCTCTATACCCAGTATTGTCAAGAAAATAATTGAAATTTTAGGATTGTCAATAAAAATTGGTCTGGCTCCAACTCAGGAGTTGGCAAACTATGGCCTGCTGCCTCTTTTCATGTGCCCATGAGCTAAACATGGTTTTTACATTTTTAAATAGTAGGAAAAATCAAAAGAAGAATAATATTTTGTGACACGTGAAACTTACATGAAATTCAGATTTCAGTGTCCATTGATAAATTCCACTCCTCAGATATTTAAACTTGTGTTACAAAAATTAGACTCAATTATTATTATAATATTTTGAATTTTCATCAATAAAAACTACGTGGAAAAAATTTTTTTCTCTTGTTTGTGCCTACATAAAATCCTTGATTTTACTGCTTGGCCCACAAACCCTAAAATATTTACACCTGGAAGTGTTTGCTGACTCCTGATCTAAGACATTTTATAATCTCACTAGCTGAGTGGTTTTCAAACTGGGGGTCAAGATCAATTATTTGTTGGCGAAATTAATTTAGAGGGTTACAAATAGCATTTCATAAACATTTTATAAAATAAGGCAGAAAATATTAGAGTGCATTGAACAGAGTAAGGTTAAACGTTGCTTTATGAAGCTTTTTTTCCGGGGGCTGTGTGTGTGTCTATACACAGCTGAGCCACCACCTCAAATATAGTGGATCATGGTCAAAGTGTTGGAAAGCCAGAGCGCTAGACTGTAAGCTCTTTGGGGGCAGAGAGCCTGTCATACTCATCTTTGTTTTATTGGGCCTGGTATAACGCCTGGGGAAAAAAATGGATTTCTGTAAGTGTTTGAAAGAGATGAATGAGTTCAGGAAAGAACTAGGTGTGATAATTGACCATCATGGAACTAACTACCAAATAAGCTCTAAACATATCTTCCTGTGTTCAACTCAATGCCTGCAGTTTCCTGAAATAAGGACATACATATCAATGGGTGGACAAATAAATTTTCTCTTTTATTATAGAAGATTCACACAAGAAGCTGGTTTGAGTTCCATCCTGAAGGATAAATATGCCACATGATGAGCATGGTGTATAGAAGGGGCCCAAGCACTGGACTGAAGGTCCTGAGTTCTGGTGCCTATTCCTTCTTAAACTGTTATGAATCTTGGACTAGTCACCTGTGCTTCTTTGCCAAGTTCCTTCAACTGAGGGGAAGTGAGATGATAATGATGATTATTGTACACCTCAGCTGTGAGATTCAGATGAGGAAATGTGTAGGAGAGTACTTGGAAAAGGGTAAATCCCCATGCGGGGGCAGTGTTTGTTATTATGTCACATTAAAATATTTGTATCAGACCCCAACTCTGGGCAAGGCTCTGTGGTGGGCACCATGAGAAATAGAAGTTCAAGTAAAATAGATGTTCAAACAAGATAGAAGTTCAAGTAGAAAATCAAGAGTTGATACTGATGTGTTTTACCAGTTGAACCGTGAGGACTGTAAGGTCCCTATAAGATCTTTAAGGGTGAGAATCCTATAGTGGTCATGGTTAAATTGGTGAAAGATGAATAGCAACACGAGACTTAAAATAAGGCAATAGCAGAGTGGATGTCCTAAGGCCACCCATACCATGTCAGTGTTCAGACTTCAAAAGGTGAGGTGACATCTCTGGCTGGAAGTGGGGAGGGCAGGTGGAAGGAAGAGGGGAGGTGGTGAGAGGCATGTGAGTCTTGGTTGGAGGGGAAGCATGGCCTGGCTGTGGTAGTGGTGACGGCAGCGGCAGAAAGGAGAAGCCCCTGTGGGTGAAAAAGTCCCTTCCGAGTGAGTGACTCCCTGGGCAAATTGGTGCATTACTCTCTGTGATGGGCCTGATGGTGCTGAGATAACAAAACGAAAAATCAAATGAGAAATGGAACCTAGGAGTCTAAAAAGTTAGTAAATTTTGACATTAGAAATATAATCAAGTTTCACCAATCCTTTTCTGTAGTGTCAGCCAAATCCATCCGTGTCAGAGCAACAGCCTATGGAATGTGGTTTCATGTGGCTTTTCTTCCCTTTTTCTCTTTTCCTTTTGCAAAATCAGCATTAGGCTATTTGGAGGACAGGCGAGAACTATTATGTTAAATTGTGCTACCTACAACTTAAGCTTCTGTCTTTGCTAAAGCTGCCAGTTTTTATAAACAACAGAAGACAGAAAGGGTTTACTAAGAATAATGTTGAAACCCAGAAGAATCCTACAGCCTATAAATCTTAATAGAGGTTCTGAGATTCCAGCAGGCTGGATGTGTCTCTTTTACCCAGGCTCACTCCATCTTGGCTCCCCTGTGATGACTCCAATTTTCTTGAAACACAGGCACAGTGCCTTGAATTTACTTGTGGCACTATTTGCCTACAAACAGGAATACATGCATATAACCTATGCAAATCAATAAAAACATGTCAAGACCCCTTAGATCGCACCACTCTTCTAAAATGCAATTTATCTTGCCGCAAATGAGAGTAAGGGCCTAGGTAACAAATAGCGTCTGATCATTTAACTAGCACCTGTTGTCAATGCATTTGAAAACTGCATTTTTCATTTGACATACAGTAAATGCATTTTCATATATATCGAGTGGAAAAGGGAGCTGGAGTGTACATATACAGCCCTTTATGAATTTTATGAACAATGGATATTTTAGAGCTGTATGTTTAAAGGGGTCCTGTCAAACGCTGCAAATCTATTTGTTCCTTCCAGCGTTGGTTGTGAACACACCATACTTTTCTTTTGGCTGCGTGTCGAAGCGCAGCAATGCTGAAAGTATAATTATAACATTCATGTTAGGGGAAGGACAATTACTATAATTTTTGTATAAAATTGAATATAACTTAAATGTGTACATGTGAAATATGAGTTTTGAAAAAAAAGTTTCTCAGGGGAAAACTGCTTTTTATAAATTACATTTTGCAGTCATTCCCTTTGTCGGCTTAAATTATGAGCCACAGGTTTTTTTGTTTTTTTTTTTTTAAATGCAATATTTTGTTTGCAGATGGATGGCTGTTGCACAAATTCAACAACACTTAGGCTTATCAGCAACAGTGGTTTTCACATTAGTGAGCATGGTTTGGCAATATTGTTTGACATCTGGAACAAGCTATATTATACCAGACATATCAAGTATAACTGAATGGATCATTTAACTGGCATTTGTTTCAAAAACTCCCACTCTTCAGCTTTTGCCTGGCTGTCATGATGTGCCGGCAACGAAAACTGCATTCCCCGGCTTCCGAGCCTCTCATCTGCTTTGACAAGCTCACCGCACTTCCTACTCTAAGTCAGGCGTTTTGTAATAGTGGCCGTAAGGCCATGTTCTTGCATCTTTCTTGCATCTCCATCTTTTTTTTTTTTTTTTTTTTTTAAGAAGGCCATGGTGCCAGGCAGCTGCAAAGGTCAGGGGCTTTGAGACCATCTTAGTCTGGACTCAGGCCATCAATGGAGCTTTTTCTCTGATTTTGAGTTCTTTTTTTTTTTTTTAACATCTTTATTGGAGTATAATTGCTTTACAATGGTGTGTTAGTTTCTGTTTTATAACAAAGTGAATCAGTTATACATATGTTCCCATATCTCTTCCCTCTTGCATCTCCCTCCCTCCCACCCTCCCTATCCCACCCCTCTAGGTGGTCACAAAGCACCGAGCTGATCTCCCTGTGCTATGCGGTTGCTTCCCACTAGCTATCTGTTGATTTTGAGTTCTTGATTGTGGGTCCCCTGCATGTCTACATTTTTTTGAAACCGTGTCACTGGGAGATCTGTTTTGTTGAATTTCATGTATCTTAGATGGAGAGAAGAAGAAACAGGAAAGGGCCCTCCTGCATTTTCCATAAATAAAAGAACCACGTGGGGGCAGAGAGGGAAGAAGTTGGAAATAGGAGAAAACGGTAAGAGCAGAATGTTAGCGCTTATAACTTCTCTTCATCTGTCTAGTGAATTTCCCCTAGCATTTCAGGGCATGCAGTCACAGTTTGGGGACCTAGCCCCCCAAAGTTTCATGGCATTGCTGCTACTGCTTACCTTGTTGCTCTGCTTAAGGAATTTATTCCTTAGAATCTCAAAGCCAGGACTGTGAAGGGTTCCATGGAGACGCCGGTATGAGAATGCCATGAGTGCTTTCTAAATAAGAAGTAATGCATTTATTTCATGAGTAATGCTGCTGCTGCCGCTGCTATTTGTTTATTGTTTTTGTTTATTTGTTTTGTGTGGGAGATTCTCTCCTTAAACTCAGCAAGATACAGATTCCACCCAGCTTACTGAGCGAATTCATACCAACCACTCAATAATTAAAGGGAAAGAGGGGCTTAATTAGGTAAAGTGAATAATGAGCACGTCTCAAATAAAAGGCAAACATTCAGATGATGAGAAAAGCATAGGCTTGTCTTGTTTTCATTGCATTTGGTAAAATTGTCTTTTTCAACACAAGTCAAGTTGAGGCTTGAGGCTAAAAGGTCTTTATTATCAGTACTAATGTCATTGAAAGGAACTGGCCAAGGTGGTCTTACGGTTGGAAAGAAAGAGGCAGCCTCAACCCTCTTAACATTCCCTTTTAGGTTAATTGGAGACAAAATTCATTCAGTCAGTCTTTCATTCATTCTACAAATATTTCTTGATGATGGAATGTTATGTGAAAAGTACTACGTCAAGCGTGGAAAGGAGGCAAAAACAAATAAAACAACAGCAGCAGCAGCTGCAAAAAAAAAAAAAAAGAAAAGAAAAAGAGAGCGATCTCATTGACAATGGCGTCAAAAAGAATAACATGCTTAGGAATAAACTTAGCCAAGGAGTTGAAAGACTTGTACACTGAAAACTACAAAACACTGCTAAAAGAAATCAAAGAAGACATAAATAAATAGAAAGCCATCCTGTGTTGGTGGATTAGAAGACTTATTATTTTTTAATATATCTTTATTGGAGTATAACTGCTTCACAATACTGCGCTAGCCTCTGTCGCACAACAGAGTGAATCAGCCATACGCATACATACATCCCCATATCCCCTCCCTCTTGAGCCTCCCTCCCACCCTCCCTATCCCACCCCTCTAGGTCATAGCAAAGCACCGAGAAGACTTATTATTGAGATGTCCATATTTCCCAAAGCAATCTGCAGATTCAGAGTAATCCCTATCAAAATCCCAATGACATTTTTCCACAAATAGAAAGAATCATCCTAAAATTCATGTGGAATCTCAGGAACCCAGAATAGCCAAACCAATTTTGAAAAAGAACAAAGTTGGCAACCTCATACTTCCTGATTTCAAAACATACTACAAAGCAGTAGTAATCAAGACAGTGTGATACTGGCTTAAAGACAGACATACAGACCAATGAACAGAACTGACAGCCCAGAAATATACCCTGTGTAGAAGATCAAATTATCTTTGACAAGGGTGTCAAGTTACACAATGGGGAAAGGACAGTCTTCAACACATGGTGTTGGCAAACCTGGATATACGTATGCAAGAGAATGAAATTCAGTGCTTATTTTACACAAAAATTCAAGATGAACTCAGGACCTGAATGTAAGACCTAAAACTATAAAATTCCTAGAAGGAAGCATAGGGGAAAAGCATCAGGACAGTGGATTTGGCAATGATTGCTTAGTATATGATACCAAAAGCATAGGCGACAAAAGCAAAAATAGACAAATGCAACTACATTACACTTAAAAACTTGACATCAAAGGAAACAGCCAACAGAGTGAAAAGGCAACATACAGAATGGGAGAAAATATTTACAAACCATGTGTCTGATGAGGGATTAATAGTCACAGTATATAAGGAACTCCTAAAACTAACCAATAACAGAAAACCTGATTTAAAAATGGGCAAATTATTTGAATAGACATTTTGCAAAGAAGGTACACAAATGACCAACAAACGTATAAGATGCTCATCCTTACTAATCATAAGATAAATGCAAATTAAAATCACATTGAGATATTACCTCATACCCATTAGGATGGTCACTATCAAAAGAACAGAAAATAACATGTATTGGTGAGGATATAGAGAAATTGGGACCCTTGTTCCAATTGCTTGCACTGTTGCTGGGAATGTAAAATGGTGCAGCCATTATGGGAAACAGTATGGAGCTTCCTTAAATAGGAAACATAATTACCATGTTTTTCAGCAACCCTACTCCTGGGTATATTCATATATATATGAATTCAAAGCACATCTTGAAGAGAGAGAACTTGACACATACATGTTAATTGCAGGATTATTCACACTATTCACCCAAGAGGTGAAAGTATCACACGTGTCCATGACCAGATGAATGGATAAAGAAAATGTGGTATATACACACAGTGGAATATTATGTGGCATTAAACAAGAAAGAAATACTGTCACATTCTACAATGTGCATGAACCTTGAAGACATTAATCTCAGTGAAATAAGTCAGTCACAAAAGGCCAAGTATTATATTATTTTACTCACACGAAGTATCTAAAGTAGCTAAAATAATAGAAACAGAAAGTGGAGAGGTGTTTGTCAAGGATGGAGCAAGGGGAAAGAAGGGAAAGGGAATTTGTGTTTAGTGGATATAGACTTTCAGTTTTGCAAGATGAAAACGTTCTAGAGACCTGTTGCACAACTATGTGAATATACTTAGCACTGCCGAACTGTGCATTTAAGTGGTTAAGGTGATAAATGTAATGCTATATGTTTTTACCACAATAAAAACAACAGCAAAAAATCCAAAGTACATGCTGGTCCCTATCCTCGAGGTGTCTTAGAATCTAGTCAAAAGGATGTAATTTTAGCTGATTTGCAGTAGATATTATTATAGGCAGGGAGTAGGCAGGGAAGGCTTCCTAGAGGAGGTAGGTCTTAGGCCTTGGTCGTTGCAGCCCTTGATCCACTTGGTGGGCCTTTTGCACCTTCTGGCTGCTGGTGGGGCAGTTCAGGTTTTCATAACACGCCACTGAAGTAGAGTGTGGGTTTTCTTTGGGGGAGTGGAGGGGAACCCCGTTACTTCACCAGCTACGTTAGCAGCTTTCTATCCAAGGTCACTGTTTTTGTTTGTTTGTTTGTTTTTTGGCCTCACTGGGCGGCATGTGGGATCCTAGTTCCCTGAGCAGGGATCGAACCTGTGCCCCCTGCAGTGGAAGCTAGGATTCCTAACTACTGGCCTGCCAGAGAATTGCCCCAAGGCCACTGTTAATTCAGCTGGCCTACAAACATGCCTCTGTGCTCTGCTGAGGCCCACTGATGGGACCCAGCATTAGGCCTCCAGGCCTACCTACCTCATCTCTTGCTTTCTTCTTCATGGATTTTCATACACATCTGCCTTCCAAACTTACTTCCAAATTCCAAAGGTGAACTAGGCTCATACATCTTCATGATACCCCAAAATGAAATTGTAATTTTACCCACTAGAGTTGTTCCCTTAATGCCTCTCTGATTATCTTGTGTACTCAGACTTTAGATACTCACTGGGGAGGAAAGGTGAAAGCAGGGGAGGACAACAGCCTGCATCTCTCTTCTGCTTCAGTTTCATCTGTCTCGTAGGTCTTCTCTTTGGGAAAGAGATGTGGCTCATTTTGCCCTCAGAGCCATCCTTGCCCTTGTCCTGTTTTGCTCTCTGCCACAAGGAGGCTGTCATAGGAGCATTTCCCAAGCTTTCTCATCAGCTGGCTTCCTTTTGGGTTTGACCAATGGGAGGTCCTGGCAGGAGACTGGAAGGCAGGAGGAAGCGATAAGCCAGGGTATCTCTCTCCGTCCCATGTCCCACTCCACCTCTGGCGGCTTCGCTGTCGGGGGCTGAGTCTCCGCTGTAGCCCTGATTGCTATAGGATAAGGCCTGCCAGGATTCTGGCTTTAGTTGCTGACCTTGTCCTAGTCCTTTCTTTGTCTCTTGACAAAAAGAGTCAAAAACATCCTGAAAGCAGGAGAGGTTTCTTGCTGTGGCTTCTCCATCATTTGTATATCCAGTTTCCTGCCTTAAATTCCTTCTGTTATAAATATTAGAAGCAGTTCCTATTTTCTAATTTTGACCCTAACTGATACCTGACGACTTCTTGGTAGTCCATGGGCCTTCAGAAAGCCCTAAGCAGTTCTGCTGAGTAAAAACCTGTGTAAAGCAGGAAAGCAATATTGGAAATGAACAGTGTCAGTTTGGGTATGACCACTCATTTCAGTGTTAGTTATAGGAGAATGCTGTTTGCTGGGTCTGTAGGCAAAGGTGAAAGCAATTGATGACGGTGTGAAGGTAAACTGGTCTGTGGTTCATGAGTCTTACTTTACTCGTGGTAGCATATAAATTGTGAAATGGGATGGAAATAAATGCTGGACTCCCAGACTTTATTTTAGATCATTAATATGATAAACATGGAATTTTCATATTAAAGAAACTCCCATAACCCAGCACAGTTACTCCATCCAGTTTAATAAGGCCGTATTTATTATATGAGCACCTTGACAGTCGGGCATCAGGCCAGACATAAACTAGATATGGATAAGATAGAAAAGAGTGTTTGGCTTGGGAATAAAAAAAGATTAAAAACTCATCTGCAGATTGTATTTATATTAGTCTGTAGCCATTTTTGCATCTTATTTGAGATAAAAAGGTATAGTGGGATTATTATGAAAGTTGCCATTGATGGAGTCTTTTATTTTAGGAGTTTCATAGTCCCATTGGGGTGTGTTGGAGCTGTCCCAACAAGCTAGTGAAGCCCTCATTAGCTTCAAGAGTTGGTTATTCCCATTCAAACTTAAAAGCGTTCAAAACTTGATGCCATTGTCTACTTTTTTTCTCCTCCTTGGTTTTTTAAGCTGCCAAGAAATACTGGGAGAGTAAGACAAACAAGTCTTTTCTTGTTATCCCTGTAACACCATCTAGTTTTCCTAAAGGGAAACTTGGGACCAAATGACTGTGGAATGATATAGAAAACATCAAAGTCAAAGCAACCACATATTCAACAATATTGATGCAGCAGTGACTTGGGTCCTGGGGTTTAGCAGCTAAGAAATCACTCAGTTCCTGCTCTCATGGAGCTTATAATCCACTGGAGGAATAAGGTCATTTAGGACTAGAATCAGGGGAGTTGCAGGGGTTTGGAAGGCAGAGAAAAGGTATCTAGATAAACTTGATAAATTGAAGTTTGAAAAATGACGGAATTCACTTGGTAAGCATTGAGAGAGGAGTATTCTGGCCAGAGCGTGCAAGGGCCTGGAAGTATGAACAGGAGAGACTGTATCGCTTTATGGGAAATAACACAGAAGTATTTTAAAGTTGGATCTTTCGGAAAGTAACATAATAGCTTTTTTTTTTTTTTTTTTAATTGTTGTTGTTATTTTCTTAACCTCGCCTAGGAGAAGATCATTTTGGTAGAGGTTGTTGTGCAACATGATTGAATATGATTGGGTATTATTAGTTGCTGATGGGACTTAATTTTCTCATGTTTAAATGTGATCCATTATCTTGTGTCTAGAACATACTAAAATGACTTTAAAATGAGAAACAAGGGAACTCTAGTTATTTCAGTGCAAATGTACTTGTTTATTGAACTAAACTGAAGGGTGCTGGGATATTTTAATACTAAGATTACATAGCTGCTCAAATCCCAGGGTTATGGGGCTAGATCAGCCATTTGTGATACTGAGGCTGCCTAGACCACAGTGGTAACAGGGTTCATTGTCATTTTTAAGCCTTATTCTGTTTGGTTTTTCCTGCTGGCTTTTCTTTTTCATTCTTTCCTTCCTTCTCTCCTTACAACTCAAAACATCAACTTGCAATACCCCTGATAAAACTCATTTATAATGCTGACCAAATTTTCTGGCTTTAGCCAGCTGTTCAGTTTTTTTGTTTTTGTTTTTTTTTTCTGGTGGAAGGCACCAAACTCTTCTCACTACTTGTTCTGAAGATAAATTAGCGACTTCTAAATAATGCAGTGAACCCTAATTCTCTTTGATTAGTAGCGAGTTAGATGATAGCGACCCATTGAAATTGGCCATCAGCATAAATAATGAGTGAATGAACTGATAAAATGCAAAGTCACCGGCCGTCATAAATCAAATGAAATCCACTTTCTCTGGAAGTCACTGAAATTAGAAGTCCATGCTCCTATTAATTATTTTGCCTTCTGAAGACGACAGTGTTATAAATCAGCCTTGAAAGGCCCTTCACTTAGGAAGCTGAAGGAGCACGGCTGCCTGCAAATTGCTTTGTGTACGCACCTAATTGTTTAAGTAATCCACCTTTGTAGCACGGCTTCGGGAAACGAAGAAGGTCCCCTTCAGTGGAGATCCGTGGAAGTGGCCTTAGGAAGGGCCTTAGAAAGGGCCGAAGTGGAATGGGAAGTTATCTATCCCCTTCCCTAGAAAAGATATCCCCACAGTCCTTATTACACGACCCAGACCTCATCAGGGCCAGGCATTGTTGGAGTGGTTTTCTATGGCAGGGGCCAGGAGGCTGGTGCTAGGCCCCAGGTCATTTTATCATCTTGTCTCAACTCAACTTCCAGCCAGGTCAGAGAAGCCAAACTTCACATGATTTCAGTGAAAAACAAGATTTTTAAAATTGGGGAAAAAACAGGGATGGAAAACTTTGACTTCTCAGGTTAATTTTAAGAGTCATTGTAATCTGCATATATGAGGTGTGAAATGACACCTAATTTTTGCTAAAAAGTGGGTGGGAAATGATATTCATTTAGGAACCTATTTTGCAACAGACATTGAAAAAAAGCAATGTTCTGCAGAAAAGAGGTTAATTGCATCGTAGGAAATGTTGAAATGAATTTCATTTTGGATCACTACCTGTCATATGTGAAATTCTGAAGATGAGACCAGTTCTCTCCGAGGGGTTGGTCTCAAAATTCGGTCCAGCTTTGCCATGTGACCCTGGATCGTTAGTGAACCTGGACAGAGCTCTCCTGGAAATTCTCTGCTTCCCATCGAGTGTGTGTGATTTTTTTTTTGTTGGCCTCTGTGGAGACAAGGATGGCAGTTTTATGGGGGTGAAGATAGGCTTCAAAAGGAGGTAGCTCTTGGGACCTTGGGTGCTAGTCAGGGTACCGTCAGGGTACGTACACAAACTATAGCTTCAGTGTGGTGGTGGGGTAGGGATAGAGTTTTAAAGGAAAAAGCATTCTTTCTTTTCTCTTTTTGTCAACTTCTTACCATCTGCTGCAGGCCTGCCAGATTTGCCTGGGGGCCAGTGCACTAAAGGTAAATACTAGCCCTGGAAAATGAAAATTATCTCCTGGGTTATATGTGGAAGCACATTCTGTTACTTCTTTGTGTTGTGATTATTTGGGTGTCCTAGCCTGTTTTGAATCATCGGTGCAAAGAAGGGGTGTGTGTATGTGTTCCCATATAGCTGAAAGAACAACCTAGTATTAAAGTGAGTGGTGTAAATTGTCCTATGTGAGTGGGTTCTGACGTTGGGGTTAGTTGCCACTAGATCATTTGTGAATTTGAATAGCCTGTTCTGAAAACTAAACTTACTGATGTATAAATGAGCATTATGTCATGAGGTAGAAAGGAGCAATTATTCCCTGGGATATTGAATCCTAAATGCAAAGATGTTCTGGGTTGTATCTTTGTTTTTGGTTTTGTTTTTTTTTACATTTTTTTTTTAAAGAATCAATTTTATTTATTTATTTTGGCTGCGTTGGGTCTTTGTTGCTGCGCGCAGGCTTTCTCTAGTTGCAGCGAGCGGGGGCTACTCTTTGTTATGGTGCGCGGGCTTCTCATTGTGGTGGCTTCTCTTGTCGCGGAGCACGGGCTCTAGACACGCGGGCTTCAGTAGTTGTGGCACGTGGGCTCAGTCATTGTGGCATACGGGCTTAGTTGCTCTGCGGCATGTGGGATCTTCCCGGACCAGGGCTCGAACCCGTGTCCCCTGCACTGGCAGGCAGATTCTTGACCAATGCGCCACCAGGGAGGTCCCTGGATTGTGTCTTTGAAAGCAGCCAAGTCTGTAGTTTCACGGTGGTTCCATGGGCCATTCCACACCCTTGGGGTGGGAGGCTGTCCGAATCCCCTGGACACCTCCACAACTGCCTCATCCCCAGTGCTGAGCCTCCCTGGCTCTTGGCAACTTCCTCCCACAATGGTGGAGTTCTGCTTGTTGTAGGAGAGGCGTCATGGAAGAAAATACAGCTTATGGTCTTCGCTAGCTGCTTCCGGAAATCCAGGAGGCTCCTGACGGTGTTCTGTGCTCCAGGGCAGAGCAAGACCTTCGTGATGATCTGTCCTGGAGTTGATGTCCTGGTGTGTCTTTCTTGGTCCTCTTTTTGCTTGGCTTTGATTTTGGAGTGCTGGTTATGTAATGGGGGTTGCCATAAAGATTGGTGGACTGTTGGAGACACAGTAAGAGTGGGAGAGGAGTTCATCTGAGTTAGTAGTATTTGTTGGATTTCCTTCTGTTTCTGAGGTTTTTAGAGGATAAGCTAGGTCCTGACCATCTGTACGACTGTGTCCTCCTGGAATGAAACATTTCTTGCTCACGGTTTATGGGTTTTAGAGCATCCTTTTTCTTGGGTGATGTTCCCTTGTGTGGCACATAATCAAGGTGACCGTATGTCCTCGTTTCCCTGGGAAAGTCTCAAGTTATGCCTGTTTTTCTGATATAATTATTAATTGTGATCCCCTCCTCCCTTTGATTCTCAAAAGTATCGAGATTTGGATGACCACCCTATACGTGATACTTGAAAGGAATTTTTATATGTGTTGCCCCAGCCCCACAGGGACAGTGGCATATTGACATAATCAAGGCTTTGGAAAGAGGCAAACATTGAATTTGTCCCTTAGCGTGTGACCTTGGGCTACTTAGGTTCTCTGAGCCTCTTTTTCTTTATCTATGAAATGAGGATCATTGTATATCCCTCACAGACGTGTGCTGAGGATTAAATAAAACAACATGTAAAGAACCTAGCAAATTCCTGGGCAGATAGATAGGTGGAGGATAAAACATTTGTCCTCCTTTCTTCCTCAATATAAGCCCAGAAACCTGGTGGAGGGGGCAGAGACTTTGCCATGCTTCTGAACCTGACTTTGATGCAACCAGTTAAGTCAGCATCAGCCCCAGTGTGAAACACACACACAGAGAGAGAGAGAGAGAATGGGAGAGAGAAGGAGAGAGAGAGAATCATTCCCTGCCACTTTTGTGTGAAAAAAAGAATGTGAAGAAAGACCCTCTCCCTGAGCCTCTTGGAATGCCCACTACAAAGAGATGAAAACGAAAGCCACATAAGAGAGAGATGCTGAATTTGCTTTTCAGGCAAAACAAATGATGGATTTATCATCTGTAGCAAAAGGAGCAGGAAGAGGCGCAGTACATGGCTTTGCCTTTCAAATGTAATATGTTGGTGAAAATAATCTATTGGTCTTGAAGCCTCTGTCTCTTCATCTGTGAAATGGCGATAAAAAGATTGTAGTAGGAGTTAAGTGGGGCCATACGTGGAAAGGAGCCCTGCGAGCTGCACCAGGCTGGGCACACACGGGGGATCATGGTTTTCCTGCTTTTGCAGAGCTGAGGCACCCACACACCTGAACACTAGCCCAGGAGTAAAATGACCACGGGAGCAGTGCTGTGCCGTGTCCTGAGATTCACACGTCTTTACGGAGATGCTCATGAATACCTTGTTCTTTCTCTGAAGTCACAGGAGAGCACACACAGCTCTGTTTAACTGGTCCAACGGGGATTGGCATTTTTAAAGCAATTCGTGCGGCTTTATGGAGATTACTGTTCTCTTTCACATTTTTAATTAGAGCAAAAAAGTGTTTATTTTCCTCAAGATTTCCAGCCCAGATGGCTCAAAGTCTGTAGAAGAAGGTTACAGAGTGCCAGCGGCCAGGCCTGGCTGTCAGATGTGACCAGCTCCAGGCAACCCCCTTGCGGCATGGGGGGCACAAACTCTGAGGCCCTCTGTGCCTGCCCGCTGACAGTGCCTTGGCCCCTCTGTCCACTCAGGAGAGGCGGGCGCCCAGTGGGGACTCTGCTTCATCTTAGTAAATGGCTGTGTGCAGATCACACTGGGCCAGCTGCAGAGGTGCTTGTGGCTTGCAGGAGCCGTTGGTAGGAGAAGATAAAACTTATCTGTGCATTTCCACTCCTGATCCTTCTGGTACCTTCCCTCCGCCTCCTCCTTCCACTGATAATCACAGAACAGTCTGGCAATGCATAAGGCCCTCCAGCTGAACTTAGACCTCAGCGGGATTCCTGTTGAATTTAGTTAGCTAATACCTTGCATAGCACTTAACATGTGCTGAGTAGCAGCAATGTTTACTTGACTACTATGATGTTTGTGTCCCCGCCACAAATTCAGATGTGGAAACCTAACCCCCAAGGTGTGGTATTAGGAGGTGGGCCCTTTGGGAGGTCATTAGGTCATGAGAGTGGAGCCCTTATAAACGGAATTAGTGCCCTTATAGAAGAGGCCCTAGAGAGCTCCCTTGACCCTTTTGCTGTGCAAAGACACAGAGAGAAGTCTGCAACCCGGAAGAGGGACCTGATCTCAGACTTCCAGCCCCAGAACTGTGAGAAGTAAATTTGCTCATAAGCCACCCAGTTTACGGTATTTTGTTATAACAGCCTGAAAGGACTAAGACGTTGACCAGGTCACACTCCTCAGAGTGGCGGGACCAGGATTTGGGCCAGCTGACACCACCATCCTTGCTTGACACTGTTTTGCTTCTTATCCTGCTTCATTGTAACCTCTTCTTTTTTTGTTCGTTTGGTTTGTTTCTTTTTTTGTTTGTTTTATGAATTTCAAAGAAGACTACGCATGCTTTGGCGAGTTTTGGGGGGGAAGGTTGCTCTGCTGTGTCTTTTTATTTATTGAATTACACAAGTACAGTATCCTCTGTACTAACCGCTAAGGCTCAGTTCTCTTTGGCTGACCCTCAACCTGACCCACTCTCTTCACCAGAGGTAATCACATCAGGAGTTTGCTATGTTTACTTATCTTTCTTCTGTAAATTTATACACTCCCATGCATAGATGCATATGTACACATACTAAGACTTTATGATACTATCTAAGGTCAGTAGCTTTCTGTTTTCACTTGTTGGTATGTCTTAGATATCTTTTCCATCAGTGCATGGAGATATACTCACCCTTTTTGACTTGTGTGCAGTATTCCATAGTGCAGATATGCCAAAGTGTATTAGACCATTAGCTTTCTGTGGGCATTTTGGTTGTTAGTCATTTCTCCTTGTCCCAACATTAATGAATGGCCTTGTTATGGGCCTCTTTGTGTACACATGCAAATGTTTCTCTTGGGCGTATTCTAAAAAGTAGAATTGCTTAATCATAGTGTATGCATATTTTAAGTTGTAATGGATACTATAAAATTGACCTCCATTGTGATTTATCAGTATTCACTCCTACTAGTAGAAAGTACCATTTGACCCGTTTCTGCCAACATTTGGTATTAGCACACTCTCAAAATTATTGTAATCTATTGGGTATAACACAGCGTATCTCATTGCCATTTAAGATTTTCATTTTCTTGCCAAGTTTGAGAATCATTTTGTATATTTATTGTCTAGTTTTTTTTCTGTTTTGAATTGCCCATGTATATCACATGCCCATTTTCCTATTGGCTTGTGTGACTTTTACTTACTTAATGATTTCTAGTAAGCCTTTGTATATTCAGGTATACTTGGCCTCAGTCTCTCATTTTGCAAGTGTTTTCTTCCAGTCTGTTGCCTTTCAACTTTATGGTGCTTTTTATTACACACAGGTTTTTAATTTTGATGTTGTCAAATTAGCAAGTCTTTCCTTTATGCTGTTTTCTGTCTTGTTGCAGGCCTTCCTGACCCTTAGGTCATAAATATATTCTCCTGTATTTCTTCTAAAACTTTGATTTTAAACCTTTGAGGTCTTGATCCATTGGAAATAAATAAATATCTATATCTATATAGAGATATACATATGAATGCTCTCATGTTGAGATCAAATATATATATATATATATATATTTTCCCCCCCAAAATGGATAGCCAGTTGACCCAGAACCATTTGTCTTAGGCCATTTTGCTAACTATTTTGAAATGCTGTTTTTATCACATACAAAATTTCTAATTAGACGATAACTGGACTCTATTCTGTTCACTGATCTATGAACAGAGCAGGACTATGTTAGCTGCCTGTGTTCTTGGGAAGCTAGACCATTATGGCATTTCTAGCTCTTCTCTCAAAGCCCACTATTGCTTGTGTGGCCCATATTATCACTAACATTGAGATAGTTCTCACAGGCTCTAATTGAGGCATAAGAGTCAGCTTGATTTTTAACAGCGGGACGTCCATCAGAAGGTACAGGTTCTAATTTTAATCCTGCTGTAAGCTCCATGGCCTCAGATCACTTACCCTCTACCCAGTGGGGAAGAAGTTAGATTGAGTAGGCTTGGGATCCTGACTGGTGCCTGTGACTGAGTTTTGGGTTTTGGGGTAAATGTTTAACTTCTCTCTCTCATCTATTAATAGGGATATTATCATCTACCTCTCAGGATCGTTTTAAGGAATCTTTATAGAAATACTGTATTAGGGAGCGTTTTGTTAATTATAAAACACCACAAAGACTGATACTGCATACTAATGTGTACAGGCTTTGTTTTTATTTTGGTCCAATAAAGTTAATACACCTTTAATTTATTTATTAAAAAGGTGTATTACACCTTTTTAATACACCTACCTCAGAGGGCTGTTCTGAACATCAGATGGGATGTGCTTTGATAAAATTGAAAATGCCATCCAGATTATTTATTGCTGATGAATCCCAAGAGGTGGACTGGAATTGACAAATATTAACCAAGCCCGTGGGGTTATTGTAGTGAAGGAGGGTCATATTAATACGCTATCCTCTGGGGAGAATTAGGGGAGCCAGATTTATGGGGCCCCTTAAGTCTTCACCCACTTGAGTGAAAAAGGTATAGCGTTGGTCCATTAAAAGGGTGCAGGTGGTCTTTTAAGTGTGAATACCAGGCAGAATGAGTGCTGTATGGAGTTCTTGTGCTGAGACGATCAAGTGGAGGGTGGGGCTGGCTACAGGTTCCCTTGTCTTATCAGTGGCTATATCCTGTTTTTGTGTTATTAAAGGAAACAAAAGTTTGAGCTTTATTTGCTTATAAATTGTGTAGTCCTTCCTCTTTCTTGCCCTGCCTACCCCTACTTTCACATTGAACCCCAATCTTCAACACTTAAGCAACTATCAACACACGAAGTCATTGAATATTAAAGTGAGAGACTGGAAAAAGAAAAAAACATTAACAGGGCTTGTTATTATATTGACAACAGTCTTTTTCCTTCTGGGGGCCAATAGTGCTACTTGTGATACACTGTTACTTTGGTGACTCTAAGTAAACCATGCCTCCCGGTATGCACACCTCAGTGTAGTTTCCTTCCACGGTGACTCTGGACTTGGCCAATGGGACATTAACATGTGTGGCATGCAAGCAGAAACTTAATAAGTGCTTGCATGATGGAGGTGGTCTTGGAACATTTGCTCTTAAAGTCCACCTGGCAGGTAAAGAAGCTCAAGCTAGCCATGTGGAGAGAGAGAGAGGTCACAGCCCCCAGTCATTGCCCAGGCTCTTGACGTGTGAGTGGAGCCACCTTGGACATTCTGTCCCCTGCCACCATCTGACAGCAAACACATGAAGCCTTGAAGTGAGAGCAGTAGAAGAACTGCCCAGCCAAGCCCCTGTTAGTCCACAGAATTATGGGCGAATGAAATGGTGGTTGTTTATATTCACCATGTCTGTTATATAGTGGTAGATAGCTGTGACACTGGGTTAAAACACACACACATATTAAACTCAGTTTAATGGACGAGGAGTCACTGGTTTTTCATATCTGAGAAGTTGGTATTTTTAGACTTGAGTTCAGCCTATTTTACCTGAAGACTCTCATTTACCTTCCTAATTTAGTCCACTCTAAACACCAAGGTGAGGTGTTGCATTTAGAGTATGTCCATTTCATCAAGGAAAAGGGGCAAGAAACATTTGTCCCTTTCCGTTTAGGCCAGTTCCCTTCCCATCAGGCCCCCTAGATCCAGAAGGGCCCATAGGAGGAGGTGACTGGGTAAGGATATTTATTTCTGCAGCTTGCATCCCCAGGGGAACCTGGGAGAATTTATAAATCCATCATTTCAAGTCATTAGGCGGCATGTTGGTCAGTACAGGAGACTGTCTCCTCATTAATTCAGGAGAGATTTACTTGTGTCACCCTCATTAGTATTTATGGGATTTATCCACATCAATCGCTAGTGCATTAACAGGGAAATAACTAAACCTCCCCGGGTTTGTTGGTGCTAATAAAATGAGCTGGAAGTTCCAAAAATCACCAGAAGTATTCTAAACCGGGGCCTGTAATTGATCCTTTCAAAGTACCCTCAGGATGTTTTCCTGTTTGCTTCCCATCCAGCGACATTTGCATATTAGCACAGTATCTAAGCCCTTCTGTGAAGATTTAAGAGTAGAGCCCGTTTCTTACCATGAAATGATGGTGGGCAACCCAACAGGGTGTTGAAAATATCATTGTCGCACCAAAGAACCTAGGTAAACAGTGGGTTAAGTTTCTTATAATTCTTTTTTGTTTGGCCCTGGCTTATAAAAAAAAAACAAAACCACCCTGCATGTAAATATATTTTTTATGTATTCTGAACATAAAGATAGCTCTGTCCTACCATATTGATTTATTAGATTCTCTGACATTTTAGTTGTGGTCGTTATGTTATATTTATGAGATGAATGTTGGATTCCCTCATTATGTTATCCTCATTTATTTTACATACTTTTATGGCTGGTTGTGCATCGCTTTACAGTTAAAGCTTTATTGCAGCTGTTAGCGTTGGGGGGAGGGGAAGGCAAGTAGTTATTGATCAGAATTTACATGTTTACTGTTGTAATCATGATTTATTTAATCTGTTTGCACATATAAATATAAGTCCACTCTCTGAAATAAAAAATATATACTGTATCTATATTTTAGGAGTATTCTTGTCACTCTCATATGCTTTGGAGTAGAGAATCTGGGGATGATCCAGTGTTCTGTAGATGAGCAGTTTCCTTGCAGCCTGGTGGTGAAGAGTGTGGCCTTTGGAGCTGGACTGCACGGGCAGTTCAAATCCCACCTGTACTGCTTACTGCTTTGTGTCTTGGGTTGAAGTATTTATCCCTCAGTGCTTCCAATTTCCATACCTGTAAAATGGGGATGATACTAGTATTTATATCATACATTGTGAGGATTAGAAGATTAGTATTGGTAAAATTATACTTGGCCCAGAGAAATTGCTTATTATGTACTAGTCATTAGAACTCCAATAAGTAGATGGTTAGGTAGTTATATTGGAAAGGCTCAGTTACTTTCAAGTGGGAGCCTTGAATGTAGTTTTTTTTTTTTTTTTAAAGAAATCTCCATTTTAATTTTTATTTATTTATTTATGGCTGTGTTGGGTCTTCGTTTCTGTGTGAAGGCTTTCTCTAGTTGCGGCAAGTGGGGGCCACTCTTCATCGCGGTGCGCGGGCCTCTCACTATCGTGGCCTCTCTTGTTGCGGAGCACAGGCTCCAGATGCGCAGGCTCAGTAGTTGTGGCTCACGGGCCCAGCTGCTCTGCGGCATGTGGGATCTTCCCAGACCAGGGCTCGAACCCGTGTCCCCTGCATTGGCAGGCGGATTCTCAACCACTGCGCCACCAGGGAAGCCCCTTGAATGTAGTTTTGATTCAGCAGAGCAAGAATACTTAGAAGGTGTGCCCTAGCAAAGAAAGAGAAGGATTCATTGAAGTCCGAAATGTAGTCCTAAAGATTTATTTTCGTATACATTGTCTTAAAATGTGTTTTTATTCGGGGTCTGCCATTCGTTAGCTTCTAAAGATCAACCTCCCTCTGCCTCAGTCTTCTCATCCATCACTTGGGTTTAATAATACCTATCTAGAGTATGATATAGTAGTGACATGGACCCTGGGTTAGAAGTCAAAAGACATTTTACAGCCCCAAGTCTTCCACTGAATATCTGTGGCAAAAGGCTTATTATTATTATTTTTTTTAAAAAAGGGGGCAAGTCTCTGTCTCCAGGGTTGTGTTGAGAATCAGATGAGTTGATATTGGTGATAAGAACTCTAGGTACTGTAGAGCACTACATAAATGTTAGGGAACTGTTAATAATGCCACTTAACAAAGTTGTTGCAAAGATAAGATGCTAACTGATGTGAAAAGCCTCTGAACAAAGCGGCATGTGCTTTGTGAGCATTGAGCACATGGGAAAGACTTGGCTCTATGACCCCCCTGATGTTCTGGGTCTGAGTCCCAACTCTTTCCAAGAGACAAAGGCCTAGAAGGACCCTAGGCTTCCTGGATCCTTGGTTCCAAGGAATGTTACGTTACCCCTTTATTCGACTCATGTGCTGCTGTTTGGCCATATCCTTAGGGGACAAAAAACAAGTCTTGCTCTTGTAATTTCCTTACTGTTTGTCTGTTGGGTACAAGACTGTGTATTTTATTTGTATCATTTAATGTAAGTCACACATTCCGCCCTAGTACCAGTGACTCAGCATTTGCATTTTACACTTTACAGGTTGGCAGTGATTCTTTGAAATAATTTACTTCTATCGTCTTGCTTCAGATCTTCAAGGAATAATCCATCTAGCAAAGCAGTTTATCCATTCTATATTTTCATTTCTATTTTGAGGCTCTTTAGCAGAACTAAATGATTTTTAATCAGATTTCTAGGCCCCTCCATCATAATTAGGTTGAGAATTATGAATTGTGCACCTCCCACCTCCTTGTGATAGGTAAGTGAATCAGAGATCATCATCACAGGATTTTCAGGGCCCTTCAGGATGGTTTATGACTTTTAAAGAAAAACCTCCAAATTTTTCACTAAATGTAGCTTAACACATTTCTAGGAAAACCTGTGATTTTTTTTCCCTTCTTTTTATCCTCTATCTGAAAAGGCTATTGCCTGTTAAACCCACCCTCCCCCCCCAACCCCAAATCACTTGGACTCTGAAAATTTTATGTAGCTATGTTTTGAGAAAAAGTTAATCAAAATTGAATCTCAAAAATATTTTGCTGAGTGAAATAAGTCATGCACAAAAGAGTACTTACTCTATGGTTCCATTTTTATGTCATTCTAGAACTAATCTGGGGTTGCTTCTGGGGGACAGAGATTAACTTGGCGGGATGGTTCAAATTAGAAACGTTCTAGATCTTGATAGAGGCGGTTATACACAGGTGCATGTGTTTGTCTAAACTGATTAAATTATACACTGAAGATCTATGCATTTCACTCCATGCAAATATACCTCAATAAAAAAATAAAATTAATTATGACTAACCTGTTGTTTTCATATGTCATTTTATAATTCGTTATTTATTTATTTATTTTTGGCTGTGTTGGGTCTTCGTTTCTGTGCGAGGGCTTTCTCCAGCTGCGGCAAGCGGGGGCCACTCTTCATCGCGGTGAGCGGGCCTCTCACTATCGCGACCTCTCTTGTTGCGGAGCACAGGCTCCAGACGCGCAGGCTCAGTAGTTGCGGCTCACGGGCCCAGCTGCTCCGCGGCATGTGGGATCTTCCCAGACCAGGGCTCGAACCCGTGTCCCCTGCATTGGCAGGCAGATTCCCAACCACTGCGCCACCAGGGAAGCCCCCATATGTCATTTTAGATGCACCTCTAATGATGACTAAAAGCTATGGAAAATTTGAGGCAATATAGTGCCTTTTCCTTATACCTTTTAAGCCACGGCTTAAAGGAAAAGATGTTACATCATGATGCCAGTTCCTCTAAGTCATTGGAGGTTTGGAAAAAAAATTTGTCTGTCAGCTCTGTTGGCTATGGTTCAAGTGGGTACCTGCTGTCTGTTAGCTTTAATAAGAAGCTGTTACTCATTCTAAAAATGTTCCCTTCTGCTGCCATTTGACTTATATGGAGGAATAATTTCTTGGCTAATTTTTTTGGGGGGTGCATGCTTCTGAAATACAAATCTACTTTTTCTAATGAATCATTATCGTGTACTACCGTAAAGGTTATTCACTGAAAGCTCAAGAAAAAAAGCAATGAAAACTAATTTTGATTGTTAATGGAAATGTATTTTTAGTCTTAAAGAGCTTCCCTCGGCAATGATTATAGTTATGCCTCTTGGGTGTTTTGGGACTTTTAAATTTACATCTAGTAGCTCTTTTTCATTTAGCAGTTAATCTTTTAACGGAGCTCTGCAAATTTGTTCTTCAGTCTAGTGTTAGGAAAGGATTGACAGAGAGATTTTATTTCTTTCCTATTCAGTTTTCGCCCCCTCTTCATGGTGCTTGCACGGGCCCAGGCTGCGCTCGTTCTTGTGTTAGGCTGCATCCTGGTGTGATTGTGGCTACGCGGGCAGCCGAGGCCGGCAGGGAAAGGCTGGAGATGAAGGCCTTGCTTTCCTGCAGCCAGTGGGCATCCGGGGCGTGGCTAGCTGCCTCTGCTCCATGCAGCACAGAATGGCCGCACAGCAAGTGAGCTCGTAGAATGTGTCTGCGGCAAGTGGGCAAAGCTCAACATTGTGACCCAAGGATTGGAAAACAGCCTATAAGGAGACTGGCTTGCAGCGGCCTGCCTCTGGCTTCAGACTCCAAAGCATCTGGAGGCATGTAGGGAGATTCAGAACAACAAGATGCAGAGCTTCTTAGCAACTCAGACAGCTTGCTGGTCGTGCTAATTCTCTGCTGACTTCAGAGAGAGGCAGGGACAGCTTAAAGAAGTGGGAAGGGGAGGAGTTCTGGCAGGAAGTTTGCTGAGGTTCTGCCCTCCTGTTAAAGAACGGAGTGGTGCCAATTAACCTGGTCAGCTGATGAGAGAAAGCTCAAGCCACCACTGAGAATCCTTCTCCTGGTGAAAACTGACCTCCCCCCGTGAAGCCAGGGAGCAGCCAGACATTTGGGTATTTGCAAAGCAGCGCTGAGCGTTAGGGAACAGTTGAAATTCATCCTGTGTACTGCAGCTCCCGAGAAAGAAAGCCAGCCTCGCGTGTCAATAGATCTAGATCTGTTTGAAGCTCACGTCATTAAATCTTCATCTTGACTGTTTGCTGGTGGTGTCAAGAGCTGCCCTGGAAGATGAATTTGAGGGGAGGATGCAAAAGGAACCATATTAAACTGCAGCTCTGATAAGTTTAGTTAAGAGGCAGGAGATGTGTCCTTGCCATGACATTCAGTGGCTGATATTTGTTTCCCTTTAAATCATATGCTGTACATCTGTGAGAATGATGGTTTAGGGCTGGTGACATTGCGTTTCCACCAAGGTTACTGCCTTCTGGACAGGCAGGCTCTCTTCTTTCTTTCTCTATCCCACAGCCTGTCAGTAAATATCCTCTTGTCTGAGGAAGTGAGATACAGATTTTAGAGCTGACACCAGAGCGTCTTCATTTCTGGAAGCAATGAGGTTCAAGCCATGTGTAGAGAAGGGTGGGGGTAGAGAGAAATTAAAGGGACTGTGGGAAGCAGTTTTCCTTATGAAACTGTCACATGAAGCCCAACAGCACCCAGTGGGGAGATACCAGCATTTTGAGAATTTCTCCCTGAAAACCTTGTTTTCATAAGCCAAGATATGGAAAATCTGGGTACTCAGGACTTTGGGTTCTATTTTCTCCTGCAATTCCCCTCTCTAGTTACCTTGTTTTCTCCTTACTGTAATTACAGATCTATGACTTACGACCGCAGTCAGCAAACTCCTTCTATAAAGGGCCAGATAGTAAATATTTTTGGCTTTGTAGGCCAATACAGTCTCTGTTGTAACTCTTCCACTCTGTCCTTGCAGCACAAAAGCAGCCATAGCCCACCCGTAAATGAGTGGGTGTGTCTGCGTTGTGGACACTGACATTTGAATTTTATATCACTTCCCATGTCGTGAAAGATTATCCCTCTTTTGATTTTTTCAACTATTTAAAAATATAAAAACCAGTCTTAGCTTGCAGGCTACACAAAAACAGTGGGCTCGATTTGGACCGTGGGTGTAGTTTGCTGACCTCTGACCTATGATTTTGCTCTGTCTTGTTACTTTCCTTTTGTCAGTGTGAAAAGATGGGGGCTGTCCCTTTTGGCTGGTTGATGTTGCCGACCTAAAGATTAAGTCCATAGCTGTATTCATCCAAGAGATGTGGTGGATATGGATGAAAACAAGGCTGGGCTCTGAGGCAGACAACCCACGTTCCCCCACCAATCCTCCCTTAATACTTATTAGCTGTGTGACCTCAGGTTGGTCACTTAACGTCTCTGAGCCCCAGTTTCCTTTTTCTTTTTTTTGGCCACACCGCATGGCATGTGGAGCTTCCCGGACCAGGGATCGAACCTGTGCCCCCTGCAGTGGAAGCGTAGAGTCTTACCCACTGAACCACCGGGGAAGTGCCTCCTTTTTCTTTTTATGGAACGGGGGTAACTGTACTTTCCTTGCCTATATTACATGACTATTCTATAGACCAAAGAGTTAAGAGAAATGGGAGGTCTTAGTAAACAATAAATCACTATATGAATGGACTTTGGGTTTGTTTTCACTGCTTCACCCACGTAGGTTCTTCTTGTTAACTATGTTTGTTGTTAATATTAAAAGGATTATACCTCCTGTATTTCAGCTGCGAAAACAGAACTAGAATTTGACTTGCAGAAGGAAGAAAACAAATATTCTTGTTTTTCCCCCCTTTCTTAGACTCTCATGTTGGCTGGGTTATATCTGAGCCTCTCTAACTTTTTAAACTGTTTCTCCCAGTTCATCAGATAGATGCTCAGCCTACGTGAAATGATCATGTGCAGTTTAAGCTGTCCCACTGCTCAGAAAGCCTCGCCCTCCTCACTGTCTGTTCAATCTTAGCGAACCTTCAAGGCTCACCTGAAGTGCTACCTCATCCAGGAAGTCCTTCTAGGTGTCTCTGACCCATGCAGTGCTGTCCTGTGTAAATGGCTTGACCCTGCCCCAGGACCACACCTCTAGACAGGTATCCTGTTTTCCAAAAGCTGTATAGCTTTTAAGAAAAAGGGTAAATGCAAAGGATGGAGATTGTTGGCCAACCCAGCAGGGTGTTTTTTCGGAGCAGGGTGAGTTCCACTGAAATCATTCACTACTACTGCACAGTGGGAGAGAGATTCAGATACGAAGTAAGAGGAAGGTCTCGGGAAGTTACTCTGGCAGGTGACATCACAGAACTTGCTGGAGAAACTTTTCAGCTCCTGGATTCCCTCTGTGTAGCCTGTTACACTTTCAAAGCATGTTAATGTCCACTAGCTCTTTTGATCCTTGCTACAAACCTTTGATGCACAGGGAACAAATTTCTAATTCCTATTTGACCCCGAGGAAGCTTAGGCCCAGAGAGGTTAATTTAACTGTCCTAGCACCATGCAGATGGTTAATAATGAAGTTGAGATCGGAACCTAGCACTAGTTACCATAACTTTACCCTACTCCCACCCATAAGCTGCTATAAGCCCGGGTCATGGTCTCTTGCTATGTGCGATATTCGGATTCTTGAGGCTGAGAATACATTTATATATGGCTATATTGAACTAGCTGTATTTGAGTATGTCTGTCTGTCTTATCTTTCCTTCCCAGAATACATTTGGGTGTGGTAGGTGTTTGAGGTCGAGAGTCCGTTATCACATATTTTCACCTTCTTCTCTTCTGGTCAGACCTACATAATGTAAATATGCATACTGGGAGTGGCTGCCTATTTATTCAGTCTGTGGTGGGGAGACCCAGTGCATCACTGATCAGCCTAAACACCTTTGGCAGCTGCTCGCTGCTCACCTAATGGAGTGTGACCCCTTCGGGTTGGCGTTCCTGGTCCTCCCTGATCTGGTTCCAACTGCTTTTCCTCCTCAGTTTGCATCTCAGAGAAAGCGTCCGCCTCTCCCTCGCTGGGCTTATCCTCCATCCTCATCTAGGACTTTGATCCATCGGTTTCCTCCACTTTCTCACGTGTCTTCTATTTTTCCTCTCCAAAGAGAATTTCCTCTTTACCTCTGTCACTATGCATATGTTTTCTCTACTCTTTAAGAAATTCTTGATCCTAACTCCCCCTCACACTGTTGTCTCCTCTTCTCTTGCCTCTTTGTTATTCAAAGTGTCTACCAGCATTTCTCACCTGTTGCTCAGGTGGTAACTAAGCTCTGATGTTCTAGGGTGGGCACACACTGTCACCTGAGAGCCAAATCTGGCCCATCACCTGTTTTGTTTGGGCTCATGAACTAAGTATAGTTCTTACATTTTTTTAAAGCTTGAAAAAAATGTAAAAATAGAACAATTATTGACACATGAAAAATATATTAAATCCAAATTTCAGTGTCTATGAATAAAGTTTTATTGTCACATAGCCACACTCCATCTTCTTGGTTATGGCTGCTTTGGTGCTATCGAGGCAGAGTTGAGTAGTTTCAAGAGACCGTGTGGCTCTTTATAGAGTAACTTTGCTGACCCCTGTCCTAAGGCATTGATGGTAACTTCTGTGTATTTAGAAAGGTATTAGTTATGTACCACCTGTGGAAGAATTGAGAAAATAGTCACAGAAAGCACATTCTCTGATTGATATGAGGAACCCCCATTGAAAAAGACTGACTCCCTCTCCCTTATTCCTTAGACCTGGGTCAACCAGACCCTGGAGCTAGCCTGATCTCTACGGGAACATGTCCTTGGAGCTTTCCTGTGATTCTCAGTCACCACATTCAGGGGGTGCTTCTGGGTCTTTATTATCCATCCTCTCTTGTACATTCCACCTTGTTGACCAGACTCTTATTCCTGAAATTCTCTGTTTTCTATATACTTTGACACTGTGATGTCTCCTCTTCTGTTTTATCATCTGTCTTCCCTTCCCATTCATTAAAGGTAGACATTTCTCTAGTTTCTAACCTTTACTTGTTTTTTTCTTTCTTATATAAACCTCTTAGCAAAACTGTGAGTTCAGCTACTGTCTCTATGCTGATAATTTCCAGTTCACTCTTTCCCAAACTGTAGTCTTGTATTTCCATTTTTTCTCCTGGGCATCATCTTCTCTCAGCAGCTCTTCTCATGTACATTTAACCTTCTGTTCGTGACACCATCTTATTCTCAGTCATGGAAGTTTAGAACCTCAGTTATCTATGATAACATCTCCTTAGCTCCAAACAGCTAATTAGTAGCTTAAATCCTTGGTGATGATTGCGGCATCCATCCCCTCCTCACCAGTCCCACCATCTTTATTCAGTTCCCCCCGTTATCTTTCTCTTGCCCAGCCTAGACAGTGACTGTTGTTCTTGGCTCTTTTCCTTCTCCCCTACCCTGCATGCAGGCTGCCGCCTGATTCCAGCAAACATTTTTGGGGACCCCGTCACATCCCCTTAGTACACCGCTGGTTTCAGTCACAACTGCATCGCACAGTTCCATGTGCGTTCAGACACCTGCTGACAGTGTCTCACCTCAAGTTACTCCATGAATCTTTCTGCTTTCTACCCCAGGACCTTCCCAGGAGCCATGCGAATCTGTGCATAAGCTGAGCTCAGCGTGGAAGTACAAGGAAGCCAGTGTCCACAGCAGGGGCAACCCTCAACCAATGGGGAACTGAAGCTAGTGGATAATTGCCCAGCCTCCTGTCCATCACACAGACAGTTGTGGGAGGGCTTCTCTGTGGTCCTTAGGTGTACTGGACCCCATTGCCAGGAGCAGCGACCTCGACAATGCACCCTGATAGTGGATTTTCCTCCTCTGTGCTTTCTTTCTCTCTCTCCTGCTTTCTGGGATCACCTACCAAATAAACTTCCTGTACCCATGTGCTCAAAACAGGCTCTGCTTTCAGGGGGATCCGAGCTAAGAGACAGAGCAGTCTTCTAGAAGCTGCTCCCCAGACATCTTCAGTGGCTTCACAGGCCTTCCCAATGTAGGACCGCTGTGTTCTGAAGTGCTAGGCTGTCAGTTTGGATACCAGCCTGTCTTCCCAGTGTTATCTTTCTTTATTTAACTTCACCCTTGGTTCCAGTCAAATTGAGTTCCTTGAGGCAAGAGGCTCTGTCTTGTTCATCTTTGTTTGCATTATTGTGCTCAGTATCCAGTGCATGAGGAAACTAAATGTAAATGTGTATTTTTAGTGAGTGAATGAATGAAAGGCTGTGTGCATCCTCACATTTCCATCCTTCGAGGCTCTTCTCCTTGCTGCTTGGTAGTGACCTTTCCCTCCACTAAATTTACAAAACCGTGTGTCTATACCCCTGTGTGATACTTTGTGCTCTCTACTTTGTTTTTATTTATTTACAAGTTTTCGCTGCTAAAATGCAAATTCCTTGAGGGAAGTGACCTTGCTTTATTTTTCTTTACATTTCCCCATACACGTTATGGGTAGATGGATAATCAATGCATGTTGGTTGAATGGGATAATATCTCCCTACTTTTCCAGGCATGCTGGCTCCTTTTGGATGGTTCTATTCTCAGTTTTCTAAATATGTCCCCTGTTTCCCCATGCCCATGAAGTGAGGCTATTTATTCCTTTCTTGCTTCTTAAACATGCTTCCTGCAGTGTTTACCTATGGAAATTCCATCCTTCAAAACTCAGCTTAAATCTCCTCTTTTTCATAAAGTCTTCCCCAGCCTGCCGCCTTCACTCCCCTCCCCCGCCCCCCACTTCTTGTATGTTATGCACTTGTATTATGCTGCTTAAAATAGCACAGTTTTATTTGGCTTTTCTCCCTTCCTTCTGGGAGATGGTAAGCACCTTCAGGGCAAGGCTGGTTCCTTCCTCACTGTGTCCAGTAGCTTGCTCAGTGCGCTGTCATCGATAAATATCTGTTGGAATGAATTAATTTGAATAGGTTAAATCATACCATCATACCTTTTCATTCACATCATCTTAACTGGTGCCCCCCGACCTGTCTTTGTGTGAATTTCTGGTAATGGAAGAAATATCAAGCAGAAGGAAAGATATATATCCAGAGCCAGTCAGCGTGATCTACTATGTTTGAACGTGAATATTGGGACATAACTTATAAGAATGCCATTTCAGTTATTTGTAAAATATTTAAGTAGTATAATCCAATTTACATTCTATCATTCCCAACAGCTTTAAAATTTACTTTCCACCAAAGTTAGCTCATTCACTTTAATTCAGTCTGGAAAAACAGTACAAATGAAAGCTTAATTTGTATTTAATCTCCCCTTTTGTTTCGACATTATTGCCTTCAAATCATTCCTTTTAGTGATCGAGATTTAACCCAGAGAGTAGAAAAAAGGCTTGATGAAATATGTGAGAAGAATACAACCCATAATGAAAAGTTTGGAGTAAATGTTTAAAAAATTCAACTGGCTTTGTTCTTTGGAGTTTCAATTCACAGCAGTGTCTTTGTTATAAACCCGAGGTATGAGGTATGTGGTTTACTGTGTCAGAATCATAGGACTGTGACCCTCAGGCATTTAAAACCAGGTGATTCATTTGGAGCAGATTACATTTATACCCTGTATATGAAGATTGGCAGGGAATACAAATGTGAGTCATTATTATTTAGTGTGTTGATCATGCTCGTATATTTCTAAGTGGCTTTATGATCATTTTGGTGAGTTTCTCTCTCAGCTCTGGCAGCCTTCCAGCTCATGTCATCAGCAGGGAGTAGCAGCAAGGAGAGGTGGCAGAATTGTGACTAACCATGACTTTTCTGTCCCCATGTAGCATCAGATCTGATGTGGGCATGGGAGGAGGGAAGTCCCCAGAAGGGGTCAAAAGACCAAGTGGTGCGCTTGGGGTCGGAACAAAACACCCCTTTGTCGTTCCTTTGTCATTTGGTGGAATTTATAGAAGTGTTAGAGAGACCCATCCACATCCTCTCCTGGGCCCTGTCCCTCATCCCCGCACCCACCACCTCCCTCTGACCCCCAGTATGCCTCCTGAGATTGAGCGGTGCTTCAGCGAAGAGGACATATGAATGAATTAATCTGATTAATAAGAAAGAACCAGTGAAGTAAAGAGGGAGGAAAGAAGGGGTTCAAGTTCAAGTATAGCCAAAAAGCCTTAGAGGAGATAATCACGTGTTCAGTTTAGAAAGATCTCAGAAGGATGGTTGTGATCTCATGGGCCCGGACTCTGAAAGGCAAAAAAGCTAAAGGGGAGTTCTACAGTTTCATCACAAACGTTCTCAGAGAAAAGGAAAAGGGCAAGGTATCTAGACACCTGAAAACTACATGAGATAAAAGTTTTAAAGTGGGGCAGAAGGTCACTGAAAAAATGAGTTATATTTACCAGTATGTTCTTCTCTGTTATGTCAGATGACCTCATAGCGACTCTGTGATTTTGGTCCACATGAAGTAGTGACCCTGCCTTACAGATGAGGAAATTGAGGCCCAAGAGTTTTAGGGACTTGTCTAAGGTCACGCTGTGAATAAGAGGTAGAGTTAAGTTTCAAAGAAACCCAGGTATTTTTGTCTCCATAATTTTATGCTCTTTCTGTAATACTATGCTGTAAGATGTTGGCAGAACTTTTAGTGGTACTGTCAGATGACCAAAACCACCCAGTGAGCTGAGAGTTATAAAGTATATAAAAATACATATTAATGACATAGGATAAATGATGGAAGGTTAGTTCCCCTGCTTCACGAATGGAAAGAAGCAGAGCTGCTCAACTCACATTTTTACCTTCATCTTTTCTATTAATTCAGCTCCCTGGACACAGGGCTGTCCGTGTGCTATACCTGTGTGTGCATGTGCAGGTAGGCAGGGAATATAACCTTGAGTATTTATCCAGTATCAGGTCTCCATCTGCCTAGAAGCTCTTGCGAGCTGGTATCAATTACTTGACCATCCACCAGCCCCAGTCTCATTGGACAATGGTGATGTGTGTATTGTAGCTGCCGGGATTCGCTTCACAGCTCATGTGTTTTCAGGGATGGAAGAGGGGCGGTTACCTGGAGGTTCAGATTCTTGACCGCCATCTCAGCCTTTCATTCTGCAAGGCCAGGACTGGTGGAACTCATTACCTGCTGGGCTCTGCATCCCCTTTCCTCCCTAAGGGATTTCCTAATCAGAAAATCAGTTTCCTTTCCTGCATCTCTTCCTGAAACATGGAGTCTTACATGGGGGGGGGGGGGAATGCATCACGCCTGGGCAGAGGAGGCATCCTCTTTCTTGCTGTGATTTCAGCATCTTCCAGAGCATGCCCCTGAATGAAAATGCTTTCCCCACCGGGGGTGACATAGTCCCTCAAATTCCCACCAATGGAATTACCCTCTTAAGGTAAAGTTCTATCTCCAGGCTGTTTTCTAGTTAGTGTGAGCACTCCTGGAGGGTGCGAACCACATCCTATTTGTACTTAAACTTCTTACGCCTAATGCAGTGCTGGGCTCACGCTAAGTGAGCATTAAGTTGAGTGGATAAATGCTTCCATGATATACATTACTTGGAGAGTATATATAATTAGACCTATTACCTGGGTTTAGATTAGTCCAAGAGGCAAAGTAGCTTAGAGGGTAATAGTATGGGTAAGTTTTGAATACTTGGAGATAGTATAAGGAGATACTGCATTACTCAGTAAAAAGTGAAACTTAGAACCTTCCACTGTTAGTGGGACTCTCTTGGAGGGGAGGAGCTGGTGACCCACCTGCCCTGGTTTTCCTGTGTTTGATGCCGCCACGCTGGTCCCTGACATAAGTTATTTTCTCACTCTATCCTGGCACAAATGAAACAGATGGGACGAATTTTCAGAGATAACAGAGGGATATCACGAGGGTACCAGGAGTTGAGTTAGTCTAGTTTACAGAGCCCAGGGTTCTGATTCTGCCCTGACCAGTTGCCTCCCAGGGCTCTGGGCATGGTCAGGTTTGTTCCAGTGCACCGGGACAGCCCTCTCTTGGTGGCTTTTGCTTCTGTATGGTGGATGCTTTCCTTAATTCACAGCTTGAGGAGCACCCGTGTAGACACTGGGCCTTCCAGATCCAGGCCAAGGGCAGTGCTGTTTCTCTCCCACTTACCTAGGTCAGTCCTCTTGGATATTGCTTCTCACTTGCAGACATACTTGTTCCCCAGGTGACTACTTATGGGGATAACCTTGCTGTGCAGGTGAATCCTTCATCCCCTGCCTGCAGAGGTGTGACCTTATTGCCAACCCTTCGCATTGTCCTAAGGCAATGGCAGCAGCCGTCTCATGACGTGGGTCATGCTGGGTGGCAGGTGGTCAGAGGAGGGCGTTGGCTTCTTCTCACAGGGTCAGCGAGTCCAGAGTGTAGGGACCACAGGGGTGAGGCACCAGGAAAGGGGACACCCACTTGGCTTCTGTAGAGTTTTGCTTCTGCTAGCCCCACTTGTGGATTCCTTTACTCTTAGAAACTCCCTCTTCCTGCCACTGGGTTCCCACCACACGATGATGGTAACCACACTTCAATTACCAGCCACCTCGGGCCCCAGGACCTGCGTCAGCAGCGTGGTATTCACGATGGTCGTTACCACCTCAGATTCTAAATAACACAGCTATGCTGATGGAAAATGCTGTTGGGGTCCCTATGGATGTCACTGCTTGTTGCTGCACTGACGTATACGAGCCTGTTTCCAACTGGATGTAAAGTCTGGGGGAGGAGACCCAGAGGAGGCAGAGAGGAATTGGAGCCTCTTATCCCTTTGTTGGTCATTTTCACATCAGGACATGGGTTTGGGTGCCTTGAGGTTGTTATGAGAAACCACTGGAGTTGGGAATTTTGTGGGGAAGGGTTTTATTTATCTTTTCCCTGTTTGGTGATTTTCGACTCTGAATGTACCTTTCCGTATCTATATGCCATGTTGATTTACTTTTTCCATTTCTTGGAATGATGCAAAATATCTGGGTTACCAAGAATATGGGACTGAATTTCTTTGTATTTCCTTTGTTGAGTATCAGAAAGTTACTTGAACAAACAACTTATTTGCCATTCATCCTTATAATTGCCTGTTTTGATTAGCTGCTTCTAAGAGAAATATAAAAATGTGATTCTTAAGAGAAATATAAAAATTCCATGAAGCTAGCAGTATTCCCTTAGATTGTGCAGTAGATATATTTAAGCCAATTAAAATTTTTTAAAAAAATCATTGCTGTTTGTCACTCTGATTCCTTTGTTTGCGTGTCATTGGTGTCCAATGAGTAGTACGCATTTCTTCCAGTCATTGTTAAAACCCAGTGTTTATACCAGCAGCTGTTACAAATCTGGGGCTATGGATTAATGTCAGCTTCTGAATGTAGAGTGCTTTAGTTAATTCCACCCAAGGACAGATGATATCATCTAGGAAGAAGGAATATATTAGAAACTGTCAGCCAGAAGGTAGTAAAAGGAGGTGATATGTTATAAGGAGTACTAAAAGGTCATTCAAAGAAGAGATATTGCTAATAACTCAATTAAAATTTTCACGCTGACATTTTACAAATTTCTGTGTAAGCCCTAAAACATTTTCAAAGCTAGCTAAATTCATATCCTAGATTGGAAATTCAGGGGTCAAATAGGATTCACACAATTCCTTTGTGAGATGAACAAACTGGGATAAACTCCTTTTCCAACAAGTCAGTGAAACTCCTTTGATATGCAGGTAAGAGAGAGGAGCTTTGCAAGCATTTCCTTTCATTGGGAATTTTGCCCTTTCTTCTAATAGGCTTCGGGGCAGGGCAACCAACTCTTTCCGGCCCTCAGCTTCCAGGAAACCAGTATTTGCCAGGTTGGTGCCTCATTGTAGTTATTTTCTGCGTTTTGCTGCCTGGAAAACCAAGGAATTCATATTCTTCTTGGGAGCCAAGAGGCACAACACAGAGTAGGTATGAAAGCTGTCGGCTGAACCTGCACTTGGAGCAGAAATGCTTCCAGACCCGGTGATTACATGTGGCCGCCATGGCGGAACAGTCAGGCTGCAGGACAGGAAAACACAGGAATGGCAAGGCTCACGAAAGGTCCCCTGATGCATCTGCCCGCCGTCCTGTTTGGAAGGGATGATCCCTTCTTAAAGATGTTTTTACCTGGAGTCCACCTGGCTTCTCTTGGTACCTTTTTCTAGGGTTGCATCACTTAATGGTCATTGATTTCTTCTTTCTGCCCAATGAGTGTGAGTTCAATTCTCTTGTTATTTTTTTTCCATAGTCTTGGAGGAGAACTGTTACATATGTATGTATATATGTATGCGTGAGTGTATACATTTATTCAGCAATTGCTTTAGCTGCCTCCTAGTGCTTGGTGCTAAGGGTTTGGTGGTCAGGAAAGGGAAACATGATTGCCTCCCTCATGGAGCTTACAGTCTCATGGAGGTGAGGGTCACTAAATAATCACACAAACACTGACACAGATGGGTGTCAGATCACAACTGGACTTGGGGCTGGGGGAAAGGACATGGTACTATGCTGGGAACTAATTTTGACTTAGGGAGCTTTGGAAAGACTTCCTGAAGAAGTGGTGTCTCTCTGGGTGCTGAAGGAGGTGGAGTTAGTTAGGAAAGAGGAGAGGGAAGAGCACTGCAGGCAGAGGCAACAGCAAGTACCAGGTTCTTGACTGGAGGGAGCTGGGTGATGGCGAGGCACTGGGAAGAGGCCGCTGCGGCTGGAGAGATGGTGAGAGAGACAGTGCTGGGCCTGAGGCAGGTGGGGAGGATTGGTCCATGGAGGGCCTTACAGTCTATGGGGAGGAACTTGACTTTTAAAAATGTTTAGTAATTATAATGACTAGGTTCATGCCAAGCCAAACCAAACTTCCTCTTCTCACAGTAACAATCCCAGTTCCTTTCCTTTTCAACTCTGGGGACCTGTATTGAAACTTGGAGCAGGGGATTTCAGACTGACTTCTTATCTTTGAGATTCCTTCTTTAAAGGTGGTTGGCATAGAACTGAGAACAGCAGCTAGAGGGCACCTAAAGTTTGCTATGGGCATCGCACGATGGGGTGTCTTAGAGTCAGACACTGTTGCCTGCTTGTCAGGAGAGAGAGACGTATGTCTTTGCTCTGTACTGTGTATGCAGGAGGCACTTAATAAACTCTTGCCGATGAATCAGAGGTGACATCCAGCTCTCAGGAATGCAAAACTAAATTTTATCTTTTCCAGCCATCTGAACGACGTTCACAAAGAGTGCCGGGGGAGGAGGGACGGGCACGGCTGCATCTGCTTCGTCGTCCTGCATGTGTGTTTGGGCCACCGGATGCCAATTCCACAGTGGCACGTTTGTCTTATTAAGTGTGAGCCAACCCTTTTCCCTCTTCTGGGGCCCTCCGGACGGTGGCCGTGGAAGACAGGGACGTGTGGTGAAAGCCCCGTTAACGTGGTCTGTATGGTGGCGTGTTGGGCGGTGGCCTTTGTCTGCACCCATCTTCGTGACCCGTGAATCCCACCGGAGACACTTTGAGGTCAGCTTCTCTACCTCGCACAGCAAAGGCAATTATCATTTCCTCTAGCTGCAGGGGTGAATGTTCAGTATCACATGATGGATTTTTGCTGGTAATCAGGACTTTCTGCCCGTTGGTCTTTGGGACATACTTTTGTGTTGACATTTACAAGGTATGTGTCAGGCAGAGCCAAGGTGCAGAGTGAGAAAGTGAAAGGGGGAGGGGGCGAGGGGGGAACCATTGTATTCAATTTAATGATGACAATTTCCCTGCATTTACAACTTCCAGAAGTAAGAGAAAATAGGTATGTCTTCTGCTTGCATGCATATTGAAGGAGATGACACGAGGAGATTCTGTTAGCGGGAATAGTGATATAGTACCTTAATGATTTCATTGCTTGCCAAATAAAAGAAAGATTCTTGCTGTGGTGCAGAGCCCTGTCCTCATCAGGCTATTCACTGTGAAGCATTTGTTGTGAAAGTGGAGGTCTAAGGAGGAATTCTGACCTTCCGTAAGCTGCTTTCGGGTTTTTATTTTTTTTTTCTTGGCTACGTTGACAGTCTGGTTCATCTCAGTTTACAGGACATGCATGAGCATTTGTAGATCTAATGTTGAAGCTCATTACTGGATTGAAAGAGCTCTTGGGTTTGGGCAGGTAGGTGTTGAATCAATGGAAACTTTCATAGTAGAGTTCAGTGAAAGCTCTCCTCTACTGTTAACACCGGTGATTGGAAGGGCAGGTGACTGTGTGTGTCTGTGTGTGGGGTGGATGTTAGCATGTGAACTGTAGATAATTTGAGCAAATCCCCAGTTACGCATGGAAGGTTTAAGCTGAGGTGGGATCCTTGGGTCTAGGTAGGATCCCAAAGGCCATTTTCTCAGGGCTGCTGGAGGCTGGACAATGTGAATTGTAGACAAGGAGGAGTTCAAGGTCTTAGTGGGAGAACAGCACCAGGTGATGAGTCCTGTGATCCAGGCAAGGCAGATGGAGAAGCAGAAGAAGGTCGGAAGCTGGACTTAGGGCTAGCTTGGATGAGATCATGGATAAGTGTGTGGCTAGACCAAAAGCTAGGAGCGTTGGAAGCTTCTGGATTTCATTATGATATGAACCTGACTGTCTCTGTTTAAAGGAGTGAGGCGCAGGTCCTGATTGTAATGGCACGATTGTCACCTACATATCCCGTGCAGTCTGCTTTTTTCTAGTAGGCTACCTAGATTTCCAAAGTAGCGTTAGGCTACCTAGTGTTCCAAAGTCTGTGTTTCCACAGTAGAGCTTAAGAGCTGAAGGGGCCTTTAAGATCATGGAAGTCATGAGGCCAGAAGACCTGGAGAGGACAGCTGGCCTGCCCAAGGCCTCTTAGGGCATCACCAAACTTCCTCACCCTGCTTCCATGTACTTAATTGAAGCAGCCCTGCAGAAATTGGGTTGTTGGCACACCTGACAGGCTCCCTTCCCAAATGTGCTGCCAACTCTGGAGCTGGACCTTATCACCCCACTTCGGACATGATCCTCTCAGGGCTTATTTTTACCTACTAGTTGTGTGACTTTGGACAAGTGACTTCACCTTTCCAGGTCCCAGCTTTTTCATCAGTACAATGTTAGAAGGTCTCTGTGGACCCTTTCAGCTTGAGCATACTGTGTTCTGTAACTATTGCAGGGTATTCAAGCAGGCTGAGTTAGAAGCTCTTGGTGCATTATCCACGTGTTTTAGAGGCAGCCTCAAAGAACCTATGGAGATAGAAATAATGCTGATGTTTGGGTTCTTCACCCACTGGAAAGATCCCGTGGAAGAGTCCTCTAAGCTGTAAGCTCCTTGAGGACAGTGGCCACATCTCGTTCTTTTTAATACCTCCAGAGGCATCAGATTGTCTGGTGAATATCTGATGTTTAATAAACTGGGACTGAGTATGGGGAAGTGATGCCGAATTTTGGATAAGACGTACTGTTTCCACACTTTAAGGAATGCAAATACACACCGTATAAGTACATGTGCGTAGGACACACCTCTTCTAAAGAAACTCACCAACTATTATACATTGGAGCAGTGACCAAATCTGTCTTATTCACCACTGGTTCCCAAGTGCGTTCGTGTACCAGGAACATAGAAGCTGTCAGGAAATGTTTGTTGAATAGATGCATAAATAAAAAACTGAGACATAGAAGATGGGTAGTTGGACTTTCTAAGGTTAACTGGGAAGTAAGGAGAGAATATAGACCTGGAAAAAGAAAATAAGAAACTTGGCGGTAGCGTGTTGGATTTTGTTTTCCTTCCAGCTGTGAGCTGGAGCTCAAATCTCTTCTGCATATGAGATAGTGACAACCAGGGGACTCTGTCTACTTGTTGATGGCTGGTCTGCAAATGGCTACCAGTCCGTGAGAAGATAGTACAGAAACGAACAGAAGCACTTAGAGACTTTGGGTGTCATTTGACACCCAAGCGTGTGATCACTGGATTTGTCTTGTTAAACTGTGCGTAGACCAGTTCGGGTGTTGTCACACTTGCATAGTGAGTCACACACAGTGTATGCTGCACTCTGGTCACGCGCAGTTGGACCACGGACTGGCCCAGGACACACTAGGGAGACAAGGTCCTTTACCACATCACTGGAGAGAAGCCAGGTGAATTATCTGGTTGTGTTGTCCAATAGTTGTAATTATATTAAAATATTAATGATATTGTTGGTCATATAAAGCTGTTTCTGACCTACTACAATCACATATCATTTGTGTTGTTGATTTGAGAAGGACTGAATGAGCCACACTCCCTCAGTCAACCAGGTTGAGTTATAACCTGTGCAGCAGTATTTTGCTCTATTTAAAACTAGCTGGCTTTGCATGGCTATTTAACTTGCTCCTTTGGCCTCAATATTATCCTGTAATCAAATGAGCTAATTAAGCTGTTTTCTAACCACTGATCAGAGAGTATGAAAGCTTGAAGGTGACTCTGGCCATCCTCTGATTCAACTCACTTATTTTTCAGAGACAACTGAGGCTCAGAGAGGGTTAAATTATATGTCCTGGTCATACAGTTATTTAGCAAAACGAATTGGGACTAAAACTTTAGGGTCCTTCACTACTAGGTCATTGTGCTTTTCCAATTTACCTTAAAGTTCAGTAAAATCCTTTGGGATTTTGCAGTATCCAAGGTATATGTCTGTTGTAGTAACTTAATGCACCCCTATTTGATAGAGGTCCTAGAATGGACAGATTCTGTTCACCAAATAATTAGATGGTCTACCTTTAAGAAAACTCGGTATTTGAAATTATGAACAAGGGAGACAGAAGAGGTGATTTATATATAAATACTCACATATAATATATACATATGTTACATTGGAATATTATATTTATACATGTAATATTTATATTTGTAAGTATATAAATATTAGCAAAATAATATGTGTGTATTTATGAAATCTTACAACAATACTCACTCTTGAGTAGAAGGGTGTTGACTACCATTCATCATAGTTCAGTCCCAAAATGAGGATAAAACTTCGCATAAAAGTATGTGTTAATGGAAAAGTAGGATGCAATTTAGAACATACTGATTCAGTCACATGTTCAGAAATGTATTTATTGGAGAAAATGAGATGTCTTTTTACTGGTGAATTAACATAGGGGTTAGTGATGGAGGCTTGGGTAGGAGAGTTCATTGCCCCACAAATGTCATCCCTAAGTTAGCAGGTTTCAGTGTGGTCTAACTCAGGTGCTGGCAAACTATGACCCATAGACCAAATCCTGTAGCTACCTGTTTTTATAAAGTTTTATTGGCACACAGCCACGCCCATTCATTTACTATCATCTGTGGCTACTTTAATGCCATAATTTCAGATTTGAGTAGTTGTGACATAAGCGTTATGGTCTGCAAAGTCTAAAATATTTACTATCTGGCCCTTTACTCTCCAAGTTCTGGTCTAGATGCATATATGTTTTATAATTCTGATTCTACTACCGTCAGGCAAGGGGTCTTTATTTGGAATCCCACCTAGGTGAGTTCTGATAAGGAAGGAAAGAAATGAACTTTAATCATCTTGTTCAGAAGTCTGTTTTAAAACCCTGTCACCAGCTGCCAGTTTTTCGTCTACATGTGACCTTTTGGTGATCCTGGGAAAATGAAATTAACCACCTCAGGAACAAACATTCAGTCTTTTTATTTTTTCCACTTTCTTGGGAGAGTAATAAATATAGTCAGTGACTCTGGATTCTATTACTATGTAAGAGCTCTTTAAAAACATCTAATCATCTGCTTAATGGCCAGTAATACGTTTCTAATGGTCACTCTCGATAAGACACTTTCAGTTCACTACTGTATAATAGTCATCCAGCAGCCAAGAGGCTCCAAAAGTAATAGGATTCATAGGCCAGTCTCCAGCTCTGTTCCGGTGGCCTGGAGATAGTTCTAAAGAGAAAAATGGAGGCCTCCTGTGAGTTATATGTGCAAACTCTATCCAATGAGTGCACGGTCTGTCCACAAGTAGTTTCGACTAATACAAACTTAGAACTTTGATTTTTTGGCATTTACACATCTAGGTATAGTTGCAGCTGGACGTCGACTTAATATCTGTCCTTTCATTTCAGATGACATACACTGAATTATTGTCACAAAGAATCCTGCATCCCTGGTCTGGGCCCAGCAGCTGGTGACAGCTTGGCAAATTATGAGTTTCCTAGCTTAGAACAGACTAAATTGCAGACAAAACAAGCCATTAGCTGAGTAAATACTGTATTTCTGTTTGGCTTCTGTAAAAAGAAGGAGATTAGCATGAGGGTTTAGTGTTCATAATTATTAGTAGGAGGCAAATAGTAGGCTCAGGCTGACTGGAGATTGTTTCATATATCCAATTAACACCCACTTGATAATTCTTAATTACTGCTGCTTCATGACAGAGGAGTAAAGATGTCATACTTCAAATGTACAAATAACAACTGGGTCATCAATAGACACATATTTGTATTGTCAGATCCTGCTCATTTTGGGGTGGCTATTTAATATCTCAGAGGGATGGAAAATAGAATATCCACTTGTCAAGATCCTGGTAAATATTAAGGGGAACTTAGCAAGATGCTGAAAAATAGATATTAGGATAAAAATGTGTTTTTCTGCCATCTGGTTTAGAAATATTTTCTTTGAAAACACGTCACTACCCATTTGTTTGAGAATTCCTTTTCATTTGTCCACTCTAACTGTGGCACAGAAAGTTAGGCTGTAGCATAAAGATCAATGATTATAAAGGGAAGTACCTGAATGCAAACTTTCTAAGAATGAGTGAGTCATACATGTGTCAAATGATATGAAACGGCAATCCCCACTCCAAGGAGGTTTATGGAAGTTTGAGAAGCTGAGACAGAATCAGCCTCTGTCCAAGAAATTTAACGACTAGCTTGGTAAAGAATATGAAATACTAGCAAGTGATGTAATCTCAGAAGCATGTACAAGGGGTAAACACAATGAGCCAGGTTTTCTTAGGTTTGAACCTGAAATGAAGACCACCATTAGGAACAGTAGTAGTCATCTTTCCTGTCTCAAGCTTTTAGGGAGAAAATGAATAGATTCTTCCCCTTCAGTTATTTTCTTGGGTTGGAGGAGTTGCCATTACAGCATACACGGGAGGAATTCTTTGATTTTCTGAGTAGAGGGTATTACAATATTGAGTTGCCTCTCCTTGGTTGCTTGTGGTGTCCATGATCTTGGACTGGAAACACTTGGGTTGTTATAATTTCTCCTGGATCATATTTAGGTGTTCAGTCGTTCTTAGGTAAAGAGGGAAGGAACTTGGCAGCAGCAAAGAATGGTGAGGTTTGGTGGTCGTGCCAGGGCATTCTTAGAACTGGCAATTGCTTGAAGATCAGAGCTGAATGTGCAGTGGCAGCAGGTTGGTACCAGACAAATCCCCTGTCAGCTCTGGAGGGCAATCAGCAGTTAGTTACCTGAGCTCGTGCACAGCCTCAAACCGGACACATGAGTGGGTATGGAATGGGCCAAGCCCTCCCCAGCTGGGGAGACAAGACCTTTCTATCACATGGTTGTGTTTAATTAATTGCTGAATTGCATGTTTCAAACTAGGGGCTGTAGAGGTTCAGTGAAGAGGGCTGGGTTAAGGAGGGAAGACCAAGACTTCAGAACTGAGACCTGAAGGGCAAATAGTCTTTAGCTACTTGGGGAATGTTCTAGCTCTTGGTGGTTCAAAGACTGGTGGGAGAAAATCCTGTTCCAGGTGAGCAGAAACATGACCCCTCTGTCCTTTGATGCAGACTGGCCCAGCTCCATGCTCAGGTACAGGGACCAGTGACCTTAGTACATCTCATGGTGAGGAAACATGGGGCTGAATCCTCGGATGGAAGGCCATCTCAAGGAGAGGGCCCCAAGGAGATAGAGTTAATGAAGATTCCCTGGAATCTATTTCCATTATGAGGGAAGAGACATTAAGCAATCTGTTAAAGTCAAAAATTCATAAGTATATTTAAAGATTTAAGGCTAAAATGGAATATCTTAGGCAGTCATTTGAAGTCTATATATATATTTAAAAGGCACACAAAACATTTAAAAATGACCTCGGGAATAGTGTACCCTCCACTGAATAATAAAGGGGTAATATCGGAGAATGGAGTGGTGTCAGGGTGTAATCGATTCCAACTTGACAAATGATGGTTGGGGCCATCTTTGCTGGTGATATGAGAATCCAATGCCAGTGTCCCCTTAGTGGACAGAAGGGGTTGTTTGGCAGGTTGTGTGAGAGCCATGAAGTAGTTGAGATCTTGGTAGTCTTGTTTTCTATGTGTGCTTTGTGCATGTGTGTGTGTGTGTGTGGTGGTGAGGGGGTCTGCACGATGCTTCACAGGATTCGACAAGATTGACGTAGTGCACACAGGTAGGAGGTTGGGAGTGCCAGCTGGTTGTTGAGCTTGTGTATTATAGTTTAGAACTTGGCCCAACTGAGAAAACCACCAGCAAGCTGTTGAAAGGTTCCTAGCCTTCCCCACGTGGGGAAACAAAAATGGATTCACTTTAGATACTGCTGAGGTGTGCGTATTAGGTCTTTGCTACTAAGAGTGTGGTCCATAGACCATCAGCATCTCCTGGGAGCTTTTTAGAAATGCAGATGCTTGGTCCCCACCCCAGATCCCCTGAAGCGGAATCAGCACTTTAACAAGATCCCCAGGTGGTTTGTAAGCCCACTGAGTCTGGGAAGCACTGCTTCAGACTTCACTGCTCATTTCTGGACCATGTTTGGCTCCAGTTCTGCCTTTGGTTAACTAACCAGGAATCGGTGTGTCAGTCCATCCTTCTGAGTCTGTTTCTTTTTCTCCAACCTGGGGATATTTATGCCTCCTCCACCTACCACCCAAAACCTTTAGGATGATGAAAGGAGATAATGCAAGTGAAAGCGCTTTGTAATGGTAAAGCTCTGCCCCAGTGCTTGGCAACAATAGCTGCCCTTTAATCATCTAAGGGGCTTGAAACAAAATGCTGGTGCCTAGGTTCCAACCACTCCTGCTTTCACTGGTCTTGGGTGGGCCAGCCATTGGTACTTTAAATAAACTCCTCTTTTGATTCCAATGGGCACAGCCAGGGTTTAGCTGTTACTATTTTGATCTTAATTGTTACTGTTCTCTCAGCTTCTGTTCCAGAACCTTGAGAAGGGCTGGAGTGGGTGGCAGGGTGAAGGGTCGCTTCCTGCCGATCGATCGCGCTCCTCTGTGGATGTGGACCAGCATGTCCTGTTTCTCCAGAAATGCCACCGCTGGGAGCATTTTACTTGCGTGTTTGACTTGTCGTCCTTAAGTCTTGTGAGTGTCTGTTCATATCTGCGTGCAGGTTGGACACTGTGAACGTTTGAAAGGCGAGGCCTGCCCTTCTCTTCCTGTCTGGTGCAGCCAGCATCTCACCCAAGCAGGGAGGATGCATGTGAAGCGAGATCGTGGGGCTGAGGAGCAGGAGGCCTGGGTTAGATGTGAACACCTTCTTATTGGTCTTACCCGTCTGCATTTCCTGGATCACGGAGTTTGTAGTGTGAAAGTACTTTAACTATAAAATGCTATAAAAGTTAATTTTGAGCGGTAGAATCATGTAATGAAAGAATACTGACTTTGATGTCACGAGTTGACCCCAAATGGAGGCCTCTTAACGTAAGAGTAATTAACATTTGGCACATGCTAACCATATACCTGTAAATTTATACCTTCAACAAATATTCCCCTCGTGTCTATTACGTTCTACCTGTTGGGAAGCAGCGGCGACCAAAACAGAAGGAAAAAAAAAAACTCAGACGTCACGCCTGTTGTCGTGGAGATGACATGGTCCTGTGTGGTGTGTGGGGAGAGGTGCAGTAAACACTCAGGTCTACTTCAGGAAGTAGTAAATAGTATGGAGACAAATAGAGCATGGGGGGAGTGAGAGAGAATGAGGAGGAGGGGAATGCGATCTGTATGGGGAGATCCGGCACAGCCTCTCTGATGAGCGGGGTTACTGCAGAGATCCGAAGGACATGAGGGGCTGAGCGATCTGGGCGTCTCTGGAGGTAACAGCACATGCGGAGGAGGCTGGAGACAGGGGCGTGCTTGGCACCTGCCATTCAGCAAGGAGGCCCCGGGGAGAGGCAGGTAAGTGAGGGGAGCGCCACAGCCCATGAGGTCAGGAGCTGTTTCAGAGGCTGGGTCATGTAGGGGCCTTTTAGACTCTGGTCGGTCAGAGTTTTGGGTTTTATTCTGTATTAGAAGGGAAGCTATTAAAGGCTTTGAACATAATTTGACGAGTTTAAGTCAAATTGGTCACTGGAGTGGTGGTGTTTAGGGAAACCAGCAGGGAAGATAAAGTGGAAACAGGGACCGTCATGACAGTTCAGGTTGATGTGGATTAGGGTGGTTGCCCTGAGGGTGGTGAGGCCTGGTCACATTCTGGATGTTTTGAAGGAAAAGTTGAAAGGATTTGCTGGTTAGAAATGCCATGTGAGAGTCAGACAGGGACAACGGGAGGAACGGAGGTGCCATTTGTTGTCACGAGGCAGTGGGCTTGGGCTAATCACTAGTTAGGTTTTGGACGTGTTAAATTTGAGATGCCTGTTAGCCGTCCACGTGGAGGGGTCAAGAAGGTAACTGAATTGGGAGGGCTTCCTGGGGAGGGGTCAGGCCTGGGGACAGAACTTTGGGAGTTTATATCAGTAGGTAGGTGATACTTGAAGTCACAGTGTGGATGAGATCACTCTATTCTGCACCAGACACACGGAAGGAATTAGTGTGACGGTGGAGATCAATGGGTTTTGGCGATCTGTGGGTTTTAGTGATCATGGTGTTATTACTGGAACTTAATCTGCTCTAATGTTCTCTGATTCCATACAGTGTACTCACTCATTATCTTCTCTAAATTTGAATGCATTTTCATTTCCATCAGTGGCAGCAAAGGGAAGAAAATATGTTATCGATTGAACTCATGGGCTTCTGTCTGTCTGTACCAATTCCAGTGCACACTAGGGGAACTCTTCCTCCATGCTCGCCCCAATGAGCTTGTCACCTTGAGCTGGCTCAGCCCCGAGAGCTGTGGTTTGTCGCAGGGGAGGGTGGGCGGGTCGCTAATCTTGGCTTACTCTCCAGGACTTCATCACAAAGCAGGATAGATGAGATATTCCAACTCATTACTTACAGGTGTTCTTTAAGGGAGCGCTTAGGAAGTTTTACTCAATTTAACTTAAGACATAAGTGATGCCATTCCCAATTCAGGGCAATGGCTTAGAACCTGGCTCAATGTCCTTTTTACTAAGTAATTATCCAGATTTCCTTACTAAATGTTATTTTATGTATTATGTTTAATAGACTCTTTCTTTTGGCTATGGAAGGACGGTAATAGCAGCCGATAATGGATCACATACTCATCTTAGAGTTCTGCCTCTGGCACCTGTGGCCAGCCTGGAGGGAAGCTTTCGGTCAGGGCTTAGACCGCTCCCATGGCCCCACTCACTGGTCCTGGGGTGGTTTGCTTCTCAGGGGCCTAAGGGGCCACAGATCACTTCTTAACCTTTAAAGCCTGGATCATCTTTAAAGATTCAAGGAAGCCTAAGGAGCACAGCTGGCCAGACTTCTCTTTGGCTTCAGTTCAGAGCCCCCCTTCGGAGAGCTGTGAGTGATAGAGACCTGAAACCCTAGCCAGGAGGAACCGAGCGGCACAGACCATTGGATGATGGTTAGACATCATAGATGCCTGACACAAATTAAGAACCACTGCCATTACCACTCAAGGTAGCCAGTTCTTTTCAGTATCTTGATCGCTGGTTCTCAGGAAGGGTTCACTGGATTGAACTCATGTGGTAGGAACTATGTTACTGATGTCGTTTGTATAGTACGTATGTTGGGCAGCGTGTACATTGACTTCTTAGTGATGACCTAGTTATGCAAATAGTCTTCCAGTAACTAGTGAGCACCTACGTTTTGCTGGTTGTGTCCCCAGATAGTTATTGAATGCTCAGTTTGTGCTGGGCATCGCTGAGACGATACCAAAATATGTGTCACTCATCTCTGTCTGCCATGGAATTATGTTCTCTGGAGAATCAGGACTAAAACCCACATCACAAATATATATGACTACCTCGGGGTGGGGTGCAACATTGGTCCAGGTATTTATAAACATGTTAGGCTTATTTCCTGCCCTCAGAGAGTTCCTGGTCTAGTTGGGAAGGCAGGATACCCCACATGAAATGCCAAACTACAAAATAATGCTGAGTGTTAGTTGGAAAGCAGGAGAAGTGACAGAGCTTCCAGGCACCATGAGGATTTGTGAACCTTTTGGCTACATATCAGAATCACCTGGGCAGCTTTGAAAATGAGGATGCCTGGGCCCCGGCCCAGACCCACTGGGCATCTGTGTGTTTTAAAATTTCCCTGACTTTTATTGTGATGCATAATGAGGCATGAGAACCACTGCTCTGGAAGGACAGGTAGAATTCGGGTGTATTGATAGAGGTGGGAGTTACAGCCTGGCATGAGAAGGATGCAGGATGGGTGCAGCAAGACTCCTTGGTGCAATGATTGTTGTCCCCTGCCCTGGATGGGTTGGTGAGTGGGCCTTGTTTGGAGGAAGAATGGAAATCCAGTGGGCAAGGAGAAGCTTTCAGAAGAATTTGAAGTCCTGGAGAGGTGGTTGGATTTTATCCTGAAAGCTACAGAGGAAATCCTGTGGTCACCACCATACTTTATGTGACATCACTTTCAAATAGTATTTGGACTTTTTTCACTAATAACGGGGAGCTTTTGAGCCAGTGAGAAACTTGAGGAATGTGTTTTAAGCTGAACTGTCAGGTGATGTGTGGATTCAGGGAAGCAGAGATGAGCTACGACCCGGGCTGTTTCCCAACACACCACTATCCACCAAAACAAACACTGATTGAGCCGTCACTGTGTGCCAGTTGCTGTCTTAAGTCCTTTACATATATCATGTTGTTTAATCTTCAGAAACTATGAACTAGGTACTCATAGTATGCCCATTTTACAGATGTGGAAACTGAGGTACAGATAAGTAACTTGCCCATGGTCACGTAGCTAGCTAGTATCAGAGCCTGGATTCAAGCCGAACTGCTTGATTACACTCTGCTATAGGCTCTTATAACTCCTAAGACTTTGGCAGTGATACTGGAAATGGGAAACTGAGATATGTGATCTAAAGAGTGAACTTCGAGTGTTGCATGGTGTTGAATAGCCCAAGCATGCTTAGGAAAATCCCCACTGGGGATTTGCACAAAGGAATGGAGCAGGATTTAGAATGGCACATGGAGGATGGCAGAGAGCCTTGCTGAAATAGTGGGTCTGTGTTCAGAACACGCGAGAGAAGAGAGAATAGGAAATTGCTAGCATCGTAGCACTACATGCACTTTGCTGAAAAAAAAAAAACCAGAGACTGAGAAGTGAGTATTGTAAAATGGGTAGAGGACTGGGTTTTGAGTCAGACAGATGTGGTATGAGTTCCAGTCTTCTCGTTAACAACTTTGTGAGCTTGGGCAGTTCACATAACCGCTGCATCTGTAGTCTCATCTGTATATTGAGGATGATAAAAGCATCACTCTCATCAGAATGCTGCAGAGATTGAGCTAACGGATATAAAGCATGTGTGAAGTACATAATACGTATTCCACCAATTCCAGCCATTATTACCATTACAATTCTCATTCTTATAATAATTCATAGGCATTGGAAGGAAATAAAGATAGCACTATTTGGAATGAATACTTAGGTATTAATGGATACACACTCAGGAGCTGCTAGGGTTCCAATTCTGGTTCCATCACCTGTTAGCTGTATGATGTGGGGTAATTTATTTAACCTATTTATCAGTTTCTCCATCTGAAAATAAGGAAAACAGTCTCAACTACCTTGTGGGTTTAGGATAATCATTATGTAAATTAATATGTGTAACATACTTAGAATAGTGCTTAGTGCACTCAGCTGTTTACTGATGATTTTTTTCCTTTTAATTGTGATTTCCCCCTCTTCACCGTCTGTTGCCTCTGAAACAGACCTTCTTGTTATCCCTGGCATGTATTAGGGACCAGTGGGCCCGTAGTGTCCTCCTGGCTGACTCCTATATAAGTGTTGAGAACGTGCCCCCATCATAGATTCTTCATTGAGCAAAGTGACCGTGACTTCTTGGATGTTATATGAGGGTGATGATTGCATATAAAGGGCTGAGCCCATGGTTACAGGAATCAGGCTGGGCTGCAAGTTTCTGAAATCAGTCTTCTCACTGAATATTTATCCAGCCCTCTTCTCCCTTGTGGGCACCTGCATTGTGGCATGGACCCTGCTACCCAAGGAGAAAACTGATAATTCTGGGAGCATGAAGTGTGTGCATGCCTGCACTTGTGTGTGTGTGTGTGTGTGTGTGTGTGTGTGTGTGAGAGAGAGAGAGAGGGAGAGAGGGAGAGGGAGAGAGAGAGGGAGAGAGATTGAGAATATTTGTAGCCTAAAGGTAGTTCTTATGGTGCTTTGCTTTGTTTCATTTTTTGGGGGGTTTTAAAGTTGAATAAAAGGCACTTAGTCCAAAACTTTAAAAAATTGCTACCGGGCAAAGTAATTTTGTGTCAGGCTTCTGTTCAGGGCAGATTTACACTGGTTATAAATCTCTGAAATTAAGGTCTTACCGTAGAAAAGCTGAAATGTATTCAACATTAGCAGATACCCAGCCTTGCTCTGAACCAGGGGCCGTTCTCCCCCATGTATAATAAGAATATCTAGCTATGTGTTTGGGGTAGTAATGAGTTTAAATATGCCTCTTGGAATGGGTAATGGCTCTCCAATGAGTAGCAGGATTCTCTATCAACAATTCTTTCCCTAGAACCAAAGGTTAAGTTGAAGAGTTTGATTTAACGACAGATTTAATTAGGCCTTTAACATTACAGGGTTCTTTCCTTTCGTTTTCTAATCAAGATCATGGTCTAGGGTCAACACCCTCGCATAAGTGGGGGAACATACGCTTCTGTACGCTGTTCTGACACTGTTCTTCTGATGTTTGGAAAGGGTTGGGGTAAGACTGTGGGTGATTAGAAATTTCTGAGTTGACAAAAAGCCTGGAAAATGCCTCCTAGTCCTAAAGTATTTCTTCCTCACCTTCGCCAAACCTTAGATTTATGATATCCTTGAGCTGTCAGGAACTTCAGGGATCATCTGGTCAGTCCTTTCACTTTACAGCTTGGGAAACTGAGGCTAAAGTGATGGAGACATTTATCAGTAGTTGCCTAGATCAGTTGGGGCAGGATAACGGATCTTCTAAGGTCAGCCCATCTCCTTCTTCCGATCAGAACGGTCTGTCCGCACACATTCATATTCAGGGAAAAGCAAAACCTCTTCTTGGCTTATGGAATTTATGGACCAGTTTGCTAGAGCACTTCTTCCTACTACTTTTCAAGGCAAATGTATCCCCATTTGGTCTCGTCTGTTGGATACCGGTAAAGACTCTTCGTTGCAAACAAAAGAAATTGCCTCTTGCTCTCTTAATCACCTCCCCACTCCAAAAAAGAAAAATCAAACAAACAAGAGAACACCAGAAAAGGGCATCCGTTACACACAGGGTTCTCAGAATAGACTGTGGGCTGGAGGACCTGGTGAAGGGAAGGAGCACGTATCACGGGAGGTTCAGAAGTTGCAAAAATCATTATGGAGGTCAGAACCCGAGCCTCCAGTGCTTGAGATCGCTCTGTTGCAAATGAGTGGTCATCACTCTTTGTCTTTGTCTCATTTGTTCCTGATTCTGAGTCCAGGTGGGAGATGTCCAAAGACTGAGCCAAGGGACTTGCCCATGCTTTGACTGTTGGGGAGGCAGGGAGAGGGGAGGTACGGACTCACGGGCTTCTACTGGGACTTGGGATGGCCACTGCCCACTCCAAGACCTCACACAATGGGGAATTCCCCAAAACAAGAAAAAAAAGTCATTTCATGTTTTGGATAGTCTGAAACTTAAGAAATGTCCAAGGTAAAAGGCTTCATGGGTCCCTCTGAAACCTGACCATGCTTTATAAATCCGCTTCTATGGGAAAATATATCCCAAGTTACAGAATAATTCATCGATAACTTGAGGGTGCAATTTACTTCTGGGCTTGGCCTGCTCACACATCTTAAATAGGGGTGTGCTGGTCTAGAGCATTCATCTTGAAGTACAGCTATTGTGGCAGGATTTGGGGACAGTGTAGGAGATCAGATGTGAAAATACTTTTGGAAACATTGACTTAGGAAATGCTAAAATCATTTATCTATGCATCTTTCCACATAGGAAATACTTATGAGGACAAACTATATGCCTGGCGGTGTGCTGGGCATTTGTTACACAGAGGTGGACAGAAGGGCCGTGTTGTGCCCTCCTGCCACTTGGGCTTAAGTCTGGTTCAGATGCAGTGTGCTTTGACTTCACACTTGTAGTAAAAGATTCAAGTGCAAAGAATATTGAAGGAGATCACATCTTTGGTTGTAGATGAATAATTCAAGAGCTCTAACCCTCTCCAACAAATTGGTGCTCACTTTTCCAGTAGAGATGCTTCTTCCAAACTTGGTCCAGAATCTTCAGCAAACATTTCTTATCCGACCTGGTGCATGGGCAGGTGTAGTCATGAAGAAGTGTATAATCCAGTAGAGAAAGCAGATGTTGAAACGAACCATTTCTGTGTTGTATGTTGAGTTCTGGGACAAGGGTATGCTTAGCATGGTATGCAAAGGCAAAGACTAAAATGGTTCAGATGAGCTGGTGTTAGGAAGGTTTTCCTGTAGCTTGTCTTACTCCTGGTGCTGCGGTGTAAACCCATCTTTCGTGTTCACCTGGGTGGCTTGTCCACGGGCGGTTTGTGGATGGTTGTTACCTGCAAGGCCAAAACCAGGACCTGTGGGACTTGCTGCAAAGGACATCCATTCAGCCAGAGGTGTTGTCTTACCTTCATTTCCTTTCTAAGAGTGGCCGACCACTGCAACTTCTTGGATTTGGGGATGGAGTAGAGAGGGGATGGATGAAGCATCCACCCTTGGCTTTTGTACCCAATTCCACTCAGGCTTGGATGTTCCCAAAGCACTTACTCTGCAGGGGCAAGGACAGACTCCAGGAGAACTGCCTTTGGTTGCATCTTCTTCTTCAGTGGTGCACGGCTGACTCAGCTCCCTCCCAGGAATATTCTTAGGGGAGTGCTATGTAAATCCAGATCAGGCCCCGAAGATAAATGTTTCTTGACAGACCTCTCTCTATTAATTTGCACAAACATTTGTGTATGATTTTATTTACATTGGTGAGGCAGAACAGTAGTTCTCGGGCTTTGATGTGTGTGAGCCTTGGAGATTAGAGCCGGGGCCCTTCCTTTGAGAAAACAAATACTTTTGTGTTGATTTCAATGAGATATAAATCATACCCAGGAAGTTTACAGTTGAGTAAGAATGGTATAATTACTGATTGTATACCAGAAGAGGACATATTTATGAAACGACTTGAAAAAGCTTGTAATCCCTTCCCGCATTTTGAATAACTAATTGCTATGTCATTGTGGCATATTTGCACCACAAGAGTTAAGTCTGTCAAACGTTTCCCTCCGAAAACCTTGTTTTAAGGGATTTCTAACTTGGTCGTAAAAATGTGCTCCAAGTTGGAGCTGACTTGATGGGAGTCTGTGCTGGGAACACTTGATTTGAATGGTGCCAGTCAGAGTTAAATTACAGGCTGGGAAAAAGGAAACAAATTTTTAAAAAAGGAGGTGTTTATGGTTCCCGGCTCCCCTAAGTACTTCTTGAGGATCAAAATAGCCTCTTTAAAATAAATTGCAGACCATTAGTACACGATGGAGGAAACCCCTTTGAGACTGGGTTGTGGGGAGGGTAGGCAAGGGGAGATGGCTTGAGGCCACTTTTCAGCAATGTGAGCACAGCATACCCTACTCATGCACTGACCCCCTAGAGCGGTCCGTGCACACAGATGGTGCTTCCCGCACCCACCAAGGACATTTCTGTCAGGCCAAGTGGACATCTCCACAGATCCACTCCAACTCTGAATCTTAATGGGCATTTGGGTGTCTTGGAACAAGTTTCCCCCTTCCCCCATCTCTGTGTTTTCTTTTAAAATAAACAGAACACTGTTGCCTGCCTACTTTTATGCCCATAGAGATCATAAAGTCCTCCTACAAAAGACCTCAAGTTTGTCCAGTCGGTTGAACAAGAAAGTACCTCTTTGATAAGCATCTTTGTCCAGAAGTTCCCCCATATATGGTGCCTGACAGTCAAGTCAAAAAGGTAGCACTTGGCTTGGAATACTTACGTGATTACTTACATAGAGCTTAGGTATCTTTTCCATTGGTCAACAGAGGAAAATTCAAGATAATGAGAAAAAGAGGCAGAAAGGGGTTGGGAGAGAGAGGGAGAGAAGATAGAGAGATTGTTTCTGTCTCTCTGTCAGTCACTTTGAACCCCAGAGGTCTGGATACAGCCTCTGTTCTCTAGCCCCTGTGGTCAATGGAAGTGAGACAGGTTTACAATCTGGCTTGCTCAACCGCAATTCAAATTTCCTTGTCTTTTTTGGATTTCACTCATGCCTTAATGACACTTTTTTTTTTTAATGGAGAAAGCTAATTGCATTGGTTTCTCCAAGAGGCATCACTTTAAACAATCCATCCTGACTGTGAAAACAAACACATGCTTGACTTATTTCATTTATTTTTCCCCCCAAACCTAAATTAGGATAAAGCCATTTTGGGTAAGAAGACATGTGTGTGTCTTTGTCACATCTTTTATCAACACGACTGCTTTTCCAAATAATACAACTCGTGACAAATGTGAACATTAATTACAGTTAACAAAGAAATGTCATGTGAAGTCTTCATGGTGGTGGGGGGGGATGGAGAAGAAAAAAAAAAACCCACCAGACAATCAATGAGATTACATCTTGTACCAAGCCTCAAATCAAAGTGCAGAAGTCAGAAATCAAATACCGTCAGTTATCAGATTATGTTAATGATTCTAATGAAAGCTTCTGGTATTTTGTTCAAGAATGTGTTGCTATAACGGTAACTAATAGAACAAGGGAAGCTGATTGCCATGAATTAATTAGGACTGACTGCCGGAGTTTCCTTTTCATTCATTTATTTAAATATTGACAATCTGTTTAGAACCTGAGGTTTTTCATGTGGTCCTTTTCTTCCCTCATAAGTCATCAGTTAGTTGCACACTGAGAAAGTAATTGCGTTTTCTCCTACTGCAGGTATCCCTCACCAGCCCCAGGGTTGTGACCCAAACTGATACCAGACAAATTAAACTAAAGGATGGACATGAATATCCATATACAGGTCTATCCCTCACATTTGTAGGGCTCAGCATGAGAGTACAAATGAAGTCCCTTCCCTTCTCTTTTTACCCCTGAGTTCATTCTCCTCTGCAGGAGGCCTCTGCAGATACGCATATGGACACCCGGCTTGCCCACCCAAGTTGCACCCACCAGCAGCTGCTGTTTGGCTGTTGCTTGGACTTAGAGGTACAGCCCCGGTGGTACCCTCCACTGCTGGGAGGTAGAACCCAGAGAAGAGGTCCTTGCAGGCCCTAGAAAGATGCTCAGGGCTGTTTATAAAGGGAATTTGGGGGCTTGGGGTATCTGTAACATGGTCTACTAACTGGGGAATAGGCTCCAGGGTAGAAAAGCCCTAGGCCCATGGACTCCTTGTCTTGTAGCAGGTGGAAGAGGATGAGAGCTGGGCCTTCTGAAGTGCTTGACCTAAGTCAAGGGCTCTGCTTACTTGGATCGAAGAGCAGTATTGCGCATGTATTTTCTTTACTTTCGAGTACCTGAGTGTGTACATCTGGAGTGCTCTCTCACTAGAGTCTACTTTGTTCTCTTCTGTTGTTTATTTCTTCATTCCTTCATTTATTCCCACATCTGTTGAACACTTACTGTGCCAAGCTCTGGAGACATAGAGAAAAATTAGTTAAGATCTCCATCTTCAAGGATCTCACAGCTTTTCAAATGTGTAACTCATAATAAGTACTAGATAGAGATCTGTTGAATGTTCTTGGCCATCCAGGTCTTACTTGTATCCTGTTCTTACTATGCTTCTTTCCTCCCTATCAGGCAGCAAGTATTACAGATTCTGTAGAGGAGAAGTGAGGAGTGAATACCTTGACCTTAGGAGAGGTGGCTACCCCAGCCTCCCCCGGTGGATCTTGGGAATGGTGTACTCCTGGCCTCCTTTGACCCTCCTCTGGGGTCCTTCAGAGTTCCCACCATCTAGCCAGAGACGTGCCCCCACTGAAACCAGAACAGAGGCAGATAAAAGGTGGAATCTGGCAGAGGGCATCCATCCCTCAGAGAGCTGTTGCCAGCTTTTCTGAAACAGCTGGACCCAAGGAGGGTCTGTTTTAGCTGACGACCCCAGGCAGTCCCTACGGGCCACAGGGCCCTTTTGTGGGGCTTCTGCCTACAAAATGAATTCCGTCCAAATGAATATATCTCGTTCGCATGTTAAAGTCACTCTCTGTATTTAAATCACTAAGGACATTTCCTGAATCTTTCACCATGGAGTGAAGGCGTTGGTCATTATCAAATGGATATTGACAGGCCCGTGCTCCTAGAAAACTAATCATGACATCTGGGTAACTGAGCACAGGTCAGTATCAAAGTCCTCACCCTGGGTGCCGGGAAGCCCATCAGACTATGTTGAATTCCCTTCGCTGGCTAAATTGGTACATTAGAGTAGAAACGATTTCCACATTTGCATAGTTGATTTCATTACTATAGCCATTATTGATGCCCAGCTCCTCTGAAAGAAAGGAGCCATAAAAGCAAATAAAATCACTTTGCGATTCCATTATTGGATAAATTACCACATTACTGCCTGCGTTTTAGGGCTAAAGCCATTCCCCACATTTGCATAGTTTATTTCATTATCATTATTAATAACAACAACAATAATAATGATGATGACTAGGAGCCTTGAGTGAAAGGAACCAGAAAAATGCCACAGCCTGGAGCAGTCTATGGACTAGCCGCGATCACCAAGAGTCCCTTTATCTGCTGTGGAAACGCAGCCACTTCGTGGAGTGAACCAGAAGCTTTTCACAGACCCCACTGAAACTGGTGCAGAACTTGACTTGTGGGGCTGGCTTGCTGGTCTGCAGCAGTGACTGGTTACTCACTGTGACCTGTAAAGACTGAGGTTGGGAGTCCTTGCTCGGCCACTTGACTCTTCAGGAATGGCGCTCAAAACGCACGGAAGGGAGCTTCCTTGGTGGTGCAGTGGTTAAGAATCCGCCTGCCAATGCAGGGGACACGGGTTCGAGCCCTGGTCCGGGAAGATCCCACATGCCGAGGAGTAACTAAGCCCGTGCGCCACAACTGCTGAGCCTGTGCTCTAGAGTCCGCGAGCCACAACTACTGAAGCCCGTGTGCCTAGAGCCTGTGCTCCGCAACAAGAGAAGCCACCGCAAGGAGAAGCCCGCGCACCGCAATGAAGAGTAGCCCCCGCTCTCCTTAACTAAAGGAAGCCCGCGCGCAGCAACGAAGACCCAATACGGCCAAAAATAAAAAAACAAATAAATAAATAAATTTATCGGAAAAAAACAACAGCTGTTTAAAAAAAAAAACAAAAAAAAACGCACCGAACCTCAGCCTTCTCGTCAAGGGAATGGGGATTATGATGCTTGCTTTGCAATGAAGAGCAAAGGAAATGGTGAATGTGAATGGGTTCTGTAGAGCATGAAGCTGTCCACAGGTTTTAGGGACTCAGCCCTATATTGAACGTTGAAGTGGGCGCCGTGGCTGGCATGCTCTCTAATGCTCTGTAATGACAACAGGAGCTGTACTAGTTGGTCCCTTTGGCTGGCAGAATTTTCCAAAACTTTCCTTAGCTTTCTAAGCCATTATCCTCTAAGACAAGTAGGGAGAGAATACTTATTCATAGTTAGTAATCTTGGATATTTACAAATAGCTTACTCTGATCACAAACATTCCTGGGCTGATTGGGTGGCCTCAAGAGTGCTCTTTCTTACATGGCAATTTTCAGTTATGCCCATCTTTTCTCCTTGGCCGCGGAGCCAAGAAGTCCAAAGTCTTTTTGTCTATTAATTCTGAGGTCCTGTAGCGAAAGGAAGGTCCACTGGTGGCCGTCTCTGGTCTGCTGGAGAATTTTCCCTCTGGTTTTGTTTTTATTATTTTATTTCTGCTGCACCAGGGGCTCCAAAAAAATGAATGTGTCAGTAAAGGATTTGACAGTATGTTACGACAGTCATCAATCCACCAAGCCCTGTAGCCATAAATAAGCTTCATACGCTGCCACACTAAAGAGGACAGTTTTTCTTCTCCAGGACATTGAAAATGTCACAGCGAGGGAATTGTTTGTCCCTGTCTCCACGGCAACGCCACCAGCACTTATCATTAACTTTCACACCAAGATTTTAATCAGCACTCTTTGCGGCCTGAGACCAAGTCAACATCAGCCCAAATTTTCAAAGCCGTTATTCTAATTATGACGAGAAAGCTATAGATTGATGAGCTGAGTTTTCTGCAAGGACTGGTGGCAGTTAATTCTCATGACCTGCGTGGCTCGGGGAGTCTCTCTTAGAGATGGAGTCTTGAAAGTTCGATTATTAGTGACAGCTTGTAAGTGAGAGGAGCCTTATCTCTCCAGAGAGTGTTGATAACTTGAGACAAGGTTTAACTAGGAAGTAGTGAGACAGTGGAAGGAGGGGAGAGGGGGAGAAAAGGAAAAAGAAAGTGCACACTCCATCTGCAGCCTGCCCCCAGCGTAATGAGAAAATACGGACAGGCACAATTTCACAAGTTGTAAATTCTGGTAGCCTTCCGTTGTAAATTCTGGTGGAGGCTGTTTTACTCAGCTATCTGATAATGTGTGAAAATATTTGTCCCTTTGCTTTGTAGGCACGGGTAAGCACTGTGTTCCAGAAAATGCATTCAACTTCCCAGCTGTTTGCTGCCTCTCATTGCTTTTCAGTTTCCTTTGGTCAAGGGGCCTCTAGAAACAAAAATGAGAATTTGCAATTGAAATGAAACAGTAATTAATTTTTTAAAAAGACTCTTTCTTCCCATTTCCCTTAACTGACTCCCACCCCAACTTCTTTTGTTTCAGTCTAATGGAGAGCCTTTGGGTTTGCAATGAAAGGGGGTAGTTAGAGTGGCCCTTAAAAAACTCTTTTCCTTTCTATTTCTGGTATCTTTCATGTTCTCTGGCCTCATTCATCTGGCGGATGTATGTCCTCACTTTCCTGGCCTTGCATAGATAGTATCTGTGCCGTTGACTCCATGCCTTCTTCAAGTTTGCCTTTGGGAAGTGGTGCCTATTTCCTCTCCAGACTTAAGACATTGAGCTGAGCCATCTGTCTGATCAGGATAGGGCTGGGAGGGATGGTCGCTGTGTTTGTCACTGAGGTCCCACTAGCCAAAGGTTTTTTTGATCTCATCATACATTCTCCAGGCTTTTCCTAAGGGAGAGTGCAGGAAGGCAGCATGGTAAGGTCAGAAGAGCCTCATCCAAGATGTTGAGTCTCAGTTCTAATCCCAGAATGGGCCTCTCCACGACTCTGCTTTTTTCCTCTTTCAAATGGTGCTGATAATATCTGTCTGGCCTCCTTCACATATCCAATGAGAAAATAGGAAGTAAATCGCTAATATTTAAATGTGATCATTGAGTTAAAAAATATGATGCATACATGAGTATCATCGGCCGTCTGCCTTTTGGGTTTGTCTTCTCCTCTATAGCTAGAGAATGATGATAATGTTTTGTTTTATAGTGTTTTTTTTTTAAAATTATTTTCGCATGTTTAAAGCAATCACAGTTATCTCCATTATCTTTGTTTTGCCCCCTGAGAACACAGAGGCACAGAGAGGTGAAACATCTTACTTCTGGTCACACAGCCAATTAGAGGCCAAACCTGGTATACAACTGTCATCTCCAGGTTCCCAGCATGCAGCTCCCTAGACCACACTGCTTACCATATTAATAGGCTGGGATTAACAAAAAAAGCAAACCCAATTAGTTCCTGTTGCAGCCCTTTTACAATCCTGTCTTGTTTCCCCGTGTGTTTATATGTATGTTTTAATAGCATTCCCTGCCTTTTATGCTGAGGTTGCTCGAGGTATGTTTATAATGGTGGCGTAATTATAATAATAAAATACAAATCCATCCACGGAGGAGCTCATTACCGGCTGGCCAGGTAAAACAAATAGGCTTGGCATTGACGCCAGAGCGAGACAGTTTATTTCTAAGGTGGTGCCGCTTTGAAACACAAGATGCTTTGCACTTTCAGCAAAGAGGCCCTGTGTTCTGAACGTAACTGGAGTTTGGGGTGCAAGGTCGAAGCGGTAATTGAGATGTCCGGCCAAGTCGCTTTAACATGGTCTGGCCCTTTTAATCTCTCTTTTTCCAGGGGAGAGATGAGAAGCAGAAGGGGAAGTCATTCCACCTTGTTCTCTGTAGCTATAAGATCTTTCCTTGAATACCCAAGTAGGTCCTTTGGCACTCAAACTCCTGGACGTAGAGTTTCTAATATGTACAAAAGGGAAAGTTGTTGTTACGAAGGGAGCCATAGCAGAGAGAGAGTGTGTGTTTTTTTAAATGCCTGTCTGTCCTTGTTAATTAGAAGTGCACATATTGGGAAATTAACTATGAAATACTAAAAATGATAAATTATTCCTTATTTGAAAGTATAAATTAAAGGTTTAGTGTATATAAAATTTGTCATGTTTAATTGCAAGTTCAATTAAAATTCAGGGTAATGATGATTTATACAGGTTTCTGTGTAATTTGATATTCATTAGCTTAGCCAGACACATGCTGATATTAGCTCGTTAATTATGTTTCCTTTTGTTGAAGGCAGCCTTGTGAAAGCAATCTGCTCAAAGTTTTCTAAACTCATTCTGCTAAATGAATATTTGGCAGCTGTTCATGTTATTGAGACGGTCACTGTGGCTTCATCTCACTCACACGCCACATCAATCATACCTTCTCCGTGGCAAACAAGGGTTTCTCATTACAGACCCATTTATGAAGGTTATGGCTGACATTACAGAGTGATTGCCTGGTACTCTGCTGTTACTTTACAGTAACGTCGGAGTGGAGCTGCCTTTAATATCCGCACCTCCCACATGGTCTCACTGTTTAAAACACACGCAGAGGGAGGGCAGAATCACCACAGTGGCCCGAGTTCTCTTTCTAACTAACACCCCTGGCTCAGACTTGGGAATGGGAACTTAGGTCTCAGGAGAAGGACCCAGGCCCCTGCTTCGGCCTCCAGGGGTTTCCGTACCCAGTTAATAGGTGTGCTCGTTCAGATCCAAGGATTCCCTCACGGTAACACGTTGATTCTGGGCAGTGGAGCTGGGCATGACTCTTGGAGAGGTGAAAGTGGAAACCCTGGGCTGAATGAGGTGGAGGTTTTTAGAAGCATGTCACCCGTTGTGGTGATGAGTTGGAGGACTCTCCACTTAGCTGGAAAACAACTCTGTAACAGACCTTAAGCCTTGTGTTTTTGGAGGATTTTAAATATTTTAAACGCTTCTCATAGCTGTTGTTACATGATCCTTATACTTGGGACATTTTGGAAAGACAGGTATTGTCTTTTCCTTTTGACAAGTGAGGGGAGCTGAGGCACAGGGAACTTGATTGATTGGCCCAAGGTCACCTGTGTGGATACTGGAAATGGCCAGCCTTGGGGCTCTTGGCTTTTCTGCGTATCACAGTGTTGCATTGAGGCCTCTCAAAATAAGGCATCCGTTTCCAGTTTTGTTTTCTCTCCACCAGCAGAACCACACACCCTGTAAATGATAGGAGTGTTGACTCTAGGCTGACCCGTATTTTAGTTTCCGGCCGTTTGTATACCAATAGGTAGCGAGCCTGGTTTGTGATGGGAAAATGCAATGAAAATTCCTTACGAGAGAGTGTAGTTTTGTATCTCTATAGCTGTATTTTTAGGTTGGAAGTGGTTAAGGACTCTTATTTTTTTCTTTAAGAGGCATGTCTTAGGCACTGGGTCTTGCTTTCAGGCTTCTCTCTCTCTTGAAGTCATTGTGGAACAGGGGGCTGACTAGGTGTCCACCAACATTACACTCTTCTTACAAAGGGAAGAGTTGCTGCTGGGACTGCCCCTTCCCACACCCACTCTTGCTCCAAGTAGAGCCAGTGACTGACTGCTCTTAGTACAGGTTCCACATGCTGTCTGCGCCCACTTGCCAGTGAGAGGAAGGGACTCTGGGGGATAAGGGTTGGTAGAGTCACAACATAGAAGGAGCCTCGGTCCCTGGGTCACTCTCTGGAAGGCCACCTATTAGACACCCATTAGATTGGACTTCTTATAAGAAAGAAATAACCATCTGTTCTGCTAGGTCCCTAAGATTTCATGGTTTACCTATCGCAACAGCTAGCCTTACCTTACCTACCACTTTATTTATTCATCCTACAAATATTTGTTAAAAATTTTACTCTGGGCCCAATCTTAGGCTAAAGGTTGGGGGCCTAAAGATTTAAAAAAAAAAAAAAAATTTCTATTCCTGACCTCGGGAGCTCAACCATAGAGTAAAGGAGCTACACAAGAAGAAATATTTCACCCTAGTGTAGCAAGTGCTATAAAATGGGTTTCAGAGAACAGAACCCAAGAGGGAACTATTTTTTCCTGAAACGTCTTGTGAAATAGCAGATTTTAAACTTTAATATTACTAGAATCTTTTTTTTTTTCCTAAATGAAATCATATGTGGAAATCTCCAAATCATAAAATAGAAAAAAACTGAAGAGACTCAGGTGGAAAATGGGGCCTTGTAGGCTCACAGAGCCTCCCTTGGCACCCCCTCGGGCTCCTCTGGGAGATGCCCGTGTGGAACCCTGGGGGCTGTGGAATGCTATCTGAGAACCCACAGAGAGAGATGCAAGCTCAGAGGTACGCTGTTCTTTCACTGATTATTATTTTTTTTGCATTCTATATGTTATGGTGCATGGTGCCTCTTTTTAGAGAGTGCTTATCTGTAGTCACTGGAAGTTTGCTTGTTGTTGGGTGGATAGTGTTATTCCTGAACTTTTTTTTTTTCCCCACAATTACTAGCTGCTTGACCTTTCACATATTCTTTAACCTCTTTTTGCCTCAGTTTCTTTATATGTGAAACAGGGATAATAATGGTGTCTATCTCATAGGAGTTTTGGAGAATTGAACACGTTAATATGCACAAAGTTAATAATATGCATATTCACAAAGCTGTCATGTGGCGACTGTTCAGCAGTGTTGGCTATCCCCAGATCATGTGTTAAAAACACGATATATTTGGGAGTACGTCTATATTTTGACTGAATGAGCAAAAGGATACGAGAAACTAGCTCCACATTTGGGGAATATCTTCGTAACAAGGCTCTGAAACCTCTGGAAGCTAATTTGTGATTTCCTTTTGGTTCTATGCACCAAATTCTTCTGATGGTTTTCTGGGACTTAGGAGAGATGGGAAGTTTTCCTCATCATGTTTATAAAGAAGTGCATCATAGTTAGGAGAAACTCAGGTTTGTGTGTGTGTGTGTGTGTGTGTGTGTGTGTGTTTCTTTTCTTTTTTTTCACTTCAGCCCCCAGGCCTTTATGGCCTTAGACAATGTAACTTGGAACTTTTTATTTTTTAATTTTACCACCTATGTCTTATTAATGCATTTTGGCAGTGTGGAAAGCCCTCTGGTGGTCAAAGTAATTCCTTTGTGGCTCTTAGAGATAGGTGGAATAAAATCAATTTCACGTTAAAGAGCTGTGTTCAAATTCTATTTTTCTCCTTTGCTGACTTCTTTTTCTAATTAAACCATAAAGCAGTTTCCCATGGAAACATTTTAGCTCTAAAGGTGTCTGGGGACCAAAAAGCAGTAGGACAGTTCCCCTTATCCAGATGAAAATATGTCAGTGATGGTGTTAACATTTTGGAAGGTTTTCCATGCTATTGTCCAGTTTCTTGCTGTCACCCCGGGAATGAAAGTTAACATTATACACTCTAGCATGAGGATTTTTAGACTTTTATATAGTGTTAAAGCTGTAAGGGGAGACTTGGAGGTTATCCTTTAAATTGCTAGAAAGGGAAATCGAGGCCCAGGAAGAAGAAGTGATTTGTTCAGGGTGTTATCATTCAGGGAGCAGAGCTGTGAGTAGAGGCCAGGTCTCCTGGGTACTGGTTTCCTTGCTGTTTTAGCCATAGTGCTTGAAGGGTATCATAGCTGGGTCAAGCCTGTAAACCCCTGGTCTCCTGACAGGTCCCAAGGTGGCCAGGTCTCATCAGACTAAGCCAGGCGAGGTTCAACTCATACACCGTCCGTGGGTTACTCTGTTCCTTGCTTGGGACAAGACAGCATGCAGGATTTTCTTTTTCTCGTTTAGCGTTGAAAGTTGGTTGGTTGTGTCAGCTGGAATGATCTGGCATGAACAATCACCCTCAGCATATCCTTGCCATTAAACAGCATTTCTTGGAAAGGATGTGCGTTAATCTTGACTGTGTGCTGGCCGCTGCAACTCATCATAAAGATGAATGACTGATGGGTGACCTATGTCTGGTGTCCTAGGAGGGCGGATACCTTGGAGATGCAGAAACATCTGTTCTGCTCTGAAATTGGCAAGACAAGCTGGCTTGTCCCTCCCTTGCCTGATGCTGTTGCCTGAGCTTACGTTATTTTTCTTTGTTTGAGGCTTTGGTTATGTCTGATGTCGGTTGGGCCCTGAGGCTGTTTCTCCGTGCACCCTGTGTGACATGATATCGTCACAAGGAAGCTGGAGGAGTGGGATAGGGGCCCCCCGAACACCTCTAGTATATGCTCCATCCCTGTTCCTAAGTATAGCGAGTACCACCTGGGAGGCTGAGGTGCCAGAGGCTGCATGAAAGCTGCAAATTCAGGGAATTGCCCAGAATCCTGTAGTGTTCCTGGATTGTTCCTCTGGATATAGGTGCCTTTTCTCAAGAGGCTGTTTAACTCCTTACGTCTTCATTACTGTCCTCATGGTTAGACCTCACAGGACAGGGTTGGTCTGTATTGCTTGCACGAATTAGATAGCATTTGTGAAATAGAGAAGAGCTAATAAGATGGGAATTCCTTTGGCATGGTCTCATTTGGGAGGTGGGGCAGTGAGTTAAATCACTCACGGTTCCTCAGCCAGCATGCATGATTTGAGTCCCTATCTTGAGGCCTGGCCCTGAGAAAATCAAATGTGGCCCCTGCCTTCAAAGAGCTTGAACATGATTTCCTTTGTGTGAGCACTTCCTGCATGCCTGCTGCATGCCCAGGGTCCCGCCGGGTGCTTGAGGCTGCAGAAGTCCACACTCTCTGCAGCGGAAGCTGTCGGTGGCCTCCCGTGTCCCCTGAGGTCTCACGATTTCCATGCACACCATCCAGTGGCCAGCCACAAGCACCTGCACCTGTTTGTCTGCGAGCTTTCTTTGGCCATTGGAGCTCCTTTGCCTGTGGCAAGTAGGTTGCACATGCCAGAGAATTAATGCCCCTTGGGAGCAGCCTCGCCTGCAGCAGTGATTGACAGGAGTTGGGAGATAAACATCCCATCTTCCTCAATTGGGAAAACTCTGCGGTACATTCTTTTCTGTCTCTGAGTGTCCCCAGCTGCAGTGAGCTCCAGCTGGCCACCGTGGTAACTTGCTTGATAAGGTACCGTGCATCAGTATTCGCTTCCTTCCCTTCCCTGTTTCACTTCCCTCTTCCCCCACTCCTGGGGTCACCTCCCCCAAAATATTTTGACTTCAATCTTTGTCTCAGCATCTGCTCTGGGAGCCCTTAGACTAAGGGGTCTTGCATGGTCTACAAATTCCTTTGATAGAAGTCAGATTCTGATGAATCTTGCAGAAGACATGCAAAGTGCTGGGGTAGAGTAGGAGAGGGAGGGGATATAGTTCAACAGAAACATCTGAGAAGGCTTCTTGGAAGAGGTTATATCTGAACTAGGCTTTTAAGGATTGGATAGGGCTTTTGTTAGGAAGCTCTGAAAGGGTAGGGCATCCCTGGCTGAGGGAACAGCTTTTGCAAAGGGCTGGGGGTGGGAGGAATATGAGGCCTACTTGGAAAATGGTTAGCATCTGGTATGGCCGTGTTTCAGGGTCCATTGGGTAGGATGGGGAATATAAGAGTTACTAGGGGATCTGATTATGCATTTGAGTGCAAGGCTGAGACACATAGACTATTTTGAGGGCAGTGGTGAACCTTCCTGTTATCTTAGCAGTGAGGGAGGTAGTATTTGTCTCTTGGGATGAAGGAGCAGGCATAATATACACGAGAAATAGAAACTTGGTAAGTGTGAGGCTATCGTGTGACATCTAGTTGCTGGGGAATTTCAGACTGAGGGAGAGAAAAGTGTTAGTAATCAGAGCAATCAGGGAACTACTAGGGAAGAGGTGGAAATTGAGTTGAAATTATTCATTCACTGAATAAAGGGAAGATTGAAGCAGGACATCCCAGACAGCACTTGCAAAGGCCCGGTGGCAGGGATGATCTGGAATCAGGCACTCATCATGATATTTATGGGCTCTAGGCACTTTGCATTTTGTGGGCCCCTTCCTGCATAGAGTACTACAAGTTAATGATTTAAAGACAAATCTATTAATAATATACATTAAAACATTTCCGTTGGCCTAAAGTTAATTTTTTCCCTTCTGCTTCTAAAAGAAATATAAACATGTCTTGTGGTCCTCTAAAGTCTCGTGGGCCATAGGCAGTGTGCTTTCTGTGCCTGAAGGAGAAGCACATCCTGCCTGGCTGAAGGGGGAGCCCCTTGACTCCCCATACCTCTCTGAGGCAGCGCTAAGCTCTCTCAGCTTTTCGTACTGCTGCAGAGTTTAGCATGAAGAGGAAGGAAACCTCTGAGTTCATCTTTCAGGCCCTGAGAGACCTCTGAGGACAGCCATTCCGGGTGCCCCCAGTGGCCCACATCACCAAGTCCCCAGAGAAGAGCAAGGGGATGGAAAAAAGGCATGGAGCCCAAAGAGTTATGTCTGAGTCTTTGTCTGTTTAGGTCAGGTGAGCAAGCTTGGATTTGCTAGTTTTCCCTCCTGAACCCCTTCAAAGGACTTATCCCTCCATGTGTATGCGAACACTTCTCTGCTTTTGGCTGCATCACCCCCTGCTTGTGCATTTCCACTGCCTGTCAGTGGTGCTGGGGAAACTCCCTGTGCCTCCCATGTTTCTTCAGAAATGGTTACAAAGAAGGGGAGGTTTACTAAAGGAAGTGATACCATCTGAAAAGGGGCCTGCAAATAGCAACCTGGTGAGAAGACTGCCCAAGGTTTTTTTTTTTTTTTCCCCCTCCTTTTCAAAAATAGTCAAAACACATGCAACACATACTTGTAAAAGGATCAAAAATGGAGAGAAAATTGCAGCTGGCAGTTGTTTTCTCCACTGTTACTTGGTTGCTCCTTAGCTTCCAGCTGTCGAAATGGAGCGTTTATAATCATAGGTGTTGCACTTCTCCTGGTAGTGTGTTGTGTTCTACTCCAAGTTTAAAAATGAACTTATGACTTCATTAATCCCATGTTCTGGGAGAAGAGAGATGCAGCCTTTTCTGTCCATAAGATTTGCTTCCTAAGGATGCACTTATACTGCCATATAAGTACAGAAAATTAGGATTTTGGTGAGCAGGGACATACTTTAACAGATAGATTTTTCAGTTCTGTCTCCAAAGTTAAGAAGCATAATTCGTTGTGAATGTTTTCTCCAAGTATCCAAGCCTCATCTTCTGGTGAGAGAGAAGATCTGTTACGGTAGTCCCCCCCTTATCTGTGGGAGATCTGTCCCAAGACGGACAGTAGATGCCTAAACCATGGATAGTACCAAAGCCTGTATACGCTATGTTTTTCCCTATACACACACACACCTATGATAAAGTTTAATTTAACGTATAAATTAGGCAGAGTAAGAGAATATTAGAATTGCCAGCATCCCTACTCTTGTGTTTGGGGGACATTATTAAGTAAAATAAGGGTTACTTGAACACAGGTACTATGATACTGTGACAGATGATCTGAGAAGCAGGGCAGGCACTAAGTGACTAACGGGCAGGCAGCATACACAGTGCGGATACGCTGGACAAAAGAATGACTCACCTTCTGGGCGGGAAGGAGTGAGATTTCATCATCCTACTCAGAAATGTCATGCAACTAAAAACTTAAGAATTGTTTATTTCGGAACTTCTTCACGTAATATTTTTGGACCACGGTTAACCTCGGGTAACTGAAATGGCAGAAAGCAAAACCACGGATAAGGGGGGGCTATCATAGTTCCCTTGTATGGATCCAAAATTATGATTGGTGTGTCTTGGTCAAGATGTCAGCTAAAGTACAGATTTCATAGTTAGCTAACCTCTCTTGTGTCCTTCTTTTCAAATGATCTTTCTTTGTAAACTGGGTTGACGTGTGTATTTGGTGCCTGAATTACAGACAACTTTCTGGGGGGGGGAAAGTCTGCTAATTAATTATTTTAAATGTCATTCAGATATATTAGTAAGCAGGTGTTATTTTGGAAACACAGGTCAACAGAACCTCTTGTGGCTGTGGCCCCATGCAGGGGTCAAAGGCTATAAGGTGAGATTCAATGGCAAAAGAAACAGAGTCCTCAAAATACACCCTGCTCCCCCACCACATACACACACTGGCCCATTTAAAAACCACGTTGTCATCTGGCTGGGTTAAGTTAGTATGTCATCCTGGCTCCAAGTATCATAGCTTTGTATTATAAAGTCAGAGAAATTTCAGGCTGACAGGAAGCTTAGCAGTTCTCGTGTGTAACCTTTTTTATTTAACCGTTGGGAGAACTGAGGTTTAGAGAGGCTACGTGACTTGCCCAAGATCACAGCTTGCAGGACCAGCTGGGTGTGACTCTGTGTCTTCAGTTCCAAGTTCGGCGTCCTTTCTAGACTCAGCTACCCTGCCTAACCTGGATTCAGGAGGCAGGGGCTGAGGAGGCGAGTGGATTATGGAGATGAGTAGCCATGGTCTATTCGAGAGGCTGTCTATCCATGTAGCCCTGCACGGGGATAAGATAGAATGCAAGTAGGTAGGATACCAGGCTGGCGAGTGGGTGTTGCAGAAGCGGTCACAGTCACTATGGACTTAATGAGGGAGACATCCCACCTCACGATGGGTGACAGAAATGGCTTCTTGGAGGACGCAACATTTGAAGTGGGTCTGGAAGTAGATAGGGCTTTTATGGGTGCTGGAGTGGGCCTTATTGGACCCATTGGTGTTAATTCTGTCCAGGAGGAGTTGGAAGGGCTTGATGGCTCTCATAGTCCTGATTTTTCTCCATCTTGGTGTTCAGCTGTGGGGGAGCCAGGAATGGGCACGGGGAGCTTCAGGCCTGGTTGTGCATGCACGTGCGTGTGTGCGCCCTGACCACCACAGCTCCTGAGTTGCCCCTGTAGGATGCTGACCCTGCAGGTACCAAGCCCCAAGGTGCTTAGGCTGTGGGTGTGGCCAGGAAGTTCAGGGCGTGGCAACAGCTACTTCCCGGCCCCTGTGGCTCCTGCTGGTGGGGCGGAGCCTGGAGCTCTGATCTGGCAAGGCTGAGGCAGCAGAGGTGGAGACGGCCACCACCTGGGTGCAGTTGCTGCCTCCCCACGCCTCATCCCCACGAGGTCACCCATCTCCAAAGGTGCTGCCTCTTGCCCTGCGGAGGGAATCAGAGCTGCCTTCAGGAAGGCTGCAAATGACTTGCAAATCCCTCCCCACCCCTCTGGGGCTGCCTGGCACATCACCCCTAGTCTGCCCTGCTTTTCAGAGTCTTTAAAATAAGTTTTCATTAATTGGAGCGTGCAGCGAAGGGAAGTAACCTGTGGCTTATAAATAATGGCAACAGCTTTATGGAAACACCTAAAAATCACCAGGGGCACATAATAAGAAAGTTCTCCATCTCGAGGTGCGAAAACATGCCGGTGATTACTTGTTGAGCAAGACCCTGTCAGCTTTTTTATTACAACACATTATTGGGTAATAGTTTTAAAATTATGTGTAGAAAGCAGCGGAGCTGTGCGGAGAATTCCATCATTTCATATGTTGTCTGTGAATCACATTAGCCTTTTTAGCCTAGGGTTAAGGAGAAAAATAGAGTCGGCTGTATTTTGAAGATGGAACTCCATATACGCTTTTTGTCAGGAGGCTTGTTGACCTTCTGTTAAGTTGCTTCTTTGCGAGTCTTTCTCTGATTTCCGTGGTATTTACATAAACCTAGCAGCAGTTTGCTGTGTAGAACCGGTGGCGGGGCCCACGATCTTCTCTGCCAAGGACTAGGAATAGGGTTGCGTGCCTGCTCTGCAGGCCATAAATAGGGAACCTGTCTTCCAGGTAACTCAGAGTATGTAAGGATTGGGGGAGGGGATGCCAACGCCACCTGGGTGGGGGGGGGGGGGTGTGTCCTCTCCCCCGTCGCCCGGTGACAGAGGCAGCTCCAGTGTTCTGTGTTTTGGAAACCGATCCCAAGAGTTCTCCCATCCGGCGGCGCGCCAGGCAGCATGGATGTGAGCAGCTCTGGGTGTTCCCTGGCTCTGGCGGAAGCCCGTCCTGGCAGTGGGGTGCTCTGGAGAGCACCGCTCTGTCCTGTCCACGGTCCGTGCTACCTGCTGACCCCGCAGCTGGCTGCCGAGGAGGCCCCGGGCTCAGCTCCGAGAAGGACCCATCCCAAGCGCTCCTTCCAGACGGAGAGCTGGCTTCCTGTATCCGGAGATGTTAGTGTGGTCGGACCAAGGCTGAGTCTGGAATCCAGGGAGGGGATCACATGTCAATTATCATTGTCCAGTGTGACCCTGTGCCAGGTACTAAGAAAAAGCACGGCCTGGGAGGCAGCTGGACCTGAGGTCAAATACTGGCCCCAGAATGGCGTGTTTAGTCCTTCATACCTCACAACAAGACAGAAAATTGGGGGAAAAAAATCTAGTGAAAAGGGATTCATTAGGAACAAACATGGCAGAAGGTGGAAAGAGTTGACTTTGAGCCCGGTGACCGTGGGCAAAAAAACGCCTCTGTTAAATCTCAGTTTCTTTGCCTGTAGAGTGGGAATAATGGTACGTACCTCCTAGGTTTCTGTAAGGGTTTACCGAGGTGACGGAAATAAAGCACTCAGAGCTGTGCATGGCACCTGGGTAGTTAGTGGTGGATAAATGTGGAGACTCGCTAGGGTCTAGTGAGTGGAAGAGCTGGAATTTGAACCCAGGCAGGCTGGTTGCAGAACTGCTGCCTTAGCTACTGCACGACGATGCCGCCCGATACCTGGTGGGGCAGATGTCTTGAACTGAGTCGTGAATGATGGGTAGAATCATGCCAGGCGGAGAAGAGGGGCTTTGATCTTGGGGGTGGGTAGCAGTGTAGCGTAAGTGAGTATATGAGTGTGGGGGGGCCTTCCTAGGGACCTGCCCCATTCTTGCCTCTATTCACCCATTCATTTGACAGACATGGACAGACAACCGTTATATTTCAGGCACTGTGCACGAAGGGAACAGACATGGATAAGATAGTCCCTCCCTCAGAGAGTTGGCAGTTGGGGGAAGACAGTGAGCACAGTGACGTAATTGACATGGAGGGTTTATCCTGCAGGGTAAAAAGAGAAAATAACAACTCCTTTTTGAGGGCTGAGTGTCAGGCATGGTTCCACATACTTTACATGTCTTACTTAATCCTCACAATGACCTAGGCAGCAGGTGCCATTATGACGTCCAGTTTTGAGAAGAGGAACTGAAGTTCAGAGAGAGGTTTTGTAACTTGGCTGGTGTCACAGAACTAATAAGGGATGGAGCTAGGATGCCAGGCTGGGCATCCTCACCCAGGTTCCTGCTCCTAACCCTTTACTGCACGGCCTTGTATGGGGCTCATCATGACAGCCCCAAAGGTAAAAGGAAAGTTGAACTTTGATTTATGGAGAAACAGAAGGATGGTATAACCTCAAGGTTGTTTACCTCACTGGTCTGCATATCCTGGTTCTGTGCATTATTTGGAAAGCTGTGTAGCAGCATCAATGACTTCATCTTAAAGATTTTGTTCAGTGTGGTGTCCTGCGGGTGCGTTTCCAAACATCACCGCAGAAGCTGGTCAGCGCCCAGTGCTTTAGGGTTCAGCCCGCTTGTTCTTGTAAGATGCAGAAGTCCTTCTGTATAAGGGAGCGATAGAAGGCTTTTAGACTCATGGAATCTCAGTGAGGGAGTCTTTGGAGCTCATTTCATGAAACTCAAGGAAACACTCCCCCAAAGAAGCTTTCTGGAATTCTTAGCACATTCTGTAAAATTGTTGCTATGGTAAAAAGACGGCAGCTTTTGTGGTGGTATGTGTGTGATTGGATTATGTTTCCTCGCTCCCTGGGATTTGTGGTCTGGAGGAGATCCAGAGGTGACTCTGGGGATTTGGAGAAATGCTCCAGTTTGCCCTGGGTCCTTGTGATGCCTCCCTGCCATGTCTGAGTCGGCAGGATGTTTAAGAAGTTGATTTTCAAAAATGCATTGTCCCTGAGTTATTAATAATTCTCTCCCCACCCCCACACTCTGCTTGCTATTCTTCTTCTGTTTCTTTCTCACCCCCGACCCCCGAAAGTCAACATCACCTTGACCAAACCCCTTGCATTGACCTTAGTCTGGTTTATTAGTTTTCTTCTGCTTGTAGCTGAACACTCAAGCTTGATTCTCCTTGTGGGTGGGGTTCGGTGCACTTGTCTCCCCCACTCAGGCCGCCTCCACATTCCCAGCCCCTGGACTTGGCAAATACATCCTTTTGGAAAGGCTGTCTCCATTCAGTGTTGACTCCTTAGAGATGTTTAAAACATCTTCGGGTTAGAAAGTGCACCTTAAGCAAACCTAGATTGTACACCACCCTCGAGATGTCCAGATTTGTGATTACTCACAAGGACATTTTTGTTTAGGGCACATTTGACTCACAGTGTAACCATTTTTTTTTCACCCCCACGGGCACCTCATAAGCAGCCTTGGCGATGTCTGTGTCTTAGGGATGACTGGAGAAGCTGCATGTGCAGAAAGGGAGATGTTTCACAAGTAAGCAAAGGACAGAAGTCACCTGTCCAATATATTAGTGACCTTGGGATAACAGAATTGACAGGAATCTAAGAGTCTGACACTGGGTCAATGTTATAATCTATCCACTCCAACCTTTTCCATGCATTTTACAGATGAGGAAGCCGAAGTGTGGAGAGGAGAATTCCTAAGGATAGTCACATAGCTGGTTATGGCAGAGCTGAGTCCAGGATCCATGTCCTCTTATCCTTAGCAGAGTACCACATCCTAGACCCGCCTTTCTTCCGGCACTAAGATTTTCTACCACATTCTCAAAGAGCCAAAAGAAAGAGAAGAGAGAATAAAAGAAAGCTCAGCCTGGGTTTTACAATACCAGTCATAGGAAGTGCTCAGTAAACGCGGTGACTTGCCGAATCCCAGGGAAAAGCTGCTTCCTCTCCACGTGTGCAGCTTGGTGCAGTTGCAGGCATGATCTCACCCTCCAGGGATAGGCGTGAGGGAGGAAGGGCGGACCATCTTGTTTCACTAGAGTAATTTCCTAGAGAGAGGGGAGCTCGTTTGTGTGTGTGGTCTGTCTAATGCCTCTCACATCCAATAACTTTAAAACCAATCAAATGAATAATGTAGGGAGAAACAAATGGAGTCACTCTTTAGATATTTAAACAGGGATATTTCTGCCACGGACATGTAAATCTTTAATAGGATAAGAGATCTGGCAATCAACGAGAAACAATAAGTAAACAAAAATGCCAAGTTGCTGGAGACCTGGTTCTTTTTGCACTATTTTAGGTTCAATCATTACTGACTGATATTACCTCCCTCAGATAAATTTGTTGAGGTCCTACTTCATAGGGGGTGGTGTGTTTTCAAGACTGGGTCATAAAGTATTGTAATACATGGTCTTTGTTCTCTAAGGGTGTCTGCTCTGGTGGTAGATAGGACAGAGATGTGTAGAAGGATGAATACAAATACAGGTCAGGAAATTCCCTGGCGGTCCAGTGGCTGGGGCTCTGTGCTCTCATTGCCGCGGCCCGGGATTCCATCCCTGGTCAGGGAACTAAGACCCTGCAGGCTGACCAAAAATGAAAACAAAAAGCAAATACAGGTCAGGATGTGGCAGATGTCAGCCTGGTTCTATGTCTACTCTGTTCTCCAGCCATTCAGGGGAGGAAAGGATGATGTGTAGGGCTAATTACCCTTTAACAGGGGAATTTATGCTATGAAATATTTTCACTGGGCAGAGTGTGTAGGGCTGAATCTCTACTTGTGTAGGAGGCAATCTGGAGGAATTTTTGAGCAGTCGCCAACGATCTCCAATTGAGGTGAAAACTGTGTGTGTATGTACGGAGGCGTGCACACAGCCATGTATAGATGTGTCTGCCCTTCAGATCCCAGAGGGACTTCCTGGGGTAAGAGTGAGGCTCCTCAAAAGTTCGTTTAAAACCAAACTGAAGTGTGTTTTATTTTCAAGATCTAAAATTTTGAAGAGCTCTTGTTGTGAGGAAGTTTTCTTCAAACCGGGTTTCCATATGGCTTTCGTCTTTCTGATCCTTGCAGACAAGGAGTTTAATGTTGATAAGCTTCCTATTCCATTGCCCCAGCCCCATTTTCTGTCATCCAGACGTGTTCATGTACCTTAGAAGTAAACTCCTTCATCCTCCAATTGTTCCGTCCCTTGTCTCTCCATTGACTCTCCTCTTTTACTTTTTTACCTCTTTTCTTTTCTGTTCCTTCTTCTGGAGTGAGTAAGAAAAACCAAATGTAAAATTTGAACAAGTCTTTATTCAGAGTTGATGTCTACCTCCTCCCCACCAAGGAGGCCAGAGTTTGCAACAATGGGGAAAAGTCACGGCATCTGCCTTCTTTCCTTCCATGTTCCGTCAAGTAAACTACTTTTTAGGACCAATTCCTTCTTTTCTGGCAGATCTTTTTTTTTCTTTTTTTCATATTTATTTATTTAATTATTTGGCTGTCCCAGGTCTTAGTTGTGGTGCACGGGACTGGCAGATCTTTCATGTTGAGAAGGAAGAGTTAATCCTACTCTTTAAGCTTTAAATTGTGGCCACCTTAATGGTCTCTTTCCTTCTTCCCAGGCCTGACAACATGGGATTTGCTTGGGTTTGCCTTTCTTGATAGGTCAGAGTGGTTGAGATGACCTTGCTTGGTGGGCATAAATGCGCTGATCATGTACCTGAGACCAGGAGAAGGCTGTGCATTGTCCTTATTGGAAGCCCCATCGTCTGTTTGCTTGGTTCTTACTGGTCAGTTTGGAAGTTGCCTTCTGCCACATCCTTTTCATTCGTGTGGTGAACCGGGAGCTCCTCACCCTGATTCCCATCTGTGCCCTATGTTTACCCTTTGATGCAAGGTCCCAACATTAATGGCTGTTTTTTCAACTTACATATTTTATGTCACCCTGAACTGCTCACCATGGGCGTAGGTTATTGATTGAAGGACTGTTTTCCCAGAATTTGGATGAGGCCTCAGAATCTTTCTCAACAGTGTTCTGAAGGTAGCCACCAAATGACCAGATTTATCGGGAGAATTGAAACCTATTTACTCTCCTTGCATCTAGCCCAAATACTCATTTTCATCTCCAGCCTAGACCTCTTGATAGGGCTTTTTCTTCCCCTCTTCTTTCCATGTTATTTTCCTTCTCTGTTCTTTACCTGTTATTGGTGGTGGTGGTGGTGGTGAGGATGATGATACCCAGTGTTCCTCAAACTCTAACAATGTGCCAGAATAAGCAGAGTACTATCCATGGATTATCTCATTCAATTTTTATAATACCCATGAGGAATATTTATCCTCATTTTACCAATAGGAAAATGAGGGCCCAGAGAGGTTAAGTGACTTTCCTAAAGTCACACAGCAAGTCATCGTCTGAGCGTCACCTAAAACACACTCTGCCCTTTTCTCCCTGCCTCAGCACCAGCTTCCTTAGCACCTCATTACATCTTCCATAGTCACTGAATTTTATTCTTTATCATCGTGGCTTACCTAAATACTGACTGCATTGGAAAAATTAAAATTATGGTGTCCTTAATAAAATAACTTTGGAGGGGACGTAGATGTCTGCACTGGGAATACTTTTGGTGTGTGAAACAAAAATTCAACTTGTATAGTCCATGAAATCAATGGTTCAGTTAATAATGCCCCTAATGGCATAATTCTGTTCAGTGCCGATGATGGATACCTTTAAAATCAGAGACGAGATTTAATGACAAGACATGGGGAAATCAGTGCTGTCAGAAATACAGCTGCTGATCTGGGAACTCCATGGGAGGGGAAAACCCCCAGAAATCACTTGACGTTACTGGTTCCTGTCTCATAAATCTCAGTCTCTGGTCCTTCCTGTACATCCCTCATCCATCCCGGCAGCACCCCAAGTGTATTCCCCCTTGAGTCTCCTGTGCTCAGAGATTTGGCAGGAGATCAGTGCAGCTATCCATGTGCTACTGGTACCTGGAATTGCTCTGTTCTCTGTGCTTGTTCCAAACAGGAAGAAAATATTTTTAAAGACTCTTTTTTTAGGATGTCTTAAGACTCCTCCAGCTATGGTGCCCTTCAAAGGAATGACCTTCTGTTGTACGAATTCTCCGCCTTTGCGTGTCTCCCTACCTCCTTGTATTGGAATAAGTCTCCAGAGACTCACTGTGGCCTAGGACCAAGATGTAGGCCAAGTGGAAACGCACCAAAGTGATTTAATAGAAAAGGTAATTCCTATTCAAACGGGATGGTCCCTTATTCATTTCCTCGGATTATCATCAAATTTATGTCACCAGCAAAGGAGCTTTATTGAGTTTCACAGAGATATTCCTTTTGCTCTCATTGTCGTTAGTTGGCACCCTGACATTTTCATATGTGTCTCAGCTAATGCCTCAAAATTACTCCATCTACAAATGTAACAATTGAACAGATAATTTTAATAAGATTCAGCTTGACTTCAGACTGCACTCCTTCCTTTCTTTATAGAATGCAAATTGTAACCTGTTTTTAAAGCCGTGCAATGCAGTGAACTTTAATGGGATTTGACAACATCATATTAAGCACAACAACTACGCATAATGTACCGAAAAATTGGACGTGAAATTGGAAACATAGCTGAGAACAAAGTAAATTTACATGGTTTGGTAGTTTGAATGTCTGATATCATATTCTCTCATGCAAGCGCCATAAAAAAGCAAAGGATTTAACAATGGATATCAGCAGAAAGTGCTTTTAAAGTTAAAACTGATGGATGGCTTGTCAAAAAAAATAATTGCATTGGTTGGAAAGTCGGGATGCGTGCTGAGGGGGAGAGAACAGGATCTACAGAGAGGATGATGGGAAGTGACAGTGGTCTGTCAGGAAGGACCGGTTGCCCAGAGGAGTGTGAAGCCGGAGCTATAAGGTGGCAGAGTAGAACAGGCTGTCAGAGCGGGAAAGTGGCTTTAATACCCTGAAAAGCAAAGGAATCCGCCTGTCAGCTTTGCTCAGCCTTGCTGAAAGAGGAAGGGAACATGGCATAGAGTTAGAGTCATGGAACGGGGTGGGGTGGGGACGAGGAGCAGTGCCGGAGAGCACGGGCAGACAGTGGGCTGGGGAGGCTGCTCCTGTGGGTTTCTGAAAATTTGCTTTTCTATTATTTTTTCTCCCTTGATCTCAAGGGCCAGTGAGTTAAACTGGAGGGGCTGGGGGTTTTGCTGTGCCTTTCAAGAGAAGGGTGATCTAAGAGAAGGGGCATGCCGGGCCAAATGGCCACCTGCCATTCCAGAGGAGTGGGTGGCTTTCTCGCACGGACGCCTAGGCGCACCTTGGCTTATTTCTGGCTGTTCAGATCTCCAGCCTCTTCTGCTGAGCTTTTCTTCCCTTCAGGTTATGCTGTCCATTCTCCCAGGGACACCACTGATAGCAAGTCACTCTGGGACTAGCTTATCTTCCGCCAGAGTGCTTCGCGAGGACTTACCTACCACTTTAGCCATCCAACAGGATCATGATTAAAATGCAATAATCTGATGATTTTTCCATAAATATTTTTTTGCTCTATCAGCAATAGGTTTTGAATAATTTATTATTCTTCCTTAATATACTTCTGGCAGTGAGGTTAATTTGGTCATCTTGCAGGGGCCTGGCTGGTAATGAACATTTTTATGTCAGGCCTCAGAGTACTTCCTCCGTAACACACATCACGTCTTTACGATTTAATTGCCACAGTTGCTTGAGAGCGTTGAGCCTAGGAGGGGTTGGAATATGGTGGTTTATCATACTAAAAATATTTTGTGTATCTAACCTTAAAAAAACATGTTCTGAGAACCATCTAAATTCTTAAACTGCGTACAGCCCCCTAAAATACAATTATAGATTTGCTATAATAGTTTGGAAGGGAGACTTCTTTCCCAGGAAATGACTTTGCCAGTTGCGGAGGCAGGAGGTGGTGGTGATAGTAGTAGTAAGCAGCAGCGAACACTTATATAAGCACTTATTTTGTGCCAGGCAGCATTCTGAATGCTTATATACATTAACCCATTTAACTCCCCTAACGACCTTATGAGGTAGGTTCTATTAATAATGCCACTTTGCAGATTTAGGAGTCTGAGGCCCAGAGAGGTCAAGTAACTTGTACAAGGTCACACAGCAAGGAAGTGGTGGAACTAGGATTCAGACTCTGGTAGTCTGGGAGCACAGTCCATGCTTTGCATCAGTGTGCTGTGTGTGTGCGAGTATATGGGAACACACTTAGATGCCAGGTTGATTCGTGTTTCATCTCTGTTATTTTTGTGTGTCTAATGCATTCTGGGAAGGATTTTATTAAAATTAGGCATCAGCAACAGGCAGAGCAGAGTGAGCTGTCTAGGGAGGAGCAAGGCCCCAGAGTGATCTTCCGTGTGCTCTTACCAGTGTTAAAAGAGGGGCAGGACAGGGAAAAGACCAAAGAACGGCAGGCAGGGCTGTCGTGGTCACAAAGGCAGAATAAAAACACTCGTTTGAAAGTTTTAGTCTCGTGCTCGGAAGACAAATATATACCTACACCCAGCGTTCGATTCTAGGTTGTAATAAACCACGTTCCAGAAGATAGGGACCTCTGCTCCTGGTTTTCCTGGGGGCTGGCTGGAGATATGAGCTGGTAGCCTGCCCTTCTTTTTATCACAAATTCACACAGTGTAGTAGGAAACTGCTCATTAAATGGATTAATGAGTGGGGTATTTGTGGGCATAAATGACCACTTGGGAATGCACCCACCTCCTCCAGTTCGGCCAGGCTCGTCTTGTGGGTTACAGCCTGTGCCGCCGCACGTCAGCGCTGGGTCGTGTTGTCGTCATCCTGCTTTCCCAGGCCTGTAACTTCGCTGTAAACAAGCAGAGTGGCTTTCTATTCAGTGGGCTGTTTACCTTCTCCCAGCAGGAGATCTTGTTGTTTTTTCTCCTGGGAAGCTCTGGTCTTTTTTTAATCCTATCTGATACCAGGAGGGGAGGGAACCGTTCCAGAGTTCTACACCGTAAGACACACAGCATCTCGTGACACCCAGATTGGCTTGGTGTGATTTTTTAAGAAGCCTCCCCAGTGTCCCACACCGCACTCTGGCTGCGGCAGATCTAAAAGCTGCACAGCGACGCAGCTCATGGCAAGTAGGATTTACAAGGACGTCGTTGTGATTTTTTTCGATTCTTGAATCAAAGAATTTCAGGTTTGGAATGGATGGAGCTTAACGGAACTCTTCAGTGTCTGCTCTAGGGGGTCTCCAGGGATAGGGAACTCACTACCTCCAGGGACACCAAATTAGCTGAGACCAGTAGGGAGTTTGTTCTTAGGATGAGCCAGATGTATTCCTCTGCACCTTCCTTCCACTGGTCCTTGTTCTAACTCCCGGGACTGTACAGATCCCAAGTGTGAAACATCATATCATCCACTGTAAAACTACGTTAAGTACAGATCAGCTTGTCATGTCCCTCAGCTGCTGATTCCATGTGTGTGTTGGAGATACTCATAGCTAGAGACTTTCTCCTCCTTCTCGCCCCTTCCTTCTTCCACCCTACTTTTTATGGTATGCTTGCTCTTGCACCAGAACTCAGCTCCTTTCATTAATTTGAGGTAGCCCCGAACACAGAATTTAAGTGTTAAAGGAAGGACCTCCTGACTTGAGGCCAGGGAGCAAGACACATTCCCCACCATGAGACTGCAAGCTGGTGATGCTGTTTCCATTTTACATTTGAAGAAAGTGAAGCTCAGAAAGGTTAAGCTACTTGCCCAAGGACACACAGCTAGTAAACGGAGGGGTAGATTCGAACTCAGGTCTGCTGACACCAGCCTCAGCTCTTTACAAGGCAGGTCAGTGTACTTGTTCTAAGTGCAGGCTCCGAGGCCCAGCAGGCCTGGGTTCAAATCCTGCCTCTACCACATACTAATTCGTAACCCTGGGTGAGTTGTTTAATCTCTCTGTGCCTCAAGGTCCTCATCTGTGGAATGGTGATAATAATAGTACCTGCCTCATAGGGTTGCTGTGAAAATTAAATAAGATAATGCATGTAAAGCACTTAACACATCACCTGTGACAACCACTCAGTGAAGGTTAGCTTAATGACATCATGGTCACCATCATCATCATCATATTTTTTTAACTACATAGGGAGTGCCAGAGCTTTGCACTGTTGGCTGCAGCAGAGCCTGAAGCGTGGCCTCCTAGTTCTTGTGGGGCGGGTGTCAGCAGATTCATGGGGTGGGTGCAAATAGCCCTTCTTGCTGATGCTTTACAATTGAGGCTGGGCAGGGTCTGGGGAAGGGTGGCAGTGGCTGTTTTTAGTTTTTTTTTTTTGGTTTTGTTTTTTTACACTTCGAGAAGATTGCCGCAGTTATCTGGAAATCTATTGCTCGGGCAAAGGCAGGACTGCGTGATACGATTTAAAAGGCCGGCAGCTGCATTTCATCCTTTTCACAAGAAAATAACCCCTTACTCCAGTGAAGCTAAAAATAAAAATGGCAGTACATTTGGCAACCACACTTCTTTCTTTATTACCTCAGCAGTATCTGAATAAAATGTCTTATTAAGCAAGATATAAGGGCAATGAAAGGGAGAGTAAGTCAAATTAGTTGACACCTAAAGCTTGGTGTATCATATGCAGCGAGGGTAGTTACTGTTTAGTAAAATGGATTTAATGCTTAATATAAATGCTGATATTTAGATGGCTATATTTTGGCAACTCGGGGAAAAGAGTGGTGGCTTTTGAGCCTGTAGATCTAGGTTTTAGGTTCTGCCCTGGCACAAACCACTTGCGTGGCCCTGAGTGATTCACTCTATTACCCCACTTCCTCCATATATAAATGAAGGGCATTGCCTGGAACCCAGTGGCTCTGTGGTAGGATCTCAGGGTCACCTGGGGAGGGGACAATAATAAACAGGTCTCCGGAGACCCACCCCATTCTGACAGGTGCAGTGTTACCTGTGTCTGCTTTAATTCAGCGTCCCTGGGTGAGATTTTCTTTGAAGGAAAGATGGCGGCAATTAAAAAAAGGTTCTAGAATCAGAAGATGCTCGCTCTCCAAAGTTCTGTGATGCCCAAGTAAGAGTTAGCTTTGGATGCAATCTGGGCTCTTTTTAGCTCTACCACCATCCATGATCAGAGAGACCTTGGTGCCCTGGGGGCAGGGAAGTACCCTAGAACACAGCGCGCACGGTGAGTGTGACCAGGGAAGAAAAATGGTGACAAAGCCTTTCACAAATGTGGGTGGGACAGACTTGTGTGTGGGGGGTTGGTGAATGCATATATGAGCATTTTGGTGCGTGATGTGTAAGTGTGAACGAATAAGTAAAATTTGTGCATGAGTTGGTAGAACCCGTATGTAAATCTCGGTCTCATCTGTTTGTAGAGCTGTGTGCATAGCCCTACCTGTGAGGCCTGTGCACTCGGTACTGTCAGTGGCCACCTCTTGTCTCCTTGGGACCTACCAACACCATGGTGACTTAGCCTTTACCTTCATGCCTTGAAATGAGGAAACTGAGTCTTAGAGAAGCTGAGTAATTTCCCCAAGGTTACATAGCTAAAAATTTGCAGAGTAACAGGATTATAGTAGGTCTTTGTTTAATATATGTCTGGGATATGCCTCCAGCAGCTAGGTAGGAACTCTTTTTTATCTGCACTAACCTTCTGATGGCCTTGCTATCTTGAGAGTGGGTTGCCAGTTTATTAGCCTTCCTTTGTTCAAAGAAATGAGACCCTCTGTTGAGATCTCGAAGTCAAAGACAAGGGAAATTAAGCCTAGTATCAGAAGGTCCTTTGTCTACACAGCCATCTGATTTCTGTGTAAGGCGAAGTTTCTCCAGAGTCTTTTAGAGCGCTCGGTTTTGTTTAAGTTCCTGCTTTATTACTTTTGGGTATTGTAGTTGAGGTTTGCAATGACATAGGGCCGCCAGGGTTTATCCCAACCACTTTTGTTTTTGCCAGAAGAGACTAACATGTTGTTGTTGGGGATTTGCTGAGGCCTTACTTGTGTTTGAGGCCTCCCTTCCCAAACTTCTGTTGTGACAGACTTGGGAGCCTGTTGAAAATTAAGGCTGATCAGTAACAGGTACTATGCAAAACATTCTTAGGTACTACTGGAAAACAACTGATTACAATCTCTACCCTGAGATCGTAGCAAATCTTGTTACCCTTTATTCCTACCACGCAGCACATTGAAGACTTTGTCAGTCGTTCCTCTTCCTTGGAATCATAGCCTGAGAGGCTTTTGTTCTGAAGAAAACATTACAAGAGCCCTGACTAGATTTATGCTCTGCTTCTGATGGCTCATGAAGCCTAAGCATAGCTAATAATAGTTCTTTCACCTGCTTTGCTCAAGACTAAGATCCTTTATAAATATGCCCACCAGAACCATCAATCATTGTTTAGAAATTTAAATTTTACCAGGTAAAATGAGAATGGATTAAGGGCAGGCTTTTTGTAGTGTGGAGCTCAGCCCTTTCATAGATAGAGCATTTTGTGGAATTTCTTGGTGCCTTATTTGGAGGTGAGGAGAAACTGGAACCTTTGTGCACTGCTGGTGGAAGTTGAGACTGATGCAGCCATTTGGAGAAATCTGGAAATATTGGCCAAAACAAATCTATGTCCTCTATGACCTAATGGTCCTACCCGTGGATTCATAGCTCGGAAGAGCTCTGCAATAAGTGGGCATTAGATGAGGGCGCCAAATTTGACCTTGCCCAAACTTATAAATAACTGTTAATGTGTCTAATTTGTTTTCACTAGTTGAATGGCATTTCCCGTTAAGGGGCTTCAGCTCAGAATTTCCATTGCTCTAGGAATATCTGTAGCCTCATGGAGACCCAGATTTCTCAGCTATCAGCTGGGGTACCATCTAAAATGATAACGATAGATATCCTGATTCCCCAACTGGAGACAGAATTGCCAAAATACTTTTGAGAACCAGTATTGTTCTTACCAGGCAAGGATCTGAATGGAAGGGAAACACGTGAAACTAGAATCTGCATTATTTCCTTCCTCTGAGCTTCTTCTCAAGGAAATTCACCCAAGAATGCTTATGCCTCAATGAGACTCTTTAACAGAGAGAAGAACTTCAAGGCTCTCTGGGGCTTTTAACATCCTCCCTCATCAACATTATTGAACCATCTGATTCTCCTACTAGGGGATTCCTATCCTTGGAGCTGGCTTTGCCAGCTGTGCAACTACATTCAGGGTACCAGTATTTATTAATTTAGGAGTCTACAGCCAAAAACCAAAAAGTGTGCTTTATGTGGTGGCTTCTTTACCTCACCGTGTTAAAGCTGTGTTTGGCCACAAAATCTCTGCAACCTTACTCACACATAGACTGCACAGTTCAAGAACAAAACACAGGTTCATGAAGTCTACTTAGCTGTTATTGTGAGAACCGGGAGATTCTGAACCATCTCAATAACCAACCATTATCATTTGTACCAATAATGAGTTTCTTTGAGTTCTCACTTCCAAGCTTGATTATGTTTGTGCATATACAATGTCTTTTGTTCTTTTCCTCTGACTATACTTGCTTGTAAACCTGGAAGACTAATAAATACTGATGCTCCTTTGCCACATGATTTTGATTGAAAGCTTTCTGATCTGCATGGCCTGCCGGATCAAGCTGTACACCAACAGATGACACGTCTCTATTTCTCCTTCCAGTTGGTTGTAATAGAAGGGATGACCAGAAGACAGCTCAGTAGGGACTGAACTGCTCTAGGCAACCAGCCTGAGTAAATTATCTGCCCACAAAAAAACTTAAAAATTCGTGTTGTTTATTCCAAAGGTCTCTTGGCTATTCTGTATGCAATACTTTTGTGAATTCTTTGCATTAAACAACTGACTGGAAGGTACATTTGGGCGCCCGGAATGAATTATAATGGTGAAGACTGTTAAGGGTAACGTTGAGGTACTTGGCACAATGCGCCCAAAATGGTGTATGTGAAGATGTTTCGCAGACTGTAAAGTTACTTGAGAATCAGTATTAATTCTGTGGAATTATCCGGACATAGACTTCTTTTCAAATGACTCAGGATGCTCACAGATACTCTCATCTTAGCCCTTTCTGAAATAATCACGGGTGCTTTCAACACATGGCTTTGCAGACACTATCATTTCTGGCAGTGGGTCTGTAATGAAGGAAGTTGTGGACGGGAACCTTATCTCAGCTGTCACCATCCTGCCTCATCACCTTCAAGCCAAGTGATCAGGCTCAAAGGATAGTCAGGCTACTGGGATGTCTCAGGAGGATGCTGTAGGAGATCGGTCAGTGAGATTCACCAGACTCTCTTCATCCCTCAACCTGTCACTCCACGTTCAACCGTGGAAATCAGCTCTGATGCATCACTAATAGGGAAATTGCTCAAAACTTGCTTTGAATACTTAACAACCACACTTGGATGGGGACCTTGAGAGCAAGCACATACTAGTGTTTGCGTGAAAACAAAATAAGACTTAGTCATTGTTAAGAGCAGTGGATCCAGCCAGTGGCTGTTTCCTGACGTAGTAAATGAGGTCACAGAAGTTCCAGAGTGCACTATTGGCCCCTGTAAGATGCTCTGGGGCCATGATGTAGATTAAGCAATAATTCTTTTCTGGTCATGCATCTCTGGAAGAGTGCTTGGGCCCACTATCACTACATAGAAATAGCTTTACAAGTTGTGTGGAGGATTGGTGAGATGGGTGGGAAGGTGTTAGGCAGGATGAGGAGAATGTGGTGATCTTGGTATTTTTTTGGTGCCTTTATAGTCTTTCTGGGGACATCTTGGTAGGTTCCTGTAGTTGTACCCTGTGGTATGGGCTTTGCCTAGAGAAGCTTTTGCCTTTAAAAGGGTTGTTGTAGAAGATCTGCTTCCGCCCTTGCTATCTCCTCGTACTTATATAGGGTTGCTATGAACAGCTGTGCAGGTAACAGACTGCACAGCTGTGAACAGAAGCCCTGAGAACAATATCAACCATAACTACATCAGGAACATTCTCAGGGTTCCCAGTAGAGTTAGTGATCGAAGGACCAAGAACCACAGTCCTCTTGGTTAGCTCTGTGGCCTCAGGCAAGCTATGTAACAGTAATGGGCCTTAATTTCTACCTCTGTAAAATGTATGTTTGTGGGTCCAAGAGCAGAGAAACCTTTCCAGGGTGCCGGGGCCTGGGACTGTTGGCCACTGCTCTGGGGGCCTCCGTCAGCGCCCACTAATGGTGTTGGGATCTGACCCATGTTCACCTGGGAATTTCCTGGCAACACGTACTGGCTTGTTTCCAGCTAAGCAGCTACCTGGAGGAGGGGTGAATTCTTGGAAAGTGGGCTGCTCCCTTTCCCTTTTAGAACAGTTCTCCTCTTTAAGAGTGTCTTGTATGACGATTGGAGTCAATATGCTTATAAAGAGGCTTTACTGAACGTGATGGGCCTTTACTCTCATTTAGTACATCATGGAATTGTCCCTCGTGGGTACTTTTCATGGCTAGAGGGTCTCCTGGCTTAAGTGGTGCTCTGTGATTGGGGCTCCAGACCCCGATCCAATGTCTCTCTTGGTTTGCTCTCAGTTTCTCACAGAGAAGGGAACTTGGTTGCAGCCACTCCCACAGGAACAAAGCTCCTTGTTCTTTCCCTTTCTACCCCTCCCCTGCCCCCTATCACTGTTCTCCCCCTGCCCCCCACCAAATTCCCTCTAAGCACTGAGAGTCCTGAGGAAGAGAAGGGCAGGGGTGAAAAATTTGAAATTGCCCAAGATGGATAGTGAAAACCCTATGCATAAATAAATTACAGCACAGCCCTCAGATGAACAATGATTGTGTGGTTGAAGACCTGGCTGAATAAGTGTGTCAGGCACTGATTGGAAGCGTGATAAATGCAATGACCTAACAAAGGATTGACTTCTCCTGCAGACAGGCCCCTTTTAATGGATGGAAAGGGAGGAAGCTTCATTTAGAAGGGAAAGGCTGTTTGCTGTGCAGATATGACAAAGGGGAAGTAGACAACCATTGATTTACGTTTGGGAATGACAGTTGAAAAATTCAGCAATAATCATGACAAATGAGAAGAGATGCAGTCAGAGAAAAAAATGCCAATACTTTAAGCTTGCAAAGAAATGCCAAGGTCACAGAGAAAGGTTCCCAAACTTCTGGTTTTGACAGCCTTAATGGAAATAGTAGAAAAGATGAGGGTTCGGGTTAAAAGGGATGGCTTGGCATGAAGGGCTGCAGGTGTTGGTAATTAGTGGTGAGTTTGGAGAGAGAGTGGCAGGAAGGCCTCTTCACACCACTGGGAAGAGGTCTGTCCACAGGCCACTGAGATGCTTCCCGCTGCCGTCCGTCCTGCCTTCTTCTCTGAGGTTTGGAAAATCAAGCAAGCGATTTTAATGTCGGTAGCAGCAGCAGAAAGGCAAAATGTGGGCTGGGTGTGCTTGCGACGCTGGAGGGGGGGACATCACATCAGATGTGTTGCTCTGGACCCTGGAGTATCGGCTCCTTTATTTTAATTTAATTTTGTGTAAAGGACTGATTATAAGTGAGAAGGTGATGTGGTTTAGGTCCTCTGCCCGGTTAAGATGGGTAGGGTGTCTCCTGGGTTTTTATCTTCTTTGTTTATAAGGCAGCCAGTGTACTGAGTTCCATACTTTTATACTCCAGTAAGAAAGACGCACTCCAGAAAGTTCTATCTGTGGAGGTGGAAAGTTGATTTAAAAATGTGTATGCAAAAAACAAAACAAAACAAAAACAAACAAACAAAAAAAAATGTGTATGCATGTGTGGGGAGGGAAGTGGTGTGGAGGAAAGACCTGTGGCCTGGGAATCATCCAGCCTGGGTGGTAGTTTCCTGCTAATTCCCTGTGTGAATGTGGAGAAATCGCCTCCCTTCCCCAGCACTCCACATGCTCATCTTTGAAATGGGGTAATTTGGAGGGGTTGGGTGTAGTCACTGTGATCCCTTCCTGGTAGGATCTGAGGATTCAGTATTATATCCAGACGTGGTCTGTGTGTGAGTCTCATTTTGTATCTATTTGTATATACATACAAGCCTACATCTAACATGTATGTCCACACATAAGTAGCTTGTATTCGCCCAGGCCCCCATTTCAATATTTTATGTAGCAATTAACATTGCAGTATAATCTTTATTTTGGTTTGTTCTCCTCCAACTATTGTTTATGGACTAACCCCCCACAATTACAAACAAGGATTTTACTTGGATTAAATGAAATATTATAAAATCATCATTCTGTTTACTGGGTAAAGCCTATAATACTTAAGGGCTTCGGGGTGCAGGGGGAGTCTTAACACCCTCAAAATAAGTGTCATGGAATTAGTTACCGATTCAGAGAATGGCAAAATATTCTCCATGGGAATTCTTTAACTTCAGAAAACATTTGAACTATGATTACATTTTTTACTGAATTCATTAAAGAGAGATAAATTTTTTTTTTAATCTTATTTATGTGAAGTGAAGTGCCAGGAAAAGCTTTGGCAAATGTATCTTAATTTGTGAATACTCCTCTCTAAATGAAAAATTATTTTATTTAAGCTGACCAACTCCCTTTAGATAAGCCTTGAAGAGAAGTTATCTCATTAAAAAGAGTGATGCGTTTTGGAGCTGCATTGTATCACAATTCCTCTTCTTAACAGAACAGTTGTGGAGGCTTGCCCTGACAAGGTTAACCCTGAGCCCCATGTCACCAAGAGCCTGTGGCTGTTTTCATTTGAATTGTCTGGGCGTGCGAAGGTTCCAAGTAAAACAGGTGCTGGGTTTAAAAGCAACACTCCACCAACTCAAGCATATGAACCGTCAAGTTGCGAAAAGCTATCCAACTTCCATCAGTTAAGACACCCTTTAAACTGTAGAAATGAAGGAGGGAAGGACCAGATTATAAATGAGTTGGATCTGGTAGGTGAGATAATCGTGGGTCTATAATGGTTTCTTACGACGTCACGTCTACCTGGGGCTGCAGAGTGTGAGTATAAGGAAAGTAGCCTCTTTAGATTAAACATTTTCTAATCAGCTTTATCACTCATATCTGAATTTATCTTATTTGAGGAAAATGCCAATATATTAGCAGGCATGTATGATACACAAGGTGACCCTACCAACTTAATGACATAATACATTATCCTTAATGAAGTCAATATCTTGTCTTTTAGCTGTCTGTCTATTGGGGCGATTAATTGCAGTGTCATTAAAGTTAGCTCTCTTTTCATTTGAGCTTGACAAGTCGCATAAAACTAATGTTCTTAGTTATCAGCTACTGGAATAGGATAGAGGATGGAGGAAATTGTAGGACAAATAAGGGGGTACTGCTACAGCTAACTTGAAGGACTTTTTCCAATGACTGTTTCCTTAGGTCTCTTCTTACCCAGGCTCTCTTGTTAGTTGAAATTCAAGGCAAAGCTAGATGGCTCTTATTCAGACCACGGTTTGGGGTGGAGAAAAGAGGGAACAGCTTAGAATTACACTCGGTTTGGTAGCCGTGGAGCCGTTTAGTAACAGGACCTTGATTACTGGAAGGGTTTCTTTCCTAAATAAATTTGCCGAGTTACTTCCTGAACTGTTGTACGGGAGCTGATAGCCTGCGAGAGGATGCGATAAAGAACAGTTGAAACCATATTTTCATTTTGCTTTGAAGTTTTTCTAATTTAATGGGCTCTCTGGCAGAAAGGGAGCGTTGAGGGTGGGGGAAGGGATTTTTGTCCCAACCGCACTTTGCAAATGGTTCTAATAAACACCAGCTAATTGTGGGCATTGTGGGAGCCATAGCGCCGGGTCCACTGCTAATTGTGAAGGCAAAGAAAGCCTCACTCCCTGCCTTCCCCCTACCTCTGAAACTACGAGACAGGATGGCTGTAATTTACAGTGTGTTATCTTTGTCTATAGCGGCAAGATGATATGAAGTAAATCAAGGTACGAGTAATGAAAGACTGAGAATTTATTCCTTGGAGCACACTTTAAAGTGTAGTATCTGTTATAGTGGCACTGCCTGAAGACCCTGAAATGAGACTTGGATGATGGGCAATAAAGCAGCATAGAGGCTCATGTTAATGTTGTTTGTCTGAGGTTAGTAATTGGGTTCCACTGATGAGTTGTGTGAAGACAAAGTGAGAATCCCAGCTAGTATTGTAAATCTTACATTGTTGGAACAAGAAGCAATCCTAACAAATATTGATCCTCTCCGTGCCCAGAGGCAAGGAGGGAAGCAGCGAACTGCAAAGCACTGGCTTGTTTCAATAGCACCAATTACCTTAGTGAAACCAGCGCTCTGCATGAAATCCCAGGGTGGCCGCAAACCGTGAATTAGCCATGATTAGGCTTTTTAGCTGGATCCCCCCAAAATCACGCCGGCTTAGCATTCTGTCTCAATTATCCTTGTGGTCCTAAAAACATATTTCGTGGAAGTAGTTCCTTCCAGTTATTAAAGTCTCTGGTCAGGTGTGGATGCCAGATATGAGTATGCGGCCAGCCTCTGCCTTACACACAAAGAGCTGGAGTGAACGCGTCTTGAGTTTGACCGCTGGAAAGATGTAGTTTTCCACTCTAGATTTCACTGAACAGCAAGTTGGGGGGCCCACATCCCACACGTAATGGACTTGGTTGCTGTTTGGTTCTCCCCACCCCTATTTGTGGTTAATTTATGTCCTAAAGATCCTTGGAGAGATGATCTCCAGGGAAGAAAAGGCATCTCAAGTTCTGTGTTTTGTGGGGCTAGCCTCCTGTTCTTCATGTTTATTGTGAAGACCTTCTAAAGATCTGTGCTCATCTTCTTTGAATATCGAGCTTCCTTCCTTGGAATCTCCCCCGAGTTCTCACTGTGGAAAATTTGGGGCCATGGGAAGGGATAGTGTTGATAAAATCTGGGACGGTCACGCTTCTCTTTGTTTCTTCCCAGAGACGAGCGCTTGTTATTGGCATCCCTTAGCACCCGCCCTCTACTCCATCACCTTGGCTGTGAGTGTGCAGTAGTTACTCTCAGGGTCATTCCATTGGTCAGATCTCGACTCTGGGCTGGGCAGGGCAACGTGATGTTTGGCCCTTGGGCTCCTGACAACCGAGCTACATCAGCTTTCTGCATGCCTCCCAGCCCTGTGGGCTCCATTGGGAGAAGAGACATCCCTGGGGACCTCAGAGCATTTGGTCTCTGATATGACACTATAACATACATATATCAACATGTGCCTGGAGCAGAAGATGAGGTCAACCCCACCAAAATCAGGCAGACAGAGAGCAAGGGTTTGAATAAAGAGAACCATGTGTTTTCTGGAACTAAAATTGGGTCTAGGGTATGTTTTTAGGATTCCATGACACCATCATTAATTAGGTCATTAATTCTACAAATGTTTATTGAGTGTGTAACTTAGCGCCAAGCAATGTTCTGGCTGCACAGTGGAATAAAACGGAGTTTACATTCCTAGTGGCGGGGATGGTGGTGATGGAATGTAAACAAATAGGGGCAATTTCTGATGTAAACTGTAGAGAACATACAAAGAGCTATGGGGATAGAAAGTGGCTTGGAGTGGGAGGGGGCTCGCTTAACTAGGGTGGTCTGCTCTCCTCACACTACACACCACACCTCGGACCGGAATGTTTTGCCTTGACACCTCTACCCAGTCCTGTCTCTCTGCCCAGGCTCATGCTGTCTGGGCAGCCCTGAGATGCCTTGGGCCCCACATGTCTAGTTTCTGCTCATTTCCCAAGGCCCAGCTGAGAGAGCACACCTCCCAGGAAGCCATTCTGTTTCCACCAACTGAAAATGAGCATCTGTACGCAGAGTTCCTATGCAGCATTTCCTCCTTCCTCCAGTTGGACACTTGCACTTTCCGTCTTATAATAGTAGCTCGTGGTGTGTTCATCTCACCTCCACTCCTTGCCCTTGGGATCCTTAAGCGCAGGAGCCACATGGAGTTGACATCTTGTCCCTTGTAGCACACAGCAGTGTCTTGTACATAGTAGATGCTCCATAAATGTTAATTCAATGAAAAATTACAGGGAAGAGCCAGGCAAGTTTGTAGTGTGTATATGTGTGTGTCGGGGGTGGGGTGGGGGGGAAGGGGCTTTTGTTTGTCCGGAATTTGGTCTGATATACAGAAATGCCTCAGTGAAACACCGATTTACTGTTGTGTAGCTATGTTACTGAGTGGGTTTGTTATATCTGAGCGGACTGGTGATGTCTGCCTGCCTCTCCAGGCCACAAACACGTTTTGGAGGGATCGTTAACTTGAAGGTTGCAGTAAGACCTTAACCACTCTGAACGACTAGCTTTGGTGTCTGCTAAGGGCAAGCAAAGGCACAGAGTAGTTCCACTGGTGAAAATGGTTTGACAGTGGTTTTAAAATAATTGTCCTGCAAATGTGAATAATCTCAGCAAATGCAAACCAGCTGCCTTATGGTTCAGCCTGAGCCCTTCACCCCTGCGTTGGGAGCTTGGCCACCAGCAGCCAGCCCATCCAGTCTGTGGGCCAGCTCCCACCCTTCTGCACAGGGAAAGGGGAGCAAGCGACTCCGTTGCCCGTTGGCCTCCTGAGACACCCCTGAGGATTAAATAACTAATGACCGTAAAGTGCTCTGTGAAAAGAGAGTGCTCTATAAAGTGTTATTGTGGGGGCTCTTAAAAATGGAAAACGACTTTTAATTTACAAAGAGAACACTCAGCGTAAGGAGGGGTGGCTGTAAAGCTTTTATCGCCACTTTGCTTTCCTGAAGCTTCTTAGCTAGTGCTGTTGGCACCATGGTTTGCTCTCCCAGGAGTTCTCTCACCTGCTTGCGGGGTTTAGGAAAGATGCCAACATCTCATTGGCCTGACGCCACCCTGGTTCCTTGCTTGTGTCCAAACCTCTTGGTCAGAGCTGAGCCTTGATTGGCCTTGGGATGCTTTTCCTTGATTGGACTTTGAGAGCAAGGATCTTTTTCTGAGAGCCAGCCAGCTGGAACGGAGAGTATCCTGGGATCTGGTAGTTCCAGGGAGCCCTCTGGGGCAGCTGCGTAGACCACAAACCACTTGCAAAGATGGAGCCTTGTGACAATCATGCCGTATGGACAATAGCCTGCCCTCAGCAGACAGGCCCTCTGTCCATTTCTTAAGAAACAGGACTCATCTTCTCTTCCTGCTCAATGATAATATTCATTTTTTATTGAATTTCACCAACAATTCCTAGGCTTCCTGCTCACATTCTACTTTCTCCATGTCACATATGTGTGGTTGGGAGGTTTAAAACAGATTGTTATACCTCTGCAGTCTGTATTATTATTTCATGTCTTATGCGTTTTGTATGTGTTTTTAACCCCAGTGTTTAGGATTTACTTGGGCAAGCCCTCATGTTAACATGCAGTACTGTGAATGGGAAGGGGGCTTTCTGGTCTCCTTTTTGTTGGCTTCTCTGACTCTTTTGACATATATAACCTCCCTAGCGACATGCATTCTCTTCAGGAGAGGAGCCCATAAACTCAGTATTTATCCTACAAATGCAGGGATGTGTCTGCATTTTTATGACCCTGCTAAGTGGAGAGTATTCATTTGTGCCACCTCACCCCAGATGCCCATCCCGAGGCTGAGCTGCTTATCATGCTCTCATCTCTTTCCCAAAGCCTGAACAGGGAGCTTGGGACCACTGTCAACATGTTCCCTTTCATCAAAGAGGAAATTATTATCATATATTTTTGTAATAACCAGTAACGTTTCAAATTACTCACATTTTTATGGCTTACAATGAAGCTTATGCTTAACCTCTAACGTTCGTGTGGCTGGTAACGATGGGCTCGTTAGTTAACCACTTACGGGGAGTTAAGGGCAGGTAGAAAGCCACGTGACCAGTTATGAACCAGAGTAGCAACTCATTTCTGAAGCTGAGATTAGAAACACCTTGCTTGGCTTACATTTATTGGTAATGAGTGAGGTAAGCCCCATTGATTTTGTGGTGATGCTTGGGGAATGTGGCCTTGGTCAGCTTCTCAATGGTTCATGTGATGAGGGATGCTGGTCCTTGCACCCTGCGTCTTCAGGTTCTGGGTCTTTGTTCCAAAAGCTGAGTATTTGGGGAGACTGGTTGCAACACAGTTGATGACTAGCACTTGAAGCCTCCCAGAGACTCTGTAACTATGTGTCCTGATGGTGGTTTTCAGTAGCCTCTTGTTTGAAGTCCCATCATTCATAAGTCTGCGGTAGTGTGGGATATGAACTACTGTGAGTCATGTGCTTACATTAGCTTTTGAGTTGACACACTCATTTGGAAGAGAAGCTTATATGAAGAAATGGTCTAGTTTGTGGTCAGGGTATCTTGGTCTGCCAGCAGGATGGGAACGGGGTCAAGGGAGTGTGATTCCATGATGGTTGTTCCTTAACTGGGGAGTGTACTTTATGGGCTCTCAATTGGATGGCTTAGCAGAGGCACTCATTAATTGTGTTCAAAAAAAAAAAAAAGGAATGTAAGGTAGAATCATCCTGAGTCCACTCTCATTTAACTGCTTTGAGGATTATACTTTTAAACTTCATTTTAATTATTAAGTCATCTCACCAGGAATCTCCTAGTATCATTTAGGTGCCAGGAACTTTATAGACCTCTCATTTAATCATACCAACAACAAAATTATTGTTTTTCACATTTTACAGATGAGGAGACAAGCTTAGAGAACTTAAGTGACTTGCTCTAGGCCACACATCTAAAAGTTACACAGCCAGAAAGAATTAGTCTTGATATTAAAGCTCAGGCTCTGAAGTGCCATAATTTACTTTTACCTATACGTCATTAGAGAGAAAGATATCCCGAACAGATGGAAGTATCATGGACTTCCTGTCTGTCATGTAACCAAGAATGTTAATTGATCTCCTGTGATATATTGGCTATTGTAGTTGGGACTGCAATAGCATGTTGGGAGGTATTGACATATCAATCCAAATCAAACAAAGATGTTTCTGGATGATGTAATATTAGAGATTATTTGCAGCTTGTTTTTATCAGTGGATAAGAGATTAGCCATAACTGCTTATCATCATGGGACAGTAGGACCAAAAGTTTCCTTAGGGTATTTATCTAGTTCAAGGGTGGTGATCTCAATTCAACAACAGTTACTCAACAAGTATTTAAGGATGTACCCCATGCCAAGTATGTACTTACATTATATGAATGCTTTGATGCCTCACATACATTTACATTATAATTGCCACACTACAGTGTTTATATAGCTATATATTGTTGAAAGAAATTGCAAAAAGAAAATATAGTCTATATATTTGATCACATATTCGTCATTTCCACTGCTCTTCGTTCGTTTTTACAGAAGAGAAATTTCATTTGGTAATGTTTCTTTACAGCGTGAAGAATTTCTTTGAACTTTTTTTGATTATTTGGGTCCCTGGCAACAAGTTTTCTATTTCTGTTTATCTAAAGTTATCTTTATATTGCTTTCATTTGTGAAGAATATTTTCACTGAATATGGAATTTTTTGTTCTTTCAGCAGATTACAGAGGTCATTCCATTGTCTCTGCCTCCATTGCTTTTCATGGGAAGTCAGTTGTTACTTTTAACCATGCTTTCCCTATATGTATATAATGTATCATTTTTCTCTCCGCTTTCAAGATTTTCTCTAAAAATAAAAAACTTTTATTTTTTAGAAGTTTGACAGTGATGTTTGGAGGTATGTTTTTTCCAAACATATAACTGCATGGGTTTCTCTAAGTTTCTTGCATCTGTATGAGTTTTAAAAAATTGTTTATTTTTACTAAATTTGGGGATTTTTTTTTAATCATTGATCTTCATATTTTTTCTGCCCTATCCTCTTTCTTTTCTCCTACTGAGACTCTAGTTACATGTATGTTAGACCATTTAAATTGTCTCACAGGCCACTGAGTCTCTATTTATTGTTTTGTAAAATATTTTTTCCTCTCGTTTTCTGATGAGATAATCTCTGTTGATCTACTCAAGGTCACTGACTGTTTTTCCCCCATATCCAGTCTTCTGCTAAGGTCATCTAGTATATTTTTTCATTTTAAATATTGTGCTGTCTAGTTTCCATTTGGTTCTTTTTTAAAAATTTTATTTCTGTGATGAGATTCCCTTTTGATTCATCTGCTCATTCATTACAACCATCTTTTCCCTTCAGACCTTGGACATGTTTATTATAGCTACTGTAAAGTACTTTTGTGTTAATTCCACAATCTGTGTCATCTCAGGGTTAGTGTCTATTGATTTTATCTTGACCATGGGTCATAGTTACCTATTCCTTAGGTTGTCTAGTAATTGATTATTGTATCCTGGACATTGTGGATAATACATTGTACAGACTGATAGACTGTAGTTTCTGTTAAAAGATATATATATATATATATATATATATATATATATATAAAATACATATATATATATGTATATATATGTATTATATATATAATGTTGAGTTTTTGTTCTAGCAGGCAGGTAATTTGGCTGGATTCAAATTACAGACCGTGTCGCCTCTATGATAAGAAGCAGCTGAGATCTCTGTTCAGTTCTTTCAGACTTCCAGTTGTTAATTTTCACTTAGCTTCTTGTAATCTTCCCAGCAAATATGCTGTTTGGGATCACTCAAGGATTTTTTTAAATGCATATTTTAGAACTTCACGCTTTGTTGTTCTTTACTTTATGAGATCTCTCCCTTTACTTTCCAACTGTTCTGTCAGTGGCAACAGTCCATCCAGGGACTCTTCCAGTCAATAGGATTGTGACTTTCTGCTTGTATTTTAGCCACTCTGCCTTGTCGACTTCTGTTAGGAAGCAACTTCTAGTCATTTTCTGCCTGCTTTTGATTGTTTTCCAATGCCTTTACATAGTAGTTGTAAAAAACTATTTTCTCAAAAATTCATCAATATTATTTATGAGAATGTTAGTCCGATGTAAGCTATTTTGCCATTACTAGAAGTTGAACTGCAGATATTCTCAGTGTTTAAGAGAAGCCAGAAGTATAGATTTTTTTTTTTAACATCTTTATTGGAGTATAATTGCTTTACAGTGGCGTGTTAGTTTCTGCTTTATAACAAAGTGAATCGGTTATACATATACATATGTCCCCATATCTCTTCCCTCTTGCATCTCCCTCCCCCCCCACCCTCCCTATCCCACCCTAGTAGGTGGTCACAAGGTACCGAGCTGATCTCCCTGTGCTATGTGGCTACTTCCCAATAGCTGTCTATTTTATGTTTGGTAGTGTATATATGGCCATGCCACTGTCTCACTTTGTCCCAGCTTACCCTTCCCCGCTCCCCGTATCCTCAAGTCCATTCTCTAGTAGTTCTGCATCTTTATTCCCATCTTGCCCCTAGGTTCTTCTGATCATTTTTTTTTCTTTTTCTTTTTTTTTTGTTTAGATTCCATATATATGTGTTAGCATACGGTATTTGTTTTTCTCTTTCTGACTTACTTCACCCTGTATGACAGATTCTAGGTCCATCCACCTCACTACAAATAACTCAGTTTCGTTCCTTTTTATGGCTGAGTAATATTCCATTGTATATATGTGCCACATCTTTTTTTTTTAAATTTTATTTCATTTTATTTATTTTTGGCTGTGTTGGGTCTCCGTTGCTGTGTGTGGGCTTTCTCTAGTTGCGGCAAGCGGGGGCTACTCTTTGTTATGGTGCGCGGGCTTCTCATTGCGGTGGCTTCTCTTGTTGCAGAGCACGGGCTCTGGGCATGTGGGCTTCAGTAGTTGCGGCACGCTGGCTCAGTAGTTGTGGCTCACGGGCTCTAGAGTGCAGGCTCAGTAGTTGTGGTGCACGGGCTTAGTTGCTCCGCGGCATGTGGGATCTTCCCGGACCAGGGCTCGAACCCATGTCCCCTGCATTGGCAGGTGGATTCTTAACCACTGTGCTACCAGGGAAGCCCCATGCCACATCTTCTTTATCCATTCATCTGTTGGTGGACGCTTAGATTGCTCCCATGTCCTGGCTATTGTAAAAAGAGCTGCAATGAACATTTTGGTCCATGACTCTTTTTGAATTATGGTTTTCTCAAGGTATATGCCCAGTAGTGGGATTGCAGGGTCGTATGGTAGTTCTATTTTTAGTTTTTTAAGGAACCTCCATACTGTTCTCCATAGTGGCTGTATTAATATACATTCCCACCAACAGTGCAAGAGTGTTCCCTTTTCTCCACACCCTCTCCAGCGTTTATTGTTTGTAGATTTTTTGATGATGGCCATTCTGACCGGTGTGAGATGATATCTCATTGTAGTTTTGATTTGTATTTCTCTAATGATTCGTGATGTTGAGCATCCTTTCATGTGTTTGTTGGCAATCTGTATATCTTCTTTGGAGAAATGTCTATTTAGGGCTTCTGCCCATTTTTGGATTGGGTTGTTTGTTTTATTGATATTGAGCTGCATGAGTTGCTTGTATGTTTTGGAAATTAATCCTTTGTCAGTTGCTTCATTTGCAAATATTTTCTCCCATTCTAGGGTTGTCTTTTCATCTTGTTTATGGTTTCCTTTGCTGTGAAAAAGCTTTTAAGTTTCATTAGGTCCCATTTGTTTATTTTTGTTTTTATTTCCATTTCTCTAGGAGGTGGGTCAAAAAGGATCTTGCTGTGATTTATGTCATAGAGTGTTCTGCCTATGTTTTCCTCTAAGAGTTTGATGGTGTCTGGCCTTACATTTAGGTCTTTAATCCATTTTGAGTTTATCTTTGTGTATGGTGTTAGGGAGTGTTCTCATTTCATTCTTTTACATGTAGCTGTCCAGTTTTCCCAGCACCACTTATTGAAGAGGCTGTCTTTTCTCCACTGTATATTCTTGCGTCCTTTATCGAAGATAAGGTGACCATATGTGTGTGGGTTTATCTCTGAGCTTTCTATCCTGTTCCATTGATCTATATTTCTGTTTCTGTGCCAGTACCATACTGTCTTGATTACTGTAGCTTTGTAGTATAGTCTGAAGTCAGGGAGCCTGATTCCTCCAGCTCCATTTTTCTTTCTCAAGATTGCTTCGGCTCTTCGGGGTCTTTTGTGTTTCCATACAAATTGTGAAATTTTGTGTTCTAGTTCTGTGAAAAATGCCATTGGTAGTTTGATAGGGATTGAACTGAATCTGTAGATTGCTTTGGGTAGTATAGTCATTTTCACAATGTTGATTCTTCCAATCCAAGAACATGGTATATCTCTCCATCTATTTGTATCATCTTTAATTTCTTTCATCGGTGTCTTATAATTTTCTGCATACAGGTCTTTTGTCTCGTTAGGTAGGTTTATTCATAGATATTTTATTCTTTCTGTTGCAATGGTAAATGGGAGTGTTTTCTTAATTTCTCTTTCAGATTTTTCATCATTAGTGTATAGGAATGCAAGAGATTTCTGTGCATTAATTTTGTATGCTGCTACTTTACCAGATTCATTGATTAGCTCTAGTAGTTTTCTGGTAGCATCTTTAGGATTCTCTATGTATAGTATCATGTCATCTGCAAACAGTGACAGCTTTACTTCTTCTTTTCTGATTTGGATTCCTTTTATTTCTTTTTCTTCTCTGATTGCTGTGGCTAAAACTTCCAGAACTATGATGAGTAATAGTGGTGAGTGGGCAGCCTTGTCTTGTTCCTGATCTTAGTGGAAATGGTTTCAGTTTTTCACCATTGAGGACGATGTTGGCTGTGGGTTTGTCATATATGGCCTTTATTATGTTGAGGAAAGTTCCCTCTCTGCCTACTTTCTGGAGGGTTTTTATCATAAATTGGTGTTGAATTTTGTCGAAAGCTTTCTCTGCATCGATTGAGATGATCATATGGTTTTTCTCCTTCAATTTGTTAATATGGTGTATCACGTTGATTGATTTGCGTATATTGAAGAATCCTTGCATTCCTGGGATAAACCCCACTTGACCGTGGTGTATGATCCTTTTAATGTGCTGTTGGATTCTGTTTGCTAGTATTTTGTTGAGGATTTTTGCATCTATGTTCATCAGTGATATTGCCTGTAGTTTTCTTTCTTTGTGACATCTTTGTCTGGTTTTGGTATCAGGGTGATGGTGGCCTCATAGAATGAGTTTGGGAGTTTTCCTCCCTCTGCTATATTTTGGAAGAGTTTGAGAAGTATAGGTGTTAGCTCTTCTGTAAATGTTTGATAGAATTCACCTGTGAAGCCATCTGGTTCTGGGCTTTTGTTTGTTGGAAGATTTTTAATCACAGTCTCAATTTCAGTGCTTGTGATTGGTCTGTTCATATTTTCTATTTCTTCCTGGTTCAGTCTTGGAAGGTTGTGCATTTCTAAGAATCTGTCCATTTCTTCCAGGTTGTCCATTTTATTGTCGTGTAGTTGCTTGTAGTAATCTCTCATGATCCTTTGTATTTCTGCAGTGTCAGTTGTTACTTCTCCTTTTTCATTTCTAATTCTATTGATTTGAGTCTTCTCCGTTTTTTTCTTGATAAGTCTGGCTAATGGTTTATCAATTTTGTTTATCTTCTCAAAGAACCAGCTTTTAGTTTTATTGATGTTTGCTATTGTTTCCTTCATTTCTTTTTCATTTATTTCTGATCTGATATTTATGATTCCTTTCCTTCTGCTAACCTTGGGGTTCTTTTGTTTTTCTTTCTGTAATTGCTTTAGGTGTAAGGTTAGGTTGTTTATTTGAGATGTTTCTTGTTTCTTTAGGTAGGCTTGTACAGCTATAAAGTTCCCTCTTAGAACTGCTTTTGCTGCATCCCATAGGTTTTGGGTTGTTGTGTTTTCATTGTCATTTGTTTCTAGATATTTTTTGATTTCCTCTTTGATTTCTTCAGTGATCTCTTGGTTATTAAGTAGTGTGTTGTTTAGCCTCCATGCGTTTGTATTTCTTACAGATTTTTTCCTGTAATTGATATCTAGTCTCATAGCGTTGTGGTTGGAAAAGATACTTGATACGATTCCAATTTTCTTAAATTTACCAAGGCTTGATTTGTGACCCAAGATATGATCTATCCTGGAGAATGTTCCATGAGCACTTGAGAAGAATGTGTATTCTGTTGTTTTTGGATGGAATGTCCTATAAATATCAATCAAGTCCATCTTGTTTAATGTATCATTTAAAGCTTGTGTTTCCTTATTTATTTTCATGTTGGATGATCTGTCCATTGGTGAAAGTGGGGTGTTAAAGTCCTCTACTATGATTGTGTTACTGTCGATTTCCCCTTTTATGGCTGTTAGTATTTGCCTTATGTATTGAGGTGCTGCTATGTTGGGTGCCTAAATATTTACAATTGTTATATCTTCTTCTTGGATTGATCCCTTGATTATTATGTAGTGTCCTTCTTTGTCTCTTGTAATAGTCTTTGTTTTAAAGTCTATTTTGTCTGGTATGAGAATTGCTACTCCAGCTTTCTTTTGATTTCCATTTGCATGGAATATCTTTTTCCATCCCCTCACTTTCAGTCTGTATGTGTCCCTAGGTCTGAAATGGGTCTCTTGTAGACAGCATATATACGGGTCTTGTTTTTGTATCCATTCAGCCAGTCTGTATCTTTTGGTGGGAGCATTTAATCCATTTACATTTAAGGTAATTATCAATATGTATGTTCCTATTACCATTTTTTAAATTGGTTTGGATTTGTTATTGTAGGCTTTTTCCTTCCTTTGTGTTTCCTGCCTAGAGAAGTTCCTTTAGCATTTGTTTTAAAGCTGGTTTGGTGGTGCTGAATTCTCTCAGCTTTTGCTTGTCTGTAAAGGTTTTGATTTCTCTGTCAAATCTGAATGAGATCCTTGCTGGATGTAGTAATCTTGGTTGTAGGTTTTTCTCTTTCATCATTTTAAATATGTCCTGCCACTCCCTTCTGGCTTGCAGAGTTTCTGCTGAAAGATCAGCTGTTAACCTTATGGGGATTCCCTTGCTGCTTTTAATGTTTGTTCTTTGTATTTAATTTTTGATAGTTTGATTAATATGTGTCTTGGCATGTTTCTCCTTGGATTTATCCTGTATGGGACTCTCTGTGCTTCCTGGACTTGATTAACGATTTCCTTTCCCATATTAGGGAAGTTTTCAACTATAATCTCTTGAAATATTTTCTCAGTCCCTTTCTTTCTTCTTCTTCTGGGACCTCTGTAATTCGAATTTTGGTGTGTTTAATGTTGTCCCAGAGGTCTCTAAGACTGTCCTCAATTCTTTTCAGTCTTTTTTCTTTATTCTGCTCTGCAGTAGTTATTTCCACCATTTTATCTTCCAGGTCACTTATCCATTCTTCTGCCTCAGTTATTCTGCTATTGATCCCTTCTAGAGAATTTTTAATTTCATTTATTGTGCTGTTCATCACTGTTTGTTTGCTCCTTAGTTCTTCTAGGTCCTTGTTAAACGTTTCTTGTAATTTCTCCATTCTATTTCCAAGATTTTAGATCATCTTTACTATCATTAGTATGAATTCTTTTCCAGGTGGACTGCCTATTTCCTCTTCATTTGTTAGGTCTGGTGGGTTTTTGCCTTGCTCCTTCATCTGCTGTGTGTTTCTCTGTCTTCTCATTTTGCTTAACTTACTGTGTTTGGGGTCTCCTTTTCGCAGGCTGCAGGTTCGTAGTTTCCGTTGTTTTTGGTGTCTGTCCCCAGTGGCTAAGGTTGGTTCCGTGGGTTGTGTAGGCTTCCTGGTGGAGGGGACTGGTGCCTGTGTTCTGGTGGATGAGGATGGATCTTGTCTTTCTGGTGGGCAGTTCCACATCTGGTGGTGTGTTTTGGGGTGTCTGTGGCCTTATTATGATTTTAGGCAGCCTCTCTGTTAATGGGTGGGGTTGTGTTCCTGTCTTGCTAGTTGTTTGGCATAGGGTGTCCAGCACTGTAGCTTGCTGGTCATTGAGTGGAGCTGGGTCTTGACGTTGAGATGGAGATCTCTGCGTGATTTTCACCATTTGATATTATGTGGAGCTGGGAGGTCTCTTGCGGACCAGTGTCCTGAACTTGGCTCTCCCACCTCAGTGGCACAGCCCTGATGCCTGGCTGGAGCACCAAGAGCCTGTCCTCCACACAGCTCAGAATAAAAGGGAGAAAAAAAAAAGAAGGAAAGAAAGAAGAAGGTAAAATAAAATAAAATAAAGTTATTAAAGTAAAAAATAATTATTAAGAAAAAAAAATTTTTTTAAAAAAAAAAAAAAAAAAAAAAGGACAGACAGAACCCTAGGACAAATGGTAAAAAGCAAAGCTATACAGACAAAATCACAGAAGCATACACATACACACTCACAAAAAGAGAAAAAGGGAAAAATACATATATGTCGTTGCTCCCAAAGTCCACCTCCTCAATTTGGGATGATTTGTTGTCTGTTCAGGTATTCCACAGATGCAGGTACATCAAGTTGATTGTGGAGGTTTAATCCGCTGCTTCTGAGGCTGCTGGGAGAGATTTCCCCTTCTCTTCCCTGTTCGCACAGCTCCTGGGGATCAGCTTTGGATTTGGCCCCGCCTCTGCGTGTAGGTTGCCTGAGGGCGTCTGTTCCCCGCTCAGACAGGACGGGGTTAAAGGAGCAGCTGATTCGGGGGCTCTGGCTCACTCAGGCCGCGGGGAGGCGGGGTACGGATGCGGGGCGAGCCTGTGGCGGCAGAGGCCGGCGTGACGTTGCACCAGCCTGAGGCACGCCGTGTATTCTCCCGGGTAAGTTGTCCCTGGATCACGGGACGCTGGCAGTGGCGGGCTGCACGGGCTCCCGGGAGGGGCGGTGTGGAGAGTGACCTGTGCTCGCACACAGGCTTCTTGGTGGCTGCAGCAGCAGCCTTAGCGTCTCATGCCCGTCTCTGGGGTCTGCGCTGATGGCCGCGGCTCGCGTCCATTTCTGGAGCTCCTTTAAGCGGCGCTCTTAATCCCCTCTCCTCGCGCACCAGGAAACAAAGAGGCAAGAAAACGTCTCTTGCCTCTTCGGCAGCTGCAGACTTTTTCCCGGACTCCCTCCCAGCTAGCTGTGGCGCACTAGCCCCCTTCAGGCTGTATTCCCGCCGCCAACCCCAGTCCTCTCCCTGGGATCCGATGTCCGAAGCCCGAGCCTCAGCTCCCAGCCCCGCCCGCCCCGGCGGCTGAGCAGACAAGCCTCTCGGGCTGGTGAGTGCTGCTCGGCGCCGAGCCTCTGTGCGGGAATCTCTCTGCTTTGCCCTCCGCACCCCTGTGGCTGCGCTCTCCTCTGTGGCTTCGAAGCTCCCCCCCTCCGCCACCCGCAGTCTCTGCCCGCGAAGGGGCTTCCTCGTGTGTGGAAACCTTTCCGCCTCACGGCTCCCTCCCACTGGTGCAGGTCCCGTACCTATTCTTTGGTCTCTTTTTTCTTTTTTCTTTTGCCCTACCCAGGTACGTGGGGAGTTTCTTGCCTTTTGGGAGGTGTGAGGTCTTCTGCCAGCGTTCAGTGGGTATTCTGTAGGAGTTGTTCCACATGTAGATGTATTTCTAATGGATTTGTGTGGGGGGGGGGAAGGTGATCTCCGCGTCTTACTCTTCCGCCATCTTGAAGCTCCTCCAGAAGTATAGATTTTTATCTGAAATCTCTTGATTATTCATTGTAGGCAGCTGTATCACTACTTAAATACCTTGCATGGACCAAAAAACCCCAATCATGACAATGGGTCAAATATGGCTTCTTGGCCCACAGTTTGCAGATTTTGGACTAGAATTAATATTTCTGATTCTCAGCAAAGTGCTTTCTCTTTGGCCAGGTTAATATCCCTTTCTCTACCTGCTAGAATAGACAACTTTTCAGATGCTGTGACACTTGCTGATACACTTAGAGTATCTATGGGAGATATCCGAGAGTAACTCTTGCAGAATACGGGGAAAGCAGTAGAGCCAGCTGGAGAAAGGAGCACCATGCCAGGTGATTACGGGCCTGCTTCTCCTCTTCCACTTGGCCCACTAAGTGTTTTTGGCACAGAGAGGACAGGTAGACTGATGGGCTGAATCCGGCTCTCCTCAGATCTTTCTTACCTTTAAGGTTGCCAATTCATCCCCAGGCCCATGTGAGCTGTTTGATGTTCTAATCCAAAGCACTGTCACGCTGGAGAACTTTTTTCTGACCTCTCCCCTGTCACCAAATGTCATTGTGCCCCTGTGCAGACAGACATGGAACATGTGGCTGCACCTGGGGCCTTGGGATACTTCCCTCAAAAATGGCAGATTTAGGACCAGGCAAGGAATTGGTACATCAGCCATAAATCCTGAGTAGGATAATGCCAGATTCATTCGGCTGCTGGCATTTGATTTGTGGGTATGTTAAAGGTCTCTCCACCTCTTATAGGAGTCTGATGAGAAAAATATGGTTCATTCTGCCCATCTCCATTTTTTGTTGAGCTTTGTGTGCTCAACAAGTAGGCAAGTGGAGCCATTAAGTATTTGGGCTTCCAGGTCTGGTCCTTTCCAATTTTATAACTTTAGTAACTTTGTCTTGAAACTACAATTTCCTTTTCCTGGGCTCCTTTCATCTTCTGTGGGGATTCCCTCCTGCCATGGGCAGGCTTCTCATTTCCTTATGCTGTTACTCTCCTTAGCCAAGCATCCACTCTCAGGACAACATCTGATGTCATCCACAGAGCGCTAGCATGATAACATTTCAGAACTGGGAGAAACTTTTCAGGACTTGTGGTTCAGCACCTTCATGTCAGAGAGGAGGACACTGAGATGGAGAGGAGAGGGCAGGTTACCTGAAACCATATAGCCATTTGGGGCAAAGGTACACCAAGAACTCTGTTTTCTAGACCCCCCTTCCCCTTGTCCATCACTTTTCTTCATCTTACTGCAGCATTTTAACTTTGACATGAAATTAAGGCAGAACATTTTCTCTGGGGTAAAAATCCTCTCCCCCTAAGGTGGATAATTTGCCCCATCTTCTTCTGTTCTTAATTCTGGTGCTGTACTAGTTTGTACAATGTGGAAATTGCCAACGTTTAACCAGTTTTGACCTACAAAATGGCAGTTTCGTAGGGCTCAAGCTAATACTTAGGATTTGACATACAGCCCAGGCTACCTGGGATTTTGCTTTGGGCGATTATTGACTTGGGGGGGTTGGCTCAGGTGACTGCAACGTGATGCTCATGAGCTCAGATCAGAGGTCCTAGGACTGTGTGGGCTTCTGAGCTTGTCCCTTTCCCCATCCCAGCTGACAAACCTTACTCCTGGCAACCACCCTGACAGTGATGTTCCAGATGGGGCTGGAGGGCACAGTGAGGGAGGCTGGACCCCATCACTGACTGCTGTGGTGCAGTGGAAGGTGAAGTGGCCTTCAGTGCTCACGAGCCTGACTCTGAGTCTCAGATCCACTCCCCTTTAGCTGGTGACCTTGAACTTAAGTTCTTTGGTTTTTAGGTTTCTCATCTTTAAAATAGGAGTGTAAAGATTTCCTTCATGATTTGTGAAAATTCAGTGACTCCAGCCCCACATTTAGTGCTTGATGATTGTGAGGGTTAAAGGTGGCTTCTCTCAAGTCGTAGACTGGCTGTTAGAGTCTGACACCAGCATTCTATGTCCTTTTCAGGGAAATGCTGCTTCTACCCATAGATTATCAGGGGATTCCAGCCAGGTTCCAACTGCCCTGTGATAATGCAGTATTTTTTTTCCCCAAGCAGGTTAGGAACTGATATCCCCATTATGTAGCATATCATGAAATGAATGTTATTGTTAAGTATAAGGACAGGACATATTAGTGCTATCTTTTATTACACAGTCTTCATTATAAAAGAACAGCTATTGCTAGAGTCGTCCCCATTTGATAGGTAGCTAGACATTGTTCTTGTGCTGTTGGCTCTGATTAAGGCTGGGATAATGCACTGTTCCTGCCTGTTACGTCCATCAGGAAACAAGGCAGACCAAGGTAAAATAGATGAGCGTATGTTGGCAACAGATTAAAAAGACTGGTGTAAAGTCCATTAATAATTCTCATATTTAGGATTTGCTTTCTACTGTACTCACCGAATCTGCGACATTTAATCTCTTCTTTGCGAGACCAGCCGAGAGAACCTTTTTCCTCTTCTGAGTGATAGGCCTGGATTTTCTGAGACAGAGCATTTGTCTGTCAGGGCCCATGGCTGCTGTGGTGATTTACTTGCCGTCAGATGATGTTGGTGTCCGGTTGGTGATATAGCCTTGCTGGATATGGGGAAATTTGTTACCTTTAGCTTTGACAGGAAGATAATTGCTGATGGTTAACAGAACTGAGCCAAAGCCATTGGTTTTTCAGTAACACAAGTACAGGACTGGCTTTAAGAACCCTGTTTTTCCCTGCATAAGTGTCGGTTCCAGTTTTTTGTTTTTTGGTTTCTTTTGTAAAATTGTGTGTGTGTGTGTGTGTGTGTGTGTGTGTGTATGTTGATGGAAATGTACCGGAGTATTCTCTCTTTTTTTTTTTGTTTAATGCTAGCAGTATACTAGCATGAGGACTGAGGGAATGTTTGTTCACTCCACAAAGAAAAGAGATTACGGGAGATTTGGGGGAGAGAGAGAGAGAGAGAGAGAGAGAGAGAGAGAGAGAGAGAGAGAGAGAGTGTGTGTGTGTGTGTGTGTGTAGGAGGAGTGTGGTGTCCTGCAATACCAGAGGCAGCCAGCCACTTGCAAAAGAGGTTTATCATCAGTGGGACATTGTTTTGTTAGGCACCTCTCCTGAGAATATGTGAATCTGGGCCTCCATCACGTGGCTTGTCAATTGTTCTTCACACTGTGCAATCAAGTGATTGCTTAGACAATACTTTGTAATGTTTGAGCCTCAAGGGCTTCTCAGTAAAAGTCTTAACAGGATAGGAACAAACTCGGAGCATCCCAAGGGATAGAAATGTGTTTCACAGAGAAGTGGGCAGGTTCTGGACTTGGGAGGATGATGGGCACACACAGTTCTCCTGGAAGACAGGGGAGGGGGCAGCCTATGGGGTATAATTTGAGAAGTCTCTGGAAGGAGCGTGGACAGTGGAATAGAGCTGTCCTCTTGTCCTTCCTCTCTCATCCTCGGGCCATTGTCATGATAGGCAGGCCCCTGAAAAGCCCCAGTGTTGTTATTCTCTCTTTGGAGACCTGGATTTAGAAGTTGAGATGTCCTGCCTCAGTGACTTGGTAGGCTTTGGAGGTGTCAGTATTCACCTACAAGGAAGCTTACTTTCTGGGGAACTGAGTCTTCTGACCTGCAGTTGCTCTGTGCTGAGAATAGCAGTTCACCTCCTTTTTCTTCTGCATTTTGGCGAGTTTCTAACTTCCCCCAAGATTTGGAAAGGGAGAGAGAAGTGTGGGTACTATCAAGTCAAATATTGGTGTTATAACTTTTTCTTGGCAACAGGAATACTCTTCCTGAAAGCTTAGGGAACTCTAGGTCCTTCAGCTTTGCAGGAGAGAGTCTCCTGAATCATGGTGTCTGGAGGTGGGAATCTAGAAGAGCCTTTGTCAAGATGCCAGGATTTCTAAGAGGGACCAGATGTTGCCCTCTTTGTTCAGCCATGTGCCCGCGTGTATGGATGACCTTAACCTTTGGAGGCTGGGCTTATCACCCATCCTCATTCCTCGCATCTGTCCAGTCACCAAGCACTCATCATCCTTTGCCAATAGAGTTGTCACAGCCCTCCCCACTGCCCTCATCAAGGCTCTCATCAGATCCTCCCTCGACTTTTATAATGGCACCTTAGCTAGTTTGTGCCTTCAGCTTCCCTTCCCTTGAACGTATTGTACTCATTGATTCCGTACTTTTCTTTCTAGGACATTGGTGGGGCCCTGGCACTCTGACAGCAGTGTACTGTTTATATCCTACCACTTCCTACCTGTTCAGACTTGGCCCCTCTTTTCTTCCAGACTGTACACTCCTTGAAGGCTAAGTTGAAATTCTGTTTGTTCTGAAATGTTCATTCCTCTCATCCCTGCCCATTACATTCTCTTATCCTTCAAGGGCCCACATCAGTGCCATCACCCCCAAGAAGTACTTCCTATTTACCCTAATTAGAAAGTCGTCCTCTTTGGGGACCACTTGCTGTATTATTACTACTAATGCTGTTCACTGTACACTCATGTCTCTGTTGCTTCTGGCTGGTAGCCCCTCGAGGGCCAGGGCCAGGTCTTGCTCTCCTTGTGTCTCTGCCACCTGGGACTGCCCTTTGCACAGTGATCGCTCAGTCACATGTAGTGAGTGAGTGAATGAAGTTAGAGTTTGATGATAGACTCACAACTCTTGAGTTGTTTATTATTAATGCCTGGTAAATGACTTAATTCTTTAAGTTAGGTTTTTATTATTATTATTATTATTATTATTATTGAGAACCCACTGTACACATATCAGCATTTTCTCCAGAAATACGGGGAAATACACATAGATCATGACTTCCTGATTCCACACCCAAGGCAGACACCAGCACTTGGTCTCTGCATCCTCTGATATGGTTGTGAATTTGGCTCAGAAAGTCAGTCCTGGCAGCTGCTACCAGTCATTTGAGTCAGATTTGGAAGCAAAACTTCCCTGCCATCCACGGTTCTGTTATGGTGAGAGGTCCTGAGAAGGCTGACGTTGTCCTTTCCCAAGGGTACTTACTGTTCACAAAGGAGATTAAGTCAATATTTGTAAAGTACTTAGTATGTGGAACATTTAGAAAATAATATAAGACACTAAAGGATTCAGAGCTAAATGGGTGTGTGTGTGTGTGTGTGCGCGCGCGCGCGCGTGTGTGTGTGTGTGTGTGTTGGGGGGTGAAGACAGTAAGTTACCAGGGGAGCTTGGAAAGTGAGAGAGCATGCAGGGCCAGTGCAATCAGAGAAAGCTTCCTAGAGGAGGGGGGGTCTAAGGGCCCCTGAGAGGACAGCCTGTGGCAGGGGGAGAAACAGCCCAGGCAGCTACTCAGAGGAGGCAAACCTGGAGAGACGAGAGATTTATGTTCTTTTCTTGTGGTCGGGCAACCTCTAGAGATGGAGAGGCCAGAAGTCACAAGGCCCTGGGATGCTGCCCCAGCATTCTCCTTGACTCAAGAGCTGGTACTCATCACTGAAGAATCCTTTTTAAATTCTTCACTGTGAGCGAGCATTAAAAAAAAAAAAATCATCATTCTTGAAATCTGCCTTTAACCCCCAGATCATCTTTTTCCATTTCTACTCTCTGGACAGTGAAAAACGGGAAGATTTCTGTGTGTTTGTTCTGCTCTCCATGGGTAACCTCTCTTCCCGCATGATAAATACACATTTGAAAATATTGATTTGCTGCTACCCCTTTGAAAAGCTTAAGAAGGTTGACCTCTGCCTCAGTGTTCTCAGACTTGAATTTTTCAGACTGACCAATCGACCCTGCGAAAGGCTGAGAAACGTTACCTGCGGTCCTGGAGGGCCTTTCCCAGGGACTGAGGATGCGGTGGTGGCAGCTTGGCAAATGCCTGAAAGGAGCGACTCTTAATAAAATGCTGTGTGTCTGTGGCTCAAATCTAATGACTTTTCAGTAGCTCGTAGGAATGGGGGAATCTCCATTGTAGAGCCCGAGAGAGTCACCCCAAGGGAAGTGCCATTTTCTAGACGTCTCAGAAACCCTGGGGTCCCCACGCCCACCGTGGAGGATACTGTGTCGTGCCTTAAAGTTGGCTTCTTCTCTGTCTCCCGCCCCCATCCCACCAATTGCTCTCATTTTATTTTTTTCCTTGGTTTTACCACTGTGTGACCTCGTGTTGTATTTTTTCTGAATGACAATGAAAGTAATTGAAAATATTGATTGGCAGTACAGTTAAGTTGTCAACACAACCATTTAATTTGTCAGGAGGACTTGTTAAATTGTCAAAAATCATATAAAAAAACTCCTTCAGTCACTGATGATATACATTAGAGATGTTCATGAATCAAATGGGCCATTTTGGAGATAAGTGTTGAAGAGGAATTCTAAAATGGTTTTCTTCAGCTATGTTTGTGTTCTCCTTTTTTTCTCTGTCTCCTATCTTTTGCTCTGTCTCTCTGATCACACGTGACAAAGAATATTGGAACGGTTTTGGGGAGATCAGGTGAGTGAGGGAGACTTGGTGATTCGGGGCTTCACTAAGCGTATCTGATGGCGGAAGGTCATTTTATCCCAATTCAATTAGGATAATCTGAGGCAGATACCCTGACGGAAGGCTTGGACGGTTCCTTCCCCCCGTTATGTGTAGAATGTAAAACATGGATCTTGGGGAATTTCTTTTTTTTAAGAAAATTATCTTTTAGGGGCTCTGGGCTCTTGGCTCTGCCAGCCCTGTATGAGGGTGGGTGGGCACCATCCAGCTTCCTGTTCAGATTTTTGAGACACTGCTGGACACTTCTTGCATTTTCACTGTTGTTCACTTAGTTCCTGAAAAGCTTATGTTCCCAAGCGGAATTGGAATTAGCTCTATTTAGATTAAGAATTATGCTCTCTGCTACCCATTGGTCAAAACGAGTCAGGTCATTCTTGATATTGTCAGTCTCTAGCTCTACTTAATATCATAGTGTATTAGCGCTCAGAAATCCAACTTGATCTAGCTTAAGGTAATAAAGGATTTTACCAGAAGGCTACTTGTGTCACTCCCATAATTCACAGGGGGGCTAGTGTGGCAGGCAGGGTTCTAAAAACGGCCCCCAAAGATCCCTCGCCCCCCTAGTCCTGAGAATGGCGAATGTGATCTCACTGCCATGATCGTGTTAGGGTATTATGCACAGTAGACCCTAAAAATGGGAGATTTTCCAGGTGGGCCTAATCTAATCACATGGTCCTTAAAAGCACAGACCTATCTTTAGCTAATGAAAGGAGAGGACCTCACAGATATTTGAAGCAGGAGAGGGATTTGACACGCCGTAGCTGCCTTGATAATGGAGAGACTCGTGTGAGAAGGTATCCAGGCAGATCCTAGAAGAAGAAAGCGAGTCCCAGCAGGCAGCCAGGAAGGAATCAGAGACATCAGGTCTATAGCTGCAAGGATCTGGATTTTGCCTGTAACCTGAATGAGCTTGGAAGGTGCTTTTTTTCCTAGGGCTGCTGGATAAGAAGCCACCCTGACCAACACCTTGATCTTGGCTTTGTGATACCCTGAATGTAGAACCCAGCTGAGGGCTGGGGCGGGTGAATGCAGTCCTAGGATTGTAATCATGCATCCACTTCTGTGTCGAGAAGCCAAGGTATATCCCATGATAGGCAGTGATAAAAATCTATGTCTAAATTAGTCTAAAAGAACTACTTTAATAAGTATAAAATAAAAATTTAAAGTGATTGGAAAGTGTTATGTTTCAGTTTAATAGCTTTGTTTTTCTCAGTGGTATATAAAATCATGGAATATTAAAATCAATGGCATATTAGATTCAAGTAATTTTAAATAAAACATTTTTATGTATTACACATTAGTTATCTTATAAAGTAGGAATATTTTACTTGAAGAAGTGGAAATTGGAGTTTTGGCATGGTGACTGGCTAGAGTGATTGGTGCCTTTTTAAATTCACAGTTGCTAAGGTGCCTCTAGATTAGAATCCAGGAGAACGGGTCACGAGCCTGACCTAGATTAAAACTATGCTAGTCGTGTACCTCAGCCTCTCCACTCCACAGATGCCTCCTGCTGCCCTCTACCACCTCACATGCCCCTGGGCTCTCAGCTGGAATTTGTGGTCAGACGGGAGTGGGTTGAGAGGTGAGGATTAGGACCAAAAGTGTTTGGAGTAAGGTGCCTCGGGTATTTGTGTAATATGGCCTAACTTGGTATTCTGCTATAGCAAAAAGAATACACGGGACCATCTATTTGTAGCATCTTTGCCATTAACTAGCTGTGAGACCTCAGTGTCAGCATTCACCTGCCTTGGGATTCTCTGTTTCTACATCTGTGTAATGGGAGCACCGAGCCATAGCACCTCAAATGTTGATTGCAGCACACGTGTTTTATTTCTACAAAATTTGCGCAGTGCCTCCTTCATTGCATTGCTTTGGTTTCCCGTTTCTTTGTAAGTTGGCTCCTATTTTTTGAGTGCCTGTGGCTTACTGAGCTCTGCACAGGAGAGAAGCTGAAGATGTGGTCCTAGCCCTCAGGGAGCTTACATTTTCATTCCAGGGAGAGGACAGAAATCTGAAATAGGACTAGTTTAAAGACGATGTGAGTAGCTAGCAGAATGAACACTGTGGACTCGTAGGAATTGCAACATTCTGGAGTGGAGTTTGTTTGGTTTAGCAAGGAACAGCTGGAGGGTAAGGGGTAAATGGTCTGTAAACTGACATAAATCAGGAATTCTTACTGTGTTTGTCTGGTGGGGTCTCAGAATTGCCTCTTGTTTGTCCTCATCCTGGGCATTTAAATGGGCTGATGTCAGCTGCAGAACACTTAAGAACCTTAGAGGTGGCCCTTTTCCTCTCTGGGCTTCATCATCTGAAGGTCACAGTGGAAATGGTGGATGTCTGAGTCCCCTTTCTTCACCTAAGTCTCGACTCCGCCACCAGGGCTTGGGTCACTGCCATAGCCAGTTCAGAGTCATCTGATACCGCCAGTCTTTCTGCTCCCTGAGGTCATTCAGGGCCCCAGGCTCCTCCTTCCTGGTTGCTCTGCCATTCTTTAACCAGTCGTGCTTGTCTTCATGGCCAGAGCTGGCGCACCAGCAACATGGATGTGCTCTATTCCATGGGAAGAAGGGAGGCATGGCCAGCTTCCTCCTGCAGGATATGACATCACCTTTGCCCACAACACGTTACTGATAGGCTGCTGGCTTGATCTTAGTCACACGGCAGCACAGAGCTGAAGGGTCTCTAGGAGATGTAGGCTCTAGCTGGACTGCCACGTATCCTGCTGCAGTTCAGGGGGAATTCTGCTACTGAAAGGGAGAAGGCGGGGAGTATGTTGGGGGCAGTTAGCAGTTTGCTTTTCTGCCTTCCCTTTCACTCAGCAGTGAGCCCTTTGTAGCCAGCATTTATACCTCTCACCTTTATGACCCCAATGTTTATCCTAGAACTTAGTCCATAATAGGTATTTAAGAAATGTTTTCTAAAGGAAGGAACACATCATTGAATGAGGGAAGAAAGGGATCGGGGGACGGCACCCACAGTTTGGGGGGCCTTCTTTCTTTTTTGCCCCGGGCCGTGTTCTTTGTATCTGAACACTTTTAGCTGAACCGGGAGTGGGCTGTGCTGAGTTCAGCCCGTGAGAGGACGCTTGGCTACACCCGCCACGCAGTCTTTGAACCCAGGACTCGGCGAGATGGAGGAATATTTCATTAATCCGTGCACCATTTAGCCTCCTTATCGAATGGCCCAGACCTCTTCTTTGTTACGGACAACAATGAAGGGTGCCTTTAAGAAATCTCCAGTGAGTACCGAGGCATTGCAGATTAGGTCAGTAGCACTGCTGCTAGGTTGAGCATGATGGATGAGCAGGAGAATGAGTTTCTGCTGCACGGTATTGTGAAATCTTTTCATTGTCACCAACGGGCCTATGAGGAACTGATGAATGAGGGAGCAAGTGTCAGAAACGCCCTTCCTTGCCCCAGTACAGTTTTAATATCTCCCTGAGCTACAGGATGAGTATTGATAAAAAGTAAAGTTTAAAAATAGCCACGGAGTGATGGGGAGCCATGATTTAAGGAGAACAGCAGTGGGGTTAGAGAGGGTTCATTTTCCTGAAAGCGCATGAGAGGGGAGAGAACGAGAGGGAGAGAGAGAGGAGGAGAGAAGTGGCAGAGCCGGCCTGTGAGGGGAAAGAACAGGAGGCTTTTATAAGAAGCTAATGTGATGAGGATGACGAGGGCTTTGATGGATGAGTTAGATCCATCTGGTCGCAGTATATGTAATAAATAGCCGTGCTCGGGTTTGACCTCTCCCACTTACCAGACACATCTTTCTCTTTTGGGATATCCAGGAGGGAGCTTCCATTAGAGGAAAGAACCCGTCATGAGCCAGAGCCGGGGATGTTTATGGGCTTGTGCAGAGGGCAAAAAGGAGATGGGATCCGAGTTACAGGTTTATAAACTGAAAACTGGAGCCTGTGCGCCTTGCCAAAGATGATACTGGCGCCGGAAATGCATTTTTAGGGCTGCGGCTGGTGCTGATGTGAGGAGAGGGCGGGGAGGAGGAGGGCAGGGGGTGGGCGTCAGTCCCGAGGGCTGTGTGAGGGACACCTTGGTTTCTTGCTCACGGCAGAGCCTGACTGTCTTTGTCACACCTTCCCTTTGCTGTGAGCAAACGTTAAATGAAGCCGGAATTGAATGGGTCTATAACTAGGTGTGCCGTTTTTAACTGGGATGCTTTGTGAGTGGGGGATTCTGGTCAATTCAATTTTCCGGCTACCTTGTTGGAAACATTATAAAATGTGTTTGCTCATATTCCTCCCTTAGAAAATTCACAAGAGTGAGTTTATCATCGCAGGCCTTTGTGTTGGTTTTGGCTTATCGTTTTGCACATCAGTGACTGTTGCCTTCCCCTGGAGATAGAAAATGTGTCTGAGCCCGTAGCACCCCCAGGGAATTCAAGTTCAAAAGACTAGCCTGATTTCTCTAAAATACGGAGGGTTTTTTACTTTTAAAATATGTTTGGATAGCTGAAGTATTATGAAACAAGAAACGTGTGGGAGGGAAGTGGAACTTGCCGCTTGGTTGTAGAGCTGGGAGCACATTTGGAAAGAGAACAGATCTGTCTTCAGGGGGTCAGTGGAAACTCTGAGAATATCAGCAACTTGTTTGCTTCCTTGGGATCAAAAGGGTCTTTGAGAAAACCCGGTCAGAAGCCCCGCCCTGCCCCATTTCCCCACTCTCCCTGGAGGAACTGGCTGGAAACGGGGAGCAGGTCCCTGCGGTGGCAGACCTCCTGCAGCATCACCCTGTGTCGGGGAGTTCTGTGTTCTGGCCAGCCCGGTCGAGTGTTCCTGCTCGTTGTGGGGCACCTCCTGTGTGAGCAGCTGGGGTGTCCAACATGAAAGTTTGAGTCAGAGCATCCATCCCCACCACGGTAACTCCTGCCCCTGGGAATATGGTCAAAGCCATGGACCCTCTGCCCAGAAACAGGCATGCACGTGCACATTTTTTGCATACATTTCAAGCGAGCTTGCTACCCTTGCCCTCTGAATTCTTTGTCAGGTTAAGAACTCAGCTAAGTAATTATGAAAACCTATTGCTTACACACTTAAACACACCCACACGTGTATGTATATATATGCCTTTCACACATTTGCTTATACATGTGAAATGACTAACATCATTCAACTCACGTCCAACTTGTTAATGATCAGCATTCAGTATCAAAGGAATCTCAAAACCCTGCCTGTTTAAGAGCGTTTGTTTTTCACGTAATTTAAACACAGTCAAGGTGCTTCTGTTTACTTTGAAGATTAGTTACAAACTAGCAGAAATTCTCCTTTTGCAAAAAAAAAGGGGGGTGGAGTGGGTGGGATTTAAGGCTACTCAAGTGGGGCCATGCATCCGAACTCTGACTCAGGTTTAGGTTTAGTTTACCTTTGCTACATCCCCGTCACCATCTTCCCTCCTTCCTGTTCTCTGCTACTGTATTTCTCAAATGCCCAATGCCCTGTCCTGGCCAGTGACCTCTCTTCACAAATGCCCACATACTGCAAACTCACTTTCGTTCATCATCCCTTCAAAACTTTGTTTCTTCAGTTTAATTGTCTCAGCTGGGTAGTAGGAGGAAAACAGAGCTCTGAAGCTAGTTCATACTAAAGTGTGAACATCTGACCACTTCAAATTTCACATGGATAGTCATATTTAAAAGAGGACATGTTTTAACCCAAGTCAAACCCCAGCTACTGAATTTTGGGTAGTACAGCAGTGATGTTAAAACAACCAAAAAAAACGCCCCAAAAACAAAAACAAAACTGGTTACAGAAGAGAAAGCAGCTGAAGAGACAAGGATGATAAATGTGGGTATTGTTCTTCACGGGAGAACCACTTGGAGAGATTTGAAGACAGAAATTTACCTCAGTCACCAGGGACAGAAAAGGGAGAATTTCGTAGAATCTCACAATCCTTCTAACTGGAGGTTTCTATAATGGAGAAGAAAGTGGTTTTTAATAAACCTAGTCTCCAAACTGAAAAGGACCTCCCTCCTTGTAGGGGAAGATTGTCAAACCTTTGGCAGATTTTCGGTGATGTCATTGTGTGAGGGTGCAAAGAAACATGGGAGCCAAGATGAACAATGAGAAGCTGTGAATCTTGGGAAGTGGTTCACCCACCCCTGAGATACCTTCTCTCTTATGAAAATAATTGATGCTTTTTAAAGAAAAAGCCAAGTAGAGAGAAGAAAAATAGTTCCAATAGTCTTGCCAGCCCCCGAATTAAAAACTCTTAATATTTTGATGTATTTCTTTCCAGTATTATTTGACTTTTTAAATATATACAGTATTTTATATCTTGACTTTTTACTTGATTTTATAGCGTGTGTGTTTTCCATATAATTATATACTCCTAATGAAAAGTACTTTAATGACTACATAATCTCCTCAGAGCAAGGTTTTGTTTCATCCTGTTTCACTATTGTTCACTTCACAGGTACATGTATTCCCCCTGTATGGGTTTGGGTTTCTTTAGTTTGAAGCCCTAGAAATAGAAATGCTGGGTCAGAGTGTGAACGTGTTGAAGGGTCCCTGAGACCTCTCGCCACATGGCTTGAGTGAGAGGTTCGTGCAGAGCCCACCCCTGTTAGAGCTGAGTCTTGGGCACAGACTTGGTCAGACAAGAGAGCCCCTGGTCCTCCGTTGAGGGGTGTAGAGAATCCTCCTTGGAAGTGGGAGAGAGACAGGACTGGGCCTCCTTCATAACATCCTCTCAGGTGAGCCTTGGACTTCCCTCTGATGGTCTCCTATAAAAAAGTGTTGGTTCGACAGGGCTGCCATAACAAAGTACCCCGAACTGGGTGATGCAAACAACAGAAATGTATTCTCTCACAGTTGTGGAGGAGAGAAGTTCAGGCTCAAGGTGTGGGCAGCGTTGGTTCCTCTGAGGATTGTGAGGGAGAATCTGTTACCTGCCTCTCCCCTAGATTCTCATGGTTTGCCAGCAATCTTTGGCTGGTAGATGCATCTCCCCAGTGTCTGCATCCGTGTTCACATGGCATTCTCTCTGTGTTGCAAGTCTCTTTCCAAATTTCCCCTTTTTATAAGGACACCAGTCATATTGGGTTAGGACCCACCCTAATCCCTCATCTTAACTAATTACATCTGCAATGACCCTATTTCCAAATAAGATTACATTTTGAGGGTCCTAGAGATTAGGACTTTGAACTATGAATTTGGTGGGGGATATAATTCAACTGGTAACAAAAAGGATTCATCAGGCACTTGGAAGTGAGTCAGTGAAGACTGGCCCCGAGAGCAAATCACTTCCCTCCTCTGGGCCTGGGTTTCTACCCCTCTAAAATGAGGGTGTTGGGCTAGAGCAGTGGTTCTCCAAGTGGGGTCCCCAGACCAGCAGCATCAACATCACCCAGGAACTTGTTAAAATGCAGATTCTTCGGCCCCAGTCCAGACGTACTGAATCAGAAACTCTAGAGGTGAGGCTCAGAAGTTAGTGTTTTCTCAAGCCCTCCAGGCGGTTCTGTTTTACACTGAAGTTTGAGACCCACTGGACTATTTGATTGTCAAGACCAGAATTCTGAAATGTCAATATGGTATGGGCAACACTTGTCCAAGGGCACCACCCCAGGCATGTGGCCTGTCTACAGGGCTGTAGATCCCCAGCCAGTTTTTGGGTTTTTTTTGTTTTTTTTTCTCTTCTGGGATTCTGTTTTCTTCTATTTTTTGTTTCAGTTTCTTTTATTGAAGTATAGTTGATTTACAACATTGTGTTAATTTCTGCTGTACAGTAAGGTGGTTCAGTTATACATTTATATATTCTTTTTCACATTCTTTTCCATTTCGGTTTATCACAGGATATTGAATATAGTTCCCTGTGCTACACAGTAGGCCCTTGTTGTTTATCCATCCTATATATAATAGTTTGCATCTGCTAACCCCAAACTCCCAATCCATCCCTTCCCCTTGGCAACCACAAGTCTGTTCTCTATGTCTGTGAGTCTGTTTCTGTTTTGTAGATAAATTCATTTGGGTCATATTTTAGATTCCACATATAAGTGATATCATATGGTATTTGTCTTTCTCTTTCTGACTTACTTCACTCAGTATGATAATCTCTAGGTCTATCCATGTTGCTGCAAATGGCATTATTTCATTTTTTTTATGGCTGAGTAGTATTCCATTGTATATATATATATACCACATCTTCTTTATCCATTCATCTGTCAGTGGACGTTTAGGTTGTTTCTATGTCTTGGCTGTTGTGATTAGTGCTGCTATGAACATAGGGGTGCATGTATCTTTTTGAATTATGGTTTTCTCCAGACATATGCCCAGGAGTGAGGTTGCCCAACCAGTTTTTTAAACACAAATGGTAAACTAGTTTCTGTCCTAGATGAGTAGCTAAGTAGCTAATTCCAATGGTTTTGTAAGGGCCTTCTGTCTTCCAGTCTGCGTCCTATACCTTCAGAAAAATACATTCACTCAAACTGATGTTTATTGATGAAAGAACTGTATCAGGCCCTGGGCTCACATTTTTTTAATATTATTCCTTGTGCAATAATGCGACTTTTGTTTTCTCCAAATTTCAAATTGCCCCCCATTTATTCCAATTTCCTAAGGGACACTAATGGCCAGCAAAGTGGCTGGTCCATGGACCTAGATATAGAAACACCCTGTTATTGATGTATGGATTGTACATGAAGACCTAATGGAGACTGCTGTGGGGTTCAGGGAAGACCGATTAGGGAATTAATTCATTAGAGCCCAGCTGACATGCTGTTATATCTACTAATTTATTTAGGCTAATGCCTTTTGCTCATCTTCTTACAGCCATAAGTACCTGTCAATAGTTGATAATGTACTTGAATTTCCTTAAGTATATTAATATTTTATGTATTGGACATTCTATAACAGGAACCGAAGTTTACTTTTGACTTTGACGTCCTGGTATTTAGGGTCTTATTTATGTGAATAAAGTAATACAGGTGTAGAGTCACACACTGGCCAATCAAGTTCCTCTGCCTCTGACATTACCTAATACACTTTTTTGAGCTGTCCTACCTGTATGAATGTGTTTGTAACCCTTGTCATAGAACAAAGCTGTGCAGAGAATACTGCGTGTTTCCCACGTCAGCTGCTGGTTACCATCTACTTTGTCTGTCCTTCAGTCCCTGGTAAGACATCTTATTTACCTCTTCTTCTTACTAATGATGCTTTGTCCTTTACTTTTCATACCATGACTAGGAAGTCCTTGTCACTGTGCCTGTGTGGTTTATCCAAAAGAAAAGTAATTTTAATGAGGGGGTCATAGAGGCGGGTGCCAGAAGGCTTGGGTTCCAACCTCAGTTTGCTGACTCAGGAGGTCAATCCAGGAAGGTCGCATCTTTCTCCTTTCTTTCAACCCCAGTTGTCGGCTGGAATGAGACCTGTTGTACCTCTGAGTGAGGGTGATGGGGACACAAAAATGAAACAGTGGATGTGACACTGCTTTGAAGAATAGAAAGCAGTGTACACACAGGTGCCAGGAATTCTGTGCGTATCCATGCACATTTGAGATTTTTGTCCAGTTCAGATTAAAGACAGCTTTATTATTACCGTCAAATCTGCTTACAGAGCAAATATGCTAATGTGTGTGTGTGTTTCATGGTGGCGGACTTGCTTTAATCCTTCCCGCTTTGGGATGCTAATGCATTTCATTTTCTGGCAATCGGGCCTGGTAATGATCAGCTCTGATATTTACCACATTTTATTAATGTTATTTTTATGATCCTGCAGGAGATAATTAGGATCAGGTTTGTTTTTTTTCATTTCCATATTGTGAAATTTCAAGCCAAATAGTGACACGGTGGGGAGGAGTGAAATAGCACAGAGAAGGAATGTGTTACAAATAAACTCAACCCAGAAACCATATTTAACGGGAATTAAAATTAATGTGGCCCTGTGTTCATTATTTATATCTATTATGTGGAAAATACGTTACTGGGCTCTCAAGAACTGGATGTTAAGAAACGTTCTATCCCTCCCTTTGGAAACCCTCCAATTAACACATGATCCAGAGGGAAAAAATTGAGGGGTTGGGGTAGACAGGAAATGTTTTCTTTGATTTATTTATTTTAAAACCTTCATTTAATTTCTAACATTTAATAAAATCAGACATCAGCTGGATTGAACTAATTAACTTTCTTTATATCAGTGTGAGAGTTAATTTCAAGCCAGCCTCTGTTGGCATAGCCTTATGTTTTGTTTCCTTTTAAAATCTGTTCTTCGACAAGTAGGTCTGGATTCAAGCACAAGTTCTCTCCATACGTAAAATGATCAAAATAGTGGCATTAGGAGGACAGTTCTGTGACTATAAACCAGATCTTGGTAGGAACTGTTGCCTCCATTTATACACAGAGAAGGCTCTCTGCAGACTTTAATTTATGGAGGCTGGATAGGTCCTGGTTAAGAGTCCCTGATCAGTAGTCAGAAGACCTGAGTTTGAATCCTGGTTTTAAAACTTACTGTCTGGTAGCCTTGGACAAGTTACTTTAACTCTTTCAGCCTCTGTTTCCCCATCTGTAAAATGGAGAAAATAATAGTACCTAACTTGTAGGGTTATGGTAAGAAGTTAAGTGAGATGCTGCTGCATGTAAAGTATTGGGCACAGTGGCTGGTACACAACAAGCTCTCAAATATTAGCTATTATTGTTGTTGTTTATATTACTACTACTACTAAAATAACGATTTAATGGAGTAACAAACATTACTTGCTATATAAATTAAGCGGGGACAGAGTTGCAGGTCACAAGACAAGTAAAGGGTTTGGATCTTCAGCCAATTGAAATCAGTTAGAAATTATGAAAATGTATCTTTAGAAATATGTCTTACAGTCACGGAAAATGAGCATTCTGTTAATGAATATCATTTAGAACAAACACTTAGGACTTCCAAGTTATATAAGTGAGGTATACTGAGATGAATAGCCATGTGGGCACCACGATTGGGCCGTGTCTTTCTTCATCCACACCC